>NW_027554094.1:639513-1279026 GCF_045843805.1 Urocitellus parryii | reverse complement strand
AGTGAGTTTTTTTAATTTGTTCTAATTGGTTATACATGACAGCAGAATGCATTTCAATTCATTGAATATAAATGGAACAAAACTTTTCCTAGTTGTACACAACACATGTGTAGTCCTACATGTACCTCGGGTAATGAGGTTCATCTCATTCTACCATCTTTCCTATCCCTATGCCCCCTCACCTGTCCTGCCTCCCCTTTGCCCAAAGTTCCTCCATTCTTTCCATGCCCCTTACCACACACCTCACCCCCATTATGGGTCAGCATCCACTTTCAGAGAGAACATACAGCTTTTGGTTTTTGGGATTGGCTTACTTCCCTTAACCTGATATTCCCATTCACCCGCAGATGCCATAATTTTTTCTCTTTTAATGCTATAAGTAATATTCCATTTCATATATGTACCACAGTTTCTTTATCCATTCATCTGCTGAAGGGTTGGTTCCACAAAACTATGGAATGCTTCACAAATGTGGGTGTCATCCTTGCTCAGGGACCATGCTAATTTTTTTTTTATTGTTCCAATTTTAGTATATGTGCTGCCAAAGTAAGCACACTCTGAGTTTTAACAAATGTAGATACCCATGTAAAAACTACCATAATCAAGATATAGAACAGTTTTTTCACTAGAAAAGGGGTTTCCTTGGGATCCTTCCCAGTGAGTTCCTTCACCACCTGTTCCAGGCAACCACTGATAACTTTTTTTTTTAAACTATAGATTCATTTTTCCTACAGTACTGTTTCATATATATGCCACTATAAGTGGACTCATACCTAGGAGTGCAATTGCCTCCTACGTTTAATGTATGTTTAATGTATGTTTTTATCTTATGTGATACTGTCAAGCCATGCTGAAAAATGACCACAATCATTTTATACTTCCACCAGCAATTTAGGAGACTTCCACTTGACTTCATCTTCACTAGCACTTGGGCCATTCTAGTGGGTATGTCTTTGTGAGTTTATTTCCTGATAATTAATGATATCGAGTGAACTTTTTTTTTCTTTTGAGATAGGGTCTCACTAACTTGCTTAGGCCTTTGATAAGTTGCCAGCCTCAAACTTGGGATCCTCCTGCCTCAACCTTCTGAGTTGCTGGGATTACAGACATATGCCATGCTGCCTGGATCAAATACTTCTTCATGAGCTTGTTGACCATACTGTTTTTGTATGTCAACTCTCTCTGGCTAGCTGGAATCAAGACTTCTCCCAGCTCAGTGCCAACTGTGGGATTGGTTAGCTTATAGTTGTTCTTGGCCCTCACAGGTACTGCTTAGAATGTAGCCCCAAACTGAAGACCACCTCCATGCAGATTTCTGGAACTCTTTTTCTTTGTGGCTCCCATCTTTCTGGTAGTTTTCTCTACATATTTTTGGCTGCTTAATCTCCTGGAACTATGGTCTCTCTCTCCTCAGTGAGACTGTTGTGCCCCATTTGGGTTCCCCTTCCCAAACTGAGGTCTAGAGGGTGCCTCCAGGTAGAATGCTCACCTTTGTTCTCCTGCTCTTAGGGGTGACAGTTGCATGTCCCTTATGGCTTTCTATCTGAAAATAGCTCTTTAAAAATATATTTTGACTGGGCATGATGGCATATGCCTTAATCCTAGTGGCTCGGGACAGGAGGATCACGAGTTCAAAGCCAAAAGTGAGGTGCTAAGTAACTCAGTGAGACCCTGTCTCTAAATAAAATACAAAATGGGGCTGAGACTGGGGATGTGGCTCAGTGATCAAGTGCTCCTGAGTTCAATCCCTGGTACCCCCCCCCAAAAAAAATATATATATATATGTATGTATTCCGACTTTCTGGTTGCTTTCAGTGGGAGAACAAGTTTCATATAAGTTACTGTCTATTGATTTCTCCTTTTGTTGTAACTTTTTGCAGTAATTGAAAAAAAATATGTTTGTGGGACTTCTAGGATATATTGTAGTTTGGGTGAATAAATGACATCCCCCTGGTACAACAATTTAACCTGTTTTCTCTATTGCTTTTTTTTTTTTTTTGGTGGTGCTGGGGATTGAACCTCGGGCTCCATGCATTCTAGGCAAGTGCTGAGCTAACAACCTCAGCCTCTCTCTGTTGCTTTATATTTCTTGGAAATTCTGTTTCTTATGAAAACTTAATAGGAAATATTGCATTGACATCTGCATGTCCTCTCCTTTGATGTTGACTACTAGTCAACAGTGACCTTGGTGAGATTTGCTAATATATTACAGGTTGCAAAATAGCAATGGTCTGAGTTGCTGGGATTTTTCTTTCTTCATTTAAAGGCTGGAATGCCTATACAAATAAAAATTTGATTGATTATTCTTTCTTTTTTTTTTTTTGGTACTGGGGATTAAACTCAGGGGCACTTGGCTAGTGAGCCATATCCCCAGCCCTATTTTGTATTTTATTTATATACAGGGTCTCACTGAGTTGCTTAGCAATTTGCTTTTGCTGAGGCTGACTTTGAACTTGCTATCTTCCCTCCTCAGCCTCCCCATCTACTGGGATTACAAGTGTGTGCCACGGCGCCTGTCTACGATTGATTATTCTTTACACAGATATTCGGTTTGTATAGTTAAGGCAGGAGATAAACATTTGACTCCTTTTCTTCATTTAAACACTTTTCAGAATAGTAAGGTATTATTCTAGCATTATCAAATGATACCCAAAGGGGCTTTTGAAATCTTTTTAATTTTTATTTAAGAGTCAATATGATGTCATACATTTAAATATATTTGGTGTGTTTAATCCAGTTAGGAATAGTAATTGTTCTCACCTGATGCTCAATTTCTCCCCCTTTTGCCTTGTAGAAGCCTCCTTATCTTGGCTCCTGGGACCCTTTGCCACCACCTAGTGGTCATTATTACCTATTTCCCTTGCTTTTGAACTATGAGATGTTCCGAGTTCATCTTAAACATTCCCTGTCCAGACCTTGAAGGAACTATTTCTCTAAAAGAACTTTGGTTCCTTTCAATAGGAAATGATATTTAGAGGCTACATTCCAAGTACTAGGATTGCTTATTGCTCAAATTGACTGTCATTTGTAGGCCTTTTTAGTGAACAAAGCTCAGAAATATGTGGGGATTTTTCATCATGTCATTTAGATAATTCCCATGAAAATTCAGGATGCTAGAGAGATTTTACTTCACTTCATCTATCTTAGATTTGTGTTTTCTTTCTCTGATGTTGGAGTTCCAGTTTTCAATGACATCAATATAATTGTTTACAGTCTTGTGCCACTTAATGACATTTTGGTCATTAGTGCATAATAATGGAGCTAAAAAATTCTTGTCACCTAGTATTTTTAATATCTTTTTTGTGTTTTGATATGTTTAGATATATAAACATTTCGAATGTTACAATTGTCTACATAATTCAGTATAATATCTTATAGGTTTTTATCCCCAAAGCGATGATATACCATATATGAATACCTACGTGTGGAAATGGCTATATTTTCTACCTGTGGAAATGGCTATATTTTCTAGGTTTGTATAAGTATACTCAATGATGTTTACACACTGAAATTGCCTAAGATGTGTTTCTCAGAATTTATTCCCATCATTAAGCAACACACGACTATATTTATGTTATTTAAAATACTTTCAGGAATGTATTACTGAAATGAAATGAAATTCTCTTGTCTTTAAGCTATATCCCACTAAGGTATGTTTGAAATAATTCATTTCTGTGGTTTGTCACCAACATGATATCACAGGTTGTTTCATTTTTGCTTTCAATATTTAGGTGTTACGTTTTAAAGATTTTTTTTTGTTTATTTTACACTTATTTAAATATTTAGAAGAGCTAAAGTTAATTTGTAAAAATAAGTTGTTTCTGTTTTCTGGTACTGGTGATTGAACCCAGGGCTCCTATCCACTGAGCCACATACCTTGCCTCTTTATTTTTTATTTAGAGATAGTTCTCACTAAGTTGCGTAGGGACTTGCTAAGTTGCTGAGGCTAGCTTTGAACTTGTGATTCTCCTGCCTGATTTTGAAAGAACTCTAGCTTTTGTCCCAGTTCTGTCTACCCTGATGTTACTCTCTTTTATAGTTAACTTTTAAAATTTATTTCATTATGTATTCTGCTATTAAAAAATAAGCAAATGAGAAAAAGGGATATGTAGCTCAGTGGTAGAGCACTTGCCTACCATACATGAGGCCATGTGTTCAATCCCCAGCACCATAAAAAGAAAAGCAAATGATTTTTACATCTAGCTATGATAGCTTTATATAGGTACTGGCTTCACTTTCCCAACTGAAACAACTAAATAAATATGAAAAAAAAAACCCCAAACAGATAAAATTTGAAGATCCAGTAACATTGAAGATCAAGCAACAAGAATGATTCTGGAAACATAAGGAACAAATGCTGTGAGCTCTTTAGTTGCCCCAGCTTTTACTATGCTAAGAGATTCCCAAGCCATGACAAAGAAGGGGAAGTCAGGCAGAACCAGAGGATACCATGAATTGAGAGATGGTGCTGAGATTCCAGGAAAACCAAAGTGACTAGAATTCACAGGGTGGAGTACCAAAAGAAGGTTGCTACATTGAGAGACAATTCTGGAAATCTGTGAAAGGCTCTCTGAGTGTTCAGCAGGGTATTGATCTGCACATAAGTGTGATGAAACTGCTTAGCAAGTCAGAGAAACAATCTTAAGTGATTAGAAGGAACAGGTCCTAACACAGGGACCAGAATAGCACCTGGAAAAAACTATCTAAGGAAGTTGGGTAGAATAATCAGAAGGGTGTTACCTTGGACTGACTATTACAATTTATGTCATACCTAACAAATATTCAGACCCAAGAGAATCAAATTGTTTCCAGTAATTTAATTGTATACGAAATATTAAGAATAGTAATTCATAATGTATGGCATCGAATCAAAGCTTACCAGGCATGCAAAGAAGCAAGAAAAATACAATCCACAATGATGAGGAGAAGAATCATCCAATCAAAGCCAACTGAGAACTGGTAGAGATGTTAGAATGAGGTAATGGCATTTTTTTTAAAAGTTATTACTACTATATTTCATGTGTTAAAAAGGTAAAAAGAGATATATAGAAGATATATTTTAAGAAAATCAGACTTCTAGAGTTGAAAATATATGATAAACACAGTGAATGGGATTAATGCCAGAATAAGCATTGGGATGAAATTGTTAGTGAACTTGAGGACATAGCAGGAGAAGTACCCCAAATGAAACACAGGGAAAATGTCTACTGTTAAAGAAAAGTGAACCAGAGCATCAGTGAGCTGTGGGACAGTTTCAAGTTGAGTGATGAGAGGTATTCAGAAAAATATTTTAAGAAATGATGGCCAAAATTTTTCAAAAATTTGTGAAAACTGTACATCTGTACCTGTACATCTGCAGATCCAAGATATTAAATGGAACTAGAGTACAAAAAGCATGAATAAAGCTATATCAAGGTATATCATATCATAAATAAATTGCTCAAAACCAGTGATAAAGAGCAATCTTAGCAGTTAGAGAAGACATTTATGTAGAGAAGAACTAAGGATAACATCAGATTTCTTGTGAGAAATTAGGCATAAGAGAATATAGTGGAGTGATACCTTTAATATATTTGAACAGTAATAATGTTGGCTGATAATATCATGCCCAGTGAAATATCATTCTAAAATGAAGACTTGTACTGACATATAAGCTGAAAGAATTCACCCTACACTTGCACCAAGACAGCAGATGGAAATAATGGAATAAAGGAGTAAAGAACACTGAAAATGGTGACTGTGTGCATAAATATTTAAAATAATTTTTCTTATTTGAACATTTTAAAAAGTCATTGACTGTTTAAAGACAAATATCGGTGTAGTATGGGACTTAGAAAACATGTAAAGTAAAATACATGACAACAGTATAAATCTCAGAAGGGTAGTAACTATTGTAACGTTCTTATTGAATATGTGAAGTAATATAGTAACATCTGAAGGTAGATTGTGACAAATTAAAGATGTATATTCTAAACCCTGAAGCACTAAGATTAGAAAACAGAGTTACAGCTTAATAAGCCAATAGAGGAATCACTAAAAATACCGATAGTGGTATTTCTGCAAAAGAAGACAGAAAGAAAAGAAAAAGAACAAAGAACAGAAGGAACAAATAGAAGATTATATTAAGCTTACACCTATGCACAGCAGTAATCCTATTAAGTGGAAAGTATCTAAATACATAAAGAAGCAAGACCCAAATAGATGTCTAAGGAAATAACACTATAAATAGAAAGACACAAAGAAGTCAAAATTAAAATGATTGAAAAAGGCATCTCATGTTAAACACTAGTCAAAGGAAATCTGGAGTAGCTACATTACACCAAAAGAGGTTGTAGGGCAAAATATATCAGGACTAAAGAAAGTTATTTCCTAATGATAAACAAATCAGTCAAGATTATATAATAAACCTAAATGCTTGTACTTTTAATATTAGACCTTCAAAATACAGGAAGTATAAAAATTGATAGAATTATGAGGAAGATGATGAATCCTATAGATTACATTAAGAGATTTCAATATCCTCTCCTCAGCAATTGGCAGAAAACGAAAAATAAAAGTAAGGTTGTAGAAAGTGTGAATGACATAATCAATGCATCCATTTGAAATTAATTGACATTTATAGAAAACCCCTAAGGAGCTTAGTGCACATGGAACATTTACCAAGATAAACTATATTCTGGATCTTAAAAAAATTATGAGTAAATATAAAAGTATTCAAAGTCAGGCAAAGCCTATTCTCTGAACACAATAAAATGAGAAATCAATAATTGAAAAATCTGGAAAATTCTGAAATATTTGAAAACTTAAGTGCCAGGCTGCAATATATATATATATATAAATGAACAACACAGTATATTTATTTTTAATGTGGTGCTGGGGATCGAACCCAGTGCCTCACACTTGTGAGGCAAGCACTTTACCACTGAGCTACAACCTTAGCCCCCACTGCTAAATAATTTTTGAGTCAAATAAATCAGAGAAGAAATTCATATTTTGAGTTGAATAAAACTGAAAACAACATATCCATTTGTGCAATGTCACTAAAGTGTTATTGGAAAGTTTATGGCACTACCAGGCCCAAGATAGCTTTATTAAAAAAAGAAGTCCCCAGTCATTGACTTTAGTTCCTACTATGAGAAACTAGAAAAGGAAAAATAAGTTAATCTCCAAGTAAGCAAGAAAAAAAGATATAATAAAGACCATAAGTCAGTAAAATTTTTAAAAAGGAAAATAAGAGAAAATCAATGAAACCCAAAGGTAGTTCTTTAAGATGAATAAAATTGATCAACATCTAGTGAGGGTAATAAAAGAGGAGACACAGATTACCAATACCCGCAATCAGAGAAGGAATATACTACAGATTTCTCAGATTCTAGACTGATAATGGGGATATTATGAACAGTTTGTTAATTAACTTGACAATTTAGATGAAATGAAAAAATTCTATTGAAGCCACAAATTGCAAAAGTTCACTCAAGAAAAACAGACAATTTCATAAACCTTGTTGACTATTAAAGAAATTGAAGGTATAGGTAAAAACCTTTCTACAAAGAAAAAAATATAAGACCCAGATAGCTTTATTGGTGATCCAATTAAACCTGTAAGGAAGAAATGATACTAATTCCTAATAGTATTAGTAATACTAAACCCTTGTAGAATATTAAAGCAAGGAAATATTTCTCCTATGAAGCCAGTGTTATCACTACACCAAACCAAGACAAAGATACAACAAGAAAAGAAAACCACATACCTCTCATGGGATCTTCAATGAATCTGTACAGAAATTCTAAACAAAAATTTAAGTCAAATACAACAATATGTAAAAGGAAAATACATCATAGACAAAAACTAGACTGATGATGGGGATTTATGTCAAGAATCCAAAATTTATTTGAAAATCAATGAAATTTACCACATTGATGTACCTAAAAGCACAATCTTTGTGTTTAGCTCAAGAGATACAAAACAAGCATTTAAAAAATATAGCAGAGGGAGGGAAATGTTGGGGAGTAATATTGGCCAAATTATATTGTTATTTTGTGTGCATCTACAAGTAGGTGACAATAAATCCCATCGATATGTAAAAAAAAAATCAGCCCTGATTATTATTTAAATTTAGATGATGATTGACTTTTATTTTATTCACTTATTTATATGCGGTGCGAGAACCTATTGCCTCACACATGCTAGGCAAGTGCTGTACCATTGAGAATCAAACCCAGCCCCTCAGCATTGATTATTGATGTAGAAAAACAAACAACAAACTAGGAATAGAAGGGAGCTTAAAACATCCTCTGAAAAAATGCAGCTAACCTTATACTTCATGGTTGATAATTGAATACTTTTCCCCAAGATCAGAAACCAAACAGAGATGTCCACTCTCATTACATCTATTCAGCATTGTACTGGGGTGCAGTAAGAAAATAGCTAGTATACTAAGGCAAGAAAAAGAAATAAAATGCACTCAGATTGGAAAGGAAGAAATAAAATTCTCTTTATTTTTAGATAACATGAATATATATAGATACAATCTGGTATGATTTAGAAAACTATTGTAAGGTTGACAGATAAAATTTACATCTAAAAGCAATTATATTTTCTATATATTAACAGTGAATAATTAGAAATTGAAATTTTAAAGATTTCCATGTACAATAGAATAAAAATATGAAGTATTTAAACATAAACGTGGCAAAAACTAAAATGTATATATTAAAACTATAAAATATTGCTGATAGAAATTAAAGAGAACCTAAATGGAGAGATATACCTAATTTATGAGTCAGAAGACTAAGGTGTCCATTCATCCCAGTTTAATCACCAGAGTCAACATTATTCCAATCAAAATCCCTGCAGAGTTTTGTAGAAAATGACAAGCTGATTGCAACATACCTAGAATACGTGGCTTCAAGACTTAATCTAGGACTGGGGATGTAGCTTAGTGGTAGAGCACTTGCCTAGCATATGCAAGGTCAATCCCTAGTACCATACGAAGAGGAAAAAAAGAAAAAAATATTGTAAAGCTACAGTAATCAGGATTGCAGACAAAACATTGGAACAGAGCCAAGAATTCAGAGATTAGATACACAATATATATGGCAACAGTCATTGACAAAGATGGAAAGACAAGTAGAGAATGGAAAATTTTTTCAGCAAATGCTACTGAAATTACTGCATATTTATATGCAAAATATTGATCCATGCCTTCATTAGACACCTGAATTAATTCACAGACTTAAATATTAAACTTAAAACTACAAAACCTCTAGGAAAAAAAAAAGAGAAAAATTTTTGTTGAACTTAGGTTCTGCAAAGATTTCTTAAATTTGAAAACAAAAGCATTAAAAAGGATTTGACAATGTGGGATTCATCAAACTAAAACCTCTGTAGTTCAAAATACACTTTGAAGTGAATGAAATGGACAAAACACAAGCTGGGAGGAAATTACTGTAAAGCATTTATCAATTCTTGCATCAAGAATATATGAAGAACTCTTAGAACTCATTAGAAAAAAATATAGTCCTGTAAAATAACACTTCATCAAAGAAGATAAACAGATAGTAAATACATTTAAAATGCTTGACATAATTATCAGGGAAATGCAATTTTGAAGCATAAGAGTTACCACTACACACTTAGTGGTTGGAGAAGAGATGGAGTAACTGGATGGGTACACAGCTGCTGGGGATATAAAGTGGTAGAATCACCTTCATAAAAAGGTAAACATACACCAGTCATATCCAACCATTCTTTTCCAAAGAAAAGATAAGTTATATAGCAATAGGAAGAATTTTATATCAGTGTTCTTGGCTATTTTATTTGTAAAAGCCCCAAACTGGAAAAAAATCCAAATGTCTATCAATAGATGATAGACAAATTGTGGTACCTACATATAATGAAATGCTACTCAGCAATAAAAATAATGATAGATAAACTGATGTACATGAATCTCAAATTATGCTGAATAAGAGAAGCCATAGAAAATACAATATATTATCCCATACACATAAAACTTGAGGAATACAAAGCAATCTATTAAGATAGACATTTTGCTGGAGGAATGGGAAAGTGGGGGGCAAGAAGGAAGGGTGACAAAGGGCAGAATTACCTAGAGAATGAGAATATTTTTGGAAGTAAAGGATGTGTATATTATCTTGATTATAATGGTGATTTCATAATTTCATGTTAAAATTTATCAAATTGCACACTTTAAATACATGTAATTTATTGCATGTCAATTTTACCTCAAAGCTATAAGAAATAATATATTCATCTTTTTTTCACTTTCTAAGATACAAATAGTATTCTATAAATATTTTTCTCTACTTCATTTTTAAAAAAATGTATTCTGGAAACCAGCTCTTAGCAGTATTTAAAATTATTTTTTTTCTTCTTTGGTTTATTCAACAACTTTCATTGATGACGGTTGTTTCAGCCTTTTGTGACCATCTTGTATTATTATAATTAATGCTTGAATAACATAGTTTTGTAAATACAAGTTTTAAACATTTGTTGTTGTATTCCCAGTATCTTTAGAAGTTAGGGCTGGGGGACTATAGCTCAGCAGTAGAGCACTTGCCCTAGATACCCTTCCCCAGCACTGAAAAAGTTAAAAAAAAAGTGGGATTGTTGAGTTAATAGGTAAATATATAAGCAGTTTTGGGAGATGTTGCCAAATCTCATTCATAAGGGTTGTATCATTTTGTATACTTATCAGCAGTGTCTGAGAATTTGTATTCCCCCACATTCTCTGACCTACTGAGTTTGTTGTCAAACGTTTGGATCTTGCCAATGCAGCTGAGAAATGGTATCTTGGTGTGGTTTAATTTGTATTTTGTTCAATGTGAGCTAAGCAGAGCATGTTTCCATATGTTATAGCTATTTGCTATCTGTTTATTTCTTCAGCCCATTTTTGTGTAGGTTTGCTGGCCATTTTATTTATAATGTTCTTTATATTTCAGGAACATGATTCTTTGGACAATAATATGTTGCAAATATTTTTTCTCAGGTTGTCATTGTCAAACTGCGTGTGTGTGTGTGTGTGTGTGTGTGTGTGTGTAGCAGGTTTAGATACAGCCAGGAAAGATTTTTTCAATGAGGCAGGTTTTGCCCACTCATAATACATAGAAAATTTCACCCAATATTTTCTAGTACTTGTTTATTTTCTATTTTTACATTCATGTATCTTATCCATTTGTAGTTTATCTTTTGAATAAGTAGAGAAAAATCCAATTTTATAATTTTCCATGTGGTAACGCTATTTTCCCCAAGTCTATTTTCCCCAAACTTTTATTGTACCCCAAATGTCCAGTTGGTTCTGTTTCTGGATTCTCTATTCTGTCCCATAATCTCTATGTATTCCTGTGCTTGGACGAGGGTACATGAATTAATTATATAGTCTGCCCTCCCTGTACCCTTCATTGCTCTTCTTTTTCAGTGTTTTCCTGCTTATTCTTGTTGTTTTGAATTGACTATATTCAACTTGACGACAGATTTTTAAAGATCCACAGATGTTCATTCCCTCCCCAAGTTAAACGTCCCCAGTTTCTTCAATTTTTAGCATGTGCTTTTCGGGGGCTATTCATGATTCTGTTCTTTTCACAAGTCATGCAACCTTAAAATGTGGCATCCAGAAATGAAGCTACTGGCGTGGGGTGATAATGACATGATTCCTTAGGGTAAGGCTTTTTAAAAAGAGTGTCATCCACAGTTGGAGAAAGTAACAGGACTGGAGTGAGCAGGGAAGGAAAGCCCAGTACGAGCAGTAGTCCTTTAGCAGGGAGCAGGAGAAGCATCTCCTCTTCCGTCTGCACTTTTGGGGCAGGTACGTTGACAAAAGGGTTTTGCTCTGGGAGGGGCTGGGAGGCCTGACTTTTCTCCTTTTTCCTAGTCTCTGCCTATAATCCCCTTCTGCTAGTTCCCTGGCTTCCTCCAGGACCTTCTAAATCGCCGGTCTTCTCCCAGTTCCGGGGACAGGTGAGCCTCTTTCCTTCTGGAGTCCTTTCATTTGGACTCTTCCGCTCAGCTCTCCTCACGCTGTCCCCCGCCAGGCTCCGCAGTTGGTTCTTTCCGCTCCCGCCCCCGCCCCTTGGCATCTTCAGTCTGCTCACTGCAGTCCGCCTAGGGGCTTCCTCTGATGACCCGTTTTATGTGCGTTCAGCGGAAAGCGCCTGCGGTGGAGGAAGGCAAAGTTCACTCCCAGTACCTGCCCCCTGCGCTGGTTCCTCCCAAAGTAGGAAACAGTGAAAGAGAGGATCCTGTGCTGTCCTGCAGGGAAGCGTAGCCTCCGCTCAGCTGTCCCTACACTCTGGACTCAGTACCTGCCACTGTGCTTCTCCTGGGGACCCGGAGCTCCTGGGACCCCTGTCGGTGCTCTACGCAGCCCTCAAAGCCAAGCTACTGGAGATGATGGTCCCATTCCCAGGGAGGGACCCCAGCTCTGGCAGGCGGGTGGCTGAGTTCTGGTGGAGTGGGTGCACTGACTGTCGCGGTGACGGAGAAATGGAGTGTGTCAGGCCCAAGGCCGGCAGGACGTGACTGTATTGTTAAGCGAGGCCAGTGAGAGTGGACTTGAGCTTTCCCCACTTGCACTTTTTTTTTTTGACGGAATAGAGGTGACAACCTCATGGTATGTTCCAAAATGCAGCCAACAATCCAAACAGCTAATGTTACTACAGGTCTTTTCCCTACGGAGACTGCTGGGGAATTGGGCCCAAATGACAGTTATCTCGCATTACATATAGAGGGCGATGAAAACAGAGTAGGCAGGTGTTTACTGCACTGCCTTTGAGCAACCATTTAAAATTAGGCTTTGAATTTTATAGTAGGATGTTAAATTCAGAGAAGTTTATCTAAGCCAGTTTTCAAGAGTTGTCTGAAATTACATGTCACTTATCTGTTTATATAAGAGTGGAATGGAAGTAAGATTTAAAATCTTATACATATATCATCATTGTTTTTATTTGTTGCCATAAAATTAATTAGTTCTTTCATATATTTAAGTTTTTGTCTTAAATGAATTTTTTAAATTATAAAAATCAGGTTAACTAAGAGAAAAGAATGATCCAGAGGGATTCTAGCCAGGTGTTAGACAATGTGATGATATAGGGCCTGTTACAAACTGGAAATGTATGCTCAATTTAAAGTATTTAGATTCCGGCTGGGGTTGTGGTTCAGTGGTAGAGCGCTTACCTAGCATACATGAGGCACTGGGTTTGATCCTCAGCACCATATAAAAACAAAACAATGTGTCCACCCTAAAACTAAAGATACATAAATAAATATTTTTTTAAAAGTATTTAGATTCATTATACTTGAAAACACTGCAAGAGAACAAAAAATATGAGATTGCCAGTATCCTCTCTCTTGAAGAAGCTATTGGAAAATATTGAGGAGGTGGATTTCTGATGAGGAGGTTGATTTAGAATTGCCATGATTCTTTGTGACTGTTTTGTTATAAATTTAAGGTTTCCCATTTCTTCTAATTTGTCTGTTTCAGCTGTTTACTACATTGCCTGATGATACTCAACCTGGGCCTGATTTTTATGGACTACCATGGAAGCCTGTAGTTTTCACTGTTTTCTTTGGGATTGTATCCTTTCTCATTTTCTTTTGGAGAACTGTTGTTGTTGTGAGTAAATTGACTTACTTATACCTTAGCACATAAGCACAAGGATTATTTTATATAGTCACTGCCCCCCCCCTTTTTCTTTTTCAGTTGCTAAAACACAAATTAGTGGTTTAAGTCAAACTAACCTTATAAAATAATTTAGTGTGGGTGCAGTTGGTAGAACTGGTAATTCTTACAGCCATCCTGACCAGTAGTTTCATATGTATCAGAAGTCTTAAAAGTGGGATAAAAGATGGGATAGGTTAGATAAATATCCTTTTATGTAGCATATATGTCTAGTAATCTATCTTAAAGAAATAACTATGCTTTGAAGATTTTGGTAATGTTTTTCAATGGAACAGTGTATTAGATTGAAGACTTAGCACAACATAATTCATTTAGGGGTTATTGTATGTTTGATTAATGGAATAGTAGGCAGATTTATTTATTTCAAAGCTTTGAGGTACAGAAAATTCTCACAATTAAATGTGAAGTGGGAAAAAAAGCAGAAACTAAGATTTAAATGTTGATAAACTGTATGTTAATATAAACAGATATAAACAGGGGGGAATGCTGCAAAGAAATACAGTAAAATGAGAAAAAGGAGAGGAGATAATTTTTCCAGTCTTTTATATAAATTTTTCCTAGATTTTATGATTTGATCATATGTTCAGAAAATACCTTTTTATTTGGAAGTATAGATTATGTGTTGTCCAAAAATCCATTAAATGTTTTGTTCATTAAGTTTTTTTTCCTGAGCAGAATTAGTCTATCTCTGTGTATGTGTGTACATATATGTATAAGTATGTGTGTGTGTGTATATATATATATATATGCACTTTACATACTTATGTTTGTACTGTAGGTCATTCTGTTTCATAGTTATTTAGCATAATTGGAAGAAAATTATTTTAGGTAAATGGACTTTGCATATGAAAATCCTAACAGTTAAAGAGGCCAAAAGCATTGGATACAAATCTTTTCAAATCTGAGTGTTCTTTTTCTGATTTCTTAATTATTTCAGACATATCATTGTTAAGATAAGTTTCCTCTCCTTGTACAATTGAGTGTAAAATCTCTTAAAAAGTATTCCCTTCTTAAATAGAAGAATCATTTGCTTGGATTCCTGTGAGGGATTTTCTAATCTCATTGAACTTTTTCTCAGCTAAAAGGAAAAAGGAAATAGAAGGATAAAGAGAAGGGAAAAACATGAAAACATTTTATATTTCTCTCTCTTGTTTCTTTCATTTCAAGAACCCCGGTACCTGTTTCTCTTTTCACTAGGTTATGTGGGATCTGGTTCCTAGCTTGTTGCTCCTCAGTTTCAGCATTTGACTTTGGAACTTTAGTCCCTACCTTAGATGACTGCTTTTATGCTACTTCCCATTTTCCTCTGTTGTCATTTTGAGTAAAAGGTCAGCAAGGCTATGACATTAAAGAAATGTTCATTTCTTTCTGTGTTGGAGTTTTCTGAATGCAATTTCCTATTACGAAGATCCCATGTATGATCCATGGACACATCTGAGTATCCCATCACCATTTATAACATTTGAAAGGACAAGTAATATGCTAAGTTACAAAGAAATTTAGTGATGTTTTAAAAAAAAATTCTGCTTAGGTTTTATTATCAGGCAGTTTATTGCTGTCTTTTGGAAATGATTGTTTTTGTCCTTTCCAGAATATGTTAATTGTCATTTCTCTTGTTGCTTGTGCATTTTCTTCTAGCAGTCTTCCCTTTCAGATTTCTTGCTATATATTTAGTGGTTTGCAGAAATAAGATGATGTAGCCTCTTAGTTTGTAAATTCAGCCAATATCCAAATTTAAATTGGAGTTCTAAGATGTTTTCTGGTGAGTGAAAGTGGCATATCTTAGTACAAAGATTATGTCTTTAATATTGTTTCCTCAGATTCCTTTTGAATAGTCATTGTTTCTAGACTTTATCCTGGTTATTTAGAATTGTCAAGTAAATGATTTTGAGTACACACACACACACACACATACACACACACATTTTTACTGTGAAATACTGTGAAATAAGGTACATATCTTAGTGTTTTTATGTCAGAGGCTATTTATGAAATATCACGACCAATTAAATTTAAAAGGCTTGTTAACCTGTACTTATTTTTAATCCTATAAATTATTATCCTGAACCAGAATGTTATTAAATTCTCACTTGGTTATGATTCTGACTGTTGTTTTAGGAATGCTGTTTGAGCAGATGTTTGACATCAAATTTAATCTTTTTTTTTCTCTCTTCTAGGTAAAAGATAGAGTATATCAAGGTAAATTTTTAGGTTTCTTAAACTTGTAATAATCCTTTGTATTGGTGTTTGATGTGTGTTTTATGTATGTTAGAAGTAGATACAGTGACTTTTAATGTCTATTATCTTTTTTTACCTCCTGAAAATTTTACTATTCCTAGGTTGCTAGCATGGATAATAGAGTAGATGATGATGGTTCCAACTCTGAGATAGGAGATAAAGAGGAGGAACAAATTGTGGATAGGGAGATGATGATAAGTTTTAATTTGGGGCAGATTAACTTTGAATATTGATGTAATGCAGATGTATTACATTTGAAGAGTATTTCTATGCTAATGATTTAATCATGCATTAAGTAATTGAGTAGATAATTTAAAGAATGGTAATGTGAATCAGTATGTTTTCATTTCTGTTTTTCTTTGCAAAGAATGAAATGATTCCATTTTCTGAAAAGAAAGTGTTTTGAGAAGGGAGGAATATCAAGCTACAACACTTTACTGTATTTCCCATCTGTCAAATAAGCTTAAATTGAAATATCATTTTGGATGGGAGGGGTACCTGGGATTGAATTCTGGGGCACTCTACTGAGCCACATCCCCAACCCCCTATATTTAGAGACCAAGTCTCACTTAGTTGCTTAGTGTCTCGCTCTTGCTGAGGCTGGATTTGAACTTGGGATCCTTCTAGCTCAGCCTCCTGAGCCACTGGGATTACAGGTGTGCACCACTGCGCCCAGCAAAATATCATTGTTCTTATATTTTTCTTAAATTTTAATAATTTTTATACTCATTGCTAATAAGCATAGATTGCTTTTTAAAAGCATAATAGTTATGCTAAGAAGTATTTCCTCATAGTACCATATAACATGTCTTTGCTTTTAGTAGATTGAGTAATTGAATTTCATTTAGTGATTGTAATAATCTTGTGTATTTTTCCCCCTTTTAGTCAATGAACAGCAAATTTCCAAAAAGGTGAACAATTTCATGAAAGAAAATGAAGAACTAATGCAGAAATTGCCAAATTATGAACAGAAGGTATAATTATTTTTTTGTTTCTTTCTCCCTTGGTTCTAGCTTGAATCATTTCTACCTGTTTTAATTTAAAAATCGTATTTTAAAATTTTTGTTTCATTATTTCCTACAAATCATCCAAATTCTAAGCAGTCATATGTATTAAGTATAGCTTTCTTCTGGAAAGGGTCACTTGTCTGGAAGTAACTTGTATAGTAGCACTATAATTTGTGTATCTTAATTCTGAATGCTTTATTTACATAGATGAAGGAATCAAAGAAACAGGTCCAAGAGACCATGAAACAAAATATGATTCTTTCTGATGAAGTAACTAGATATAAGGTAAAAATCCCTTCTTTGGGGGGAATTACATTCTAAACTCAAAAGTAAATGTAATGAGTGAGTAATCTTGACACCTTTTTTCTTCCAGGATAAAATGAAGCTTCTTGAAAAAGCTAAAGAACTTCTGGATGAGAGAGCTAAAAGTCTTCATGTTATGTTAGAATCTGAGCGAGAACAGAAAGCTAAGAATCAGGACTTGGTAAGAGTTTTGCTGCTAAGTGTTACTGCAATTTGGCTTTTGAAATATTTTGTAAAATTGGTTAAGTTGAACTTAGTCCAGCTGTTAACTAAAGTAAGATTAGGAGTCAAGGAAGTTGAACCCACTTCTGCCCATTTTGTGGAACTTTTAAGTACTGATACAACAAATTATTTTTATGGGCCTAGGAAATATTTTTATTCTCAACCTTGGATAATTTTCATATTGCTTTGCTCTGCCCTTGGAAACATGCAGAACAACTAAAAAACTATTGTCCAGTTGAACAGTATTTGTTTACTTTTTACTTGAAAGAGTAATGAATTAATCAATTTTCTGTACTTAAAAAATTTTACTTACATATTTCATTTTCAATTTCTATAAGTTTCTGTAATTACATAAAAGTTGCAAAAGATAGTAGAGAGTGTGTTCTGAAATATCTTATCCCCAAGTAAGCTTTAAAACATTTTATTTACTTATTGCATTATGGTTTTCTATACTTTGACCTTTTTTTCTGGTTATCTCATAAACAGTAAGGTTGTGGATGCCATGAAATATTTATGACTTCATTTTCCCTCATCTCTTTCAGTTCTTGATTTTTTGCTTAGTCCAAAGCTGGATCCCCTGCATTTACCTGAAATGTAATGGGATGGCTTGACAAATATTTTGTTGTGTTTATCTTTTTATATATATATATCAGTATTTCTACTGAAATCCTAATGCATATTTTGTGTTCTGTTTTCACCTGGCAGATAATGGAAAATAAGAAATCTATAGAGAAGCTTAAAGATGTCATTTCAGTGAATACTTCTGAACTTTCAGAGGTAAAGCTGCCAACTCTTGCTAACGGATATTAATACTACATCTTAGTTTTGTTGCGGACCAAAAATTTGAGGTGTGCTAAAATGTGCAAAAAATGAGAACTATATGATGTCTGGTTTGGGAAAGTGTAACTTTGTTTTTTCTTTGGAATTAATTCACTAACTGTAGTGTTTTGCATTAGCTTCAAATTATCCTTAATGAAGCTAAGCTTCGTGAAGAGAAGGTGAAGTTGGAATGCTGTAAGCTTCAGAAAGAAAATGCCATGCTTAAGAAGGAGAAAGAGCAGGTAAAGAAAATTTGATGTCATACATAATGTAAACTAGAGAAGTGAATATCATTATCTTGTATCTTTCTTGGATCTGTTTCTGAGGTAAGGAATATTCATGTAGGACCTTTTCTAGATATGCAAAGTTTAAACAATGCTCCCCAAATTGAGTGCATATATATGTTCTCCATCTGTTTTGGATTTTTGGGTTATTGCTTTTCTTATCAAATGTCAATCAGTTATTAACTTGCATAGCCTCAAAGAAACTTTTTAAACCAGAAAATTAAGTATTTTATGATCCTGTTTTGAGTAGTTACTGATTCACTGGCCAAGGGAAGATTACATGATAAGGAATCTAAATTTAGGAGACACTCATATGTGCCCAGCCATTCCTGCTGGAGGTAAATTATTTGAATTGACAGCAATTTTCTGGGGAATGCAATAAAACAGGGTCAACTTCCTGATAGCTCGGATGTTCTTACTGCAGCTGTGAGAGTTGGGGCCACTCTGCCCTCTTCCTTAACCAAGGTCTCAAACCCCTCGATTGAGGCAGTTCACCAAGGAGTATGGCTCTCTATTTCTTTGTCTAAGTCTTGTAGTCCTAATGTATCCAGTGCAGAAACCCCTACCTAACCCATAGGAATTCATGTGTTTTGACTTTTCAGTTGCAGCAGGAAGTCAAAGACTGGAGTACATCACATGATGAGCTCAGTGAACAAATCAAATCATTTGAGAAGTCCCAGAAAGATTTACAAGTAGCTCTTAGTCACAAAGATGATACTATTAAAATAAGTTTATACTCCAAATACATGTTTCATCTCATGAATTCTCCTGAAATCTTCTGAATTAAAGTCGAGAGTCTTCCAACCTTTTGCTTCTTTTCTAGGCTTTGACTAATTACATCACACTGTTGAATCGGTTACAATGTGAATCTAAATTTGAGGATCAAAATAGAAAAGATGAGTCAGATGAATTAACCAATAGAGAGAGAGCAGGTAAGATCAGACTCAGGGAGGTTGAATCCTTTTTTGCTTCCCTGTCTTTAATTAAGTATACAGATGCCACTTTTCAGCTGGCTGAATTTCTTCTTAAGCTTCAGGGTTGTAGACACATATCACTGGATCTATAGATATGTCTGTTGCATTGGCAGAGGTCGGTTGCTGGGGTGTAATGTAGCAATAGGCATGTGAAGAACACTGACTTTTTCTATCCCATTGAAAACTAGTAAGTACACTGCAGCTACAATAGTCACATCCTATACCTCTAAGTATTGAACATTGTACAGTAAGAGAAATTTATTTCTTAACTTATGCAGATAATACTTGATTTTGATACTCATCATCTCTATGGCTCTGTGGTTTTAAGGTCCACAGTCAGTCTTAAGAGTCCAGAGGCAGTTGGAACCATAAACTAAGGCTGTGAGAACAGAGGCTAGAGACTATCAGAAAGCTAGAGAGGGAGTGTAACAGTGTTTACTGATGAGGAAAATATTTCCAGATGTTTTCTCCCAAGTTGGATATTGCTTACATAGCAAGTATTTCAAACCACACCTGGTAGTAGATTCAGGGAGAAAATATAGGATTGAATCTTTCTAAACGAGACACTTACTTGCCCAGGTGAAGATAGATCTGAGAGAGAAGAAAAGCTTTTATCTTACAAGAATAGCATAGATAACATTTTAGTTGTGCAAACTAGAAATTCACCTTTTCTTTTGTTTTTAAGACAGACACAGTACTTTTATTTATTTTTATGCTGCGGATCAAACTCAGTGCCTCACACCTGCTAGGTGAGCACTCTACCACTGAGCCACAACCCCAACCTGAAATTCACCTCTCTCTCTCTTTTTTTTTAAATCTAAGCTTGCAATTCTCTGAAAAGTCATTAGTCTAATCAGTTTAATCATTTAATTGATTTTTTTTCTTCCAGTGTTTGAACACAATCATTATTTAGTTTGGGGAAGTTAGGAGAATATAGAGTTAAAAGTAAGGAAAGAAAAAGCTAAAGTCTTTTGTTTTTTAGGTGATTGGAATGAGAAGATCAAAGATCAAATTAAGCAGATGATGGATGTCTCTCGGGTATAGTTCTTTGTAAGAGTCCCATAGTGCCTGTGAATTCTTCCTGTGCCTCACTTTTAAGAATACCTCTCTTTTCTGCAATTTTTAGACACAAACTACAATATCAGTAGTTGAAGACGATCTAAAACTTTTAAAACTTAAGCTAAGAGCCTCGATGTCCACAAAATGTAATTTAGAAGGTGGGTTCTTCTTGAGAAGAAATTGCCATGTTGGAAAGTCTTAAAATTTTAATGGAAAGATAAAGAATGGCTTCTTGCTTTTATGCTTCTTACTTTTCTTGGCACTACTCCCTCAAACAAGTTCTTAAGTACTTGTACACATATAGAGATAAGCTGTTTTATCCTTTACAGACCAAATAAAGAAATTAGAAAGTGACTGCAATTCACTACGGTCTTCTAAAGTTGGACTGGAAGAGGAATGCAAAACTCTTAGGCAGAAAGTGGAGATTTTAAATGAACTCTACCAGCAAAATGAGATGGCATTACAAAAGTAAGATTTTCATTGTTTGTTATTGTTATCACTGTGTGAACTAATAGATAATTTTATCTTAAGATTATTTACAATTTCTTCTAGTTGTAATAAGTAGAGATTTGTCTTTTTTCCAAATCTGCTGCTAAAATCATTCATTGAGTTTAGGATTTTTTAAAATTCAGGATTTAAAATATTATTTTAGTTGTAGATGGACACAATATTTTATTTTATTTTTATAGGATTTTTTAAGAGAGAGAGAAAGAGAGAATTTTAATATTTATTTTTTAGTTTTTGGCGGACACAACATCTTTGTTTGTATGTGGTGCTGAGAATTGAACCCGGGCCGCACGCATGCCAGGCGACCGTGCTACCGCTTGAGCCACATCCCCAGCCCGACACAATATTTTATGTATTTTATGTGGTATTGAGGACTGATCCCAGTGCCCCACACATGTGGGGCATGTGCTTCACCACTGAGCCACAACCCCAGTCCTATTTCAGTACTACAGCTCAAACCCAGGACCTTGAGCCATGTGCTCTGCTATTGAGCTACCTCCCCAGACTCCTTGCTCTTTCTCATAAGGGACTAGGGTCTTACTGCTTTCCAAGCTATCTTTAATCTCATCATTCTGCCTCTGCCTCCTGAGTATCTTCGACTGTAGGTAGGTCACCACACCCAACTATTTCTTTGTTTTATAGTTTCTAATCCTTTGACAAAATTCATAATCCTTTTTTTTTCCTCTTTTGTGGTGCTGGGGTTTGAACCCAAAGCCTTGTGCATGTGAGGCAGCACTCTACCAACTAAACTATATTCCCAGCCCTGAAATTCATAATCTTGACTTTACTTTTTTGATTATATAAAGCACAGTGATTTTAAAACAAGTGCGGATAACCCCATTAGGTGGTTTCCTTTTCTGTGGGATTTTTTCTCACAGAATTTTGTCTTATGGAGTGCCTGGTCAGTTTTGATTAGCCAACATTGTTGTGATAATTATAGATGAAATTTGAGGACTAAGATAAATTTATCTTCTTATAGAAAAGTTTTGAGGTTACTTGAGTAAGATTGTCACTTTAAACTTAGTCAGCAATTAAGATAATTCAAAAGTGTCTTGTCTTTTCAATGTTTCAGTATTGTTCCTTTTGGATTTTTTGTCTGTTCATCACTTAAGTGTGCAGTACTTTCTAATCTAATCTCAAAGGCTAGGGCTTTTATTAAGGGTCCCTTTATTTGTAGCCCCAAACACTTCTTTTTTTCCTCTAAGCCCAGGAATTTGATGAAGGCTTAGTTCAGACTCATTACATCTTTGTGTTATCTTCAATATGTGGGTGAACGTAGGAGAAAAGTACCTTAAAGTGCCAGCCTTACTTGTAATTCTGAGATTCCTTTTTCTAATGGATCTTGGCCACATCCATATATCTCCACTGCCTTTTTAGCTTGGATCCCTTCAAACACATTTTATATTTTTATAAAGATGTTTTGATTGTTCTTAGTGCTCCTCAGACTAACTCTTTGATAATTGGAAACAAAATTCTCTCTGTCCTTCAAGATTCAGTTTTCCCCATATTCCTTCCTAAGCCAGTGGGGAAAATTATTATATTCCTTTAGGCATCATTTATACCTGAAACAGTGAACTCTTTTATTCTTTAGCATCTTACAAGGTAACTAGTATATTATAGCCACTCATAAAATACTTGCTGAAGAATTAAATGAGAAGCTATATATGAATATATAATCCCCTTTTTCTATTTGATATCAATAATCCTTTTTTAATATAGTTCTTCTGATTTATGGAAAATTAAGTTTCAAGTTAATTATCTTTTGAATTGGAACTGTGGCTAAAGAGGGTAGTACAAGAATAGCAGAAAATAGTATTTTTTAAATCATTAAATGTGGCTACCTTTGTCTCAGTAGATGAACATCTTGAGTTTCATGATCAGAGTTAAAACTTGTCAGTAGATAATACTCTGATCGTGGGTCAGTTTGGCTTCTTTTTCTAGTTGACAGACATTATCAAAACTCAGATTGGTCTTTTTGCTTAATTACAATTCTTTTGAAATAGATATCTAAAGTGTGAAAAATGTTCTGTGGTTAATTGCATAGCTAAAACACATATTCTAGAAGATTTTTTCTTTGACTGACTATATCTTTATTATGGTACCAGTCTTGGATTGAGAAGAGTTCCCCCATGACAAAGATATACTTAGTGTCCTACCCATGGCAGAAACGAGAAAATAATTATCCCCTGCTTTATCCTAATATGTTTAATTATGTTAGGTTGATCAGTCCTGATCTTCCACATTGAAGTAAAGTGAGTTTTTATTATCTTACACACAGGAGACTTGCCCTTGGGGCACATGTTGTTTTCACATTTATTTTATTTACTGGTAAGTAGAGAATTAAGAGGAGAAGTTAGAAAATGTAAGTGATTTGCCAGAGTTTGATTTACGAAATTGCAGGTTTGAATTTCTATTTTATGTGCCTAAGCATTTTATAGAATTGTGGGAAGTGATATTCACAAAGAAAAACTTTTGATTTGATAACTGGCTTTATTTTAGGAAACTGAGCCAAGAAGAATACGAGAGACTAGAAAAAGAGCAGCAGCTGTCAGCTGCAGATGAAAAGGTGGTTTCTGCTGTACAGGAAGTTAAAAATTACAAGTGAGTTCAGTTTCTAAAGGAGGGTGTCAGTGTCTAATGAACTAGTGTTAGCTTTCTTTTTAATCTTTTTTTACATTGTGTAGATAGAAGAAAATAGCTTGGAAGTATAAATAACGAGAGGATATGAATACATTCAATTCACACAGGAGAAAAAATAAATTTCAACTTAACAAATGAAAAATGTTAACAAAGATTTACTTATACCTAATGGGCAAGACCATAGGGAACTTGGTCAATGCAAACAGTTCTGGGGGTTTTGTATGTTGTAGTAATTCTTTAAGAAATCAGTTTGCTGTGTGATGTATCAAGACCCACAAAAGTGTGGCATTTGATAGACCTTGGAAATCTTCTATGGATATAATTTGAAAAAAACAAAAAAAGTTTTAAGGAGGAAGATATTTCTAGCAGAATTACTTGAGAACACACTCATGAACAGTTAAGGAAACTATAATTTATCATTCAGAATCTCTAGCAATTAAATGATAAAGAAGTTATTAGTATTAGGTTTTTATTTAATTAATTAATTAATTTATTTATTTATTTATTTTTGGTGCTTTACTACTAAGCTACATCCTTAGACCTTTTTTTTACTTTGAGCCAGGGTCTCAGTTGCATAGGTTCCCACGTAATTGCTGAGACTGACCTCGAACTTGTGATCCTCCTGCCTCAGCTTCCCAATCATTGGGATTACTGGCATGTGGCATTGCACCTGGCCTGTAGTATTAGTTTTGATCACACTGGATTCATATAACCATAGAAATGTTTTTCTTATGTATGATAAAGTCTTTAAAAGTATAGCTGATGGAATAAAGGGAAAATGGTCAGAATGTTTCAAATGTTATTCAATTGTTGTAATTCTTAGGCGGAGAATTGAAGAGATGGAAAAAGAACTACAGAAAACTGAGCGCTCATTTAAAAACCAGGTAGTAATTAATACTGTCCTGTAGTTGCAGAATTCTTTGATATCTAATACAATTATAGGCTATTATAATGAGTCCCTAAAAACATATTTTTTTAATGTGTTGTCTTTTTCAGATTGCTATGCATGAGAAGAAAGCTCATGATAATTGGGTAAGATTTTTTCCCCCTTTTCTTTATTTTGTGCATAGCCTACCGCAACTGAATTTGAATATTTTCTCTTTAATAGCTCAAAGCTCGTTCTGCAGAAAGAGCTATAGCTGAAGAGAAAAGGGAAGCTGCTGATTTGAGACAGAAGTATGTGATTTTGGTATCTTACTATATGTTTTATAGTGTTTTAAGGTTATCCTAGATATTATCTATGAAGGAATAGATTGCTGTTTCATAATTCAGCCCATTCTTTCTCAATATTCAAGACTATTGGAAATGACCCAAAAGATGGCAGTGCGGCAAGATGAACCCGTGATTGTAAAACCTATGCCGGGAAGACCAAATTTACAAAATCCTCCTCGGAGAGGTAGGGGGCACTTTGTAAAAGGAGCTATTTTATTTCTTGGTGCATAATGTATGTAAATTACTTTTTATTTCTGTGTGTAATGGTTATGAAATAATCTGAATGATTTGCTAAAGCGGGAGGTGAGGGTTGGTGTCAGGGAGAAGGCTGCCTTAAAGTAGTAGCACGGCATTGTTGTCTTTAGGTCCACTGAGCCATAATGGCTCTTTTGGTCCATCCCCCTTGAGTGGTGGAGAATGTTCCCCTCCACTGACAGCAGAGCCAGCTGGGAGACCTCCTTCTGCTACTCTTAATCGAAAAGATATGCCTAGAAACGGATTTGGTTAGCATTCACATGTTGCTTCAAGGTTTTGGTTTTTTTTTTCCCTTTTGAATATTTTAATGAAAACATATAATTTGGGCCTGTACAATATATAGAAGATAATTTCTTACTTTATCTTAGTGAATGTTTTCTGTAAAATCTGTTCTAGAATAGAAAACATTTTTTTTTTCCTGGAGGTCTCTGTATTGTTTTTTTCTTTTAAATTTTACTCTGTGAAGTGTAAACCTTTATCTTTAAATTAAATCTCTATGGTGTTCCTTTCCCAAATATTATAAAAGTAGCCTTAAACTTTATGTAGCATACTTTATTTCCTACATGAAAATACTGAGTCTTATTTCCAATTCTAAATAGGACTGTAGTCTTGGTAAGATTGGAAGTCAGGTTATACAGACTAAAGAAAAGCCAGCCTACACATACTTCAAGTCTATAGCTTAAAGTTTAGGACCAATACTTATTAATCTGCTGTTCTATCAACCCAAGGCAGTTCTTTATTTTACTTAAGTCTCTTCATAAATTGTGATTTACGTATTGGGCAGCCCATTTTTTTTAAAAAAAATATTTTTAATTGTAGATGGACATGATATCTTTATTTATTTTTTAAATGTGTGCTGAGAATCAAACCCAGTGCCTCACACATGCTAGGCAAACACTCTACAACTGAGGTATGACCCCAACCTCTGGGCAACCCATTTTTCATTTTGCTTTCTAGGTATTGTTGAATCCTGACCTGTCCACCAGTGGTTTATTTCTTCTGAAAAATACATACAAGGGCTCTGATCTTTCTTTCCCAAGGGTCAATGGATGGACCTTTACCTCGTACTGGTCTTCTGAGGCATCTGGGAAACCTGTTGCCTCTGGTAAAGGGACCAAGTAATTTCAAAGAATCTGTAATTGTGGATGGATGATTTTTATTCTTTTCATGTTAGAATAAGTCTGAATCCATTCTTTGATCTCTAACAGACCCAGGATGTGTTCCACCTCACATGAACAGCAGCTCCAGAAGTTCTTCTCCAGCTAAGGTTACGAATGAGGGCAAGGTAAGTTCTGTAGTTACTGTGAATCATGTGGTCATGCAGGAACATGTAGCTTTCCTACAGTACTTGCTCTTTGCTTTATCCTTCTTTGTGTTCTATTTGTACAATCCCATTTGTTTTTTAAAAAGCAAACTGTTCCCCAAGAACCTGAGACCCCCTCAGTCTCCACCATTACTTCTTTGACTGAGCATCCAGTTGGATGCTTAGAGGTTGAGAACTGAATTGGGTTTTATTCTGTGCATTTCTGGGAAGGATATTCAGAGCATGACACTGATCTTGTTTGCTGTAAACTGCATGCAATATTGAGCTTACTTTTCTCCTTAACTTGGGAATGTTGCTTAAGTGTGTACAACTGTAATGAACTACAGAATGTGAAAAGTTATCACTCTAACTTTATATGGTGTTTTGTGTTGAATGTTCTAAGGCAAAGTAAATTCATTATAAATTATATAATTCATATATTTTTTTATTTTTTTGGAAGAATGTTATTTAAGAATTCCTCCATTTGTGCAAACCCTATTTTGAGTGATTTGAATTAGATTGGTATCAGATTTTCTGAAATTGAAATACTGTTTCAATGAAACAATGATCATCTAAAATGACCTCTTGAGCCAGTCCCAAGAAATGGTCTCATTTGTTCACATAAGTGTATTCTCTTGTAACTGTGTTGCTATTATATCTGGTAGGTCTTCTGCAGCTCTATAACAAAATAAATTTTAATTATTTAGTTTCAAACCCACTACTCATAGGAAATGATAAATCAATATCTCAAATGGTGTACAGTAAATGAATGTAAATATTAAAGCTTTGTCTTCCTAATTTGTGTATATAGCACTGTGATGGAAAATACTTCTCAAGTTCCAGTGTATATATATTCCAGGAATATACATCTCTAGAGAAATCTAAGGGCAGCTTAGATAAGACCCTAAACCCCTTTGGTAGTAGAAGATTTAAAAGAGAGAAAAGACCCATTGTTAGAGAGGAGTAGAGGTGGGAAAGGCATGGCTTGGAGGCAAACCTGGGATTGAGTTCCTTTAATATGCAGTGTGGCCTTCAACAAATTATGATATTCCATTTGCTTTTGCTCTTATTTAAAACAAGACAGTCTACTTAAAGATCTCAGAGGTTGAATAATATATGAAAGACTTACTGAAGATACTCTGAATAGTAGCTATTATTACCTGGGTAGAGAATGGATTTTTCATTTTATTCTGTTCATTTTTAATATGGAAGTAATGAGCTATTGTGATGAAAGGGAAGTGATGGGGAGGGGGACTCCCTTTGAAATAGATTGTAGTGAATTCAGCATGACATACTGGTCAGAAATCACCTCTGTTAATAACCTCTGCCAGTCTTCTTGCCTTTCCCTTTCCTGTGCAGATATAATCAGTAACAAACTGCTCCCTCTTGTGGCATCCTTCCAACTTCTGTAAGCTGTCAGTGGGAATACACAGGAGGGGTGGGTAGAGTTTTGTTGCACTGATGGTGTTCTCTGGACAGGTGCCTGTTTTGGGTTTTAGCTTTTATCGCTGTTGGTACTTTGTCTTAATACATAGGAACTTTAAAACTTTTAACTGCTTTCAAATCTTAAATTGCAGGTTCATATGGCTATGAAAGGGCCTCCTCCTTTCTCAGGGGTACCCTTCGTGGGCCCCCCGATGGGATGGCCTCCACCACCTCCCATTCGGTATGGACCACCACTTCAGCTCGGTGGGCCTTTTGGGCCTCGGCCAATTCCTCCACCATTTGGTATGATGAACTGAACAGTAGTGATTGACTTATAAATCACCTTCATCTTTCATTTCTATTGCTTGCTAAAACAGTTGGTTGCTATCTCAGGTCTTTACAATGAAAGGATAAAGCTGAGTACATTTTAACTTTTCCTCCAGTTTTCTGGGACATATGGGACACTACATAATCTTATACTGAGATAGGCAATAGCTATCTCTCATAGACAAGGATAAGGGGCTATATACAGAAAAGCCAGAAATATTACTTCTGCAGATGTTTGTTGAAAATCTGTTGATATGCACTGCAATAGATGGAAAGGTGGATGACACAAATGCCATAACTTAAAATTTTGTCACAGATATGAAAATCCTATAATATAAAGTTTGTAATCACCCATAATGGAAGCATAAGCAGTAGGTTATAGAATATAGAAAAGGTAAAATCAAACCCTCCTTACCTTGAGAAAAGTCACAGGGAAGTGTTAAAGAGGAGGATTTAACAGTGACCTAATAAATGTTGCTGATTTAATTAGGTGGCTGTGGAAGGCCTTTTCCAGGAGGGCATGCACCTTGATTCTGATGGCATGTGTAAAGTCCATGCTGAAATACTTCATGAATTTTTAATGGATACAGTAATAAATAGTGGAATTTCCTTTTATCAAAATTTCTTTGACGTAGTAAAGTTCTTATTTCATAATCTATCATCTTATCATGGTAATATAGTACTTCCAAATATAAATGGAGCTCTTGTGAGATAGAAATAATTCTGCAATTATATAGTAGGGAAGGAAAAAAGACAAGCCTGGAGATAGGTAGAGCCATGTTTAAATCCTTAATATGTTGCTTCATGGCTGGTTGGTCAAAGGCTATAACCTAAACTTGTTCCATCTCAGTTTGCCTCGTCTGGCAAGTCAGGATGTTCACCAGTTGATGTTCTAGGCTTGGGAGAAATTAAAGACTATACTTGAAATCACCCTAGTTCAGAAATTTCTGGGTATTTACATAACTTCCTTTTTATTTTCCAGGTCCTGGTATGCGTCCACCAATAGGCTTCAGAGAATATGCACCAGGTGTTCCACCTGGAAAACGGGATTTGCCTTTTGACCCTCGTGATTTTTTTCCAGGACCCGCACCAGCACCATTTAGACCTTTAGGTTCATTTGGCCCAAGAGAGTACTTCATTCCTGGTGCCCCATTACCACCTCCAACTCATGGTCCCCAAGACTATGGGCCACCACCTGCTGCAAAAGACGTAATGCCTTCAGGCTTTAAAGATGAACCTCCACCTACACCTAATTCTCAGAGCAGTGAGGGCTGTTCACAGGCCTTAAAACAGGGCCCATAAAATTAACCTCTGACACTTAGTCAGAAAATGGACTATGGACTATTCATCAAGTTAAAGGATTATTGGCTTCAAAATATAAAAGTTTATTTTAAATGGTTTATGTTTTTAGAATGAAGCTGCCTTGGTGCAGTATACATTTTGAGCCAAAATATTTTCCCCCTAAATATCCCCCACTTAAGCTAGAATATCCTTCCAATTTTAAAATGTGCAATAAGGAATACCTTTGTTTTAGTTAATGTAGCATATACAATTGCTAAATGATTTAGAATGTCATAATTATGGACATTTCCTGTGGAAATGCTTTAAGAACATGTATTTCCATTATCCTATTTTTAGTGTATTCCAGTTGATAACAGAGAAATGGTGTTTTATAAGCTTGATTTTTTTCTCTTTCAATATCTGGTCACAGAGACTGTTACGCTAAAAATGTTTACTCAAAGATCATAAACTTCATTTTCCTTCTTGCTGAAGTTCTTTGTTGTAATAGTTCATAAAAAATGTTTATTAATATTTCCCAAGTGTCTGTTGATTCATTGGATTGTCATGAGGCTTTGTGCCATTGGGGAAGCATGTAAACTCACTCTCAGAACTGAAGATGGTGACTTGGAAGCATATTCCCTGTTGCTCACTGTTAAGGAGGCTGGACCTTGGTCAACTGTGGACTTCTACAAAGGATTTCTTTTACTTGTGAGAAGTCTTGTGGCTCTATTTTTGTAGCACATTCATGTACTTTTTTCTAAGCACTGTCCATGTGAGAATGGTTTTCTGAGAATGAGTTTACATTGGTAGCAAGAGTTGTTTGACCTGAAGTTCTACTGCTTTTGCCATTATTGCATTATAAGAGTAAAATATAAGGTGGTATGTTGTGTCTATAAAAAATAAGGAAATTTCTATTTAAAAATGTACACAACACACTCTTCTCTTTCCCATACCTTGCCACTGATTTTCAAGGAATATGATAAAAAAAAATAGAAAAGTATAATCCTCTAAGAATGAATGAAACTCTAAGGCTTATAATGTCTTTAATCAGCAACTATGGGCTGAATTAAATTTTTTTGATTGATACTCAAATATATTTTATTTAAAAATCAATTAAAGCAAGTCCTGAATCTGTAACTACTGTCTTTAAAACAATGTTTCTAAGAACTAGCTCTCCAGAACTGTAATTTTAATTATGGCAATTTTAACAGTACATTTTAAGAGGTTCAAGATTTAAATAAAATTATAAAAGCCTGGTACTTTTGTTTACTGCTAGACCATATTCTTCCATTCTTTTAAATTCTAGAAAGTAATAGGATTGTTGAAACCTAGAACATAACATATCATTGTTCTTTTTATGTCCCCTAAATAGTCTCAAAATAGGGGCAAAATCTTTAGTGTGAAACAAAATCTCTGTGAAACAAAATCTCTAAACTACTGAAGATAACTCAGAATCAAAAAGAATTTGAGTCCTTTAGCAAGAATTCAATCTACATAACCTCCATTTAATATTAGAAGCAGCAGCTGTGTGTAAGAGGAAAACCATATAATAGCTTATGCCATTTTTAACCATGTAAAATAAAATTTAAGTCACAAACACATTTTGAATGTATCTTTCAAACTCTACAGGACACAAGGCAATGCTGAAGTTACTATAACTTCTAATTTTAAAATAGCATTTAAATAAAGGTGATGTCAGCTAGGAAGATAGATTTTCAAGGAAAGGCAGATTTATTATTTTATTCAAAGCAACAGTAGTTTTCCCTCTAAAGCCTTTTTTGTATTTATTCTATTAGTAAGTTATAATGTGTTCTGCGTAGTTTATCTGAGCAGTTCTGAACCCACCCATAGTTGCCTCTCCTTACTTCCATCTGATTGTACGACTTCTGTAGCAAAACCCAAGGTAGCTGCCTATATACAGGTTGTGTAGAGAATACTGTCCCTTGATTCAATTATACTTTTGTATCTCAAAAGTTTTAGAAGTCCTCTCCAGCAAATTGTGTTTGAGTTTAGTTACTAACATCATTTCATTTGTGAAGCAGTAGAGTTTCAACCTGAAAGTATTACTGCTGTTGCTATAGTTGTAATTATTGTCCAGTGACTCATCCCCTCCCACACTAGAAAGTAAATTTTAACAACTAATTTGTGAGATACAGATTGCTTTGTGTTAATTGCTTCAAGATAAAATCACCTTTTTTGGGGGGGAGGTTTGGTCATTCAGGACTGAATTAAAACTAAGCTGATGACAATATTCAATTTAAGTTTGTTTAATGCTGATGAAAGACATTCATACAAAGCATCCTTTTTTTTCATATAACCCCATTCTTTGGTGGCAGCTGGGGTTGTGGCTCAGTGGTAGAGTACTTGCCTAGCACAGGCAAGGCCCTGGGTTTAATCCTCAGCACCACATAAATAAATAGAGGTTTTAAAAAAAGGATTCTTATATGAAGGATGCTAAATGTTTCTTCATGTAAATTATCACTTTGAGGGGCTGGGGTTGCATGTGAGGCACTGGGTTTGATCCTCAGCACCACATATAAATATAAAGGTACTGTGTCCATCTACAACCAAAAAAAGGTTTTTTTTTTTAATTATCACTTTGATATACATGTTTTGTAGTATGAGAAAACAGAAAAAACAATGTATCAGTTTTGCTACACTTCAATAGTAGATTTTAAGGGAGCAACATCAAACATCAGTAACATCAAACAAAAAGGTACTGAGTACTCCACAGGGTACAGAGTGCTGCCAAGCACCTTGGAAAGTTTACATGACATGGAGAAGATGAGGCCCTTCTCTTGAGAAGTTTACAGTCTGGAAATTTTGACTACTCAGAGTTTCAGTTGAGTGAACATTTTATTAAGGCAAATTCTTCATTTCCTAGAACTACTGTAGACTGAACTATTTTTGCACTTGTGAAATTAACCCAATCCAGATGAAAGAAAAGACTAAATTTGGTTGATAATTCTTTCAGGCTCATATAGTTTTATTAACATTCATCTAGTAAACAAAACTGACCTAACAGACAACTGAAAAATTAAAGACTAGATCTCTTGAAGTGCAAGGGCTAAAATAACTGTTATTCGTTTTAAAAAGCAAATGGATGGTATGATTAAGGTTTACACTAGTTTAAAAATAGGTCAAGTATTGCATTCCCTTCATGCATTGTTCATTTAAAATAGTGAATATTAAAATATGTGGGTTCTACATGTAACTCACAAGCTCCTCACAAATCTTTGTTCTCTGTATCAAATATCCACCTTGTGTACTATGAAAGTTTTATTTATGTCTCATCAAGTTAAAAGTAATGTAAATAGTGAAATTATAATAGGCTAATGACCTGCATATTTTCATATGAATGATTATTTTTAGATGACATGATTTAGAAGACGTAAACCCACCCAAAAATTTGTAATTATTCTGAGATGGTTTTAATGTTAACCCTAGAATCATTAATGTTAACCCTAGAAACAATAGCAATGTGTTGTAGAACAACTAATCAACATGACTAAAAATGTACTCACTTTCAGAAAAACAATCTGGTCATCTGGAAAAAAATCACAGCTACAATCTGGGGAACACTCCCATATAAGATATTGATCTGATCAAGGCACACTATTTCTAAGTAGAACTATCAGATGAGGGTGAATTTAGGCCAGCTCTAAGGAACAGCCTTTAAGACAGACCATAACTAATCCAATTTCCTTTCAAAGCAATCTGTTTCTATCCTACCCACTTCAACTCAAATGTTTGAAGTTAATTCAAATCAAAAGACCATATTGGAGCAAAAGTGAGCAAATGTGTAAACTCTAGCACATTCTTATTGCTGTATTAAGTTTGAAGATGAGCATACCTACCACAGCAGTATTGTTCCAGGAAGCAGGGTAGGAACAGTGGTAAATTAGGAAACAGACTATTAATTGCACAATTAATAGAAAAGTAAAAACAAGTTTCAAAGTCTACAATAAATCTGTATCCAAAGGAGTCATAACAATGAGGTGCTGGACTTTAGTTCTGTGGTACAGCTTTGCAATGGACTCACTGGCCTATAGGTACGGCTCACTTCTTGCCTCCTGAAGGATGAATATGCTACACAGAGCTATGATGGTTTCTACTGAGTGGTAAAATTCACAGAAATTCCACATTACTCATGTCAGAATCATTCCTTGTGCAAAGTTTGATGTAGATGAAGATAAAGTGGTTTCTTGATCAATAACTGCAATTTCTTTCTTTTAAAGGCAGTGGGTTTCTTGTATCTGTAACCACAATAGAAAGATCATTGTTTAAAATACTTTGATGATTGATCTACTCTAATGTTACATTCTCGATAGGAGGGACTAAGAAGAAACATGAACTAGTAACCATTGGAACAGAATTAATCCTATATGTATATCACTTACAGTTCTATTACAATTGGCCCAGGTTTAATCTCATCCATCTCCATGAAAGCAAAACATTGGTGCTGGTAAACCTTTTTTTAGGCTTGTAGTGTTTGAATTCAAAGAAGATAGCTGCACCTAAGGAATTAAAACAAACAACATAAGCCAGAGACCACACATTTCTTATGTGTCACCAGAAGCCTATGATTTTACAAAGTAACATGTGTCAAACAGTCTGATGACACAACTGTTGATAACTCACTGTGGCTGTCACTCCAAGCTCTGGTACTAGCATGTCTGAGTGACATTTCTCCATATCATTTAATTCTACAAAGTACAACAAAATTGTATAGCAAGAATGTAAGTTATGTACACAGGTAGAATCATAAACTACCAAAGAATATAAAATATTAAATACCACAAGAAAAACAGAAGTTACTTAAGTATCAGCAGTACCTATAGAAATGGTTTCAATAAGCCCCTATATTAGAATAGAAATTTAAAAGAGTTCCTTTAAAAAAATTCTACCTTATATCATTTCTCTCCCTCTTGAAACCACCATGCCCAGATTGTCCTTTCCATATTCTTACAAACTAACTGCCAGTTATAGTATCTTTTTACCCAATGCATCTTATTGAAAGAAAAAATAATAATTTAACTGTTAGAAAGTAATCATTAGGTTCCTAAAAGGACTTAAGGTAATTATTAGGGAACCTGCTTCCTTAACTCTGTATTATGAGAAAAGCTTCCCTATCAAATAATATTTAACCACATTATTACACAACTAGATAATGCAACTGCTAATTCTCATATTTTAAAAAATTGTTGATTTGACTTTAAGTCAATATTCATAACTATGTGACATAAGATCTTGTGTTAAGGTAACTATGAACACAAACCCAGATAAGTACTGTGTCCTTAAGAAGTCAGTAACTGATAATTACAAACCTTTGGTTAATTTTTCAATATGCTTCTGGAGCTCAATGTCCACATTAAAATGAACATATGTATCTTCTTGAAGCCACAGGAGTATCTTGCACAGGAGTTAAGTCTATGCCATTCAGATCTGGAGAAACAAATAAGTTTCTGCTTATGAGTATTCACATATACAGACGGAAAATATAGAAACTGCAAAGGTTACACTTCCTAAAGAGGCATGGAAAGAGCTGAGAGGAGATTCTCAGGCTAAGAGATTCCTATTTGGTGTGAGCAAGTATGTGAGAGTTGTTGAAGTTCATGGGGTATGTGGAGAGAAATGAATATAGACTGGTTAGGAGACCCCATGAAGGGGACAAGGAAGCCTTTACATGGCAAGTGGACAAAACTTGATCTTCATAGTGAAGTGGTAAAAAGCACAAACATGTTTTTCTTAGGGAATAGCCCACTATATTTTTCTATGCAAAAACCAAAAAAATCTGGAGTATATAATTTGCCACAATGGAGCTCTGCCACCAATTTCTAACTTTGATCAAGTATATGACTTATTTAGAAAAGCCTATAAACCTAACCTTATAATTTCCCTGTTAAGAACCAAAAATGGATGAGAACAGCCAACAAAACCCTTTTGTTAATGAATAATTTTTCATATATATTATCTAAATTCTGGTTATACTGTTTACAACATACCCTGAATTTACATCAACAAGATGGTACGTTATATATAGTTTTTATTTTCTTGGTTTTAAAATCTCAGTTTAGTCAAATTCAACATGGACTCATTTAATAACGCCTCAGTGTTTATGTGTTATTCATTTATGTGTCTCAAAAAGCTAAAAAAAATTTAGTACATTTAATAATTAAAAAATATTTACATAAAAATATTTCAGTTTAACATATGCAAAGGTAATTTAACATTTACAACATCATTAAATATTTTTGTGTTTTAAGTATACTTTCTGAATGAGTATGCAGTTTTACAAATGGCCTATCAAACAATGTAAATATTTTCCAGTACACTATATATTTGATAACTGGTAACATCGGAATTTAAAAGTGTACCAGTATTAGTGCTGTGGATTATGTTCTTTAAATAAATGTTTTTCTTTGTGGTCATATTAATTTAATTAATTTAATTTAATTAATTTAATTTAATTAATTAATTAATTAATTTAATTAATTTAATTAGCACTAATGAACCCATGGATCTGACTTTATTTCTGCAATTGATAAAAGTTCCTCCATTTAATGTCAGCACCGATCTGTTCCTTTGGTGCAAAACTACAGATTAAAATAAGCCATTTGTACTAACTATAGTTATTTCTGTAAAATGGTATAATTTATTCCTTAATCACATCATCATCCCACGGGATTGCTTTCAGGGCATAGATGTTATGGACGCACCCTACTTCCCTGTCCCCTGATTTTCATCTGCCTCTTTAGGACTCACCTAAGTAGATACCTCACTAGCACAGGAAGAAGAAGGGGCTGAAGCAGGAGAGATGGGAAAACAGGACATGGGGCTTTGTGGAGAGAAATGAATATAGACTGGATAGGAGAAGGTGAGGGGTGCTATTGTTAATGTACATCCTGAAGGCTGTAGCTGCTGTTAAGGACAATGTGTATGTTTAGTCTGCACGTTAGATGGAATCTGAAGAGCAAAAATCTATACAAACTCAAAAGCAAAAGTGAGTGTATAAGTAGGAAATATTTTTTGTAAGTCTTTCGAACTATGTTCTGTTCTGATCTCTTCTAGGATTTTACCTCATTATAGAATGCATTAAAGTAAGTTGTCACATATACAAGACCATCCCCTGTCAAAAACTTTGTTCCATATGAGAAAAGACATAATGCAATTTGCCAGTTATTTACCCTTTACACTAACTGTAATATAGGGATCGATGCACTGTCCAGCGTCTCTCAGACCAATTTTCTCAATCCTGATAGTGAATAATGTCATTCCCGGTTCTGATGGCAACGTTGGTAATAAAGTACCTGGCAACAGAGAAACCTCAATAAAAGTTAGCTCCACCAATAATTCAGAGTAAATACTTTGACAAACAGAAGATATAGCCTACCTCTTAGGAACTAGCTAGGCATTATGTATTTTTATTTCCAAAATTCATGAACATCTGATGTTATACTTTTTTAGAAAAATATTTAATTTTACACGTAATATATCTGCATTTCCCAACCATACAATCACCTTCTATAATAATAGTATATAGTATGTATAATAAAAGTATGTTAAAAACATCACTTGAGGAAGCCCAATTATATATAATAGTATAATATGCTCACATAATATTTATATTCCATATGTACTTCTATATTATACTCAGCATCTTAATATGAAGTGGTAGAACAAAGACAAGAAAACCTTTTAAAATACTAGTTATACTGTTCTAAAGTCTGAGACATTTAATATCAGAGTTGATCAATACATTCTTCTCTTTAGTTACTCCTAATATAGAAAATAATTTACAATTTCATATTTATGTTTTAATTTACATAGTCTAACTTCTATTCTTCATTCTATTTTGTATGATTTATTCTCTCAGAAATTAGTACTATACAGACTGCCATATAAAATGGCCATTTGTATAACTGAACATTTTCCCCAAAACCAACTAAAATTTTTAAAACTAAAAACCCACCCAGAACAACATGACAACATTCACCCACCAAGAACATATGAAGGAAGAAATCAACTGTTCACTATGTTCCCTTTTTTGAAACTACCAATAGAGAACAGATGCAAATAAGCTGATTTTAATCAAGTATGTATACAGAACCTCAAAATACACTTAACAAAAGATTTTCAAGTTTCTATTCAACAATGTGTTATGCTACTTTTAATGATGAGTTATTTGAAATACATGAAGCAATCAACACACTACATTTGAAAATACACATTTGATTGATGGCAAATGTGGCTTGAGGAAATTTTGGGAGGTGATGAGAATGTTCTGAACTTGTATAGTGATGACAGATGCAAAACTCTATAGAGGTGTCAAAAATCGATGAATTTTATACTTACAGAAGGGAAATGTTATGAAATGCAAATTATACCTCAACAGTGCTGTTAAAAATGTATTACTTTCTAATTTAAACAATACAGACAAATGCAATAATGGGAAGGCCTGGAGGCTGCATTCCATTCCACTGTTGCATTAACAAACCTAAATCCTCACTAGGTACTGTTTTCTCAGATTCTTCATGTTAGCCAATTTTGGTATATAGAGATCAATCATTTTAATTTGCATTCCTCTGAAGATTAATAAGGTTGAGCACCTTTTAGAATAAATCAAATATGATTTCCTCTTTTCTGAAGTGTGTTCAATTATTTTGCTCTATTTTTTATTGAGATGTCTATCTTATTGAGCTGTAGGAGGTCTCTATTATTTTGCTGGACAAATGTTTTACAAATAGCTTCTTAGTAGTTTTCCTTTATAAAGACTTTTTGTTGAAGTAGAGCATATACATCTTAAAATGTACAAATTGTTAATACAGTTTGCTGAACTTCCACAAAGTGAATACACCTGTATAACTAGTATCAGATCTAGGAAAGATATGATCAGCCTCCTAGGAGTGTCCTTCCCCCCACCCTGTCCAATTCACTCTTCCAAAAGATAGCAACCATTGCTAACTTCTAACACCAAGTATTAGTTTTGAATGTTAAGAATGACTTTTCTCTGCCATGGTGTCTTCTGATTATGATAAATACTTACTGCTAGTAATATCAAATTTCTTAATCTCTTCCTTTACAATCAGTGATTTTTATGTCATATTTAAGAAAACTTACCCCACTCCAAAATCATAAAGGTATTATCTTGAAAGCATTTTATTGTTTTGTCATTCACACTTAATTCTATATGTCACACAGAATTATTGACTACGGTGTATATTAGGAGCTTTAATTTCATTCAATTTCACATAAATACTCAATTGTCTCAGCACTACTCATTAAAAAGACTGACATTTTCCACCACTGATCCGCAGTCCCACCTCAATCATAAATCATGTGGCAATCACTTTCTGAGTTTTCTATTCTGTCTTACCGGACTGTTTATCCTCTTACCACTAATACAGTATCTTAATTCTATAGCTGTATAAAAGGTCCAGATGAGTTTCAGAAAGAGTCTATCTTTATAAACTGCTTTGTCTAATTTATGAACTAGTATATCTCTTTACATTTTAAAAATCATAACATTTATTTAATAGAACTTTATTTGACCTAAAAGCCTTAAGAAATAAAGACCTACAGATCCAGGGAAAACTCCTGTTTTTATGTTTATGTTCCATGAAGAATGGATGGCCATGCAGAAGTGACTGGAAAAGGGGGTGTGAGCTAATGGTAAAAGGCTGCCAGGGTCCCAGCAAGCCCTGTCTGGTCAGATTCTTCTTGGCCTCTCTGTATAGCCTTCTTTCCTTCTGGACCAAAGGCAGGTCCTGTCTGGAATGTGGGTTTTTAAGGGAGGGGGTAAGGGAGGGTAGGGGGACAGGGAGGGAAAGAAAGAGAGAGACGGGGGGGGGGAGAGAGAGAGAGAGAGAGAGAGAGAGAGAGAGAGAGAGCGAGCTTTCTAGGTTTTATGACTGGCTTTGAGAGAGAAGGATGAAGGACAGGAGAGCAGGAGGAGGGCAGAGGTTTTGCTGCTGAGGTTGCTTTTGGGATTCCAATCTCCTTCCGGTAGAAGTTCTCAGCAGGCCAAAACCCCACCCTTTGGGCTATCATATTCTGATCTGACCCTGCCCACCTTCCCCCTCTCCCTCCCTCCTCCTCTATTTCTCCTTTAAGAAGGGAATGTGTAGATCTTTCCATCTTCTAAGATCTTCTTTGATTTCTCTTTAGGGTTCTGTAGTTTTCATTGTATAGATCTTTGACTTCTTTTGTTGATTCTCAAGTATCTTTTTTATTTTTTGAGTTTATTGTGAATGGGGTAGTTTTCCTTATTTCCTTTTCAGAGGCTTTGTCCCTGATATACAGAAATGCCTTTGATTTATCTGTGTTGGTTTATATCCTGCTCCTTTGCTGAATTCATTTACTATTTCTGGAAAGATCTACCTTGCTCTTGGATAGGCAGAATTAATATTATCAAAATGACCATACTACCAAAAGCACTATATAGATTTAATGCAATTCCAATCAAAATCTCAATGGCATTCCTCATAGAAATAGAAAAAGCAATCATGAAATTCATCTGGAAAAATAAGAGACCAAGAATAGCTAAAGAAATCCTTAGCAGGAAGAGTAAAGTAGGTGGCATCACTATATGAGACCTTAAACTATACTACAGAGCAACAGTAACAAAAACAGCATGGTATTGGCACTAAAACAGACTGGTAGACCAATGGTACAGAATAGAGGACACAGAGACTAACCCACAAAATTACAATTATCTTATTTTAGACAAAGGTGCCAAAAACATGCACTGGAGAAAAGATAGCATTTTCAACAAATGGTGCTGGGAAAACTGGAAATCTATATGCAACAAAATGAAATTAAACTCATAACTCTCACCATGCACAAAACTTAACTCAAAATGGATCAAGGACCTAGGAATTAAGCCAGAGACTCTGTGTCTAACAGAAGAAAAAAGTAGGCCCTAATCTTCATCATGTGGGTTAGGCCCCAACTTCCTTAATAAGACTCCTATGGCACAAGAATTAAAACCAGGAATCAATAAATGGGATGGATTCAAACTAAAAAGTTTTTTTTCTCAGCAAAAGAAACAATCCGTGAGGTGAACAGGGAGCCTACATCCTGGGAGAAAATCTTTACCCCTCACACATCAGATAGAGCACTACTCTCTAGGGTTTATAAAGAACTCAAAAAGCTAAGCCCTGAAAAAAACAAGTAACCCAATCAAAAAATGGGTCAAGGACTTGAACAAACACTTCTCAGAAGAGGATATACAATCAATCAACAAATATATGAAAAACTTTTCAACATCTCTAGCAATCAGAGAAATGTAAATCAAAACTAAGATACAACTCTAGTCAGAATGGCAGCTATTATGAAGACAAACAACAATAAGTGTTGGCAAGGATGTGGGGAAAAAGGCACACTCATACATTGCTGGTGGGACTGCAAATTGGTGCAGCCAATCTGGAAAGCAGTACGGAGATTCTTTGGTAATCTGGGAATGGAACCACCATTTAACCAAGCTATTCCTCTCCTTGGACTATACCCAAAGGACTTAAAGACAACATACTACAGGGACACAGCCACATCAATGTTTATAGCAGCACAATTCACAATAGCTAAACTGTGGAGCCAACCTACATGCCCTTCAGTGGATGAATGGATTTTAAAAAATGTGGCATATATATATATATATATATATATATATATATATATATATATATATACACACTCAATGAACTTTTTAAAAAGAGAATAAAATCATGGCAAATCATGGCATTTACAGGTAAATGGATGGAGTTGGAGAAGATAATGCTAAGTGAAGTTAGTCAATCCCCAAAAAACAAATGCCAAATGTTTTCTCTGATATAAGGAGGCTGACTCATAATAGGGTAGGGAGGAGGAACATGGGATGAATAGTTGGATTCTAGATAGGGAAGAGGGGAGTGAGGGAAAGGGAGGAGGCAGGGGATTAGCCTCCTAATGAATGTGGAATGAATGGGATGGACATCATTATCCAAAGTACATGTCTGAAGACACAAATTGGGTGTCAACCTACTTTATATACAAACAGAGATATGAAAAATTTTGGTATATATGTGTATTAAGAATTGTAATGCAAAAAAACAAGTACATCTATAACGTGAATTGGCGTGAACATACTTTATACAAAGATATAAAAAATTGTGCTCTATATGTGTAATAAGAATTGTAATAGACTCCATTGTTGTGTATTTAAAAAAATAAAATCAGTAAAAGAAAAAGAAGGGAATGGGGAGTGGGTAGGGAAAAACTGTGGAATAAACCCAAACTAACTTTCCAATGCACACATGTGAATATACTATAATGAAACTCATCATTTTGAATATCTGTAAGATACTAATTTTAAAAAACGTAAATAGATCAGTAAATTGGATGAAAGGGAACAGTGGGAGGGAGGATGGGGAGGGTGAAGGGACTGAATTGGAGCAAATTATATTCCATGCATTTATAATTAGTCCAAATAAATCTAATGTCAAGAATAACTATTATGAACAAATGAAAAAAAAGAATAGTGACTTCACTGTTTTTATAAAATGCATTCTCATAAACAATTCAATCGAGAGAAATGAAAAAACTAAAAGAGAATGTACAATTCAACATCTCACCAACCATAACAATTATTAAGTCACTCTTCCATCTTTTTCCCTAATTTCAAGATTGTTCCAGTTTCCTTTTCCTTTTGATATTCTTTTATTTCTTTCAACAAAGGTTTATTTTCTACATAAAATTGTTATATTTCTTTTGTTGAATTTATAATAAGGTCCTTGATATTATTTAATACTACTATAAATATTATAATAGTTCATTTTTTAAGCAACTATTACTTGTTTGAGATAGAATTGATTTGTCTGTACAGATTTTATATCCAGGAACCACATCATCTTATTAATGAGTTATGAATAGTTTTTTTGCATATTCTCTATATATTCATAAATATGCAAATAAAGAACATCCCCCCTTTTATATTTCAGTTTTCTTGTCCTAGTGCAGTAGCTAGGGCTTCCAAAACAATGCTGATGAAAAGAAGTAATAGACACTCTTGTTTTGTTCAAATTCATCATTAAACAATTTTGGGCTGTAAATGTCATGTAGCCATGTTTTATCAAGTTAAGGATGTTTTTCTGTCCTTTGCCAAGAATTGTTTAAAATCAAGGCTGTATTTCAAACTTAACTGAAAACTTTTTCTGCATTGTTGACAACATTATGAAATCTTTCCCCTTAATCTGCTAATGTGAACTATCTTGATAAATTCTGCTAATAATATATTTTGAAAAATCACTCATTAGTTCATGGAGATTTTCTGAATTATTTTCTACAGTATCCTATGTATCATAGTTTATTCAGCCAATCTTCATATGGCAATTACATTATTTCTAACTTTTTATCATTATAAAAAACACCTCAACAGAGAATCTGGTGTATATGCAAGTGTTTCCCCCTCTTTTTCCTGTATTTTACGGGTGCATCTTCAGAGTAAATTCTCAGGAATGGGATTGCTAAGGAAAAAAGTATGTACTTATATGTAAGAGAATGCTCAATTCCCCTCCAAAGGAACTGCACCATTTTTCTATTCCCACAAGTGATTAATAAGTACCTATTTCCCCTAAGACTCACCAACAGTAGCTTTAATTTATGTTTTTTATTAAAAATAAAGTTGAGTATCTTTTTATATGTTTAACGGGTATTTTTAAATGTGTGTGTGTGTATGTGTGTGTGTGTGTGTGTGTGTGTGTGCACGCGTGCGCACTAGCTCATGTTGTCTGTTCCTCTCATGTATTCTGCTTTGGTTATTACAATTAAAATTTTTCTTTATATATTAAGAATGTTGGGTTGGGATGTAGCTCAGTGGCAAAGTGTCTGCCTTGCATTTGCAAAATCCTGGATTCGACCTCCAGTTCCCAAAAAGACAAAAAAAGAACCCACCCCACCCCACCCCAAAAAACCCCCAAGAATGTTACCTCTTTTATGTCTTACCTCTTTACTACTTTTTTTGACAGTCAAAAGATGATTGCTTTACAACTTTCAAAGTCTTTTTGATGTTAACATTATTTTTTCCAAGTTGATATTAAACTTGTTGTTACTTTGGGGTAAGTCAATTTTATAACCTGTCATCATCTAGATCTTTCAGTTGAAATGGTAGGGCTGATGCTACATTCCTTACCAACAATCTTTTTGCCTGAGACTACACAGTAAGGTTTAATGTAATCATTATGCTTCAAATAAATTAATATGGAGGCAATAATTTCAAGTCTGAATTTCTTTTTTAATTCAAGGTAGAATGTCAAACCTTGTGCTTCATGATGAAGGAAGCTGACTGTAATTAAGATCATAGATTACATAGAAAGGTGCCTATTTAAGGTGTTTCAGAATGGTCTATGATGTGCTCTCTCTCTGCATGGTCAACTCCTATATACTCAGTGAGTCCTAAATCTGTCTAGATTTACTGAACTCCCTCAGTCCTTCTTTTTGCCAACCTATGACATTGGTACACATCTCTAATCATAATCATGTGCTTTTGGCTCTGTCTTGCTGACTACACAATAAGCATCCTGAAAGGTGTGGGAACTGTTCCTTTTGTAGTATGCACAAGGATTAAACAGATCTTTGTTGAAGAAATATTTTATTGAATGAATGACTGAATTTCCAGTTCTAGAGGTTATCATTCTCTAGTAAAAAATGGATAGAAAAATCTATATCAATGAGTGAAGAAAAAATAAACATAAAAGAAGATCAAATACTAAAATAATACCGTACCATCTATAGCTCCCAGATTAGATGAAAAAGGGTGCATGTTTCTGCATCAAAGATAAAACCATGATAGTTGTAAATTGAGCCAATGCATTAAAAGGAAGATTTCTAAGTGAAGAATTAACATATCCAATTACATAGTGTAATATGAGAACAAGTCAACTACATTCATAAAATTCTAAGACTAACAAGGATAAGAAAGAAACCACTACACACAATCCAGTGTAAACTGTGCTATTCCAGCTAGATCATCTGCTCTCAGATCTAGAGCAAAGATCAGAAGAAATGTTCTTCCACATGGAATTGCTATGTAAATAAGAAATAGCTAACACTTGTGAGTATTTGTGATGTGCCACATACTATCCTAATCCTCTCATCTAATCCTCACAACAATAGTTTAGTTCTATTTTTCAGAGGTGAAAAGTGAGGCATAGAAAAACAAATTATCAATAATCACACAGCAGTTTGGCTACAGAGTCCATGCTTTTAACCATCATGTCCCATTTTAACATCTTTATTTTAATTGTCCCTAAAGCCTTAAAAGGAACTGCAGGAGAACCTCCCCATCTCAAGCTTCTGCAAAGTTCCTTTTGCCATGTAACATAACAGTAACAGGTTCCCAGGATTAGAATATAGACATTTTTGTGAGGCCACTATTTATGCTTCATACTTTTAAATATGGAAAACTCTAAATGGCTACTGCTGTCCAAACCAAGTTTTCAATAACATCCCAGGGATGTTATTGAGCTGTCACTAAGAACTCCAAGTAAGGGAGTGATTAAAAAAGAGTAACATTTGAACTTTGTACACTGGGCAATGCACATTCACAGGAATGGACAGAGACTGAGTAGCCCAGATAGCAATATGATAGGTCTTTAACACTCATATAGCAGTGAGCAGTAGGACTGTGTTCATTTGGTTAATTCCACTTTCAGTTTTTACTGCAAGACAAAGGAAGACATTGGTAGCTGGTGAGCCCCAAGTTGTACTGAACACAGAAAGCACGTCTTTTTCAGACTTATCTGCCCCAACCACCTCTTATGCACCAACCAGAGCAGGCATGCTCTCACTGGTGTCAAAAAGAGCTGGAAGGAATTACTCAATTCAGTGTGATTTTTCTGCGAGAGTAAGATTCTAAGCCTAAACCTAAAGACAACTCTGATAAAGTAATGACAATGAATTAGAAGGTTTGGAACCATTTCACCACACTACTGTAATAGGGGACACCAAAAAGTCCATCTTGTTGATGGAAACTGTTTATTAAAAGGTGGTACTTGGGTAAAAACTCAAGTTGCTCTATTTCATTGTGCTTCATCTGTGGAAAACAATTTATGAAGGTAGCTATGGATCCCCCAAATGGCTGTTTGTTAAACACAGACAAGTTCACTCAAGAATGTTTTAAAAACTGTGTAAAAGCGTCTGACCTAGCCAAGAATGTTACAGCCACTGCCACTGTGGAGAGGAAAGGGAATTGTGCAAGTAAGGCCTCTGCCTCTGCTGGGCACCCCACAGCACTGACACAGACCAAGCAATGAAGCACCACTCTACCTGCAACAGGTACAGAAAAACAATGGGAGAGCATCTGAAGCCCCCCCACCCCCCGCCCATCGCCCACAACTTCTTTGTTCCAAGAGGATGCTGAGAAAAATGAAGGTCTGAGTATCAAGTAGGATGGCCTCACATTCAGTAGTCTCTGTGTAGCCATAGAGATCATGGAGAATCAGACAATGAAAGGACCACCAGCCTGAGGATGAGTCTGAAGTGACATGGATATGAAGGTCAGAGGGATCCTTAAGACCCTGTTCTCACATGCAGAAGAGGAAGTCATTTTTTTCTTTCAACTTTTTATTTTTGCTTTTTAAAAATTTCTATTGTTTATATCTCATATCATACCATAAGGACAATTTCTAGTCCAAAATTGGAAATGGCATGACAGTCTTTGTTCCAAAATAGTACATTATTGAGTAGGTCAGAACATAAAAGAGGAAAATTACCAAAGATTATATTTTTAAAAAACATTGATTTGAGTTTGCTTATTGAATAATTTCATTTGCTTGGATTTTTACACGATATTGTACAAATGTTTGTCACAGGCATTTACTTCAATAAGAGGTGAGTCAGTCTTCATTTTGCCTTGGTGCTTGGTGAATTAAATGTCATGAATAAGGAGTACAAAATTTTTTGTCCATACTTTTAGGACAGAGATGAACCTGATATCTAAAATGTAAACTAAGCATTATCATATGTATGTGATTATATATATCTTCTTTGTTTTAGATTTATCATACTTGTAATTAAATTCAGATGTCTGATACTACCAATTCAAAGTCTGTCACACACTTTTTTTTAAGTGCACATTTCTTTGTGATTTTAAAATGCAATAAAAATGATATATATAAAATAATGTTTTCTATTATTTTGGGATAATTTTAACATAATTTAAAATAATGGTATTGACAAATCATTATTTGGCCATAACATTTTGTAGATGGCACAAAACATGAAATGGGTCTTAAAAATCTAACTAGAGAAAAATTTTGAAATTTGCACTGCACATCTGCAATTTGTACACACATACAAATTGTGTGAAAATATGAAAACACATGCACAATTTCTTTTGGTTGGTAACTGATTAGTAGTTGAGAAACTGGTCCAACCTTTCAAGATAAAGAGTAAAATCATAAGAAGTTTGTTCACTTTGAAATTATATTAAAAGTTTGATAAAAATCTTAGGGGTCATTAGCATTCAAATAATAATATTTCTAGGTCTGTGAAAAATTATACCTGATTAAAGTTGTTTGTATATAAGTTATATGAATATATTCTTGTTTTTATTTTCTTTATTGACTGGTACTAGAAATATGTATTTTTCTGTGTTCAGAAATATGTGATTTGGATAATGGCTGAATTCTTAAGTGTCACCATCATATCTGGAAAAAAATAATAAATACTCTCACAAAACCTAAGATGAATCAGTGGGTATATCCTTCATACACAGATGCCATTTAGCATGCAAGGAAGAGTTACTACAGGTGTTGGGTTAAAAATTTGAGTGGCCAGAGGACTTTCAAGAAAAAGCAGGCCAGATGTTGCTTAGAGCCTTGATGAAGAGCCTACTCAATAGACATTTCCTATGAACCAATTTCTGCAAAGCTCTGGAGAAAACCTTTTGACTTCAAGTGACAAGATTCATGGATTAAAAAAAAAAAACTGAGCCAGACATAGTGGTGCATGCCTGTAATCCCAGGAACTTGGCAAGTTAAGGCAGGAGAGGCCAGCCTGGGCAACTTAGAAAAACCCTGTTTCAAAATAAAAAAAAAATAAGTCAAAGAGCTGGGGATGTAGCTAGGTGGTAGAGCACCCCCGACTTCAATCCCCAGTACTATAAACAAACAAGAAACAAATTATAAAAAAGAAATCTTAAAATGTTTCCAAAACTGCTTGAGAGTAATAGAATATTAACAAGCCTTAAAACTATTGAAATACAGCTAGGAGAACTACCAGATAACATTGAATGGTATTTTCCTTTCCTTTCAATATAAGTACATGACTGGATGAGGGACTTTGGCTCTGACTGTTCGGCTCAGTCTGAGAATTTGAGACTTTGAGAGAAAGTAAGTGCACGGAGAGCCAGAGTCTAACTGCATACTTTGGTGGTATTTACTGCTTAACCCTAAATATATTCTGAAATTCTGTGAAATAAGGATGCCCTAATATTCATGGAACAGCAATGAATATTTTGTTGCAGTTTTCAACTTTCTATATGCATGGGTAAGAAAACACTGCACTTTAGCTGAAAATGAAATCCATATTTGCTTAACTCTCAAGTTCAACTCAGAATTGAATATTTATGCAGGAAAGAAACAAGTACAGGTTTGATATTAAAGAAGTAAGATTCACTCTTCATTTTGAGTTTCAAAAAACATTTTTGTACATATCTAAGACTATATAAAAGATGAATAACCAATACAAATCTAGAATAATGTTGAGATTGCTAGGCTTATGTTTAGGTCACTCAGAAATGTTTTTTTTTAATTTTGTCTAAAATTGTGTCATGGCTATTTGTGCATGTGGTACTAGGAAACGAATGTAGGGCTTCACACAGGTGAGGCAAGCACCCTACCACTGAGCTACATCCCTAGTTCTTTCTATTTTGAGACAAAGTCTCTCTAAGTTGCCCCCACTGGCCTCAAACTTGCAATCCTCCTGCCTCAATTTCTTAAGTAGCTAGGATTATAAGCATATAATCCTGGCCAGCTATTTTTTTAAAATTTGTATTACTTTGGTTTATCATTTAGAAGCTTTAATATTCAACATGTAAATAAGTTTTCAGGTAATAAATAATAGGTTATAAATTTATATCCTCTATTTAAATGAAATCTACTGAGATTACCTTAAGAAAATTAAACTACTATTTGTACTTAAGCCAGTTAGTGTTTAAAGCAGTACACAAAAGTTACTGTTTGTCTTATGAGAATTGAAGGCTTTGAAAATGATATTAATGTCAAAGAAAGGTTTAACAATTTTTTATTCTTTTCAAGAAAGGTTGGATAAAAATCCATTTTTAATTTTAAATGGGAATAAACTACTCTTGGTCTTACCATAGTCATATATTATACTTCATCTCATTAGTTTAACAGTAGTAGTGTTTAGCATGTGTGTTTGTCAAAACTCATAAAGCTGCACACTAAAAAAGATGCCTTTTATATATGTAAGGGACACCTTAATAAATATTTTTTAAAAAGATCATAATAAGCTAGATGCTATGGCACAAGCCTGGAATCCAGGTGACTTGGGAGGCTGAGGAAGGAGGATCCCAAGTTTAAGACTAATCTCAGCAACTCAGTGAGGCCCTCAGCAACTAAGTGAAATCCTGTCTCAAAATAAAAAATAAAAAGGGCTGAGGATGTGGCTCACTGGTAAAGTACCCCTGTGTTAAATCCTCAGTACCAAAAAAAAGTACAACAAACTTACAATTATATAAATTACGTGAAATAAAGGTAATAAAAATGTTATAATTCTTAGAAGCACCCTGCCATGATAATATAGACACAACAGCCTTATCACAACTGAAATCTTGGATGTCCACAGTATAACAATTTTTTCCCATTCTATAATTAAGTTAAAGGTTAAATTGTCCTTCAATGACATTTTCAATTTTATAATGACACAGGCCCTCGAAAATATGATCGCAAATCAAATATTGCTAATTGAACTATATGTACTCTTTCTTACTTTGAGGAAAATAATTCAGGGAATAGAAGGGTTTAGTGAGCTTTCTGTATCTCTGAAATAAAATACCAAAATGCTATATCAGAATACAAAAATCTAATTACTTTGGGCTTAATCTTTCATAGCAAATAGACTTAAGTTACAGAGTTTCTTTTCAACTCAGCAACCTGAAACCCATAAAGACCTTAATCTGTCCATTTCATGACTTACATCATCTGCTTCAAGGTTCTTGTTTGCTACAGAAGTATAGCTAGTGAACAAATAATCAAACCAGAAATTTATAGAACTGGAATCTATTTCAAGTACAGCATGTGGTTTGAAAAGGAAATAAAAAATACAGAAAAATTTTAGCAAATTTATTTACCTCATCATCTCAGCAATCTTGAAATTTCCTACAAATATGACAAGTAAAATATAACTCTTTCTTCATAAGGACAAACAGATTGGAAATAATTACCTTGTATCAAAGAAACACTAACAATAACATTTTATAGTGACTGTAATTTTTCCAATAATCCTATGGTGTAGGACTGTTAACACCATTTGGAAGTGATAATGAAAATACAGTAGCCACCACTACCCCAGCAAATGAAAAGTATCATGCCAAATGCTTTGTATGTGGTGCCTTAATTTTCATTGTAACCCTATGAATTAGGCATTGTCAACATCTCCTTTTATAAAGAATTAAGTACAGTCACTTAACTACTGATTGGCAGATGTTAGACTCAAAAGCGCAGGTATCTTGTTTGTCTAAGCCTACACTGTTTATATTTCAAACGTCTTCTACCAAAGAGTATTTAAATTACTGAATTATGACTTTAATTATGAAGTTTTCTGGATGATATATATATTATACTTAATTATACCATAAAGCATAAAAAATGCATCACAATAGTACAGTGTTATTTCCACACTTCCAAAAAATGAACTAGTTCATCAGAAGTAAAAACTGTGCACTGTATAAGAACAGAAGAAAGTATAGAAGTGGAAGAGGCAAAAAATTTACTCAGGGTGCTTGACTAGGGTATTTTACAACCTTGTCAAGATCTTCCACAAATAAAAAGGACTTGCTATGTATTCTTTATTTCCCTGTTAAGGGCAACTGTTTAGTATCTGTTCCTCCAGGTCCAGGTTTCACAATCATATATGATTATTTAAAGAACAGCTAGATATATAAAGAAAAGAATTAACATAGCAAACAGTTACTCTAGAAAGCCTACTTACAATGTTGGTCCATGGCTAGCATCTGGGAACCTGGATTTCAGCAGGATTCCCATCATGCCCTGTTAAGAAGATCACTGTGCCTAAACCGTCCATGCAAACAATATGGTTTGTGCTGAACACTTGCTTTCTTCCTGGAGTCTTTAGTTTTGGTTCATGCTAACCCCAATAAGTGTCTTTTGTACTGAATCTCTACAGTGTTTCCCCAATAGACAATTTTTTCATTTCACAGGTGTGAAAGAATGTTGAGAGAATCAAGTACATATTTGACTCTGCTAGGAGAGGACTCTTAGAAGTTTGGTTTCCTCTGGAATTTGCCTGTGTGCCTTTACACTTTGCTGATTTTGTTCTTGTGTTTTCTTGTTGTAATGACTCAGAATACAACTGTGAGTACAGCTATATGCTGAGTCCTGTGGGTCTTCCTAGCCAATCACTAAACACTGGATGTTTTGAGGATCCCTGACACAAATAGTAAGATACTTTCACAATAAACCGATAGCTACCGCTAACAAAATGGCCATGATAATTTGCTTAAGATTGGCAAACCTGGAGATGTTTTACCCGCCACTAACAAGTACAAAAGTAAGTTCCAAACACCTGTCCTTGAATTATATAATGTACATTTTTTTGTACCCACTAGGCACTATAGCAGGAAAAGAATCAGAAGACCCTGCTCCAGCACCACCTTCTTCTTCATCTTCTTCAAATTCCAAATGCTCTTCCTCACCAGGGGCTGAAATTCTCCTATATAAAAAAGGACAGAAAAATTAGTGAGCTACCCCACTTAATACACCAGCTAACCCTCATAGCCACTAACTTCCCAGATAAGATGCTGATTATTAGGTTAATGTTGATATAAATGTCAATGTCAATCATCTCATTGCTACCAATGGTATCAGCCATATCACCAATACCAAATTTGATAGGGAAAAAATCCAGAAATATTTGAAAAACAGGCATGAAATAGATAATAAAATCAGAAGACAAAATATGGATGCTTATTTATTTACCTTAATGGGACAGGCTGAACATCAAATGGAAATTCTTTATTATATGTGAGAATATACTTTAGGACTAGAATAAATACATAGACCAACATTAGTCTTATATCTTAGTCTTACATGTTATGTAAGACTTATATATTAGTTGGTCTTATATGTTATATCTTAAATTGATACTTTTAATCATATTTTATAGTGTATTAACCACACGTTAATATATGTATTTTAAATTCCGAGCTTCACTATCATTTCAAGACTCTGCAATTGACTACTGAGTGTCATAGCAAAATAAAAATGTCCATAGTGGACTGCAGGTACCAGTATTTTCAGAGTACTGTAAGATCTCCAAGGAAAGTCTCAGAGCCCTCATAGAAAATGAACCATAAAATAGTTCTCCAATGTACAAGGTCCTAGGTGATATGAGGTACCAGTGAAAGAGAATACCTCTTCTCCTGAAGTATTTTAATTAAAAGATTGATACTGAAGATGACTAATTAAAGAGAAATAGATAATCACATCTTATTCTTTAACCTCAGTAGATTTCCCTCAATACTTATCACACTGGTAAGGTTTGTAGCAGCAAGGTTACAATTCTAATATTCCTTTTATGATGAAATTTATTGTATATGTGTACACACATATATACATGCATATATATGTGTGTGTATACACACACACACACACACACACACACACACACACAGCAGACTTTCTCCTCAGGGAAGTCATCAAACAACATAATGCTATCACCTCTTGTGTCCTGGTTGATTACTTTCTGGCATGTAAGCCTACAGACAGATGTTATACAATTCTATCTGTATCTGGAAAAGTATTTTATGAAATTTATTGTTTCATTCCCCAATTTATGGGTTCCTAGTGACTATCTGCAATTATTTCAAGGTGAATATTTAGCATTATTAATTGTGCAACCCATGGTTTTTACTCTAATTACTCAGACTTTGAAATTACAAACACATTCAATAAAAATTGTCAATAAAGTAAAAAAATAAAAATAAAAATAAAATAAAATAAATACATACATGAAGACTTTGACCAGAGACACTGAGGAACATGGCTTGAGGGCATCTCAGGGTTAGGAAGACCACACTTGTCTCAGGCCCAAGGGTAAAAGTAAGATTCCTTTGAGGAGAGACCAGAGGGGCCCTTGAAGTGGTCTCACCTGCCAGCCACTCAGGCTCTCAGAGGCTGCTGTAGCCATGGTCTCTGGGTGGCAGCGGACCTCGGCAGCGACCATGTGGTGCTGGTTTTGCAGGAAGGCAGGATGCTGGAGCCAGAGAGTCATGAAGGCTTCCACCAAAATGTCCAAGAAAGCCCCGGGAGGCCAGGGAAATCGCAGCAGGGTCAGGGTTCCTGCAGCTGTCCCTGAAAGGACTCCTCGTGGAGATGTGAGGAGGAAGCCTCAGTCCCCCAGGATGAAGAAGTGCCAGTGCAGGCAACATGCTGAGAAAGGCTGCAGGGACCAAGCCCAGGCCAGCCAACAGGGGGGCAACTGCAAAGCCCCAGGCAGAGCTGCACAAGTCCCCGTGTGTCCAGCTGCTAGACATGCAGCTACAGCACTTACCTGTCCAGCTGGATTTCAGTCTTGCTGTGGTCCCATCCCTTCCTTCCATGCCCCTCTCTCTTCAGATGGGAATGTCTACTCTGTGCTTTTGTATATTGGCTGTGTGGAACTTGCTTTTGAATTTTACAGGAGCTCACCCTGGGAGTTTGTCTCGGTTTTCAAAGGCCATCTTATGCTTGGACTTTTGGGCAATGCTAAAACTGTTAAGACCCTGGGAACTCTTGAAAATGGACTAAATGTGTCTTGCACTGTATGATCAGCATGAGCTTTGGGGGGCCAGGGATGAAATGTTATGGTTTGGACATGTGTCCTCCAAAAGGTCGTGTGTAACACAACGCAAGAAAGCTTAGACGAGAAATGGTTGGGTCATGACAACCTTGACCAATCAGCAAATTAGACCTTGGTAGGAATTAAGTGAGTAGTAACTGTGGGCAGGTGGGGTGTGGCTGGAAGAGGCAGACCCCTGGGGGCATGCGAACCTGTGGGTTGTACACTTTGTCCTGCTGAGCAGACTCTCCCTCTGCTCCTGGGAGCCCTGGCTTAAGCTGCTTCCCTCTAGGACACCAGGATGTTCTGCCTCACTCGACACCAAAGATGGAGTTGGACATCTACAGACCAAGTCCTCTGAAATCATGAGCCCCAAATAATTTTCCTCCTCAAAGATTGTTCTTGTCAGGTCTTTTGGTCATAGCATCGAAAATAAGCAGACTAACACATTATGAAAGTGGTTCTAAGAGGAAAGTGTATGGCATCAAATGCCTACATTAAAAAAAAACAAAACAAACAAACCAAAACCCCACAAAGTACCTACATAAATAATCTAATGTTACAATTCAAAGCCCTAGAAAAACAAGAACAAACGGCTGAGGGAAAGTGCGGAACTATGGGTGGAGGTGGGACTGACCGCTGAGGGACAGAGGGAAACTATGGGTGGAGGTGAGGCTGACCGCTGAGGGACAGAGGGAAACTATGGGTGGATGTGGGGGCTGGCCGCTGAGGGACAGCGGGGAACTATGGGTGGAGGTGGGGGTGACGGCTGAGGGACAGTGGGGAACTATGTACGGAGTTGGGCTGACCACTGAGGGACAGCGGGGAACTAAGGGTGGAGGTGGGGTGACGGCTGAGGGACAGCGGGGAACTATGAGCGGAGGTGAGGCTGACCGCTGAGGGACAGCGGGGAACTATGGGTGGAGTTGGGGGCTGGCAGCTGAGGGACAGGGGGAACTTTAGGTGGAGATGGGGCTGATCGCTGAGGGACATCGGGGAACTATAGGTGGAGTTGGTGCTGACCGCTGAGGGACAGCGGGGAACTATGGGTGGAGGTGGGAGCTGAGCACCCAGGGGCAGCGGGGAACTATGGGTGGAGGCGGGGATGACAGCTGAGGGACAGTGGGGAACTATAGGTGGAGGTGGGGGCTGACCGCTGAAGGACAGCTGGGAACTGTACGTGAAGGTGGGGCTGAATGCTGAGGGACAGCAGGGAACTATGTGTGGAGGTGGGGGCTGAGAACCAAGGGACAGCGGGGAACTATGGGTGGAGGTGGGCTGACCACTGAAAAACAGTGGGAAACTATGGGTGGAGGTGAGACTGACCGCTGAGGGACAGCAGGGAACTATGGGTGTAGGTGGGGCTGGCCTCTGAGGGACAGCGAGGAACTATGCGTGGAGGTGGGGGCTGAGCACCGAGGGGCAGCGTGGAACTATGGCTGGAGGTGGGGCTGACCGCTGAGGGACAGCGGGGAAATATTGGTTGCGGTGAGGCTGACCGCTGAGCAACAGCAGGGAACTATGTGTGGAGGTGGGTGCTGACCACCGAGGCACAGTGGGGAACTATGGGTGGAGGTGGGGCTGACCGCTGAGGGACAGTGGGAAACTATGGGTGGAGGTGAGGCTGACCGCTGAGGGACAGCAGGGTACTATGGGTGGAGGTGGGTGCTGGCCGCTGAGGGACAGCGGGGAACTATGGATGGAGATGGGGTGACAGCTGAGAAACAGCGGGGAACTATGGGTGGAGGTGGGGCTGACAGCTGAGGGACAGCAGGGAACTATGGGTGCAGGTGAGGCTGACCGCTGAGGGACAGCGGGGAACTATGGGTGGAGGTCGGGGCTGGCGGCTGAGGGACAGCGGGGAACATTAGGTGGAGGTGGGGCTGATAGCTTAGGGACAGTGGGGAACTATGGGTGCAGGTGAGGCTGACCACTGAGGAACAGCGGGGAACTATGGGTGGAGGTGGGGCTGACCGCTGAGGGACAGCAGGGAAATATGGTTGGAGGTAGAGCTGAACGTTGAGGGACACCGGGGAACTATGGGTGGCGCGGGGGGCTGGCAGCTGAGGGACAGCGGGGAACTATGGGTGGAGTTGGCGCTGACGACTGAGGGACAGCGGGGAAATATGGGTGGAGGTGGGGCTGACCGCTGAGTGACAGCTGGGAACTATGGGTGGATGTGAGGCTGACCGCTGAGGGTGAGCGGGGTACTAGGGGTGGAGGTGGGGGCTGGAAGCTGAGGGACAGTGGGGAACTATGGGTGGAGGTGGGGCTGACCGCTGAGGGACAGCGAGGAACTATGAGGGGAGATGAGGCTGACCGCTGAGGGATAGCGGGGAACTATGGGTGGAGTTGGGGGCTGGCAGCTGAGGGAAAGCGGGGAACTTTATGTGGAGATGGGGCTGATCGCTGAGGGACAGCGGGGAACTATAGGTGGAGTTGGGGCTGACCGCTGAGGGACAGGGGGGAACTATGTGTGGAGGTGGGGGCTGGCCGCTGAGGGACAGCGGGGAAATATTGGTTGCGGTGAGGCTGACTGCTGAGGGACAGCGGGGAAGTATGGGTGGAGGTGGGGCTGACCGCCTAGGGACAGTGGGGAACTATGGGTGGAGGTTGGGCTGACCGCTGAGGGACAGGGGGAAACTATGGGTGGAGGTGAGGCTGACCGCTGAGGGACAGAGGGGAACTATGGGTGGAGGTTAGGCTGAGTAGGCTGCTGAGACGATGCGGAGAAGAGCGCACAGGACACGTCTGGCCCCTGGCAGGGACTAGCCTCCTGCCGTGCTCGGGTCCCCCAGAGGCCGCCCAGCGCGGAATGGGCGTCCACGCGCGGCACTGCGGGGAGGTCGGGGTCCTGGACCCACGTGCCCGGCCCCGCCTGCCAGGCTCGGCGGGGGCTCGCGTGCAGCTGAGGGTACTTCCAGCCCCGCCCCGCGCGCCCCGCCTGTCCACCTGACTCTCGCCAATGCAGAAGATGTGGCTGCCCCGGCTCAGGCACACGGGGGCGGTGCTGGGCCGCGCCGCCGCACTGCAGAAGGTGAAGGAGCATGGTGTGCAGGATTGCGGCCAGCCGGCGCCCCCAGCGCACCCACAGGTACAGGTAGCACAGCGTGATGAGCATGGCCGGCGCCTGCGGCCCCGGAGGCTCGCCCGCCGCGCTCCGTCACGCTGGTCGGCTGGAAGAGGCGCGCCTCAGACAGGCTGCACGGGCGGGGGAGCTCGGGCACCGGGAAGGGACGCCTCGCGGGGCGAGCGAGGCCTCGGAGGCCTCTTGGGTGGGTACCTGAGTGCAGTGATGCAGGGAGAAGCCCCCACGTGGGAGGTGTGCAGGGGTCAGGGAGGTCAGGACCGGGAGGGTGTTGGGGTAAAGACACTGCAGCCGGAGGGGGTCTGGGAATTGGGGAGGGCTGGCCAGAGCAGAAGGTGGGGTGGAAAGGAGGCTGCTCCAACGATGTGGGATGGCAGGCTTATGGGAGGATGAAACTGCATCCGCGGAGGGATCCAGGAGGTGGTGGAGGCCATACGTTGAGTGGAGGGACAACACAATGGAAGGGCCAGGTAGAGACCCTGGAGTGTTGGAGTAATAGAAGAGGGAGGTGTTCTGGGGAGGGGGAGTGTGATAGCTAGGATGGCTGGGGGGTTGTTATATTCCCAGTGGATACTGGACCCTATGAAGCAAAGACCAGTCTCCCTTAGGGGTGGAGACAGATAAGGAAGGTGCTCAACACATATTGCTCACAAATAGCCAAAATTTGCTAATGGGTACCATACCAGGAATCAAAGAGCTAACACAACCTCCACCCAATCCAGCTAGGGAAATGAGTGAGGCAGTTTTTATTAGATGATGTTAATCCTTCATGCATGCAAAAAGGGATATGGGGTAGCTTACATGAACTGACCTAATGTAATAATTTTCTCTTTTTAAAATAAAGGCAGAGAACAGAAGTTGAAGACCAGTCAGCACCAAAAAGGCTGTACAAGGTGCTCTTGCCACATGTGGGTCACCAATGTGTGACCAGCAGAAAGAGGAAATATCACTTATGATTCACAGTGTCCTTGTCCGACGAGGAATCATAATTATTACTATTACTGACAGGTATCTCCTGTGGAACCTCACTTCCTCAAAGGCAGTCTGTCACCAGTATCCTGGAACTCTTTTGAAGTACAGCAAAGATCTTGAGTTTTTTGCTATCTTGGCCGTCAGAAGGTGGCATAATGCAGTGAAAACAATTAGGTCCACCCACTCCTAAATCTTTACTTAACTGAGGGTGGGTTTTTAAAGTACCCAGACCATTTGTCCATCTACTTTAACACAGCAGTGTAGAATACCCACTCTCAGAACCCCAGACTTCTGGTCACATGATGTAGTAGTTCTCTCCATTGCACATAGCAATAATAGGTTTAAAAACAGAGTCCAGAAAGAAATAGCTGGGCTCAAAAACAAAATAAGCATTGCTGTGGACCAGAAGTAGAAGTCAGAGTGATGAGCAGAGGACTGAAGCACATCCTGCACCTCCCTATGGGACATCACTGGAGAAGGAAATGAATGAATACCTCAAGGAGGGACTCAGCCCCTTCATGATAACCCAGGCTGTAGGTCAGAAATTAGTGGTAAAAAAGGGGTTTTCCAGACTTATAAATCCTAAATGTTTCACTTTCAGAAGCTTCCTTAAAGTTTGCTGGATTACAGTGGGAAAGAGGCACCTCCTCACCCTCCTAGAGATGGATAGGTTATCTACTCCTCCTGAATGTCACCAACATACCCAGTCTTTCCAAGTACTTTAAGGATCTTGCAACCTCAGCTTCCCACAGACTTATGGAAGCTGTCCAGCTCAACCTGCAGATGTTTCGAGATGTCATGGTCTCAGAACATGGGAAAATAACATTTTGGAGTCAATCCTATATATCAATTCTAGGTTATAAGGAATGGGGACTATCATGGTTCAACATGATTAAGAAGTGGGTGAGTCCCCTTTCTAACGTGATTTGAAGAGCACTAATTTTTTCTTCTTTCTTTCTTTATTTTTTTTTTGTACTAGAAATAGCACTTGGGTCACTTTACCACTGAAAAACACCCCCCATCCCTTTATATTTTTTGAGATGATCTTGCTAAGTTGCTGAGGCACACCTTAAACTTGACATCCTTCTGCTTCAGTCTCCCAAGTTGCTGGGATTGCAGGCATGCACCACTGTACAAGGCTTGAAGAGCACTGATATTACTCACGCCTAGGGAAGCAATAGAGGAAGGAAGATATATCAGGACAGTAAGAGAGGTTAAAAGATCACACAGCAAGCTCCTCTGTTCAGGATCCCTACCTACAATGACTTTGGTTGATGTTTCAGAGGGTCAAGGTACAGTTTAGCTTAATCATCTTCAAAGGAGAAGGGAAAGGTACAAAACTAAGACCTGGAGTAGATGTACCTGATCCTAATCCTACAGGCCCTTGGGATTGAAAGTGCAGCCCTTAGACCAGCAGCATCAGCACCACCTGGGAGCTCACTAGAAATGCAGGATCCTAGGCCTCACTAGACCGAAAATCAACATCTGCATTTTAACAAAATCCCCAGGTGACACAAACAATAAGTTTGAGAAACACTGTTAAATCCACCTCCATTATATCCTATCTAGACATTTCCAAACTGTTGTAGAAGAGAAGACTACAGACTAGGAGTTTAAAAGCAAGCCTTTATGGTTTGTCAGAATACAAGTGTCATGGAAGCACACCTCAGTAACCCACCAGAATGACTGGCTTTCCTGGGAAGAGCTAGTCGGCCCTCAGGAAGGCATGCCCTAGAAATAATAATTGAGTATAAGGCAAAGTGCCAGCCAAAAGCATGTCACCACCAGAGGGAGCTGTCCAGCTGCCCCCACCTGCCCCCCCCCCAGGAGATGCCAGTTCCTCCCCAGGAGACATTAATCAGTACCCCTCTGAGCTTGGAAACTACTCAGTACTCTCAACAAATGGCCAGAGTTGAGAAATTAAAATCCCAGTCCAGTAGGAAGTGCTGGGTAGATGCTGAAATTTCAATACCTGTAACTGAATATTTCATTCTTAGCAGTTACAGTCTGTCTGTAGATGAAAAAATCCATTGCTTCCATCACCATGATGGAGTGCTCAAAACAGCTTAAAATGATATTCAGAGATCACAGGGGATCAGAATAACCATCTCTTTGAAAAAGCGTCCTCCAAAACAAAATAATCTAAGTAAGTAAGTAAACTAAAATCATGAGGCTTTTGTTGGCCAAAAAAAAAAAAAAAAGCTATACAACATGAAGAGTCTTTCTTTGAAATTTGAGTATTTTTCCAAATAGGAAATTTTTTTATTAAATGCCCCTTAAACTTCCATAAATGATCCATTATAATTATATAATGAAGCTAAGAAATGTATTGATTAATTGTATTTTATTATATTTTGGCTACTTTTCTAATGTTGTTTATTGCTCTTAGAAGTTTGATATTTATCCAAAGAACTCTTGAGTTCTACACTAGAGTTGTTTCTAGGTAACACAATGATAATAGTAAACAGAAAGCAAGATGTGAATTAAAAAGATAATTTCACCCCATTTTGTATAACTATAATGCACTGATGAGAACATTAAAAATAAAAAGATGCTTTCACATTTAGTGTGCTATTCTTTCTTAATCAGAGAAATCCAAAATAGTGATTACCTTCTTGATTTCCCTTTAGTTAAAGAAAAGACATCTCCTGGTGCAACCTCAAGGTAATGCTAACTGGGAGAATCATTTGAATTTATTCACTTTAAGTCTTGATAGAACAATATGTAACATGATATTTAATTGATAAGGGAATGTCATGTTTTTAAAAGATGATCTTATAGGATCTTAAATGTTACAGTATGTGTAACATTTGTTCAGAAAAAAAAATTAAGTAAAATTTAAAAGTTTTAAGACCAAACAGGATTGAGTAAAAGCAAATTTACCAGTAGTGTAAAGATATAAGAAATTATATGGTAGGAGGTGGAATTGGCATGTTTGGATAAAGATCACAAATACGTGAATCTTATAACTATGTTAAGTGAAAATAGATGAACAGGATGGTTTAAGATGAAACTTAGGATATTGTAGACAGAGCTATCACCTTCTAAGGATTTAAAGATACCAGCTATTAGAATTCCAGGACCCTCGAGATGAAAGCAAAGTGGACAGTAGAACCAGACTGTCCATCACATGAATATTTGAAAAGCCACACTGAACAAGAGATGAATTACTATGTTCCTCACTGAAATATTTTCTGTGTACCAAAGAAGCTAGGCAAAAAATATTGATCCCGCCAGATGCAGTGGCACACACCTGTAATCCCAGTGGCATTGGAGGCTGAGACAGGAGGATCGCAAGTTCAAAGCCAGCCTCAGCAACTGTGAGGCACTAAGCAACTAAGTGAGACCCTGTCTTTAAATAAAACACCAAATAGGGCTGGGGATGTGGCTGTGTAGCCAAGTGCACCTGAGTTCAATCCCTGGTACAAAAAAAAAATGTTTAGCAAGGCCCTAAGCAACTTAGTGAGATCCTGTCTCAAAAAGGACTGGAGATGTGATTCAGTGGTAAAGTACTCCTGGGTTCAATCTCTAGTATCAAATAAATAAACAATTCTCTTTTCTAGCTCTGTCCATTGAGATGGCCTCAGAGCAACATTACTCCAAAGTGCACCCTGGTGCTCAGATCCTGGGATATCTCTAGTTTTTCCCATTAAAAGGAACTACAGGGGCTGGAGTTGTGACTGAGGGTTAGAGTGCTGGCCTAGCATGCATGAGGCACTGGGTTAGATCCTCAGCACCACATAAAAATAAAATAAAGCTATTGTGTCCACCTGCAACTAAAAATTAAGTGTTTTTTTTTAAAGGAACTCTATGGACTGTGGTTGTGGCTTAGTGGTGGAGCGCTTACCTTGCATGTGTGACACACTGGGTTCTATTCTCAGATTGCATATAAACAAAGGTCCATCAACAACTAATATATATATATAGTGTGTGTGTGTGTGTGTGTGTGTGTGTGTGTGTGTGTGTAAAAGAACTAGAGATTCTTGAGGAAGGGGATGATGATTTCGGTGTTTAGAAATAAATAAGGCAGGATATTATGTGAAGGAAAACAGCAAAGGTTCAAATAAAAATGGGGCCAGTCAAAACATTCAGGAAACAACCCCAAAGTGTTCCCCTACAGAAATTAGGCCAATTCAGTATCAAATTCAAATATGTGTGAAGAGCCATGAGTCCATGATGATCCTCAAAAAACTTCAGATATTCTGAGAGAATGTAGGCTAAAAGATGTTACTGTCAAGTCTTACTATTTGGTTATGTTTGTAATACTGATGATTTATTGTATTAATGGACATTGGTAAATTGCAAATACATCTCTTAGAAGGGAGTTTCTGACCCACCAGACATCAATACAAAGACCCCATAAAGCTGTGATTCCAAGCAGAGAGAAATGCAGGAGATAGCCAAAATTTTAATCCGCTCTGGTTTTAAGGCTCCTTAAAAGTTGGATGGTCCTAAAAATATGACATGGTACAAGATTTCATTAGGTCCAATGATCATAAAAATTAAATCCATCTGAGAACTCTTCAGCCTTTGTGGGAGCCGCAGGCTTCTGTGAACAAGCAGAAGGAAGTACAGCAGCTATGCACATCCCAGCCTTCACATTTCCCAGTTTCAGTTACCCATAGCCAGCTGCAAACCAAAACTATTAAATGGAAAATTCTAGATAATAAGCAGTTCCTAACTTTAAGATTGTACATTATTCTGGGTAGCATGATGAAATCTCATGCATCCAGCTCCATCCCAAAAGGATGAATAAAATCATCCTTTTGTTCAGTGTATTCACACTTTATATGCTACCTGCCCATTAGACATTTTGCCATCTCAATTATTAGATCAGCTGTTGAAGTGTCACCATGCTTGTGTTCAGGTGACCATTACTACTCCAAAGTACAGGAGTAGTGATGCTAGCAATCTGATTACAGAAAATTGTTATAATTGATCTGTTAAATTACTGTTATGAATCTCCTGCTGTGCCTTATTTATAAGTTAAATTTTATCATAGTTATGTATGTATGGGGGGAAAATCTGCAATATCAGGCATTCCTAGGGGTCTTAGAATGAATTCCCTTTAGAAAACAAAGGACCACTATAATGTTATAACTTGATATAATTTCCAGAGAAGGGACTAAGTGATCACACTCAAGATTACAGAGAAGCAGTAGGTTTGTCTCATTAAAGACTCAGGAAAAAATTGTAAAGTATCTGATGGTAAATTATCTCAGTTACCAGGGAAAATAGTGTTTTCTTAAAGAGCTTTCACCTTCTAATCCAACAAGACTTTTTAAAAGGCTTGAAGAAATAAAACCATAAACTTACACTCATGGATTAATAAGGCATCTATGCATATCTGCTATCATATACACTTGAAATGTGATAGAAAATGCCGCTCTTGTAGGAATAGCCTTTTAACTCTTAATTTGAAATGGGGACTTTTAAACTGAAGTCATACTAACTTGATAAACAGTATTGAAACATCTAAGAGAATGGTAGTTTTGCCATACTGAGAAATCAAATCTGCTAGATTTATAAGAATTGTATAATCAGGCAATTGAAATACCTAAAAAGAAAGTTTATGACTCTGGTCTGCACATCTCCCTCAAGGATCTCTTCTAATGGAAGTGAACAGTTGTAATCCATGAATACTCCAACCTCAGTGTGAACAGTGTGTCCACCAAGGAGGGGAAAGAAATCCAGCCTTCCACTTAAGACAGTACTAGGTGGAAAAAGAATTCTCTACAAATTAAAGAGCCTAATGTTCTCTAGCAAACACTGTGACCCCTTTCAAATAGCCTTTTGAAGTCTCATAACCTTGGGGCCAACTTCCCCTCCCCTCCTGGGCATCGGGGACTTCTGTTCCCTGTTTACCCACCCCATAAGGCTTCTGCTTCCCTGCTGGTCACCAGGCTCCTGTGGGAGAGGGCGGGCTTTGTCACGCTGCAGGCAGGGACCAAGAACAAGGGGATGTCTACAAGACCTACCTCCCTCCTACAGTGCTGTTCTCACTTTGAAGTCAGATGTGTGATTTATTTTCACAATAACCCCAGATACCAAAATAATAAGGACAAGTGGCATGGTGACTCCCAGCAACTCAGGAGACTGAGGCAGGAGCCTTACAAATTCAAGGCCAACCTGGGCAACTGGAGGACACCCTGTCTCAAAAATTTTAAAAAATGGGGGCTGGGGTTGCGGCTCAGGGGTAGGGCGCTCGCCTAGCATGTGTGAGGCACTGGATTCAATCCTCAGCACCACATAAAAATAAATAAAGGCATTGTGTCTATCGAGAACTAAAAAATTAAAAAATAAAAAGAGTTCCCCTGGGCTCAATCTCCAGTAACAAAATGAAAATAAGTACAAGTCAAAACCCAAACACAGGCTGGGTGCAGTGGTACACGGCTGTAATCCCAGGGGCTCAGGAGGCTGAGGCAGGAGGATCACAAGTCCAAAGCCAGCCTCAGCAAAAGTGAGGTGCTAAGTAACTCAGGAAGACCCTATCTCTAAATAAAATACAAAATCGGGCTGGGGATGTGGCTCAGTGGCCAAGTGCCCCTGCCTTTGAGCCCCAGTACCCCCCCCCGCCCTGCTAAAAAGACCCAGACACAGTAAAGAGGAACTGAAGGCGATCCAGGAAAGGGGTGGTCTCCAAAGCAACCTGAGGAAGAAAACAGACCATTTCCAAAGTCAGCTGTCAGAAGACAGCAAAACATGTTTTAAAGACCCAGGGGAATAGCAGCCTAGAGCTGTATGCCTGGCCAAAGTATTTTCATGTTGGAAACCCCAAAAAACATGTTTTTAGAAATAAATCCTAAAAGATAGTTAAAAGCACTATCTTTTAAAAGCACTTTAGAAGGAAGAAAAGTTTTAAAAAAGAAACAGATGGGGAAGAGAGTGAAGAGAGTACAGGAAATGGTTTTAGTTTGCTTTTTATTTTGCTTATTATTTTTTTCAATGCTGGGATCAAACCTGGGACTCATGCGTGTTGGGCAAACACTCTACCACTGAGCCACATCTCCAGTCTGCTTTGCTCCTTAACTATTAGTTGAATTCATGCCCCTTACTTTTTAAAAAAAATCTTATAATTTAAAGAAATCTCTATATGGAAAGCAAATCTATAAAGTTTTCAGAATACAGAATGTCTTTCTGACTTCAAAATAGAGAAGATAAGTCAATCAAGATGCCAAGAACATTAATTATAAAGGAAAAGGATGCTACGTTAAATTTAAGAACCTTGCTGGGGCTGTGGCTCAGCAGTGGAGTGCTCGCCTAGAACGTGTGGGGTGCTGACTTCAATTCTCAGCACCACATAAAAATAAAATAATGGTATTGTGTCCAACTACAACTAAAACAAAAAATAAATAAAAACTAAGAACTCCACTTTCTGAAAGATACATTAAACAAAAGAAAGAAAGAAAGGCAAGCTCTGCAAGGAGAATAGGTATTTGTAACACAAGTAACCAAGAAAGGACAAATATCTAGAATACTTGAGACAAAGTAAAAAAAAACAAAAAGGGGGAGGAGTCTAGGATGAATAAGCGCTTCAAAAACAGTAAGCCCAGATGGCTGAAAACAGAGAGTGCTCAGTCTCACAGCCACTACAAACTAAACCCCATGAGAACTGGGTTGTGGGGTTGGCAGAGCTCCCCTCCTTAAACACCAGCATCCGGCTTCCGCCCCCAGGGCTTAAAGACCAGCCTTTTCCATTTACTTCCCTCCCCTTTCTGAGCCCTAGCTTTCCTGGCCATGGTGTTTCCACCAGTCAACAGAAACTCAGATATTTAAACAAAGGGGTTTCGTATAGAGGACTGGCCTCAGGATGATGACGGTGCTGAAACACCAGGCATGGGGCAGTGTGCAGCCCAGGGGACAGCAGACAGCCTACAGGAGCTGGGCCTTAGCTGGGTATCCACATGGAGATGTGCGTGGTGATGAATGTGGAAGAGGAGCCTGGGAGAGGCCAGAGCACACTGAGGGCCCAGGGGTGCTGCTGAAACTCAGAGGATCCCTAAGAAAGAGAACATGGATAGGGCCAGAGGTTTGAGTGTTATGGCTTGGATCTGAAATGTTCCCCGAAAGCTCATGTATTGAAAGCTTGGTCCTCAGTGAAGGAGTGTTCAGAGATGGGCCTCTGGGAGATGACTGAGCCATGAGGGCACTGGCACGTCATGGGCCACGGCGAGGTGGTGAATCTGTAGGAGGCTGGCTGAGTTGGAGAACACAGGGCCTTGGGAGTGTGCCATGAAGGTCATGCTTGTGTCTCTCTCTGCTTCTTGACCTCTGTGAGACCGCAGCTTTGCTTCACCACACCCTTCCCTGTGGGGTTCAACCTCACCACAGGCCCAGAGACAATAAAGCCAGCTGACCATGGACTGAAACCTTTGAAACCATGAGCCCAAATACACCTTCCCTCCTTTGTCACAGTGACGGAGAGCTGCCTTACACATGGGCAGAGTCACTCATGTTCCAGTTCAAGGAAGTCAGAGACAGACTGAGAGTGGTATCTCCATGGCAGCAGGAACAAACCAAGAGCTTTTTTCTCCCACAGGTGACCTCTTTATTCTGTATTGTCATCTCTGTTCATGATCAGGGGACCATCACAGGGACCCAGAACTTAGTTGTTCTGGAGCCAGGACCTTCCCTTGCCCCACATCTTCTGCAGCAGCTGACAGGACCCCTCTCCAGTGCCTGTTCCCATGGGAACCAGCACAGTGGCCTCCTGACTAATCCGCACTGCTCTTCAGCACACTCTAGTTTGACTTTGGAAAGTGCAGCTCTGATCCCACTGGTCCCTTTCTCAAGGGATCCTCTTTTTTTTATACTGCAGTGCCTGTCCCTCCGACGGGGACCTTTAGGGGCTCTTGCCTGGCATTCAGGACATTCCACTGTACCCAAATAGCCCTGCCTCCCCTTCATCCACTGGCTCCCATTCCTCTCACAAGGCCCTGTGCTAATCACTGTGGACATCCGCCCTCTGTAACCTTGTGCTATGAATCGGATGTGCTTTGCCTCCAGAGAGGCTTGGTCCTAATGTGGTGGTACTATGCGGTGGTGGCACCTTTAAGAGGTAGGGCTTAGGGGAAGGTGGTTAGGTCATTATGCTGCTCAAGGGGAATTAATGTAGCTCTCACAGAGCCCAGGTCAGTTCTCCTAAGAGTGGGTTCTTATAAAATTAGGTTAATACATGTGCCTGCCCCCTTCTGCACACAGCTGCTTTCCTTCCTGCTTCTCCTGCTTTTCCCTCCTGCCATGTGATACAGCCACAGTTGCCCTCATCTGGGGCCAAACAAGTTGCCCAATCTTGGACTTTTAGCCTCCAAAAATGTGAGCTTAATAAACCTCTTTTCTTTATACTAATTATTCAACCTATGGTTATTTTGTTATAAGAACATAAAACAGACTAATATGCCATGCAAGGTAGCTATTATTGTCCCCATCTTGTAGAGGAGGACACTGAATTTTAAAAGCAGTTGAGTAACCTGCTCAAGGTCCCATAACTTGGTAGGGAGGCTGAGGTTTGAATTTGGGTTTTTCTGGCTCCAAAGTCCTTCACTGAATAAACAAAACAACTGAGAGCAGAGAATGTGTATACACAATAATAATAAATAGAAACAGGACGCAAAGCAGGGCTATCATGGTGGCACATGCCTGTAATCCCAGCAGCTCGGAGGCTAAGGTAGGAGGATCGCAAGTTCAAAGCCAGCCTCAGCAATTTAGTGAGGCCTTCAGCAGCTTAGTGAGACCTTGTCTCTAATAAAATTTTAAAAAAATAAAAAGGACAAGGGATGTGGCTCAGTGATTGAATGCCCCTAGGCTCAATCCCTGGTAGCAAAAAGAAAAGAAATAGGACTCAAGATCCAAGAGTGGCAAAAAGTTCAGGTGCACCCTGCCAGCCCTGAGGATAGTCATTTGAATCCAGATCAGATGGGTGACTGTGTCGTTGCCTAACTTGCACACACCAGAAAGCTGCAGGTGGGATGTATAAAATGCCAGGGAAAATAATACCCTGAAAATGCCCTGCACCCTGCAAGTCAGAAAAGATGTGGGATGCACTTTCTGTGCAGTAGATGAATGTCGGTGATGCATCACCGTTTTAAAGGAACTTCAAGTAGAGCAAAATTCAAAGTTAAAAAGTAAAGGCTCTAAATGTGATGTGATGTCCTGGATTGCATACTGGACCAGAAAAAAAAAAAAGACTATTAGCAGGGAGACTGGTGAAATCTTAAGTCAGCAGTTTAGTTAAGTATTGCCCCAATGTTCATGTGTTCTTCTTAATAAATCTATGGTTGCATAAGAAGTTAACATTGGAGGAATCTGAGTGAAGGGTATAAGGAACTCTCTATACTATTTTTGCAATACTATTTTAAGCCTATAGTTATTTTAAAATAAAAAAGTATAAAAAATAAGAGAATGACCTTGCACTTAATTTAATTAGCACTCCTTTTTTTCTCTTTGTTCCTAAGTGGTCATGTGGTCCTGACCTAAACGTTTCATCCCTCTGGGTCCCAGTTTCTCAACTATGGGGAAAAAAAGAAAAAAAAAAGGAGGGCCACAACTGGATTGCCAAGCTCCAAGGAATATCCTGGGTTTTCTAATACACTTGCAGCGTGATTCAATTTCCAAAAGTGTGATTTGAGGTGGCCTCTTAGTGCCTTCGCATTCTGATATTTAGCACTGTGCCTACACAAAGTAGGTGCTCCGTACAGGCTGTTGGAATAAACTGGCTCATACTGCCAATGATTCATTGAGGTAGAACAGGTCTCTCTTTTACTCAGTTGGCCACTAGAGAGCAAAGTGCTCAGAAAGTTTTCTCCATTGAAAGCAACTTATCTTCATTCAGCAGAGAGGAGGGTCCTCTACATCCCAGACAAGTAAAAATCAGCCCCTGGCAGGAGAGGGTTGTCACTACCTGCCAGCCATCAGACAGGACCTCCAGGTGGGTGATTAATACCATATGCATCCAAATGGCCCACAGTGCTACCTCTGACCCTCTCCCAAGTCCTCAGCACCTTCCAAAGTCTAAGCCACCTCAATAGATGAGAGCTTGAATGGCAGATTATGACCCTGCTTCCAGTGCATCGTTGTCTTCCTAAGGATCCTGTCCCATTTCTTGAACAAATTTCACTTTAAAGGGTTTGGGAGGAGCAGATTTAGGAGGACAAATGAATGAATGTGGAAATTGACTAAAACATTTATAAGCAATATGAAAGAAAGCATTAGCCTTCCAGGCAGCCCGAGACTCAGCCTGTGTGAGCTGCAATTTGTACAGTGAAGCAATAGAGGCCATGGTTAGGCATCCTGAATTTAGAGGTTGCTTCTGACCCACCAACATATACATGAACACATTTGGTAGCCCTGAGACTTTGGCATGTGTCCCTCTAATATGGGAATTGGGGCTGCTAATGAGACATGTTCACAGGGCTGAGTATAACAACCCAGTCAGTCAGTCACTGGAAGGGAACAGGAGGGCAAGCTGTCTTCAGTTCGTCCTCATAAATGTTTTTTTGTAAACATATTAGTACTGTACCTCTTTTGAACAGAGCAGGAAACTCAGGCTCTGATAGTCTACACAAAGCAGGTGGAGGTCTCATTCCCAGAAGTTCTATACCTGTCTCAGGCATGGAAAAGCCTGCCTGCCTGAAAATTGTCCTCCTGAAGTCAATCACAGTGCCTACCATTTGAACTTCTGCGGGTTGCATCATTTTATCTTCCAAATCAGTGAGAGGTGAACTGAAGCTGGCTTCAAGTACTGACATGATGCTTTTGTGATCACATGAATTTAAGAGTAGGGCCTCAGACTGTAGGAGGAAGGGCAGAGGTTTCTGATACAAACTGCAGCTTGAAAACCACTGTGTGGGGTCTTGATGGAGCATTCTGACCTCAAAGACTTGCTGGGGATGGGATAAGGGGGGATGTGTAAGGATTGAGGGTCAAGGCCTAAAATAAAGCCCTCAAGGCCCCTGGGAGTGTGTGTGTCACCAGGCAAAGCACAGATGAAGATTAATAGATACTGTGAGACACCTAGTGCAGATGCACCCTCACCTGTGGCTGAGAGAGTGGTGAGAAGGAATGGATGAGTCACATAATGACAGAATTTTCTTTTTTCCCTCAGCCAGCCTGAACATTTTCTTTGAGACTTCCATACATAGAGAGAGCCAATCACTGCTTAAAAAGGAGGAAATGGTACCTATTATAAACCTTTCATACTGGACATGTCATGGGACTGGAAAGACACGTTTGGTGGAAAGACTGATGGGAGGACAGGAGCACCGATAATCCCTCCACATTCCCCTGCCATCAGAACATAAATTCACTGAATTTATCTTTCTACAGAGGCACCCAGTATGGAGTCTCCTCTATAGGTTCAGGGAATCTGCATGCCCCTCCCTTGATGTCCCTTGCTTTCCATGTCAATTTGAGATGCTTAAAGAGTTCGTGCAAACTCCACTTTTTAGCCCAAACTCATTGGAAGTGGCTTATAATAAAATATCAGTAGGAAAAAGCAATCCCCACGGGGCTGTCACCTGTTTATAAAATGGCAGGTGGCAGCGGAGGAGGCCTGTGAGCCTGGACAGACCTTGGGAAAGGGCCCTTACAAAAAGCAGCCCGCTCCCGAAGCCAACAGAGGATGATGTAGCTGAAATGGAACTTGCGTTAGGCAGCCCTTTCCTCACGATTTCAGCCGGGATGATGCCGGCATCCAGCCCCCAAACAGCATCTCTAATGGAAACCAGCAAAGTCACAAGGGCCCTGCGGCCAAGAAACTATCCCTGTCTATAAATAACTGTCCCTAGGGCGATACACAGCAAGATCAAAGGCAGGACACCCGAGCCTGGCGAGCCGGCGGGTTCCTGCAGAGCCCACTAACCTGCATGTCCCGTGGGCGCCCCCGCCCCCGGCGCCTGCCACCACGGGTTCCTGGGAATGGCCGGCGCTGCAAGCACCTGCAGGGCCCAGCCCCGGGGGGGGCCGCTGTTCCTCCTGGGGTCGGCGGCCCGCTTCCACCGGCTCTGGTCCACAGCGCAGCGGTGAGAAACGCACGCGAAGGGGGCGAGCGCAAGGACAGCGCAGGTGGCAGCGAAGGCGCAGAGGCGGCAGGGACCGTGGGAAAGGGCTGGATCGGGATCCCCCTCGGTGCAGCCCTAAACCCTGACCACGCCCCAGCCCGGCTGGGCAGTGCGGTGGCCACCAGGGCCACGAGGGCCAGGACTTCTGGCTCCTGGGCGCGCGCCACCCGCTGCCCTCACTTACCTGTCCTTCAGGCTAGCCTTAAAACTCAAAATACCTCCTCCCCAGGCAGGCCTGGCCTGGGCTAGCGGGGCCGCTTCCACGTCCCCTGCCCCGCCTCCCCACTTTGAAATTCCGTGTTTGCACCAGTAGCTCTGCGGTCCCCGGGCACTGGCACCCTTCCCGGCAGGAGCTGGGTCTGCTTCCCCGCACACAAAGCGTTTGGCAGGAGGCTTTGAATGAACCAGCGAGCAAGTGAGGGCACAGGCGGCCAGCGGGCTCTCCGCAGAGCATGTCTGGTGAAGATGCCCAGAGGGGGCCGGGATTCTTTCCCCGGTTTACCCTGCCTTCCTTAGGCGGAAGCATAACTCTTACTCTGTCACATCTCCTTCTGCCCCTAAGGATGGGGTCTTGATTCCCATCCCAGAACTCAACCCTTCACTTTCAGCACAGAGATTTCACTTGAGGACTTGATTGTCCCCTTCGGTTCCAGGAATTCTACTGAGAATTCTTTCTTCTGTGGTGGGACACAGACTGACTCCTGATGTGGCTTAGAAAACTCCCCCAAAGGAGGAAGAAAGAAAGAAGTTGGGAAAGGAATCATGTCTGACCCTCAGGAAAGCGTTTATGGATGGTCTACACATGACCCCATGTCCTCACGAAAATCTCCATGAGACATTCTGTCACAACTGTGGTCCCTGGTAAACAGGAAAGCTGAAAGAAACTCGGGGTGATCAGAATCAGTGTCCTCAATTACATGATTTTGATGGTTACAAAACATCCCATGTTTGAGTGTCCCATGGATGGTCCATTCCTCAGGTGCTGGACCATGCCCAGGCCTCAAGTGCTTGCTCTCATCCTGAAGTGAAAGACCTGTACAAAACCTTTTGGCTACCTTTCTGGTCACAGTTTAGGATATATCCCTATGTTCCTATGAATGAGATTACTGGGTTAAAGAGTATGAAACTTGCTAAGACCATTTAACCACATGGTCAAATCTCTTACCTTGAATGCATATATAATTCACCTCCTAATAGAACACTGAGGGTTTATTTTAGCACATGTTTTAAAGTCTTTTCTACTTTGGTTAATGAAAAAATGGAACACACCCACTTTTTCTTTCTCTAGCTCTCTCCCTGCCCACCCCCTGCCATTGGAAAGTTTGAACCCAGAGCTTTGTGCATATTAGGCAAGTGGTATACCTGTGAACTATATCCCCAGCCCCTGGGATCTCTCTTTAAAAGATCAGGTTTTCTTCTTTTTGAATTACTGGAAGAACTTGGTTTTTAAAAAATTGTTTTTCTGGTTATGTGCATTTCTTCTATGAATTAGTATGGATTTTGATATTAGCATTTTTCATTTTGATTTGCACAGGTTCTTTCTCTATTAAAGATATCTTTATATTGCCATATATGTGGCATACTTTTATCGTGGTTTATCATTAGCTTTTTTTTTTTAAATTTTAGTCACGATGATTAGATATACCACTTTAAATTTTAATTAAGTCAAACCTCTCAATTTTTTCTTTCATGAATTTTTTCCATTGATTTCTTTTAAAAAGTCCTCTCCCATGGTATCAAATTAAAAAGCTTCTTCACAGCAAAGGAAACAATCAAGAGTGTGAGGAGAGAGCCTAAAAAATGGGATAAAATCTTTGCCTCCAGCACATCAGATAGAGCATTAATCTCCAGGATATATAAAGAACTCAAAAAACTTAACACCAAAAAAGAAAATAATAACCAACCAATAAACGACAAAGGAACTGAACAGGCTCTTTACAGAAAAAGAAATATAATCGGTCAACAAATATACGATATATAATATTCAACATCCTCTAGCAATTAGAGAAATTCGAAAAAATGTTCAACATCCTCTAGCAATTAGAGAAATGCAAATTAAAACTACACTGATATTCACTCCAGTCAGAATGGCAATTATCAAGAGTAAAAGTTAACAATAGATGTTGGCAAGGATGTGGGGAAAGGGGTACACTCATACATTGCTGGTGGGACTGCAAATTGGTGCAACCACTATGGAAATCAGTATGGCGATTCCTCAGAAAACTTGGAATGGAACCACCAGTTGACCCAGTTATTCCCAAAGGACTAAAAATCATCATACTACAGTGATGAAGCCACAACAATGTTTATAGTAGCTCAATTCACAAAAGCTAAACTACGGAGCCACCTGGTGTCCTTCAAAAGACAATGGATAAAGAAAATATAGTTTATATACACAATGGAATATTACTTAGCCGTAAAAGGAATGACTTTGCCAATAAATGGATGGAGCAGGAAACTAACATGCTAAGTGAAATAAGCCAGTCCCAACAAACCAAAGGCCAAATGTTCTCTCTGATATGCAGTTGCTAACACAGAATAAGGGGTAGAGGGTAGAATAGCAGTTCAGTGGATTAGACAAAGGGAATGAAAGGAAGGTGGGAATGGAAATAGGAAAGACAGTAGAATGAATCAGACATAACTTTCCTATGTTCATATATTACTACACCACCAAGTGAAATTCCACATTATGTACAACCACAAGACTGGGATTCTAATCAGAATAAGACGTACTCTGTGTCTGTATAATATGTACATCCTACTGTCATTTATATCTAAAAAGAACAAAATATTAAAAAGTCCTCTCCCATTTCTTGAACTATAAATATTCACTAGTATTTATAATTTTAAATGGTTACATTTCAGACTAGATGACCATCTTGAAGGCCTCTTTTTTTAAAAAAAAAATTTAGTTGTTGATGGACCTTTATTTTATTTATATGCAGTACTGACAATTGAACTGAGTGCCTCATATTCGATAGGCAAGTGCTTTACCACTGAGCCAAAACCCCAGCTGCTTGAAGGCCTCTTATAATCCTATAATTTCATGATTTTTTTCTGATTTTCTCTACATTGTTATTTACTAATGCAATTTACACAAACAGTAGATGCCTTGGAGAAATGGGGTTACCTATTTTTTTAATGTAATATATTATTTAATACATCCTATAGAACTTCACTAACCTAGATGATAGGGTACAAAGTTTGAAAACAAAATGAATACCATATACCTACCCCAATTTAAGAATATTACCAGTGGCTCTCTACTTCTTTTTTATCACAGTCCTCTGACTGGGATTTTACATTTATCATCCTCTTGCTTTAAAAAAATAACGCTTGAGCTGGGGTTGTAGCTCAGTGGCAGAGCGCTTGCCTAGCACGTGTGAGGCACTGAGTTGGATCCTCAGCCACAAAAGAACACAAAAAATAAGTGAATAAAATAAACGTATTGTGTCCACGTACAACTAAAAAAATATATTTAAAAAAATAGGGTTGGGATTGTGGCTCAGTGGTAGAGAGCTCACCTAGCATGTGCGAGGCCCTGAGTTTGATCCTCTGCAACACATAAAAATAAATATATTGTGTCCAACTACAACTAAAAAAATAACACTTAAAAAATAACTCTTAAGAGGCTGGGGTTGTAGCTCAGTGGTAGAGTGCCTACCTAGCACAGGAGAGGTACTCTTTCAATCCTCAGCACCACATAAATATATAAATGAATAAAATAAAGGCATTGTGTCTGTCTACAACTAAAAGTATTTTTTTTTACTCCTTGCACTTCAGATAGAGCCCTAATATCCAGAGTATACAAAGAACTCAAAAAATTAAACAATAAGAAAACAAATAACCCAATCAACAAATGGGCCAAGGATCTGAACAGACTTTTCTCAGAGGAGGACATAAAATCAGTCAACAAGTACATGAAAAAATGCTCACCATCTCTAGCAGTCAGAGAAATGCAAATCAAAACCACCCTAAGATACCATCTCACTCCAGTAAGATTGGCAGCCATTATGAAGTCAAACAACAACAAGTGCTGGTGAGGATGTGGGGAAAAGGGTATACTTGTACATTGCTGGTGGGACTGCAAATTGGTGCAGCCAATTTGGAAAGCAGTATGGAACCACCATTTGACCCAGCTATTCCCCTTCCTGGTCTATTCCCTAAAGACCTAAAAAGAGCATACTACAGGGACACTGCTACATCGATGTTCATAGCAGCACAATTCACAATAGCAAGACTGTGGAACCAACCTAGATGCCCTTCAATAGACAAATGGATAAAAAAATGTAGCATTTATACACAATGGAGTATTACTCTGCATTAAAAAATGACAAAATCATAGAATTTGCAGGGAAATGGATGGCATTAGAGCAGATCATGCTAAGTGAAGCTAGCCAATCCCTAAAAAACAAATGCCAAATGTCTTCTTTGATATAAGGAGAGTTGTTGAGAGCCACAGCCAAAGGGGCCCCAGCAAACTTACAGCTGCCAGCAAACTTCCAGCTGCCGGCTGATGATTGGCTCACAGCGGCCCCAACAACATCTAGCTGATTGGCTCCTCTGTGGTGATGTTCATTGGGCTGTTTCCCTGCCCTTTCAGACCACGGAGCTGCTCATTGGGGGTCTTCTTTGGCTCCACCCATGCGACCCAGCCAATCGGCCTCAAGAGCAGGAGGATTGTGGGAGGTGGTGAGGCTTGTGTGGGTGAGAGGCTTGTGGGAAGCTGGTAGTGGTAGTTGGGCTCTGAGGGTTTTTTCCTGAGGAGCTGTTTTGTTTGGCCTTTGTAGTTCTAAAAATAAAGTTAGTTTCTTTTGACAAGTGGCTCCTGAATTGTGCCCAGCCAGACTGCAGCAGAGAGTAACTAAGAACAGAGTAGGGAGGAAGAGCATGAGAAGAAGACCAACATTAAACAGGGATGAGAGGTGGGAGGGAAAGGGAGAGAAAAGGGAAATTGCATGGAAATGGAAGAAGACCCTCAGGGTTATACAAAATTACACACAAGAGGAAGTGAGGGGAAAGCGGGGGAAAAAAAGGGGGGGAGAAATGGATTACAGTAGATGGGGTAGAGAGAGAAGAGGGGAGGGGAGGGGAGGGGAGGGGGATAGTAGAGGATAGGAAAGGCAGCAGAATACAACAGACACTAGTATGGCAATATGTAAATCAGTGGATGTGTAACCAATGTGATTCTGCAATCTGTATACGGGGTAAAAAGGGAGTTCATAATCCACTTGAATCAAAGTGTGAAACATAGTATATCAAAAACTATGTAATGAGCTGGGGATGTGGCTCAAGCGGTAGTGCGCTCGCCTGGCATGCGTGCGGCCCAGTTTCGATCCTCAGCACCACATATAAACAAAGATGTTGTGTCCACCGAGAACTAAAAAATAAATATTAAAAAATTCTCTCTCTCTCTCTCTCTCTCTCTCTCTCTCTCTCCCTCTCTCTCTCTCTCTCTCTCTCTCTCTCTCTCTCTCTCTCTCTCTCTCATACACACACACCTCTCTCTTTAAAAAAAAACTATGTAATGTTTTGAACAACCAACAATAAAAATTTAAAAAAATTAAAAATAAAAATAAAAATATTTAAAAAAAATAACTCTTAAATGCAAATGAATGCATACAGTAAATGTTGTCAAGGATGCGGGATTTTTGCCTTATAAAAATAATATTATCCAAATAAGTAACTTCCAAGCCTTGCATTCTTTCCCCTTGATGTTTCTACGATTCACACACATGGTTGTGCATAACTGCAGTTGATTCACTTTCACTGCTATATCATATTTTATGTCGACTTCATACTTGTCATTCCCAGTTTGCTTTGACAAACAGTGCTGCTCTGGACATCCATTTAATTGTCCCCTGAAGCCAAAAGCAAGCATTTCTCTAGTTGCATACCTACAAGAGGAAAGACTGTCAAACGCTGGCCAAGCTAATGTTTAGTATTAAAAGCTAATGCTAAACTGTTTTCCCAAAGTAGCTACACCAATTTACACTCCCATTCAAGTGGCACCCCCTCTCTCTACAGAAAAGCCCTCTTCACCATGGCTGATTTTAGGACTGTCAGCAAAAGAGTCTCTGAGAAAGAGTCCAATGTAGATAAACTTCTTATTTTCATGTTGCCCTGTTTACTTGGCCACTGGCCAGGAAGATACCAGCACTCCAGGTGTTGGACACCCCTTACTAGTTTTCACAAACGTATCCACTATAGTACTTTGAAGAAATGTGCAAACAAGGCCTCTGGCCTTGAGCTGGGCTTCACAGAGATGTCTACATTTTTAAGATAAGTTACAATTGGGCTCCATGGTAACAGCTGGCAGGGGGAGGAAAGAAAGGGAAAAGAAGCTCTCCCCTTCTCAGGTGTTGTCCATGAAGAGTTAACTTACCCAAAACAGTGAAAGAAAAAGCTGATTTCATGTGAACTTCTGCTGACTGTGAACTTCTGAGCCCCTCCCCTTACACGCGGTGTATAAAATTCTGAAACTCCCTGAATTCAGGGTTCAGGGGATTGATTGATTACAGAAAAGGCTGTGCCCTCTGAACCTGGCTGCAGCCAAATAAAACTGTTTCCTGCTATCTTCGGTGCCCTGCCTCGTTTGTCTCTACAACACCATAACTAGTGATTTGTATTTCTTTTCAACTCAGTATATTTTAGGTCAAATCCCTTTTCTTCTAGATTGTAGACTTATGCTGATTTTCACTCTTCTCAACAGCCCGAGAGAATTATGCGGTCCTTGCACACAAACTGCACATTGTGTTTCTTAGGGAAATCTCTGGGAGGCTGGCTGTAAGCCCACTCATTAGTAACACCCCATTACCCAAACTCTAAGATGAGGTCCAGGTGCCTTGCTGAGGACTCCTGGGTCCAAGGACAATGGCAGGGGTGTTGCTAATCTGAAAAGTCTGATGCATGTGGTATCTTCCTAGTAACACAAGAACCCTCGACACAAAGCTCCAGCAGCTGCCTTCAAAATCTGATACTATTTGTAGCTCTGCTCTCACCACCTATGATTAGGACCTTTAATTTAAATCAGCCAGACACCATAAAACTAAAGACCATAAAAACATTTAACACGCTTTGATTTGCTATTTGTCATTCTGGGATTTACCCAAAAAAATGATAACAAAAGAAAGAAATTATGTTTGTAAAGCTATTCATAGCAATGCTGTTTATAAGAGTGATTTTTTTCATTGGAAATTTTTAAATGTTGAATAACAGAGAACGTAGAAAGAAAATTGTGGCATATCCACTCTGGAGTACAAGGTATGACATAGATTTTCTTTTGTTATTGTTGTTTCTTTCCAGAATCATTTGAGATTAAGCTGCAGAAATCATGGCCCTTCACATCTAAGTACTCCAGGGTAAGAACAAGAACATTTCTCTTACTTAACCACATTGCAATGATTGAAGTCAGAAATTTTACACTGATCCAATGCTAACATCTACCATACAGCCCATATTCACATTTTGCCAACTACAAATATTTCCCCAGTAATATCCAATATGGTTTGTTGGAACCTTAATTCCCAATCCTGCAGTGCAAGGACGTAGAACCTAATGGGAGGTGGGACCTAATGTTTAGGTCAAGAGGGCTCCACCTTCATGAATGGATTAAGGCCATTCTCTTGGGAGTGGTTTGGTTGCTTTGTATAAGGCAGACTCTCCCTCCTTCTCACCAGGTGTTGTCCTCTAACATGTTCTTACAGAGCACAAAGGCCCTTACCAGACCAGACAGGACTTCCCAGCCTCCAGGAAAATTAGCTATATAATTCTCTCTCTCTCTCTCTCTCTCTCTCTCTCTCTCTAATCAGGGATTGAATCCTGGGTGCTTTACCACTGAGCTACATCCCCAACCCTTTTCATTTTTTGTTTTGAGACGGGGTCACACCAAGTTGCCTGGGCTGGCCTTGAACTTGTGATCCTCCTGCCTTAGCTTCTGGAGTCACTGAGATTACAGGAGTGCACCACCCGCCTGGCTATAAACTTTTCTTTATATATTTCCCAGTCTATATTTTCTGTTGTAGCAGCAGAAAACAGACTAATATACCCTTCCTAGCAATATTTTTCCAGTTCAAGGACACAAATGCCATTTAGTTGTCATGTCTCTTTATTTCCCTTTAATCTAGTCTTCCATGACCTTGACATTAAGTCAGAGCCAGTATTTGATGGCTGGTCCCTCAATATGAGTTTGCCTGATGCCTTCTCATAATCTAAGGCAGGTGATGCATTCTTGGCATGATGTCAGTTCGTCCCTTACTGGTGATGCTGACCTTGATGACATGGTCCAGGTGGTACCTACTAGATTTATTCACTATAAAGTTTCCTTTTTTGCCTTTGTAAGTAATACATAATTTGTGGAGTGATACTTTGAGATTGTAATATTTTATTCCCCAGTAAGATTTTTCATCCATCAGGCTTAGTGTCCGTTATCTATTGCCACCTGAATCCGTGATTACCATGATATTTGCAATATGACAACTTTTCTAAGTACTTTCCTTTAGCTTTTGCTTGTTGGCAGCATTTGTTCTACTGTAATGAATAGCTGTCCCTACTACCTATATTTATTTGTTTGTAAGTTCATTTGCTTCTTAGTATCATGCTGGACTCGTGGATTTTTTTTATTCATTGTGATCATTCATTATTGTCATTTATCATTTTGATGTTCCAGTCATTCCAGGTTTGGCATCTGGAAGCCCTTGTGTCCTTCTGATCTATCTCCATCATTCTTTGAGCATCTCCTTGTTTTTTGGCACAAGCTATTCCTGGCTCATCTTTCACTCTCCCTGACTGAGCCATCTCTCCAGGGACCTCTGCTTCTTTTAATGGACAGTAGCATTTAGAAACCAAGACTGGGCACGAGGAATGCTCATTGCTATTCATGTGGCCTGTTCCCAGGCTCTTTGAGGGACCTATCTAAGAAATAGATTCTTAAAACAAAAAGCCTCTCATTCCAATCCACAAAACTCTTCCTTGCCTTCCCTCACTCCATATGAGTTTACCTTTTTCCCACAGTGAGAATCCTGGCTCCCAACAATATATTTACTGATTTGCTTAAACCTACAACTCAGGAAAAAAAAAATACTTTCAGAATTGCTACACCATGTCACTACCAACTAAGTGAAATTCAAAACTGCTTTGTATTTGTCTTAGCCTGTTTACACACAGAAGGTTTACAGCCAAAGAGAGCTCTTCAAAGTTATTTGGATTTACTTTTCTGTGGTTCATTTACTATGTAGATTGTTTCATTTATGTTTGTGTTCAATTTTAAGGGTTTCCCCCCTCATCTTTGTTGATTTAACTTTATTTTTAAAGTATTGAAATATTCACATTTCTAAAAGTCAAAACTACCCCCAAAAAAGCATTTTTGGAGAAACATCATTTCCTCCTAAACTTCCACCACATTCCCACCAACCCAGTAATCTGATCAATTCTTCCTGGTTTACTTTTCCTTTCTTAAAAAAATAAAATAAAATGATAGTTGAATATTTTACTAATTCCTCCTTTTTTACACAAAAATAATACAATATAGAGCCGGGGTTATGGCTCAGTGATAGAGCGCTTGCCTAGCATGTGTGAGGCACTGGACCACATAAAAAAATACACAAATAAAATAAAGGTATTATGTCTATCTACAACTAAAAAAGCATTTTTTTAAAATAACACAATATAGTATTCTTGTATTTAGCTTTTTAAAACTTATCAGTATATCTAGAAATCGCTCCATATCCTTTCAAGAAATCTCCCTCTCTTTCACAACCGCATAGTACTGCATTGTGTGGATGCACTGGAGTTTAATGAATCAATTTCCCCCGTGTTTTAGCATTGAGATTGTTCCCAAGATTTTATCACTGCAAATGATGCTGCAATGAATAACCTTGTACATATATACACGATCACTGGTCCTTCAGGGCAAACTCTCAAGGTAAACGGGGCAAATGGTAAATGCTTAGATGGCACACGTTGCCAAATTCCCGTGCTGCCCGAGTTGTGCCATCTTGCATTCCCAGCAGCAATGCATGAGACAGCCTGCCTCCCCACAGCCTCTTGCTATTTCTGCCTTTTTGCAAATTGAATATATTAGAAGTGATATTTCAGGGTACTGTGCAATTTCTCTCCTCAGGAGAGAAACTGTTCATCTTTTCATTTAACACCCAATCTTATGGCATTTTTGTACAGATGGTCCGTTCATGTCTTTTTGACTACTTTTAAATTGGATTTTGGATCTCTGTCATTTACATACTGGGAATATTAACACTTTATCTGTGATATATGTTGCAAAAATCTTTTCGCAGTTTGTCTTTTTTTTTTTCCTTTTCGCTACAGTTTCGGTTTTTTCCACCTTGTCACAGAGGGCGGGGCCCTCGAAGAAGGCCCTGGGGCCCGCCGCGCGTGCGCACTGACCAGCCAGCGCAGCATAGGGGGGACGGTGGGGAGGAGCGCAAGCAGCAACCCGCAGCCGCGTTCCTCGAGGTTCGAGCTGCAGAGTGGCATGGTCACCTGGCCGTCCTCGCTGCAGTACTGCAGCCCTGACTGACTGAGGGCGCTGTCCGCCTACTGCGGCAGCCCCGCTCGGGCCCAGCCCCGCGGAGATGCCCCACACCTGCCCGGTCTCGCGAAGCGCCCACCTACTTCTGTGCGCGAGGTGGTGCCGTTTCCTCCGCTGGTGATAGCGGGCGACTCCCTACGCGCTGCGCCCTCTAGCGTCCAGCGGCGTCAGCCAGCGGGAAGGCCGCTCAGCGCCGGGCTGCGCTACCCACCTCCAGCCCTTGCTGCAGGCCCTTGCTCTAGGGGACACGGACAGCTCGGCCTCGACCTCTCAGGGCAAATATGGGGGAAGTCCCTTGGAATTTCAGCGTCCTCTCTCCCTCACTGCCCCTTTTCACACTCCTTGCATCCCTCCCTCCTGCAGCCTGGTATCGCATCTCAGCAAAGAGGGGCCCCTCGGCTCCTTGGGCTTCCGCCCTGATAGTGTCTCCTTCGTGACACCAAACACTGAGATGTCGTTTCCAACACCAGCCATTGATTCCCCAATCCTCCGACTTCGACTGGTGTCCAGCAATTCAAGGCTGACTCCAGCCCCAGGGTTAGCGGGACCCCCAGGTTAAAGGCTCAGCCCGGAAAGACTGCCCCGCATCAGACATTAGCTGTAAGGGAGGGTGCTCAGGCTACTCGCATTTCTGCCTGCCCACTGGATTCCGGGGATTCCCAGGATCCCTATACCCCAGGTTCAGAACTCATGAGAGTTCGTTAATTGGAATTACCAGATTATTAAGATACAATTCTACAATTCGGGAACAGCCAAATGGCAGAAGTCCCTTGGAATTTCCGTATTCTCTCTGGGAGTTTCATCTTCCTGGTAATTCAGTATGTTCACAAGTTAGGAAGGTCTCAACCCTGTTGTTTAAGGTTTTTTTTTTTAATTGGGGTTTTATTACTTAGGCATTTTTTATTAAATATTGGCCATTTACGACTGAACTAAACGTCCTTATTCTGTGGTCACCAGCCTCCATCCTGAATCCATCCAGAAACCCAGCAGTATCACCTCAATAGCATAAACCCACGTATAATTGAAAGGTGCGCCTTATGATAGCAAAGCAGACACTTTTGTCACTCAGGAAATTCCAAGGGCTTAAGGAGCTCGGTGCAAGGAACTGGGGTCAATGACCAAATGTTTTTTTTATTATACCATGCTTCTTAAAAATCACAACCTGCTCTAATTGTGAGAAATACATCAGACATATCCCAATAGAAGAACATTCTATAAAATAGCCCAACTACCTAAGAACTGTACAGGTCATGGAAAACAAGAAGAATATGAAGAACTGTTAAAATCAAAAAGAGCCTAAGGAGGCCTCATGGTCAAATGTACGGTGGTGTCCTACATGGATTCTGGAAGAGAAAAAGGACACTGAAAGAAAAATGAGAAAATCTGAATGAGGTATATGCCAATAATACAAAATATGGATCAATAATGTAAGACACCAGTATTGGACTCTTAATTATAACAAATACTGTGCAATACATGTAAATAATGGGAAACTGGTTTATGGAAACTCCCTTGTAAGTTTTCTATAAATCCCAAACTATTTTTAACAAAGTTTATTTTTTTCTTGAATTTAAAAGACCTTTCAATTTTGAGGACTCACCTTCTTTGAAAGGCAGAGGAAGTCTTTTCATACATAACCACTTTGCTGTTGTACTTAAGTTTGGTATCCTGGCACCACGGAAGAGAATGCTAGAACAGGAACCTTCTGTGAAGTATGGATAATGATAACGTGCCTAGCAGATGCAAAAGGAATGCCAGAAAAGTCCCCACATGCCAGTCCTCAGCTCCTCAGCCAGAGTGAGGAACTATGAGGGGGTTAGAGTGAGGAGAGGATTGGGGTGAGATTTCTTTGGAGAGAACCCTCTTCTTGCTCTGGGGTTTCATCTCCTGGTCTCTCCATTCCCCAGGAAAAATCCAGAGAGCAGAAGGCCACTTGGAGAGCTTGATAGTGTATGTCCTTGCAATTGGGGGACCCTGTGGATGAGCATGTGACATTACCTAGGAAATCCAAGCATGAATTGGGCTGACAGCTGCTCTGGTAGCAAGACCAGGATCTAGGAGTGTGCTGCAGCCTTCTGATCAGCCTGTGCTCCTTGTAGGAGTCCTTGAATCAGAGGTGGATCAGATGGGGGAGGAGAAAGGAAGCTGACATTGGATCATTTAGGGTTATGTCCAAAAGGTCTGCTTAGGACACAGAGGGAAGGATGCTAGGTTTCTATGAGCTAAAGAAGTTATAAGTTATTTCCCTAAATTGAGTGGCATTCACTGGAATAAGGAGATCAGGGTAGAAATCTCCAGAGAAATTCCAAAAATACTCAGGAGAAGAAAGGACACCAATAGCAGGCACCTGGAACTCAGAGCTTCCCAGCCTACTCCACTCCCTCCACCCCTCCCCTGGTGGGAGCGAAACATCTGGGCTCTAAGGAGATCAGCAAGAGAGCTAGTGGAAACCCTGGACCTCACCCCTTCCTGCAGGCAGGCAGCCCCAAACCCTGACCTAGCTGCCCTTGGGAAGGCCCTGGAGGACTGTTAAATATCTGTGACTGCACAGACTAATTTCTAGAAGTGATCCTGAAGTTGTCCCCTCCCTAAAGCCAGCAGGAAAGTTTTGGGTCTCTGAGGAGTTGAATTGTGTGTCCCTGAAAAAGAGATGTAAAAATCCTAACCTCGAGCACCTCAGAAAGTGTGGCCTTATTTAGAAAGAGGGTCACTGGGGATGCAGTTAATTAAGACGAGGTTGTGCTGATCCAATAGACTGGTGTTTTTATGAGAAGCTAGTTGTGCGAGGATGGAGACAGATGGAGAAAGCCACCCTATGATGCAGAGCTGGAAGTACACCAAGCCTAGGAAGATGCGAGGTTGATTCCCTCCTGGCTTCAGAAGGAGGATGCCCCCACCAACACTGAGATTTCAAACTTCTGGCCTCCAGAACTGAGAAACAATTAAGATCTGTTGTGCCCACCCCCCAATTTCTGGTACTTTGTTACAGAAGCCCTGGGAGGCTAACACAGGGTAGTAGTTTTCCTCTGTGCAAATGAAGATACTTTTAACTGGATTTTTTTGGGGGGTGGGTATTTGGGATTGAACCCAGGGGCACTTAACCATTGAGCCACATCCCTAGCTCTTTTTCAATATTTTATTTTGGAATAAAAGGATCTCACTAAGTTACTAAGGCTAGCTTCGAACTTGCGATCCTCCTGCTTCAGCCTCCTCAGCTACTGGGATCACAAGTGTGCACCTGCGTGTCTAGCTCTATGGGGTGAATTTTAAAGAGAATATAAAAGATAAAGTTGTATTCACTGTGTAGTGTGAGTTATGCATACGATACACCAGTTACTTCAACTGCTGTGAAGTAAATCTCTCCAAGGGACCCAGGGAATGTGACAGGTCCCTGAGAAGAAGGTCTAGGTCTGTAGATGATACCAAAGAATGGGGGACCTAGCCGAGTGGCAAAAAACTTAGGCACACCTTCTAGGAACACACCCACATAGACAGCAACCCATGCGCCAAATGGTGCATGTATATTTAAGATTATTCAGTGAGGCCTAGTTTGTAACACAGAAAACTGGAAACTACCTGGATTTCAGGTAGGGACAGTAAATAAATGGTGGTGCTACATGCACTAGAACACTACAGCTCTTAAAAAGGAGGGGGAACAAGAAGAAAATAAGGAAGCTGTGTGAAATTGTGTGGACTATGACAGGCCCCCCTTGGTGTAAAAGGGATGGAGGCTGGGCTGGGAGTGGAGCCCAGTGGTCAAGCTCTTCTCCTAAGACACTGGGTTCAGTCCCCAGCACTGGGGGGAGCGGATTAAAAAAAAAGTAGGCATGAAGGCTGATAACAAAATATTAATACATTTGCTTGTATCTACACAAGCAAATGTATTAATATTTTAATTAATAATTAAAATATTAATACATTTTAATTAATAATTTAAAGTGTCACATGAAGCTTTTTAAATTTTTTTATTTTTAGTTGTAGATGGACAAAATAGCTTTGTTTTATTTTTTTATTTTTACGTGGTGTTGAGATCAAACCCAGCGCCTCACACCGTGCTAGGCAAGTGCTCTTCACTGAGCCACACCCCAGCCCACATGAAGCTTTTAAGAATAGGGATACTTTGAGGAATGGGGTGCGTGGAAGCAGAGGAGAAAAGGGAACTTTTCACTGCATTGCTTTTTATAAGCACATAATCTACCAGTAAAATGAAACTAAAAAATGAAGAAGGAGAACGTGGAGAAAACAGGTTTCTGTAATGGGGGCAAGTTGGACATATTGACTAGCAAGTGATTGTGGAAATCCTAGACTGTTACAGCTCAGAGTGGCATAAGGCCATGGGCTAGAATTCTCCAATAGGGAATGGGTAGTGGGCTGCGCAAGTTGACTAGCCTTTATTTCAAAGTTTAGAAAAAAAATCTCTGTACCTTTCTAGGAGCCACAGAGGCCTAAGGCATCACTGCTTTTTCCTCCTCATGTGCTCTGTGCATCTCAAGGGCTTTTAAAATATGTATACAGTTGTCCCTCTGCATCCACGAGGGATTGATTCCAGGACCGGCCCCTCACCCCACTCCTCTCTGATACCCAAGTCCACAGACACTCAAATCAGTCATAGAACATGGTCTGGTACTGGGCTGGGGGTGTAGCTCGGTGGTAGAGTGTATGCTTAGCATGTGTGAGGTCCTAGGTTCCATCCCTAGCACTACACACACACACACACACACACACACACACACACACACACACACATACACACAGTAAAAATGATATACATTTCCATAAAACACATGACTATGCCCAATCTACTTTAAATCATCTTTAGATTACTTGTACCATCTAACACAATGTAAGTGTTATGTAAATAGTTGTTTTACTGAATTGTGTAGTGAATAATAGCAAGAAAAAAGTCTGTATGTGTTCAGTCCAGGCATAATTTCTTTCAAATATCTTCCACCTGACTTTGGTTGAATCTGCAGGTATGGAACCTGCAGATACAGAGGGAGGGTCAACTGTACATGGAATTATTTTCCCTTTCAATACTAAAAAAAAAAAAACCAGGAAGGCAGAGGAAACAGAGAATCTGAATTCAACTTATCAGAGTTGAATTATTAGAACTTGAATTTCAGCATGGCCCAGAGCCTCAGTTTTCATTTGGGGAGGATCAGAATGGGATAGAGGTCTTGCTCATTACCTGTTTCCAATGATAAGAACAAGGAGGCAGCCCAGAAACTACCATAGGTTTGGCTTTTTTTAAAATATGTAGTTGTAGATGGACACAATGCCTTTATTTATTTCTATGTGGTGCTGAGGATTGAACCCAGTGCCTCACTCATGCAAGGTGTGTGCTCTACTACTGAGTTACAACCCCAGCCCAGGTTTGGCTTTTTAACCATGAACTTGCAATCTCTAGAGGGGCAACCAGTGGCCAGCTCCAACATGTTGGTCAGCCATCTCCAACTCATCTTTCACACGGGCGCTCCTTGAAAGCCAGCATGACTATGACATGAGATCAACTCTTTAACAGGTTACAGAGGGAGTGAAGGATTTTTGTTTGTTTGTGTTTGTTTTGGTACTGGGGATTGAACCCAGGGGTGCTTAACCACTGAGCTACATCCCCAGCCCTTTTTGTTTTTATTTTGAGTCAGGGTTACTTAGAGCCTCCTTAAATTGCTGAGGCTGGCTTTGAACTTGTGATTCTCCTGCCTTAGCTTCCCGAGTTGCTAGAATTATAGGAATGCACCCCAAGGCCCAGCTGGAAGGGAAGTCTATGGCACATACTTGCTCAGTCCCAGACTCTGGAGTAATCCTGCCTGGGTTTATTGCCCACCCTGATTTTTCTGGGTAACCTTGTAATAAAGATTTAACTTTTCAAATAGATTTTCTTGCCTGTAATACAATGGGTAATACTACTGTCTCCCTTCTATGTTTATTGTGAGGACTGAGTGAATTAATATCTCTAAACCACAGTCCCTGTCACACAATAAATAAATGCTCCATAAATGTTAAAGTTATTGTTATTAGAATAGGTATTATTGGTGCAATAGGCAAGTTATTCACCTTCTCCCATTATCTGATCTATAAAATAAAATGAACTAAGAACAATATTCAAGATCTCCTGACCATGGGGTTGGAGGAGATCTCCTCTGGCTATGATTTCTGGTTTTTCTGATATCACTTGGTCCAATTTTCTTTCACACAACACTGTATATGATCAGACACTAGGTTACTAATAGGAGTTTCTTCCATTTTCCTGTAGGCCCAATCAGAAGAGTGATCTCATTGTAGTGATAAACTCGAGAACCATCTTAGACACAACTGTGGGTGCTGTTTTGGTGTCTTATGGCTGCTATTACAAATTAGAAAAAAATTGGTGACTTAAATCAACAGAATTCTATTCTCTCACAGTTCAGGAAATTTGAAGTCCAAAATCAAGGCATCTGCAGGGTGCTATCTTCTGAAGGCTCCAGGGGGAGAATCAGCACCAGCTACTCCTAGCTTCTGGTGGTCTCTGGCAATCCTCCAGGCTCCCGGGCTCACTTCAGCCTCTGCCTCTGTCTTCCCATTGCCTCTTCTCCACGTGTCTCTGTGTTTTGCATCTCCTGCAGCCTTTCTCTTACGTGGACACTTGTCACTGGATTTAGGATCCACCCTGTCTTAATCCACTTTGTGCTTCTGTAACAGAAGACCTGAGACTGCCTAGTTCTAGTGTCTGGGGAGCCTGAGACAGGTTTGGCATCTGGTAAGTGCCTACTCTCCACTTCCAAGAGGGAGGGTATTTGCTTCATTCTCCAGGGGAAGGAACACTATTCCCCATAAGGCAGAAAAATGGAAGAGAAAAGGACAAGTCACCCACTCCAGGAAGGCATTAAACCCACTATGAGAGTGGAGCCTTCATGGCCTACCTACTTCCTACAGGACCCACCTCCCAATACCATTTCATTGGCAATGAAATTTCCATGTGGATTTTGGAGGGGACAAAACTTTCAAACCATAACACACCCTAAATCCAGAATGCTCTTCTCTTGAGATCCCTAAATGAACTGCATCTGCAAAGGCCCTTTTTCTGGATAAAGTCACATTCACAGGTTCCAATGGACTTGGACATATCTTTTGGAGGCCACTGTTCAACTCACTCAGGTGGAATGCCATCCCATGTGCCTTCAGAACATCCTGATGTGAGATGTTACTAACCAAGTGCCACCTGGGGTAAAACTTTCTGCTTTCCATACTCTCTCACATTGGTTGTTAGCTGACAGTGTATCATTAAATTGGACAACTGCAAAATACTTCTTCATTTTATTTTGAAGCTATGGTCACATGTATACCCTCTCTAACACACGCTATATGTCAGAGGCAGTTCCAGCTCAGGACATAGCCACAAAGGAAGCAGACAAAGCTCTGTCCTTGTGGAGTTGACATCTTACTGGGAGAGACAGAAAATAAATGAAATGGGCTGAGGTTGTGGCTCAGCGGTAGAGCATTCACCTAGCATGTGCTAGGCACTGAGTTCAATCCTGAGCACCACTTAAAATATATAAATAAATAAATAAATAAATAAATAAATAAAATATAAGTGATCAGGTAAGAAAGAGTACGTTAAATGTGATAGTTTCAGATGTGGAAAATACAGTTTGTTAAATATGATGAACAGGGAGGCATGGTGGCGCACGCCTGTAAACCTAGCGGCTCAGGAAACTGAGGCAGGGGGCTCTTGAATTCAAAGCCAGCCTCAAACACATAGCAAAGCCCAAAGCAACTTAGGGAGGCCCTCTCTCGAAATATAAAAAAGAGCTGTGGCTGTGGCTTAGTGGTTAAGCTGAGTCCAATTCCTGGTACCAAAAATAAATAAGATGAAGAAAAAATGCAGGAAAGGAAGGCAAGGCATGCTGAGGAGTGTGTGTTTGTGTGTGTTTGCGCGCACGGGCACGTGTGTGTGTAGAGGTGAAGATGCTTTAACGCGTGTCATAGAACATGGAAGGTGTCATCCCCAGAGGGCATTTGAGTAAAGACCAAAGGAGATGATGAGATAAGACTGGAGTGTCTGGAGGGCTTCAGGCAGAGGCCCCACGGCAAGTGTGCCTGGTGCTCCTGGCCCAGGGACTCAAGGGGAGGCAGGTAGAGTGCGAGGTGAGATTGGAGAGGTAAAGGACAGAGTGGAGGGGACATGAGGAGGGTCCGGCAGCCAGGGCTATGGTCCTGGCTTTAACTCAGAGTAACTGAAGATGGTTCCAGCTTCCAGTCATCTGGTGAGCTAGGACATCTGCACTCAAAGGGAAAAGATGGAATAGAAACCTTCACAATTTCCCTTTGCAATGTGAATACGAATTTCATGCTAATTTTTTTCAAAAGCCAACTCAAGCCTTAACATAAAACTTTAAAACCAAATATATTTCATTCAACAATACTACTTCTGAGTATATACTCACAAGAACTGAAAGCAGGTAATTATATAAATACTGTTCATAGCAGTGCTGGGGCTCAGTCAACGGTACCCCCAACCATGGCACTTTGGCACACTGAGTACTTTGACCTAAAAGATACACGGAGGTCCAGAGGCAGCCTGGGGGGTAAAGTGTTTCTCTGACCTTCTGTCCTCCTTCCTCCTGCTCCCCTCCATTCCTCAAAGAGCTGGCCATAAAGACATTCTCTGCCTACCTCGTTGATGGTAGGTCCCAAGACCCTCCTTCCAGAGGGACACTGCCCCATACGTGGGAGGAAGGAAGCTGGCCAGAGCAGTCACAAAGAATCTGAACAGACAGGCCTTGCTGGGTTCCCCCTCAGTCTAGACCAGTTGCCCTTCTATGCAGCTGTCCACACTTCATCCAGCCTAAGCATAAAATCTGTCCCATCTCCTTGGGTCCTCAGGTCATTGTTTCGGAAGCCTCCTGTGTCATATAAAACTCTGATTAAATAAATCTGCTATGCTTTTCTCTTGTTAGGTGTCTTTTTGAAGGACCATTGGCTGTGACTTTTATGATGGATAAGGACAGGTACCACCTTTTGTGTACCTATAGCATGATTACTCAGTCTCCAAAAGGCGAAGTCATCCAAGTGTCCATCTACAGAGAACTGGATAAACAAAATGTAGATTTCATGATGTACCTACAATCGCATAGTACTCAGCCTTAAAAAAGAAAAGAATTCTAACATGTTGCAGTGTGGATGGATTTCAAGGACAGGTGCTAGGTGAAATAAGTTAGCCACAAAAAGAAAAACATACGTGATTCCACTGACATGAGCGATGCACTTAGACCCAGAGTCAACTAAAGCAGAGACACAGAAAGAAAGGTGGCTGCGGGGTTGTGGGAAGGGGAGATGCCAAGGCATTGTTTAGGAGTTTGGGTTTTACATGAAGCGTGCGAGGGATGGAGGTTACTGTTGGTTGTACAATGTGAATGTGTCCAGTGCCACTGAACTGTACACTCATAATGGTTAGGATATTAAATTTTAAACTATATTTTTTTCACAATTTTCAGAAATGAAAATATGTAAATAAAAATTAAACATCAAAACAAATGTACCTCTTTTGCCCATGGAACAAACTTTTTTTTTATTCTTAAAGAATCTTGGGCCAGTGACATAGTTCAATGGTAGAATATTTGCCTCACACACATTAGGCCCTGGTTTAAATCCCCAGCACCACAAAATCTTTTAGAAAGTAACAACATCAAGAGCAATAATAACATCTTGTAGCTTCCAAACCCCTTTCCAGAGCCGCACAACACTCCTTGGAGTGGATAACAGGAAATACAGCCTCACTAAACAGAAGGAAAGGAAATTCTCATTTCCCTGCTTGTCTTCAACACTGTTTATGTAAAAATATTCTGCACTCTTAGATGTTTTGACTTTTGGTATCCTCCTCCTAGGCCACTGGAAACCCTCAGGGTTAACTCTCTATTCTTTGTTTCTAAACTGCCACTGAAAGTCAGCATATGAAAAAGGATTTTCAATTAAAGACAGTTCAGCAAGAGATAGAATCTCCATTTAATTATTTCCTCATCACTGCCCAGGCAGAGATTCACTGCAAGTTCTGCCTGTTTCCCAGCTTATAAATCAGGGGCCTAATGAAGTTTCTTAACATGTCTATCCCTTCCCCCAAATCATTCCTCTATTCTAAAGATGTGCCATGGATTCAAAACAGTAATTCTATTTGGTGATACAAAGTCAACCATCTCAACAACCTTTTCTTTCTATTACTGTATTTTATTCATTCTTGTTTGCTTTGTGGTGCTAGAAATGCAACCCAGGGCAAGCACTCTACCACCCAGCTAACCCCCACCCCCAGCTGCCTTTTATTGTATTTTAATTCCTCTATCTGCAGTAAAACTTTCTAAAAAACTCATTTTATCTTACAATAAATTTATTTTTTCATTAAAACATAATTTTAGATATTAATTATGACTTCTGTAGTTACATTCTACATCCTTGAGAACAGATTATTTACAGAAATTATTTGGAACTCTTCTAAGAAAATTTGTCTATTCTCCCTATTTTTTCATTGTGATTAGATCCATCTCATTCCTATTTCAAAATACAATTTTAGTATTGACATTGGACACAGGTGGACATTTGTAAGACACACAAAATATGTTATCAAACTTTCTCAGAAAGCTGTTTACCCTAACCCCAGCTGCCTGCAAGACCTAGCTGTCCCGTTAAAACAGCCCCTTCAGTGCAATGTGGCTTAAGGTTCTTTACCTTCTTCCACCCTTCTCCTTTATGATCGAGGTCTTTTTAATCATTTGTATGAAGTTACTCGTCAACACCCCCCCCCATTACTGTTTGCCTTTAGGATCATCATTGTCGAAATCTTAAAGAAAAATTGTGGAAACATTTTAATCCCTTAAGAAGACTTTTTTAATCCATAAATTTAAATTATGCCAACTAGGTTCCAGCTCTCCCACGCAGCCTCACGGGCGCACTGCAGAGCGGTTCCCGGTGCAACAAGGAGCCCGGGAGTCCCGCGCTCGCCCTCTCCCACGCCGACAGTGTGGAGTGGCAAGGCACGTCAGAAGGAGCGGTCCTCCAACCTTCACCCTGCACGTGCCGCGGTGGCTGTCACTGCGGCGCGCGCGCGCCCCTGGGAATGTCCCCAGGTTCGCTCCCCCGGGTCCCGAGCTGGCGCTGTGTCCGCACGCGGAGGCACCTCTGGGCCCAGCCCGGGGCTCACAGGAGAAAAATCCCACAGACCTCCCCAACAAGTCCCATAGGAAAGCCACTTTATTTTCCAAGGCTCCCAACGTTAGGAAGGCTGCTCTGACGGGACATCCTCATCTTGCTGGGTTTCCTCTGCGGCTCTCGGTCACCTGGGAGCGTGGCGCGCCCTCCCTTGGCCGCAGGTTCGAGCAACCACGTCTGGGCGTCCTAGACATCCACGATTCAACACTGAGGACAGGGCAGGTTCATGCGGGTCCCCAGGGTTCTACAGCTGTCCCCCAACCCCGCTGCCGCCTTCAAAGGGTGGAACTGAGATTCTCTGGAAATCTAGGGGCTAGATGCTCGCGGGTCAGAACCTGAGGGCCTCTGGGGACCCCTGAAAGGCGAAGCAGGGACGCTTCTCTTCTCGCACCTGGCGGGAACCCCCAGCCCGGCAAGCGCCTATCACCCCCAGTCCCGGAGGGGGCGCGCCCGGTGGAAACGTTAGCCTTGCCCTCCCTCTCCCGGCTTCCAGTGTCACTTCCCGCGGCACGGTCCCCTCCCTGAGCTTCCTTGCCCCCGCCCCGCCCCTAGAGCCCCCTGCCCGGTTTTCCTTTGTCCCCTTCCCACCTTTGCCCTGGGCTTCCCGAATCCCCTGCTTGACCCACACCCTGCCGCCACCACTTGACCACTAGGAGCCCTCCCTTGAGCTTTTCTTGGCCCCACCCCGTCCTTGCTTCCTCTGTCCCTTCACGGGACTTCTGCCGTCTCCTTTCCCCCCTCTCCGAGATTTCCCTTGTCCTGTCCCCGCCCCGCCCCCGTTTTTAAACCTGGCGCAAATGGCGCGAGTAGGTGAGTGGCTTGTCCAGGCGGATCGACGCGGTCCTGTCGCTGGCGCCGCTGGAGGACGCGAGCTCCGCCTGCACCTTGAGACCCGAGCCGGCTGCCGGAGCCTGGGAGGGGCTGGGGCGCGTCTGTCACTGTCCTGGGAACGATTCCCGGAGGCCGTCGTCGCCACACCGGCCGAGAGGTGAGAGTGTCCCGCGACCCAGGTGGACGCGTGGAGAGGCACGCGCCTCATTTAAACTCTGAGAGCAGCAAGCTGAATGCTCTGGCGTCGCTGAACCCCCCAACCCCCTGCCCTGGCGGAGTCCCCAAGCTCGACGATGATGCTGAGCAAGATCTTTAGCCGGAGACCTAGAGGGCTACAACGCTCTGTGGGTTCCAAGGCACAATTCTGAAGTACAGAGGCCCAGAAGGTACCTGGCCAGGAAATGCACCTATGTTTGCGTTCCTAGAAGATCTATAAGTCACTGAGCTGGGAAATACTGACGTCTTGGGCCCCTAAACGAACTTTGCAAAGGGATCCCCTGCACTTTGGCTGTCACAAGGTGATAGTCTTTGTTTTCCCTGTGCCCAGGGCTTAGCGTTGGCCATCCTTGGGCAACAGCCCTTTTTAAAGTAATAAAATTTAAGGAAATCAGATCAGCTGGGGAAGTAGGAATGGGGTTGGGTAGGCCAGGCAGCCTGAGTGGAGAAACAGATCTCCTTTGTGTCATTCTAGAACTCTGCAGAACCAACTCTGAGAATCAAGATCCTTCAATGAGGAGGTGCAGTTGAAACTAGTGACAAAGTAGCCAGCTATAGTGGGAAAATCCTGAGCTAAAGAATCCAGCCAGGATTAACTGAGTCAGAAATCCTTCAACTCATGTGTTTCCTTTACTTTCCCAGAGTCTAACTGAAGGCAGAAAACTGAGAAATACACAGGAGAGAAACACATAAGTAGCACTGATCCAACCCTAGGTTGACTCAGACACTAGATAATAACTCATGGTATTTAAAGGACAGCCGAATCCCCAGCACTGTGGGCCGGGGAGCCTGGGATTCATTCTCCCCTTGTACTTGCTTTCCAGTTCTAGCCCAACACCATGGAGACCCTGGTCAGTTCTCCAGCAGATGCAGAACTGACCAGAACTGGAAGCCTGGTAAGGTTAAGTGTGGATGTTCTAAGTAATCAGTCCAGGCAGAAAGTGGCACCTTCTCTAAAATGAAAGGACCTCAAACGGTCTCCTCCTCTGCCCCTCCCTTGGTCATCTAACCTAGAGATGCCTCAAGGGCTGGGAATTGGAGTCTGTGTGAGTCAGGTGTTAACCAGACCTGAGTTACATACAGATCGGACTCCTGGTTGCTTATCCTTTCTTGAAAAGCAAAGCCCTATGGCACATCAGTTTCTTGGGAATTCTTCCATGTTTGGGTTTCTGCAAATCTGGAGGTAGGAAGGAGAGGGGAGAAGGCTGCCACCATAGAGAAAAATTGAGTGTCATACCATTAATGCATTATTTGCCACAGAGCAAATAAGGACAGTGCTTCAAATGGAGTGTCCAGAAGGTGCAGCTAAAAGCCCCCACCCGCCATCTGGCCTTTTCTGAAGTACTTTCCACCCAGTCTACAAGCACTCCTGGGATAACTCATGTTGTCAGAGCAAATACACTCAACAGAGGGGCTTTGTGAACAAAGATTAATTGCCACTACTATTTTATTTTGTTAGCCTGGTAACTAAATTGCTTTTATTCTTATTGAAGTAATGACTTCCTTTCATTTGCTATATTTTAAAATGTAACTTGATGGTTTGCTTATTTATTTATTTATTTATTTATTTATTTATTTATTTATTTTTGGTGCTGGGGATACAACCCAGGGCCTTGTGCTTGTGCTTGCTAGGCGAGCACTCTCTAGGCCACACATTGGGCCCTAATTGGATGGCTTTTAAAACAGTGTAAGAGTTAATCTGGTTAGGAAGAACTGTGTATTTGATTTACATAACATATGTGGTATATGGCTTAATATTTAGTTATCTGTAGTCTGGTAAGAAAACTTGGGTGTGAGAAAATAGACCTTCACCATATTTTAATATTTAGTCTACTTTATTTAACTAATCTGAATACTAGAAGTTTTAATTCAGTTATTATTAATTAAAGAATCAAGCAAATAAAATCTATAACAAATTAATAAGTGGTATAATTTTTAAGCCTATTTTTTAAATACTGAGAAGTAACCACTGAGCCACATCTTCTAGCCATTTATTTTATTTTATTTTTATTTTGAGACAGGGCCTCACTAAGTTGCTGAGACTAACTTTGAATTCACTATCTGCCTGCCCCAGCCTCCTGACTTGCTGGGATTACAGGTGGGAGCCACTACACCCAGCTAGCCTAAATTATTCTCTTTTTTTAAAAAAAAATATATATATTATTTTTAGTTGTAGATGGAAACAATACCTCTATTTTTATTTATTTATTTTTATGTGGTGCTGAGGATTACTAAATTATTCTTAAATGCAATATCTAATAATGGAAAATAGTTCCTTCTTTTGCCTTCAAACAAGTTTTTAAAGTAGTATTTGATTTTATTGTTTTTAATTTTTTTAGAGAGTGAGAGAGGAGAGAGATAGAGATAGAGATAGAGATAGAGAGAGAGAGAGAGAGAGAGAGAGAGAGAATTTTTAATATTTATTTTTTAGTTCTTGGTGGACACAACATCTTTGTTGATATATGGTGCTGAGGATCGAACCCGGGCCGCACGCATGCCAGGCGAGCGTGCTACTGCTTGAGCCACATCCCCAGCCCTAAAGTAGTATTTTATAGGAGAGAAAATATGTTTATAATTACATTCAATTTCCTTTTAAATGAAATATATGTGTACCATATTTGTTGTTTGCAAGAATAAAATAAAAATATAATAGCACACAGGATGTAGTGGCTCATACCTGTAATCCCAGCAACCCTCCCAACTCAGGAGGCTGAGGCAGGAGGATTGCAAGTTCAAGGCCAGCTTCAGTAATTTTGCCATACTCTGTCTTAAAATTAAAAAAAAAAAAAGACTGGAAACATAGGTCAGTAGTAAAACGAAACTGGGTTCAATCTCCCGCACAAAAAAAAGTAAAATTAATTTTTAAAAAATACTGTAGCACATTGCCTAATGGCAGCAGGTCCCCCTCCCCTTTTTGACGAAAGTAAAGACTACCTTGCAGAGAAATGTTCAGCCGCAGCAACTCTAGTTGACTGTCACACTGGATGAAGCAGTTCGTCCTTGGATCTGGATGGAGGTGGAAGTAGTTCCTTGGGCTGTAGACTTTGCCAGCTACAAAGTTCCCCCAGCCCCACCCCCACCCCCACCACCCTTGCTCAGCCCTTTGCAAATATCAATTGGTGAGGAGCAGAAAGGACAGACAGAACATCAGGAACCACCGAGACCTAGGCTCAGGGTACCCGCTGCTCATCCGAGGGGCCCTTCGGGGAGCGTTAGGGGAACAGTTCTTGTCAATGGCTCCTCTCCCGACAACACAGGAGAACTCCTGGTCTCTGGGCCCTGTTTAGTATATCTGGGAGTGGAAGGGGTCAGGAGCCTGGGGTGAGGCCCGGTGACCTAAGGCCGAGCTGCACGTACAGAGATCCAAATTAGAATAAAATCTGGATTTGAGGGAAGGCCTCAAGGACTTGTGCCTTCAGCAGTGGAGTTGTCCTCACGTGGTGGCCGTAGGGCTCCTACCTCTGGACCATGTAGACAGTGAAAGACAGTCTAAATGTTTAAAAATGTTTTTGGTGCTGGGATGGAATCCAGGGCCTTCCCTATGCTAAGCAGGTGTTTTACACTGGGCTGCACCCGCATCCCCCAGCTAATCCCTTCTTGACATCTATTGCTTTTCCTTCCTGGCGACTTGCCCACACTGCCCGGGAGGTGATTTCTGGGAGAAGTCAGAGGTGGTTCCTTGAAAGGGTCCTATCTTCCAGATAGATTTAGCTGGTTGGAGGCTCACGTCACTATCCAAAAGTCTCTGCTGGAATCCACTGTCTGGGTTTTCAGAAAACACCCATACCTTAAACACACTGTTTAACTTGTGTACATTTCTGTTCCCATTAATTATCAACATGTGAATATTGAGTCTCTTCCCTCAGTGAGAAAGAATCTTGAATAAAATATTTTGGAAAATAATCAGAATATTTTAACACTAGTATTTTAAAAGCTGTGTATGTTTGTGGGGCACAGTTCTTAAATTTTATGTAGGTACATTGTACATTTCAGAGTCTAGTCAGAATCAGATTTTTTAAGGGAGCTATCTGGAATGCTTTCCACTGTGCATGCAAGTTGCATTGTTGTGTGTACCTTGTCTCGTCCCAGGGCATGGAGTTCTGCTCAGCAGGACAGGATTGCTTGTAGTGGAAGGGTGTGCCTGGTTGATTAGGTATAATTTATAATCACCACACAGCTTAACACAGAAGTAATTTCCTGTAGCCTCCAAAGTATGCATAAGATTTTATTCCACAAAGCTTTACTTTTCTTCCCTCAGCTAATCACAGTTTATTATAAAAATAGGACTGGATAAGCTGTAATGTCTTCAGATGTATCCAGCAGGCCAGTTTCCTCACATATGTATACACACACACACACACACATACACACACACACACACACACACACACCAGGGTTACACAGGAAGGAATGGCATGAAAATTGACAGTATCAAAATCCCCAAAGTCCTTCTTTGCAATGCCAGAGCAGTTTTGTCCCATTCCTAATCCGATTATCACTGATATTTTTGGAGTCCAAAAACTTGGGGTTTCTGATTTACCACTCTTCAGCCCATTTTCAAATCATCCCAGACTGATCCATCCCAGAATGCCTCACATCCCACTTTTCAAAAGTGACTAAGCTTTCAGAGACCTGAGATCACATGGTGACTCCTGGCCCTTTAGACCTTTGGATAACCTGGCTATGTGTCAGGGCAAATCCACTTGGGTCTAGCACCATCAGGAGTTTGGTTAGAAGGGGTGCCACCCTGGATGGGCAGAGTGGACCATCATGTCACTTCCTGGTCAGCAGTCAGCATGGACTTGCCTGGCTCTCTTCATGTCTGTTGTTTATTAACATTGTCCTTAGTTGCCTTGTCTCAGATGAGCTTCCCTCTCTGCAGTTTCTGATATGCAGGTGATCACAGGCCCTTTGCATGGTGCTGAGGGCCTGTGGTGTTCTCCAGTCGGCTTTCCCTCCCTCCCCCTGGCTGTTAACTTCTGTTCAAATCTTTACCATCTCCTACCCAGACTGGTGCCTCCACGCCCTTACTTCAAACCATCCCATGCACAGCTCTCAGCGGCCATCATTATCCTTAAAATACAAATTTGATTGTTGAGCTCCCCAGCTCAAAAAATCAGTCTGCAGGACCAAACCCGAAGTTAATAGAGGGTTTTAAAAGAGTCTAGGATCAGGACTCAGCCTCACATCAGACCCCTGTGAAAATCACAAATGTCTCATTCATTTCACACAGGGCTCTCCCATCTGAGTCCTCTATCTTCCTGTCTCTCTGACTATGATGCTCCACTCTGCCAGGAGTGTCTCAGAATTCTTACCCATGTGCCAAGGATATCCCTGCTAGGCCCCAGAGCCCTTATCTGGTCCCTTTCCCTGTGTTGAATCAGGAATGTGTTGCAGTGGTTTGTGCTATACCATAGTTATTTGTATACACATGTATTTTTCTCCATTAGATTGCAAAACATCTGTGCTAAGATCCTGAGTCTGTATTCTCCATGGTTAGAAGCCCTTACAATGCCTGGGACATTGTGGTAGAAGGAACTATCTGATATTGCTAAGATGTTTGAAATTGGTACTGACAGCAGACTACCTCTATTTTTCTTTAAAAACTTCAATGGCTCCTTAATTGTTTCTGTGTATGTATGTGTCTGTCTTTACAGTGTGAGCCTGGGGAGAAACAACAGACTTGGAGATCAAAGGGGGCCTTTGGGTTTCAGCATCCTGTCAGGTAATATAGACTTCACAGTAAGAAATGTATCATTTTCTTTTAACATAAGCATTAATACACATTAGTATCTTTAACTGTGTACACTCCAAAGAAGTAGAAAGGAATTCAATATATTCTTCAATATTATTTAGTTTTCTTATTCAAGGAATCTCAAGGATATTTTGTTAGATTTCTGGAATCTATTCACATATTCATTCATTGACTTATTGCTTCATTTGCAAGGCAGAATTGACCTCTCTGTGTTCTTTATGCTTCCTGTCACATATTATGCTTTGCATTAAATTTAATTATATATGAATTACATATGCATAGGTAGTTATTTGCATAGACGTTGAAATACATTTTATTTCTCTCCTGGTATATAAGCTAATATATTGTCTAGTGCAAAGTAGATCTTCAAAATGTGTGCATTGCATATGGGGGCAGATACTGGGTACTGGGTGTGCATGTGAGAGCATTTTCCTCCAGTAGCTCTTGTTTGTCTGTTCCTGGTCCTGGTCCTGGCTGTTTCCCACTTACATTTCATTCATTTTTAGGCAAGTGGCTCATGTTCTGGATTTTTATCCATCTGTCTCTCTCTTCCTCTCTTAGCCTTTCTCTCTCCATCTCTCACTTCCTTCATCAGAGAAGACCTACCCTATTCTTCCAGCCATCCTCGGGGTGCTTTTGCCCCAGTTACCCTGGAAGGCTGGAAAACTTCAATATGACCCAAAGACACTCTTTTCTAGAGATGAACCTGAGAGCCCATCAGACTGGTTAGTGTGGTTTTAGAAAAGGAAATGTTTTCTTTGAGGGGGAAGTACCAGGGATTGAACTCAGAGCCAGATCCCCAGCCCTATTTTGTATTTTATTTAGAGACAGGGTCTCACTGATTTGTTTAGCGCCCCACTTTTGCTAAGGCTTTGTTTGAAATCAGGATCCTCCTGCCTCAGCCTCCTGAGCCGCTAGGATTACAGGCCACTAATTACAGCCACTAGGATTACAGGATGTAAAGGACACTTAGAAACATTCCTTCTCACTGGGCATGGTGGCACAGAAGGAATGTTTCTAAGTGTCCTTTACATCCATGGTTTTCAATCCTCATAGAATCCCTGGAGAAGTTTTTGAAAATCCAGTTGCTTGGATGGCTCCCCACATGCTGATCCACCTGTGCTAGGGAGAGGCCCAGCATTTGCATTTTTACAGGCTCTCCAGCTGATCCTAGTGTGCAGCTGGGGTTGAGAGTCATACCTTACTGTGTTCCCTGCAAGGATCACTTTACCATATCCCAGACCTGCAATGCACCCCAGATTTTTTTTTTTTAAAGAGAGAGTGAGAGAGGAGGGAGGGAGGGAGGGAGAGAGAGAGAGAGAGAGAGAGAGAGAGAGAGAGAGAGAATTTTATTTATTTTTTAGTTCTCGGCGGACACAACATCTTTGTTGGTATGTGGTGCTGAGGATCGAACCCGGGTCGCACGCATGCCAGGCGAGCGCGCTACCGCTTGAGCCACATCCCCAGCCCCACCCCAGATTTTTGATTTGCTGAAAATGCTGCGAGTTGTAATGCATGAGCTGCATCAGTATAACTGTGTGTTTCAAACTAGATATACAATTGTTTCATTTGTATTTCATTTTATTTTAGACTTTTATTATAGAAAATTTCAAACAGCCAGGCACAGTAGTGAACATCTATAATCCCAGCAACTCAGGAGGCTGAAGCAAGTTCCAGGTTAACCTGGGCGTTATAGGGAGACTCAGTCTCAAAATTTAAAAGAGGGGCTGGAGATGTAGCTCAGTGGTAAGACACCTCAGGGTTCAATCCCCAATACAAGAAAAAAAATTTTTTTTAAACACACACAGAAATGGCAGAAGACCCATGCACCCATCTCCAGCCTTCATAATTTTTATCAACATTCTTCTAACCTGATCACATTACCATCTCTCCAAACTATTTATGTTGATGTTGACATATTTTAAAGCAAACCTGGATATCCTACAAATTCACCTGCAAATACTTCAGCATAAACACCTACTTTTTAATATGCCCCCAAACTGAACTCTGCTTATATTCTGTCCTAGAAGTACAGACCATATGCACCCTCTCTGTTGCACAGTCTCTTAGCTCAGGACTGTGGACACTTTGGGCTAGATAATCCCATGTTCTGGGGCTGTCCAGGGCTTTATGGTATCTTTAATAGTATTCCTGGCCTCTGCCAATTAAATATAAGTAACTTTCTTTTTTTCAATTGTGATAACCAAAAATGCCCCCAGATATTGTCAGACATGCCCTGGAGGTCGAGAACCACTGGTCTATTGGAAATTTTAAAAGTTAAAATTGTCATGTTTTTTTCTTTTCTTTTTTTATTTTTGGCAGTACTAGAGATAGAACCCAGGGGCTCTTTATCCCTGAGCTACATCACCAGAATGTTTTTTTGTTTGTTTGTTTTTAATTGTTGAGACAGGCTTTCACTAGGTTGCCCAGGCTGTCCTTGAACTTGCAATGCTCCTGTCTCAGCCTCTCCAGGTGCTGGGATCACAGGTGTGCACCATGCCCTATGTTATATGGCACACCATGCCTTTGCTCTTCTGTCTAGAAGGCGATGTTGAAATCAGCAGGAATCAGTCAAGACCCTTCCTGAGAAGTTTGCAGGGAACCAAGCATGAAAATTAATAAATGAGAAGTACAAGGACAAGAGATTATGGGGGATATTTAAAATGTGTATAACTTGAATCCCATATCCCACAATACCTGGAATCAATTTTTATATATTCAAGCTTTATTTCTATCTTTTTTCCCCCCTAAGCACATCTTTTCTATTTTGTCTAAGCCAGGGATCCACCCCTCCATGTTCTCTTACAGTAACATTTGGGAAATTAGCTGCTTCCATGGATCAGAATTTCAGAGTAAAGTTTCCTCCAGAGCCCAGAGGGTTCCATTTTCCATGCTCAAAAGATGGGGGTGGAATGGGGCCTGGGTCCTAAATGGGACATCATTATCCCAGAGGACTCAAGTTGTCCATTTAATCAGAGTGGGCCTATTAATTCTGGAATCCAGTGTTTTCAGTAGCATATTCCCTTTGTTGAAGTGCACCTATTCAGGTCTAAAAATTGATTTGCTCATTCAGAGTTCTGATCTAGTGTGGGGTTTATTACCAAGTCCCCTATCTAGGTGGCCACAGTTTCATGTTCTACTAACTTAAATTCCACTGTATGTAGGGAAGGCAAAATCAGACAGGAAGATGGGGGAGTTAGCTGCTTCTGGGGAAAAGAGTCTTGGTAGTATAGGCCAGTTTTCAGGTTGATTAATGATGTATTTGTTTCTTAAATATTAGACTTTATTTACCTATTTCAAAGCATCAAGAATACCTGCAGAGTTCCGGGGAGAAGGTGCTGGCCAGTTTCCCAGTGCAAGCCACCCTTCATTTCTACAACGATGAGTCTGAGCTGGATTCAGATGAGGAAGAGCAAGGGGAGGAAACGCAGACCTACCATCTTCAGTGCCAGGAGTCAGAAGGTCACCAGGAAAATGGCCCAGGGGGACAGGGCAGAGGTGGGCTGGTAAACCCATCTAGAGAAGGGGATGTCTAAGGGGCGGCCTCCTTGGTAAGGGTCAGCTCCCTCGTGGTGACCCTCTTGGGGGCAGTGAGTGCGTCTCATCCAAATGAATTGGGTCTCTCCCGTGTCTGCCCCACTGTTCCCTGGGGCTGCTGCAAGACCCCTGCTTGTGTCCTAGAGACAGCCCCGGCAGGACATGACATCTTCCACTGGATATTCAGAGGCTGGGGACTGCGTGTGCTGCCTCTGCTTAGCAGGCTGAGAACGCGGCTTTTACTTTTTCTTCTCCTGGTGATTCTTTTTTGGTGCACTCACGCAGACCCTTTCAGAAAAGGTGCCAGGACAAAGAGGTCTGTGTCCACACAGGTTGTTATCAGGAAAGGCCCGATTTCAAAGCTCACTCAGCGTCATCACGCTCCTCATCAGATTACAAGTGATTCCTATTAATAGACTGTCACCCATGCTTGCCTCTCACTTAAACAGAGTCATAATGCAGCTATTTTTGCTTTTGCAAAAATAATTTAAATATTAAATCCCAATTTTAACTCATAGTCCAATGTTGATTTGGTTGCTCAGTAGCATTCTGAAAACATTTTTTTCTCATGACAAAAAAATCAAAACACTAAATAATTTACACAGGAGTAGCAATAAAGAAGATATGAATTTCTCTGGAACAAGATAAAAATGTATGTGATACTTATATAAGGGTGGTGTGTATGAATATATAGGTTGTAGAGGGTTAACATTTTTACTTGGTGACTGCTTTAAGCTTGTTACTTGAATGAAATAACATTTTCCAATTAAGGTATCTGGTATAAAATCATTTTGTATTTTACTTTTTGTTGATCAAAAGTGATTCCTTGAGGTTTTTTACTTAATTATCCTACTTATAGTTGTCTTCCTGTGTATAGTATATTACATAAATTTCTACTTAACATAAATATTTTAAAAGAATATATCACAATCATCTGTTTTGGCTAAGATGTTCTTAGCCTTAGTTCCTGTGTTAAAGTTTTTCAGGATTCTTTTATATTCAACACTTCTAACATTATATTGTTTTTCAGAATGTAGAAAAAAAATTATAGGAAAGAAAACAAAATGGGCGTACAAACTCACTGCCTGAATAACCTATTAATATTTTTAAAAAGGGGAAGTTTGTGCAAATATTTTAACAATCTAAAGAGTATAGAAAAATAAACATTGTAAAGTAAAAGTCATCCTTCTGTTTTCTCTTTTCTCTGCCTAAAAGAAGCCAACATCAATTGTTTTTTTTCTCCCTTTTTTTGGTAATCTTTTGATCTTTCAATTTTTTTTTGTTATTGTATTTAAACAAATGTAGGTTTATTTTTTTTCAAGACAGTTTTAGTCTTTTTAATTTATTGTTTCTTTAACCTGTTTAAAGTTTTTTTTTTTTTTAACAAACTTCAAAACAAGTACACCTGGGCTTCTTCGAGAAAGGAATTTAGTTCATCTTCTACTTTTCAGGGTTTCTGTAGAACAGAACTAGAAGTCTTACCCTGCCTCCTTCATGTGTTAATTGAGATGAAGATTAAATAATCACACTGCCTTTGTTTAGTTTTCTTAGTAAATCAGTTTTACTGTGAACTAAAATCTAGTCCAATCACCATTAAGAAACCAAACCTAGTCTGAATTCTGCCACCAGACTCCAGAATTTAAAATATACTGTGTGGTAGTTTTCTAAAATTACTTAAAATTGGGCCAGCTTAGTGCAAGTACTGAAAACAAGACACTTTTGCCTTGGCGTGCTACAGAATCACAAGTGCTGCCGGCCTGATATTCATGATGTTGAAGTTCAGGGCTCTGGAGACCTCACTGGACATTGTGGTTACACGGATTAACTAAATAAAGTCCCAAACTTCCAAGTTCCACACTGCAAAAACACTTATTTTTGGTTATCAGGTATAAATTGTGCATATAAGTGGGGTTCAGTGTGGTATTTCCACACAAGCCCTAACCAAACCCATACTCCCTCTACTCCACCCCCCTGAATCCCTAGGAGTCACCATGTGACACACAGGTTGACTTTTAGCTTCCATGTAGGAGAAAGAACATGTGCTACTTACCTGCCCGTCTGGCTTATTTCACGTAACATAACGTCCCCCAATTCCATTCATTTTACAGCAGATGACTGGATTTCATTCTTGATGGCAAATGACATTCCGCTGTGTATGGATGCCACATTCTCTTTATGTATTCACCTGATGGTGGGCAGCCAGGTTCACCCATCTCTCGGTTATTGTTACTCGGGCTGGGAATGTAGCCCGGCAGTAGAGTACTTGCCTAATACAAAGGAGGCTCTAGGTTCAATTCCCAGTACTGAGGAGAGAACCAATCAGCAGATCTGAGCAGTGGCTGCCCTTGGGGACAACCTTTCTCAGTTCTCCAGGCTCCATCATTCCCAATTTTCTTTCCCATTCAATTCCTTTTCTGCAATAGCTGGCCTAACACTGATGCAGTGCCTGGACTGCCCATGTGGTGCCATCCCTATCTCTCTTCTCTGAAACGGTTCAAAATTTGTAACCAGTCTGGCGTGGTGATGCTCACCTGTAGTCCCAGCAATGCAGGTGTTGAGGCAGGAGGATCACAAGTTTGAGGTCAGCCTCAGCAATTTACCAAGATCTTGTTTCAAAAATTTTAAAAATGACTGGGAATGTAGCTCAGTGGAAGAGCATCTGTCTAGCATGTGTGAGGCCCTGGGTTCAATCCCCAGCACAAAAAAAAAGTCACCAAGGATGCCACTCCAATAATGGTTAGGAGAATATATATTCTCCTAACCATTACTGAGAGAGAGAGAGAGAGAGAGAGAGAGAGAGAGAGAGAGAGAGAGAGAGAGAGAGTTTTTTCTTTCTTTTTTAGAGAAGTAATTTATGGTTGAGGCTGACTTCTCTGACACACCCTTCTTTTGCTGGCTCACAAAAAGTAATCCTGCTGATGAACTTCGTTATCTGAAGCAGAATCTTGCCAATACCACAAGCTGAAACCCATTAGAAACATCTGCAGTTTCACCAGACCCTCTAGCAAACCTAGCTTCAGCCCTATAATCTTCAACTCTCCAGCCACTTTTCTCTAGGGAGCAGCCTGGGAAAGCATGCATTTCAGTTTGTTGCCACATTGTTTCCTGTTTGTTATTTTTAACCAGTCTTACTGTGGTAGGAGGAAAAAGTGTTTTCCCTGTGTTATGTTTCTTCTTGGACTTTTCTACTAAAGAAGGAATTACAAAACAGCTAAACATTTATCATCAAGTTTAATGAAAATCTGTAAAATTCTGTATTGATGATCACGTTATTTTAAACATACAGTTGATAATATCTGAGATATAATACATGCTTTACTAGGGCTCAAAGTAAAAGATTTAATGACTTATTTTTAATTTTTTATTGCTTTTTTCATTTCTTTTTACCTTGTCATGGGGCTGATTAAGACATATTTTATGAGGATATGTGATATTATATATCATACATACTATAATAATAATATGTCACCCCTTACCCATTAGCAGTGGCTTCCATTTCTCCCTTCTCCCATTCCCTGTCAATCACTGATCTACTTTCTATTTCTGTGGGATTCTCTGTGCTGGGCATTTCATGTAACTGGAAACATATAATATGTGGTCTCTGTGTTGGGCTCTTTCACTTGGCAGTTGTCAGGCTGCATCTGTGCTGTATCATGTGTCAGTGCTTCATTCTTTTCTTTTCATTTTGTTTTGGTACCAGGGATTGAACCCAGAGGCGCTTAACATCTGAGCTTCATCCTCAGTCTTTATTTACTTTTTATTTTGAGACAGAGTCTAAGTTGCTTAGGGCCTCACTAAGTTGCCGAGCCTGGCCTTGACCTTGTAATCCTCCTATCTGAACCTCCCTTCCCCCATAAAAGCAAAGGTGTTGAGTAATATTCCATTGTGTGGATATACCAGATTTTACTCATCCATATGTTTAGCTCTTATAAACAATACTCCCAGGATCATTTGTATGCAAGTTTTTTGTGGACACATGTCTTCACTTCCTTTGGTAATGTACTTTCCAGTGGGATTGCCTGATCACATGGTAACTGTTTAATCAAGGAACTGCCAAACTGTTCACCATGGCAGCTACCCTCTTGACATTCCCACCAGCACTGTAGGAAATTTCCAGCTTTCCTTATCCTTTTTAAATTTTTTTTTAATATTTATTTTTCAGTTCTCAGCGGACACAACATCTTTGTTGGTATGTGGTGCTGAGGATTGAACCTGGGCCGCACGCATGCCAGGCGAGCACGCTACCGCTTGAGCCACATCCCCAGCCCTCCTTATCCTTAATAAGACTTTCATCACCTGCATTTCTGGTGATAGCTGTCTTTGTGGGTATGACTTGGTTTTGATTTGTATTTCCCTAATAACACATGATGTTGAGCGTCTTTCATGGGCTTCTAGGTCATTTGGGCATCTTCTTTGGTATAATGTGTATTATAATCCTTTGTCCATTTTCTAACAGGTATTTGCCCTCTCGTTTTGAGTCATAACAATTCTTTACATATTTTGGATACTAGACCCTTACCAGACATATGGTTGCAAATATTTTCTCTCATTTTGTGGTCGGACAAAACTTTTTTGGGTGAATGTTAATTTAATGATAACTGGATAGCATATAAATTTTTGATTAAAAAAAAACAAGGTTGGGGTTGGAGCTCAGTGGTAAAGTGCTCATCTTGCACATATGAAACACTGGGTTCGATCCTCAGCACCACATAAAAATAAATAAATAAAATAAAAGTATTGTGTCCATCTACAAGTTAAAAAAAATACTAAAAAAAAAGCCAGGATTTCTCATAGCCTCCATGGTCCCTTTGCACATCCCTGGGCTGGGCTGCTTGCTCTGACAGGGGAGACCACTTTTCCTTGGTGACAGCATTGTGCTTACGTTGTCACCCACATAGACTCGATTTCTATATAGTCCAGTTATCTTGACTCAGAGGAAATTTTGTTCCAAGTAAGGAAATAGGTATTTGTTTTGCAAATGTTTGTCATTGGCCAAAAAGTGATAGCATCTTGTAGATGGGCCAGCAGGCCCTAGGGCACCCACCTCCTTTCTCCCCACTGGAATGTTCCTCTGCACTGAGCACAGAGATTTTCAGTAAAGGAATCTTCATGAAAGAACAGAATACCTGTTATCAAGGAAGCTTACAAAAGTTAGAAATGTGCACCCCCACCAAGCCAATAGGCCCAGGGAACGTGCTTTTCATGACTCAGAATTAAATTCTGGTGGGCTTCATAAAAAAGAATTTGAGACTATCTTAGATAGATGTTACAGTAAGGCATAAAATTGCTCTCTGGAATTATATACATTATCACTATTTCTCTTTATATTCCAAAGGTCTATTTGAAGAGTATATTGAAAAAAATATGATTTCTTAGAAGAAAATTCATAGCAATTTTTTTATAAATATTATTATGAAAACAATAAAGCCTTCCTTTTTCCTTCTAAGCTGGTTTTTCAATGTAAACTCTTTAATGAATAACAATACACTGATAGAAAATTGCAGATGTCATAAGCTTGGTATATTTTTGCAAGTTAAGACACTCATATAAACACAGCCATTTCCCTAGGATGACCCCTAGTTCTCCCTTCTAAATCTCCACTCCCGCCAACACTACAGATTTGATTTGCTGGTTTTGAACTTGGTATCGATGAATTCAAATGGTATGTGCTCTTGTTTCTGGCTTCTTGCTCTAATATGTTTGTAAGAATTGTCTGTATTATAATGCGAAATTGTGGATAGCTCATCCACTGATTGAGGGAGCTCTATGTGAATATACAGCATTCTCTCATTCTCCTGTTGATGAATATTTGGCTCCTTTCCCACTTGATGGATACTAGAAAACACTGCTTTGGCCTGTCCTATCTATGGCTGTTAGTGGACACATGGGCCTTTCTGCTGATGTGTTGCTAGGAGTAGAAGCAAGAGAACCATTTTTGTAAGTCTACCTGTAGCTTTGGTGTCCTCTAGACAGAAAATAACTTGAGAATTGGGGAGATGTGAGCAGGGACCAAGAAGTTTGAGAAGAAAAGAATGAGGATGTCAAAAAGGCCACTCTCTTCTGTGAGGCCTTTGAAAATCAGTTTGAGCTTAGAGGTGTCGTGGGGGCCAGCAAGTGACCATGGTCATAAGACTCCTCGTTCTTGCTGAACTGGCATCTTGTAACAGGATTTAGGCTTACTTCATTTGGGAATGCCTGTGAAAAGGAAATGTGAAAGGAGACCCAGGACACTTAATCCCATAGAGGATCCTGCAGAAGTCTAGAATTCTCTTCGAGGTTCCATCAAGTTTTTAGGAACTTAGCCAGGCTCCAGTGGGCTCTCATACTCATCCCTTGACACACCGAGAAAACTCCAGTCACAGAAAGCATCACTTCTGAGAACCGAACCCCTATTTTATAAGAGGTCCCTCTTCCTGGCCTCCTCTCCTCTGGCTGGGACCGCTTCCTTCACAAGACTGACTTGCACTGACCACAGGCCACCTGTCACTGCTCCTGCTGGTTTCTGTGGTGCAGCCCTGCTGTGCTGATTACAGAATTTACTGAGATTTCCACTATTTTTTTGTGTTGAACAATCAACTGGGCTTTTGTTTGGTTGGTAAAGCGGTTTGTTTTTTTCTGTGATAGGAAGATGCTATATCCCAGCAAGAGGAAAATTGTCCTTCACAGAAACAACAGAGGGAGGATTTATCACTTCCTGCAGTCTGAATCATGCAGCGTGACTCATTTTTATAGAATTGCTAGTGAAAGATCAAGGCACTTCTTTTAGTTGTTGATGGGTTTTTATTTAATTTATTTATATGCAGTGCTGAGAATTGAACCCAGTGCCTTGTACCACTGTGCTACAACCCCAGCCCCCATCAATGCACTTTTGATGACCATGAAAATAATGGATATTAAAACACTGAAAATGGTTTTGACTTCCTTAAAAGAGGATTGTTGGCAAATCTAAAATGCAATCTATTTATTTATTTATTTCCTTTCCTTTTTTTTGTCATTTTTAATGGTGAGAACATCTGAATCCTATAAGCCATTTGAAATATACAATATGCTATTATTAATTACATTTCCCTTGCTGTGCAATAGATCACCCTTATTCTTAGTGAGGCATTGTATTCTTTGACCATGGTCTCCCTGCTTTTCCAAACTTGACTTCTGTTCAGTTGTTTTAGATTCCTTGGTATAAAACTTAACATAAAGTGCTTGTCTTTCTGTGTCTGGCTTATTTCAAATAACGTATGTTCTCTGGTTCCATCTATGTTATTGAAAATGACAGAATTTCCTTCTTTTTTAAGGTTGAATACTATTCTGTTATGTATATGACATCTTGTCTTTATTCATCTATCTGTTGATGGATACCTAGTTGATTTCATAACTTGGCTATTGTGAAAGTTCTACATTGAACATGGGAATACAGATATCACCTTGACATACTGACTCCAAATCTTTTGTGTAAATACTCAGTAGTGGGATTGCTAGGTCACAATTTTAAAAAGGTGAATAGTAAATATTGGAAGGGATATGCATCAACTAGAACCTTTGTACATTGCTGGTGGGCACATAAAATGGCATAACCACCTTGGAAAACAGATGGCAGATTCATTATAAAGTTAAATACATGCAATCCCAGCAACTTGAAAGGCTGCACAGGAGGACTACAAGTTCAAAGCCACCCCCAGCAATTCAGCAAGACCCTGACAATTTAGAGACCCTGTCTTAAAATAAAAATAAAAAGAACTGGAAATGTGATTCAGTGGTTAAGTGCCCCTGGGTTCTATCCCCAGTCCTGAAAAAAAAAAGTTATAGAAAAATTTACCATACAACCTAGCAGCTCCACTCCTAGGAATATACCCAGGAGAAATGAAAACATTTGTCCACACAGAGACATTTAAACAGATGTCCACAGAAACTCTATTCATAATCTGAAACTGGAAACAATCCAAATATGCATCAGCTGGTGAATGGATATGTGAAATGTGGTATAGTAATCCCCCCATTAAAGGTTTTATGTTCCATGGTTTTAACTACCTGCAGTCAAGCATAATCCAAAAATATTAAATGGAAAGTTCCACAAATAAACAGTTTGTAAGTTTTCAGTTCTGTTCTAGCATTGTGCTTTCATGCATTGTTATTAGTAGTACTGTTCTGAGTAGAGTGATGAAATCTCATGCTGTCCTGCTCTGATATGAACCATCCCTTTGTCCAGTGTGTCCATGCTGTATATGCTACCTGCCCATTAGTAACTTAGTGGCCATCTCAGTTGTCAGGTTGACTATTGTGGTATGGCAGTGCTTGCATTTGGTGTTCAGTACTAACTGGGGTTTCAGGCATCCACTTAGAGGGTCTTCAAAGGTGTCCCCTGAGGATAAGGATGGACTAGAGTATATTAGTGGTCTAATGGGGTATTAATCAACAACAAAAAGAAATGAAGTATTGATAGATGCTAAAACGTGAAAACATTATGCTAAGTGAAAGAAATCAGACATAATAGATGAGACAGTGTGATTCCATCTGCAACAAAGGCAACAAAAGGCAAATTTAGAGCAACAGAAAGCAAAACAGTGGTTGCTTAGACCTGGGAGTGGGAGTGAGATTAGCTATAGATGAGCAAATAGAAGCTTTGTTAGGCAAAGGACATGTTTTAAAACTGCATTATGGTGATTGATTGTTGGCCAGTTCTAGAAGTTTATGAAAATCTTTAAATTGTATGTGTCAATAAATGAATATATAATATATAAATTACTCCACAAAAAGTTATTTTTAAAAAGCTTAGACACTTAATAATAACAACATCCAATTCTTTTTCTTCTCTCTCTTTATTTTAATATTTATTGTTTAGGTGTAGATGGGCACAACACAATGCCTTTATTTTTATGTGGTGCTGAGGATCGAACCCGGATCCTGCCCATACTAGTAGAGCGCTTTATCGCTGAGCCACAATCCCAGCCCCCTAATTCTTTTTCTTTAGCCACAGAGCCATGAAAGAAATAGTGTAATTTTTTTGTGTGTGTGTGTGTGTTCAAAATTTAAATATTTAAAAGTAACCCAAAGGAAAAAGTTCTGAAAAAAAAAGAAAGAAAGAAAAAGAATTTAGTTTCTTAAGTGACACTTCTTAGTTTCGACTCTCTTGGGTTTATTCATCAAATCCTGTCTTCTGAAGACAGGCACTCATGGCCTCTGAGCCATCCATCACACAAAGGTAAAGAGGTCCCTTTTAGAATAATGAGTTCAATTCCAAAGTAAAACACCCAGGGAAGACCAGGTGCCCAGACCCAGGCCATCTTTAGACAAGATCTTTCTGTCTTGTGTTCAAAGCACATTTCTCAAATGACTTTTCCTCAAGATGAGGTTGTTAAAGAATATGTTAGGGTCAGTACCCAATTTAAGTTAGGTGTTAAGACATGGGCTTTGGAGACCAATAATACCAAGCAGTAGTGGTTCCTGCTATTGTAATCTGGGCCCTCCAGGTACATCAAACACTTCACTTGGAAATTCAGTGGTTTTATATAGCTTTCTACAACAGTATATCAGTTTCCTACTATACGGTCACCACACAGGTCATTAAAAGACAGTTAAACATTTTTATTTAAAAATATATTTCTTATCAACACAACAGATACGGACAAACAAGCAAATCATAAGTTCTTTTTACATTTTCATATAACACACCTTCCACAACACCAGCTGCTTCCCTTACTCTTCTCCTCAAAGGTAACCACTATTCCAAATTCTTTTTTTTTATATTGTTCAGATTTTATTGACGGCATTGTTGATTTACGTGTAGCATAGTTTTCTGATTTAGACCACTTCAAAGCAACTATATATTCTAACTTGCAATCCTATAAATTAGTTTGCCCAATTTTGATTTCATATAAATGGTATCAATCATGTAGCATGTATTCAATTTTGCCTGTTTTTTTCACTTGACACTGTACATAAGAGACACCCATTGTTCTGTGGCATTCTGTTGTAGGAATATATCACTATTTATTTATCCATTCTATTGTTAGCGTACATTTGGATTGCTTCCAGCCTTTTGGCTATTAAGAATAATAACACAATGAACATTTTTATGTCTTTTGTGCACATTTCTGCTGAGTATATCTAGGAGTGTTCCTGGGTCACAGGGTATGTGTATGGTTAGTTTTAGTATAAATCATTTTATTTTGCTAAAATCTCAAAAGCCTCTTGAAGTGGTTTCAGTGTAAACATGCCTAAATGCAGAATTTCCCCCAATATAAACACACATCCATTCCCCTTCAGAGCTGACATGAGCAAACACTGTTCTAGGCAGCGCAATGGAAGATCAGTAATGGAGCTGCCGAGCCACACCCCACAGAGGTCTTCCAGGGAAGGCATCACCACTGACCGGCTCAGCCCTGGAGAAATGTGCCCCATAGGGGTTTCCTGGCATCCCCACAGCCCCCCTGGGTGGAGTCTGAATGAACATAGCTTTGGCTCAAAGAAAACATTGTTTCTCCAATTTCCCCCTAAAGTCTGGAATCAGTTTACTTTTCATTAATAATAATAATAATAATAATAATAATAATTATAATAATAGCAGCTCTCCTTTGTCCTAGTCCATCCCTGACATCCAAATCCACACCAGGGGACTGTGGTTCTGCCCCACCTCTGCCTGTAAGGTGTTTTCAAGACACTGAACATTTGGCAGGTTTGCCTCCAAGTAACCAAACTTCCTATGGGACTTCCATGTGAATTTTGCTTCTTGGTCTCAGGACTGGGTGTCCCCCTGTTTTGGGAGACTTTCTATGAAAACAAGGGTCCCTTTGGTTTGCTGCCTACCCATGGAAGTCGAGGATCCTGAGACCTCAAGAGCTTTTCCCCGCTCCTGGTCCAGGCTGGAGGAGGGCTGTATTTGTGCCTTCAGCTTCTTTTTGTTCTGATTCCTTCTGTAGTTTCTCCGTATTTTCCAAATCTGGGACACTTGTTAGCATGCAGAAGCAGCAGCCTCTTGAACAGTACATGATAAGCAAATGACAGTACATGATAAACAAATGACACCTTTTGCGTCTTTTTTGCCACAGTCTGGTGCTCCAACCAGAGCAGCAGCAATCCCAGCTCTTAGCATTCAGAAGACTTACTGGATCCTCCTTACTGACCATTTTGGTTGGCTTTAAAAATTGCCACAACTTCTGACATTCTTATTTGCTATTAGTAGAGAAGAAATTATATTTTCCAAGCTCAGATGGGCTTCTCAAATTTGGTCATACTTTTCATGCTTTGATAAACCATAGACATGTCCCAAAATGTGATTTGTGAAAAAACTTGTTACAGCATTTGTCAAATGGCAAATATTCAATGGAAAGAGAGAGAGAACAACTAATCACCAATGTGCTTGGGTTTAAAGGGGAAAAAGATTATTTTGGGTCCTATGTTTTGGGGATACCATTTAAAAACTGTCATGTGGTGCATAAGATGTAATACAATGAATACAAATTCACTTGGCAAAACTAGGCAACACCAGCTGGGAGAGCTTTATCAAGAGGTCCCCCAGGCCAACCAGTTCTTCTCAATTTTTAGGGTTAGTTTTGCAGATGTTCAGGATGGTCTAAACATGGGTGACTTAGCTTTCTATTGTTGTCGTTTCCGTTTTTACCCATTCATTAATTCATTTTTTAGAGCCACTGTACTGAGATAGAATTCATATACTCCCTGATTTACCATATAAATTGTACAATTTACTGTTCTCTAGGATTTTCACAGTCATGTGTAAAACCATCCCCACATCAGCTGTAGAACATTCCATCATGTCCAAAAAGAACTCCCTTATCATTTAGTCATCAGCCCTCCTATGTCCCTACCCCAGTCCTCAAAGAGCCAGGAATCTACTTTTTAAAATTTTTCTTTTCTTTTGACCTCAGGGACCCTCTACCACCAAGCTACATCCCCAGTCTTTCTAATATTTATTTATTATTATATTTTTTTGGTACTGGGGATTGAATCCTGGGGCACTTAAACTGAGCCACATCCCCAGCCCTTTTTTTATATTTTACTTAGAGACAGGCTCTTACTGAATTGCTTAGGGCTTTGCTAAGTGGCTGAGGCTGGCTTTGAACTTGTGATCCTCCTGCCTCAGCCTCCCAAGCTGCTGGGATTACAGGCGAGCGTCACTGTGCTCAGCTTTATTATTTATTTTAACACAGAGTTCTGCTAAATTGCCAAGGCTCATCTTGAACTTGCAAGAGTCCAGAGTAGCTGGAATTACAGGCATGTACCATCTGTATGTGTGCCAGGCACGAATGTGTGTTTGGTCTTTGTAAATATCCTCATTCTTGACTTTCATGTGAATGGAATCATATACTTTACAGCCTTTTGTCACTGGTTCTTTCATAAGCATGATGTTTTGAAGGTTCACACAACTTGAAGCATTTATCAGTACACTGTTCCTGTATCTGGCTGAATAATATGCATTGCAGGAATATGCCACATGTTGTTATTCATTTTTCCACTCTTTTTTTTTTTTTTTGGTGCTGGTGATTGAACCCAGGGCCTTGCACATGCAAGGCAAGCACTCTACCAACTGAGTTATATCCTCAGCCCAGATTTGTCCACTCAGCCTTGGGTTGTTGGATAGCTTCTTGAATTTTATTCTGATTTGCAATGCTGTTATTCATAAGCAGGAGCTTGTCCTTGCAAACAGTGGCTGATGTTTAACAAAAGTATTCTCGAGGGACCTGTGAGTGTATGTTTACTTCTTCATTTGCCTTCTGCCAAAGAAAAGCATTCTGGCCTAAATACTGGATTTTCTATGTGTGTTCCTCTTCTAATTCTTGAATTCTGCATAAGAGCAAATGCCTCCAGGGCCAGCCCTTTTTTAAATGAAATGCTGAAACCATTTCCCTCCCTCCTTCTTCCCACTCTTCAAGCAACTTTTTTTTTTAAGAAAATTGACCTTGAAAATGACACGATTATTTTTCTGCACACAAAAGAAGGCCACAAAGCTCATCCCATCCTGACAGTTTCTCTGCTGTCAGTTATTTCAGTTACCAAAATACTGTCGGTATAATCTGACCTCCACCTAGCTCATCACCTCATCAGCCATCATTGTCACCTCAGCCATCTCAGCAGTCTTTTCCGTCTTTGTCTTATGCAGTCAACAAAACATTCAAAATGTGACCAGGAGACAGCATTAAATAAATCTTCCCTCCTGTAAGTTGATTTTCTCAGGTATTTTGTCACAGTGGCAAAAGCTGTCTAACACGGTTCCTGTAATCAAATACTTGAGAAAATCAACTTATTAGGAGGAAAAGTTTATTTCAGCTCATCATTTCAGAGGGTTTGGTCCATGCTCTCTTGACCCCATTTCCTTTAGACCTGTGGCAAGGCAGGACATCGTGATGGAGAGTAAGTGCTGAAGCAAGCTACTACCCCACGGCAACTGGGACACAGAGAGAGGAACAGGAGGAGCTAGGGTTCCAGTGTCCCTTTCAAGGGCACACCCACAGCCACCTAACTTCCTTCTACTATGTCCCACCCCCTGAAACTTCCACCATCTCCCAATAGCTCCAAGGGTTGGAGATAATACATGGATCCTTGGGAGATAATTATCTAAAACACAGCAGGTATAGTAAAAGTAACATAAAAAAATTTCCAAATAGCTTCTAAATAGTGAAGACCCCAGGGACAGGGACCGTGCCTTTTCTTTATTATCCCCTGACCTAGTTGTTATTTGGTGTACCATCTCTTCAAAATTCAAGTCCAAATAAAAGAAAACATTGTTTCTTATTAGTCAAAGAAGTACTATGATTTATGTAGATTGGCTGTGACATCCAACCTCATAATAGGTTTTTTTATTCTGGCAACTTCTCCAGAAAAGAAAGAGATTCACCTGTAATTTTGGCATCAGCCTGTGAAGAATTCTTATTAATGCTTTCATTTGTCCTGCTGCAGAACTTTTTTAGAGCATATACCCAATAGTTCTCTCTTCTCTGGAGATCATCACTCAGTTCATAAGCAAAGCCATTCTGGTCACTGACTGAGCCTATAACTGAAGCACTGAGGAGCTGGGGATGGAGAGAATTTGGCCTTAGGGAGTAGAGTAACTGGTCTGCAGAGATGAAATGAAACAGATGTGGTCAGAGGAGGAAAGATAAGCAGACAGGAGTTCTGTTAGCTCATTCTTGGTTCCTTTGAATTTCTGATGCCCAGCAGCCTCCTTGCTCTGAGTGGCATGAGAGATTGTTGTGTCTTTTTCTTTTTTCTTTCCTTCTTTCTTCTTCTTCTTTTTTTCCTTAATTACTAATGAGTAACATTCCCAGACCTTTTTTTATTTTTAATTTTGAGAGAGTCTTGCTAAGTTGCTGAGAGTCTTGCTAAGTTGCTGAGGCTAGCCTTGAACATGTGATCCTCCTGCCTCAGCCTCTCCAGTCACTGTAACAACATTTCCTCTTCCCTCATTCCTGAGTGTGACTTAGTGGTTCATCCTTTTGGGCAGACTTGTAGCACTCAAGATGGCAGGGGCATCAAGGTGGGGTGATCTCATTCAAAAGCTGGGGTGCCTGAGGAGAAAATGACTCACAGATCCAATTAAGACCCTGAGCTGAGGCAAGACTCACTTTCTGCTTGACATATTACAGAGGCAGCATTGGTGGTGAGCCACAGAGCTGTGAGCGCAGTCCAGGTGCAGCCTGTGTCGGGCCTGAGGACTTCAGGTTTCAGAGAGCAGAAAGTACATCTTGAGAGGTGGCATGTGTGAAGAAACCTGATTTCTGTCTCCTGGGCTGTCAGAAAAAGCACCTCCTATAAGTTGGCTACTTAAATAAGTCTTAAGCAAATTCCTAAGTAATCACAGGCTGTCATCTACCCATGGTCTGTCATTTCTCTGCACTTATTTCATTATTCTGAAAATGATGTGGAAGACTCACTATCGCTTTCTTGAATAATTGAAGCATGACAAGCATAAAATGCATATTAAAATAAATAAGTGGGTTATCAGCACTCTATGTTGACAAGTAAATGGTTAGTTTGCTGATAGGAATGTAAAACTGAGGTAACAATCTCAGCAAGAGCTTTTATGAAATTTATATTCTTTTAAAAATATTTCTAGTTGTAGATGGACACAATACCTTTATTTTGTTTATTCAGTTTTTAAAAAACGTGGTGTTGGGGATTGAACCCAGTGTCTCTCACATGCTAGGCAAATGCTCTACCACTGAGCCACAACTCCAGCCCGAATTTTATCTCTTTATGTCTCTAAGAATATCTTTCTTCAGAATATCATAAGAAATAAAGACAGAGACTTTTATATGAGAATATTTTTCATTATGACATTTGTAAAAATGAAAATTTAAACTCATCCTTGAAGTCTAATAAGAAGGACTTTGTGAAATAAATTACAGCACATCCATAGGAAGCAATATTATACCCTTATTAAGTATATAATGGCACAATATAATGTCTAAAAAATGAGGCACACTTAATTGTATTTACAGTATGATATCATTACTTGTTAACTACTTACACACAAATAAACACACAAACTTAGAAGGTTTTATATCAGACTTTTAAGAGCAATTGTCTTTGGGTGATGGCTTAGGGGTGATATTAGGCATTTTTTTGTTTATTCTCTGTGGTTTTAAAATGATCTACAATAATTTTTTTTTAGTTAAAATAAATGAATCTTATAAATGAACAATGAAAGTATCTTAAAAATCAGTCATCAGTTACTATTCCATATTCATTTTTATGTAGATTTAAAATTCTCTCATCATGTAATAAACTTTGCCAATATCTGGCCAACTTTTAATCAAGAACATTTCTGGTGTAGTCTATTGCCCACAGCGTGTGTGGTTGATGGATTTCGTCCGTGCCTTTCAATCACATAAGCTATTTGACTCATGACATTGTCACGATTAACCCAACATGAAAATTCTGATTTAGTTGTTGAAGTGATGACCACTAATCCTGTCAGTGACAAGAAAGTCCTGATAAGGACGGACTGAGGGGGGTGAAAAGGAGGGCAAGTTTGGGGATTTAACTTCCCTGAAACCCTTTTCTTTGAAGGGTTGGACATCGGATCCAATATTGTTTACTTCAGATCTTTGCACAAATCATTCCACGGGCCTCTTTGGGAGGGAAGGGGTTAAATCTAGAAGCAGTGGTTGATTTAGGATTTGTTTTGGAACCATTTATCTGTTGGACTGCTGACAACAATCAACATTTTCTAAATACCTGAAGGAATGAAAGTAGATTGTTATCCAGCAAGAAAGTGGCAGAGGCAACTTGGTATCTCTCTATGTTCATTTAGATGACTGTTTGAGTAAGAAAACCAAAAACAAAACAAAACAAAAAAACAGATAAAAGTTACTTATAAATTTGTCATGCATCCATCCTTGGTGTGTGGTCCTGTCCAGTGTCCAAGGTGGCCTATGGAAGACCTTTATTTTGTAAAAGAAAGTTCAAAAAGGCAAAGATATCATTGACTTAGAGCAAACATTCACTAACTTCTGCAAATGGATTGTCAATAGGCATTGGCATATTTTCCTTATTTTGGCCAGGAGAAGGGGTAGAGTTATTCTCAAGGTTAAGTAAAGGTCATCTCTCTCTGCCATACTGCCAGAGACGAATGGCCCAAGCTGTCTGTTCACTGGGTCAACTTGGGTACTCTCCCATAATTGTACTGGATAGGTAGTCAAGTGAAATGCCAGATTCATCACTGATAGAATCGCTGTCCTGGGTGACAATCCCTTAATTTGTGTGCCTTCATGGACAATGGCTATCATTTCTAATTACCATTTTGTCCTGTATCGGTTCATCTATCTTTTAAACACTTCAAATTTAATCTTCATGTTAGATGAAGAGGGAAAATTTGCTGTGAAATCACGATCAGACTAGTTTCATAAACTTGAGTAATTTTAGGGAAAAAAAGCTTAAAGGACTCATCAAAATTTGAAAGTCGAAGGCAAATACTAATGGCTTTCTAGTCATTTATTATTATGACAGGATTTCCATGTGGATAATTCTAAATATTTAGGTCCTTAAACCATTTGTTTCCTAAAAATGTGAAAAACAGTTTACACCTCTTTTATGGCACCTTTGAAACAATTTAACCATAACACGTCTGATGATTCCAAATAGAACCTCTGATTTTTCCCCCGCTTTATATATAAACAACCATAGGCACTGGGGACCCAAGATCAATCAGACATGTCTCTGTGAAGGCAAATAAAATAGCCAAGGATGCTTTTGGAGCAGTGTGTGCAGATCACTCTGAGTGCTGAGTCCTTCTGGGGTGCTGGGGAGCAGGAAAGGTACAGGGATCAGCAATGATAACCAGGGTCAGGCTCTGGAAATTCTTGAGGTTTCTCCCACCAGAACCTGAGTCAATCCTTGGGATAATTGAGAAAGGTAACTTCCTCCACCTAATGGATGAGAAGACAGAGGTTTAGGGGTGAACTGTCTTCCAAGTCCTCACCTGCCAAGGAGGAGGTGAAGCAGGAACTTGAGAAATGATGTCCAGATCTGCTCTGATCCAAAGCTCAGCGTCTTGACCATGCATGCTGTTTCCTACATAGAGGGGCAAAGTTGGAAAGGGCCCGGTGGGGAGTTAGTCCAGCCAAGCAGGGGTGACAGAGGAGCATGGGGTGGGGAACAGGCAGAGAGAGGAAAGACACTTCCTACCTACGAGGCCACACAGAAGTCCTAGACACTGGCTGACTGTGCCTGAAAATCATGCACTGCAAGATTGGGAGGGATTTTTCTTCTCTCCCTGTGGAAGGGACTGTTCTGAAAGCCCATCTACTTGCTGGCCTGTCCTGGTAGCTCAGCGGCACGTTTGGAAAGTTGACTTAGTGGGTATGCCACTATTTCATTCCGTGTCCCCTCTGACTGAACAGGCCTGTGGTTTCTCTTCTCTTGGGTTCTTCCTTAAAGTTCTCTCGAAGAGAAGTGGAAGAACAGTTCAGGCATTAAACATCAGAGATAAGGCATCCAAACAATGTCAAGACCACTGTCCGTCCATCTGTTGTCCCACCTTTTTGAGCCAGGGCCCAGCAGCCCAGTGCTTTGGGGGGAAGGCAGCTACCTGCTCTTTACTTCCTTCTCCACTTGGACTATTTGTTCCTCCCACGGTATGTCTCGAGAGCTCTCCTGTGTACTGATATTGAGCCAGGCTTGGGGATAAGGACAGGCCAGACAGGGTCCCTGGCCTGGTGCAGCTTTTTACACAAATGGGTCCATGTGAAATGACACTTGTGAGAGTCTCCACAGAGAGAGAAGGAGCTGCCTGTGAGACAGGGATTGGAATCACTCTGGAGAAACAGAAAAAGCTATTCTGAAGGAATTGAGGTCCACAGGGAGGGCGAAGAGGTGGGAGAGGAGGAAGGCAGAAGCAAGATCCTAATTCCTAAATGTTTCAATTACACGGAAGAGGTAATTATGTTAAGAATTATGTTAAGGCACGGTGGTGCACACCTGTAATCCCAGCAGTTTGGGAGGCTGAGACATGAGGGTCACGAGTCCAAAGCCACGTCAGCAAAGGTGAGGCGCTAAGCAACTCAGTGAGACTCTGTCTCTAAAAACTAAAATTAAAAATAGGGCTGCGATGAGGCTGAGTGGTTGAGTGCCCCTGGGTTCAATCCCCAGTAACACCCCCCACCCCCTGAAAAAAATATGTTAAGAATCTCATCAGAAGGAAATTAGCCTGGTTTACCCAGGTGGGCCCTAAATCCAACAAGAAGTGTCCTCACAGGAGAGAGGCCCAGGGAAATTTGATATGCTCTGAGAAGAAGACCACACTGGGGTGATGAGTGCAGCAGCCAGAAAAAAGTTGGGTAAGGCCAGGGTTCTCCCCTGAGTCGCTGGAGGGCACTCAGCCCTGCTCACACCTTGATGTATCTGAAGCTTCTCAGACTTCTGACTTTCAGAACTGCAAGAGAATGCATTGCTGCTGTTGTAAGCCACTCAGCTCGAGGCAATTCATTAGGGCGGCCTGGACATTGATACAATGGTGGGCAAGAATTGATGGAGATGAAGCATGGGGTCCAGGGCAGTGGCAGGAGGAAAAGCTGGGGACATAGCAATGATCGCCATTACTTAAGGGCCAGCTGTGGGCCAGCACTGTATTAACCCTCTTATTTATTTCATGGTTCTTAGTAGCCGGTACCTAAGTGTTGTTTTACAGATGAAGAAACTGAAGCTCAGAAAGGCAGAGTACCCTACCAAAGGTCATACAGTGGATGGAGCTGGAATTTAAACTTAGAACTGATGGATGCCAAAACCAAACTCTTCACTTTGCTCCTTGGAGGTTGGCCATTTCTACAAATATTTATTCACTACTTGAATAAATATGTTGAACCTTATTAGTATTCAAATTTACAAATTAAAATTACATACAATTCCTCTACTTATTTTATTAGCAAAAGTGAGATGGGCAGTAATAACTGAGCCACTTCACAGTATTTTGCTCAGTTTTTGCTGCTAAAGATTCATCAAAGATGAAATATGGGTGTCTACGGGCTGGGGATGTGGCTCAAGTGGTAGCACCCTTGCCTGGCATGCACGGGTCTCTGGGTTTGATCTTCAGCACCACATAAAAATAAAGATGTTGTGTCCACCAAAAACTAAAAAATAATTATTAAAAAATTCTCTCTTAAATAAAAGAAATATGGGTGACTTTCCTTCCCACTGTGAAGTTTTTCTTTGTGGGGGCAAGGAGTGGCAGTGTGTGTATACGTCTGGGGAGAGGTGGGCTGGAGGGGCCAGTGAATAGCTTTTGTGCAGAGAAAGAGACTCCATAGCCCAGAGATATCTCTACCCAGGCTTTTGGGTTTGGAGACCCACTATCTCTCAACATGTGGTCCATGTCCTACCCCCATCTGTCTCTGGGGATGCTGTTGAAAATGCAGGTCGCGGGGCCTTCCAGACTTACTAGACTTGGGAACCTGCATTTGCACAGCTTTGGGTGGTTCCTGGCCACTTCAAAGTGGAGAATAGACATGTGGGCCCCCTCCTTGCAATTATCAATCTTTGTGCCTGATGAAGGGGCCTGTCTAGTTAGCCTTGGATTTGGCTCTGAGAGGATAACCCCAAATAACAATAGCTGAACCAAGATAGAAGCAAATTTCTCTCATGTCCAAGTCCAGGGATAGCTTGTCATGGTATGATGACAGGATTCAAGATCTCTCTTTTTGCTCTGCTACTGCATGGTTTCTTTCCTTAGGACACTCCATAGTCCAAGAGGATGCCTGCAATTTGCCATTAAACCCACATGCCAGGCAGTAGGAATTAGGATATAAAAAGAGTGTGTTCCCCTTTTAAACATACTTTATAAATGCTCTACACACTTTTCCCCCTTCCCTCTTTGCATGTCCAAAAGAAACTGAGGTCTCCTCACTGTCCTGCTGCAAGGGACAGGGTTCTCTAGTCTGGGCTCCTGCATGCCTCATCTACTTTGACTGAAAGAGCATAAACAACCCAAAGGAGGGTGAGGAAGCCCCACAATAACATGATTCTGGAATCCTTGTAAACAATGGACAGTGGGGAATCAAAGTTATTTAGTTAGGTTCGGAAAAATGGAACACTGTGACATTTCATATACTTTGAATCTAAGAACCAAGGCAGCCCTGGTATGAGGGTCACTCCCAATGTTGGTGAGGTACAGGGAGGGTGTAGAGAGGAAGCTTTTGGGAGATCTGTCCAGTATCATATATTAGGTATCTTAGAAATCTTCAAGCTTATTGATCCTGGGATAATCCTGACATAAGGAACCTAACCTAAGGACCCCATTTCACAAACTCACCCACACAGATGTTTATTGTACTGTTTAATTGGGGCAAATGGAGACCAACCCCAGTGGCTAGTGTAGGGAGCCATTGCTTTTCTCCTCCTGTTTCTGTCTCTGTGACTGAGCTACTTCTGCCTTCATAGAGATGCAGTGGGAAAGCCTCCTCTGGCATTTTCTTTCCCCCACTCTTTCCACCCTGGCAGGAGTGTGCTTACCCAGAGTGGCCCGCGCAGGTGACTGCACAGGAGTGGTCTGCTCTCCACCTGACCTCCCAGGATCCAGAGCAAGCAGCTGAGTGGCCATGTCTCCAGGTCTACAGGCCCAGAACTCCTCACCTCAATCTCTAGGTCTAGATTTAGGGGAGAAGGCATAATTTTGGTTTCAGGTTTATGTAGTATTTGAAAATCTGGCTCCATTAGTACTGAGGTGGACAGACACTTACATCTTGACAGACACTTATGTCCTTGATTGAGCTTTCCCAAGGACATGCTGACTCGTGGTGATTTCACTGAGAACAGTCAAAGGAGGTTGCATCAGAAGATAAAGTGTCACATGGAGAGATGGGACTCTTGGGACAGCCATATCAGCTGACACAGGCTGACAGAGAGGCCTATGATATGCTAGGGCCACATAAACAGACTTTAATAACACAAGGAGATCATTTGGTCAATGGTACACCTGAGTGACATCTGAGTCACCTTGACTTTGGCTGGCATCTTCCAGCCTTGGACATATGGTTCCCCTGTGACTGCAATCTATACAAGCAAAGTTCAGGAATGCTAAGTTTGCAGAAATAGCCCAAGGCTGGTGTGGAACTATTGAATAATAACTTCTCATGTATCAAGTACATATAAAACTTGGATTATAAATGTATTTGTTAAAGAACCATAATTTTATTCTTTATAAGGCCATCATTTCCAACTCCGAGACTCCTTTGTTAACAGAGGTTGCCATCGCATCTCTGGCACTCTTGAGGCTCACTTGGTAACAAGGCATAGGGCAGAGGACACTTGGTCTTCAGTTATGAGTCTATAAGGCAGTTGAGACATCCACTGTCCTAGTCTACGTGGCCCCATTCATCTTTAGTGGCTATCTCTAAGTGTTATTCTTTGAAAAGTTAACTGAAATGCCGTTGGGATTTTGATTGGCATTGCATTAAACCTATAGAGGACCAATGGTATAGAATAGAGGACACAGAGACTAATCCACAAAGTTACAACTATCTTATATTTGATAAAGGGACTAAAAGCATGCTATGGAGGAAGGATAGCATCTTCACCAAATGGTGTTGGGAAAACTGGAAATCCATATGCAACGAAATGAAACTGAATCCCTTTCTCTCACCATGCACAGAAGTTAACTCAAAATGGATCAAGGAGCTTGATATCTAATCAGAGACTCTGCATCTGATAGAAGAAAAAGTTGGCTCCGATCTACATATTGTGGGGTCGGGCTCCAAATTCCTTAATAGGACACCCATAGCACAAGAGTTAATAACAAGAATCAACAAATGGGACTTACTTAAACTAAAAAGTTTTTTTCTCAGCAAGAGAAACAATAAGAGAGGTAAATAGGGAGCCTACATCCTGGGAACAAATTTTTACTCCTCACACTTCAGATAGAGCCCTAATATCCAGAGGATACAAAGAACTCAAAAAATTAGATAAGAAGATAACAAATAATCCAATCAACAAATGGGCCAAGGACCTGAACAGACACTTCTCAGAGGAGGATATACAATCAATCAACAAGTACATGAAAAAATGCTCACCATCTCTAGCAGTCAGAGAAATGCAAATCAAAACCACCCTAAGATACCATCTCACTCCAGTAAGATTGGCAGCCACTATGAAGTCAAACAACAACAAGTGCTGGCGAGGATGTGGAGAAAAGGGTACACTTGTACATTGCTGGTGGGACTGCAAATTGGTGCGGCCAATTTGGAAAGCAGTATGGAGATTCCTGGGAAAGCTGGGAATGGAACCACCATTTGACCCTGCTATTGCCCTTCTCGGACTATTCCCTGAAGACCTTAAAAGAGCATGCTACAGGGATGCTGCCACATCGATGTTCATAGCAGCACAATTCACAATAGCTAGACTGTGGAACCAACCCAGATGCCCTTCAATAGAAGAATGGATAAAAAAAAAATGTGGCATCTATACACAATGGAGTACTATGCAGCAATAAAAGATGACAAAATCATTGAAAATGCAGGGAAATGGATGGCACTAGAGCAGATTATGCTTAGTGAAGCTAGTCAATCCCTAAAAAACAAATACCAAATGTCTTCTTTGATATAATGAGAACAACTATGAACAGAGCAGGGAGGAAGAGCAGGAAGAAAAGATTAACATTAAACAGAGACATGAGATGGGAGGGAAAGGGAGAGAAAAGGGAAATTGCATGGAAATGAAGGGAGACCCTCATTGCTATACAAAATTACATATAAGAGGTTGTGAGGGGAATGGGAAAATAAACAAGGAGAGAAATGAATTACAGTAGATGGGGTAGAGAGAGAAGATGGGAGGGGAGGGGAGGGGGGATAGTAGGGGATAGGAAAGGTAGCAGAATACAACAATTACTAATTGGGCATTATGTAAAATTGTGGATGTGTAACCGACGTGATTCTGCAATCTGCATTTGGGGTAAAATTGGGAGTTCATAACCCACTTCAATCTAATGTATGAAATATGATATGTCAAGAGCTTTGTAATGTTGTGAACAACCAATTAAAAAAATAAAATCAACTTTAAAATTAAAAAAAAAAGAAAAGTTAACTGAAGTTGTAGGGTTATATGTTACCACCACCTGACTTAACCTATCCTGATTAAAGAAGGTGGGATAAGCAAATTTTCTCTTGCCTCCAAAGTAGGTGCTACAGTTAATCTGATTGAGTTAAACAGAGTGTCTGACAACTGTGATAACTGCTACAGACTGACCTTTGTCCTGGTGAGACAAATCAAGAAGAATCTCTTTCCTCTTCCTTTTTCCACCTTCCCTTACCCACATTCCATCCAGTCTGTACTAAGGTTACTGGCTGGGGGATCTATACCATACAATATGCTGTTTTCTGGGATAATTGCTATAGGTATTGATTTATCTAGATCTCCTAAGTTCTGTGGGTTTTAGGCTGTTAATATGACATTATTTATGTCCTACTGATTGAAAAAGTGGAACACCCAAAAAATTTAGGTTGGGTCAATTTGTTTAAAGAGTGATACCCACTCTAAGGACCCCTATACATGGCAGTTTCTTGAGGAAACACAGGTATCCAATTAAGACATTTTGGACCAAATAGAGCAGATCAAGAAACTAGCGAGGGCAAGATTTTGGAGTTTAATTTTCTCGCTTTACATTTAGGTGATTTCATACAGAGACTTTAAATTCTTCCTAGGAGGAGTTTAATCACTGGAGGCGGTTATGTTAATATTCAGAACATTTCTATACTACTGACATTTTCTGTTTAGACTATTGTTATTATTTAGGCTCATTCCAAAACAGTATCTTTCAAACTTCTCTCTTAAATTATGACATGCAGCATGGAAATTCATTATGCATCCTGGCCCTATATCTGATGCATAATCTTTAGAAAATAAAAACAGCTGAGGTTCAAAGGCTGTGAAAGGCTGTGTGTAGGCAGTTCAATGGGAAAGCAACTGTAGGAAGGAAAAGTGAGTAGCAGAGGGAGAAAAACAGAGCAGAGACAGCCTGTGGGATGAGCTCACCAATGCCATGGCAACCCCAGCTCAGGCTGAGAGATTTTAAGCAGCTCATGGAAAGGAGCTCAGAACAGTCTCCTTGGGAGATGACAGGGGGATGTGTATCTACAGATGTCTGTCCCATGTCAGGCTCTAGGTGGTCCTATACAATGTTAATCTCTCCCTTTCAGGGTAGACTAAAAGAGGGAACTGCATGGATCTGGTCAAAACATACACAAAATTGCTCAGGGCATCAGTAGCTGGAGGAGGAACCAGAAAGGGTCTGAAGTGTCCATGGGAGGTGTCAAATCAAATTATTTACACATACCAAGTGCAATGCACTCTGATATATTCTACTCTAATTCTCTCATACATACACACACTTTGGTTCTCAAAGTCTAGGGTAGGAAGATCCTATCTCAGGGAGCCTGCAAGATCAAAACCACTTACAAAATAATACTAAGATGTTGCTTTTTTTTCATTCTCATTCTCTCATGAGTATGCAGTGGAGTTTTTCCAGAGGCTTTGTAATGTGTGTAACAGATTTGAATGCAGAAGCAGATATGAGAGCCCAGTTGTCTTTCATTAAGGCAGAGATTAAAGATTTGCAAAAAAGTTCTACCCATCTTGCTAATTTTTTTTTTTCATTTTGGAAACTACAGTTAATTTTCACAAAAAATATACTGATGTTAAATCTCATTGTCTTTCTGGATTCAGTTTATTACTACAATAATGATTTGGGTTAAATGTTTATGTAACAGAAATCATTTCATATGTGGAAAGATGATCAGCAACATTAATTTTATGACAAAACTATTATGTATAAAAAATTTCTATTTTAATTTCTAAATTAAAATTTCTAGACAGCCTGTGGGATGAGCTCATAACCAATACACAAAAAGCTCTTTGAGGCTCTTACTTTTCATGAGTAAAAAGAGGTCCTGATATTATTTTTTTTAAATAATGGAGAATTGCTACACTAAACTGATCATAATCTTCTGAAGAAGTGTAGTCAAAAGTTTGGAAACCCTGGTATGGTATAACCCTTTAAAGCTATGAAGACCATGTGGTTGGGAAACAGAATAAAAAGTCAGTTTGAGGTTAAAATGCAGTGCAGTTTTAAAGTTCCATTCTGACCCATTTGAAAGCCCTCTTGGGCCTGTCACTGGCCCCAGGGGAGGACAAGGAAAACTGTTCATAGGAAGGGAAGGGGACCAATCTAGTAGTGCTGGCTTTCTCTTCCAAAGTAGTTCACCACTTCCCTGCTTGACCACAGGCAGGCTCAGTTCAGTCTAATCAGGCAAGGCACTTTTTATTGTTTGTTTTATTTATTTTTAGTTGTAGATGGACACAATACCTTTATTTTATTTATTATTTTTAGGTGATGCTGAGGATTGAACCTAGTGCCTCACACATGCTAGGAAGTGCTACAACCACTTGACCTTGGCTGCATATAGAATTATCTGGAAGACATTCAAAAAATTATCTCTGTTTGAGGTCCCACTCCAGACTAAGAAATCAAAATTTATGGATATAGGCATTGTTTTCCCACCTTTTTATTGAGGTGTAACTTAAATCAAGAGCACAAAGATAAAACTTCATGATTTTCTAAAAATATATTATACCCCATAATCATGACCCAGATCAAGATGCAGGGCATTTGCAGCTCACAAAATGGACTCCTTAATGCCTTTTCCTAGTTAACCTTCCTCTAAAGGTAACCACTATTCTAATATTTACCACCAGATTAATTTTTCCTGATTTTAAACTTTACACCAGTGGAAGCACACACTGTATATTCTTTGTCTGACTTATGGCCCACCATTATGTCTGTGATGGTCATCCATGTCATCAGGTATAACAAAAATTAGTTCCTGCATGCATGGCTTTTAGCATTCCATGGTATATAAGCTCTACTTATGTACCTCTCTGTACTTGAGAGTTGGCTGGTTCTCTTAAAATGCTCTAGTGTGGTGACACTATCATCACAAAATACAGAACTGGGAAAAACGAAGGAACAGGAAACAGCAGATTCATATCATCCCCTGCATGCTTATTATGGTCACTGAAACAGAAGCCCTCCTTCTATTAAAATTCCTCCTTCTCTCCCTTCTTTCCTTCAAAGAGAGAGTTAAATTTGCATATCTAAAATGTATGACTTCACTCTTGTATGTAGATACCCTAAAGAAAAAATGACCAGCCAGATAGAGATTTAGGGTATCAAAGTTTGAGGGTCTTGAGGGTTAAATAAATTTAGATTTGGACCCACTGGTTTTGAGTGTATTTTCTAACTTTTAAACACCTTCTGTTTCTTAATCTTATACAAGCTCATCCAAATATTAATAAGGTGGTGCCAAATAAATTTATTTACCAAATCCTCCAGCCCCTCAACTGCACTTCTCCAAATATTGACAATTCAGTAAAATGCATAACCATCTACCCAGTTCCCTAATCCACAAACACCTAGGAATGACCCTTGATCACAATTTCTCTCAGTCAGCCCTCACTACTCTGCACAATCAGATCTATATACTTAATCTGCTGAATTCTGATGAAAGTTGCAAAGCTATCCCTGCCTCCCAACTTCACTACCACTCTTGTTGATGCAGCAATCGTTTTTTTGCCAGGAATAATGCAAAAGCATCCTAATGGTATCCTCACTTCCCTATTCCTGCCCCATTCCCGGTTCCTCTTCAGAGTTATTCTCCATCCACCAGAGCAACTTTAAAAAAAACATAAATTAGGCCTCGTCACGTCTTTTTCTTAAAGACTCCAACAGTTTGGTACTCAAAGTGCCCCCAAACTCACCACACTTGACTTAAATCCAAGCTTCCTACACTGGCCAACAAAGCCCTTCACTAGGTAGCCTGGTCTCACTAGGTGTACCTCGGACAACATCTCTCCTTGTCCAGTGTGCTCCAGGCCCAATGCTGGCCTTATCTCTGTTCTTAGGACACACCAAGCTCCTTCCTGCATTATAGTCATTGCTACACCCTGCTTCAAACTTAGTTCATACTGCCCCTCCAATCTTTTTATGCCTGGTTGCTTTTTTTGCTATTCAAATCTCAGCCCCAACTACTTTCCTCTGAAAAGCCCTCCTTAACAATCCAAACTAAAATAGTCATCCCTTTACTTTCCAGAACATTATACTACATTTTCTCAGCACAGCACTCATCACAAATATTTTTCATATTTGCTTGGTCTGCTTCAACTTACCTCCAAAATATAAGTTCTTTATAAAAAAAATTTTAGTTGTTGTTGGACACAATACTTTTATTTTATTTATCTTTATGTGGTATTGAGGATCATACCCAGGGCCTCGCACATGCTAGGCGAGCGCTCTACCGCTGAGCCACAACCCCAGCCCCCAAATATAAGTTCTTTAAAAAATATAATTCTTTAAAATATAAGCTCTTTGAGAGAATCTTACCATTATTCTATCCCAAGTGTCCAGAAAAATACCTGACACAAACAAGCACTCAATACATATTTATGTTACAGACATGCATCTGATGGCACAAATTTTAAATGTACCCTTCACTCAAATCCAGGAGTTTGCATTCTGGGCCCCTCAGGACAAACAGGAGGAAAGACACAATTTTCCTTTGCAAATTATAGCATCAATGCTTCTCTGAAGGATTATATCAACATGAATTTTTTTTTTTAATCTGCTAAACGGTAATGCAGTACTTTATTTATTCTATTAATAATAAATATTTGAAAACAATGTTAATTAAAATTTACTTAAGAGAAGAATAACTTTTATTTTTTTACATTTCAATATTGAGCAATAATAAGAAAAAAATAAATAATTATGGTCAAAATTATTCTGTCAAAAACATGCTTGATATTAGCATCTTTACATGCAACTCAGTTTTTGTTGTAAAGTTCTTTGGTTGCAAGAAAGAACATTTGGTTTACTTCACTAATAGAAATATCTCTTAATGCTGGGATGGCCTCTGCTTGGTATTTCTTCTGCTGTTGATTTTTAGCATAGTTATCTAAAAGAAAAAAAAAAGTTCTGTTTACTTAAGCAATTTCTCCTGTAGTTTTTGTGGCTGTTGGAGACCTACCACAGTTCACCAGGTTGATGTTTGGAAAATGACAAATAACATGCTTAAAATAATGAAATAACTACTTAATTCTCTCTTTAAAAGAAGTGCCCCAGTAAAACAAAAATGTAATTAGCAAAGTATTTTTCTCATTTCTAATTCAGAAAAAAATTAATATCTCATTCAACTGTACAATGATGATTAAAGTTCCATTTCACAATTCTGACAGGGACAGAATTATACCCAGGCCTTAAAGATGTAGTTAAATCAACACTGCAAAAATTCATTAAATCTTTTGGTATAAATATTCATAAAAAATTAACAATTTCCTCTCTTTGTACAAGTTGCCTATCTGCTATAATTCCAATCAAGAATGCAGGGAATATAGTAGGTTATCAGGAAAAAAAAAACTAAAAATAACATTAATTTTCAAGAGACATTGCATAGATTCATGAATAAAGGTTTTACAATGTACAAAAAAAATCATACCAGGGAACTTAAAAAATACTTCCCAGAATCTAAGAAAGCTCACAAATCAGTATACCTACTTTTAGACTTGAAAGAAAAGAACCTGAAACAAAACAAAACAAAACAAAATAAACCCCCCGAGAACATATGGCTCTTCTATCCACTTGTTAGAGATGTGGTGTACACAACAATTTGAGGAGGATTCCAACCCCAAATTCCTTTGTGAATAAGGTCTTAAACCTACTTGCCATCCCTTGAGCAACAGTGACTATTTAGGATAAAAGAAGTTTCTCTCAGGTAAAGTTACTGAGGAACATACTTTATATACTTGTACATTGCACAGGAAAATATACCTGTTAGTTGGTGGTATAATTCATCAGAACTAATTTAATCTATGACTATAACTAGTGTATATTCATCATAACTTAGTACCTCAATGTAAACATTTCCTTTTGTATTGCTTTGTACTTATTTCTCACAGATGATATGATGATTACTATTATTTCTGGTACTGGGGATTGAACCCAGGAGCACTTAACTACTGAGCTACATCGCCAGCCCCTTTTTATAGAGACAGGATCTTGCTAAGTTGCTTAGGGCCTCACTAAATTGCTGAAGCTGGCTTTGATCCTCTTGCCTCAGCCTCCTGAGCTGCTGGGATTACAGGTGTGTACCACCACACTGGGCTCCTAGATTCTTTTTAATGTTCCAATGTGTCTTGAAGCATATTCTTAATTGCTTTTCTGATTAAAATTCTAAAACCCCACTACTCCTTCCCCCTAACACTTTTCTTTTATATATATTTACCTGTGATTGTATGAATGGAGTTGAGTGGAGAAATACTCATCATGTTAATTCCAAATAATAGTACATAACCAATTCCTATAGTAATAAGGAGGTATACAGGTAGTGTGACTGCCCAATATCTGTGGAAGATAATATTAATGTATATGATAGATATCTTAAAAGTTATCATTCTAAGAGTCATGACAAAACATACCAATTTTTATATTCAATTTTTAAAAATATTTTTTTACTTGTAGATGGTCACAATACCTTTATTTATTTATTTTTTTATGGTGCCAGGTAACAAACCCAGTGCCTCACACATGCTAGGCAAGCCCTCTACCACTGAGCCACAACCCACCCCTACCCCCCTTTTTTTGGTGCTGGGGTTTGAACCTAGGACACACAAGGCAGCACTCTGCCAACTGAGCTATATCCCCAGCCCTATATTTCATTTTAATTAAATATAATTTATAGTAATAAATGTACATGACAGTCAAATAACTCTATAAGGGTTATCATAGAAAGCTGCAGTCCCCTGTTCCATCCATCCTGACCCTGAAATCCCAATCCCCATAAAGGACACCTTTTAACACCTGAGCTATTTCTTCTGGTACTTCTTCATTTCTACATAACATGTTCATATTAATTTCTTGATTTTTTTTCAGATATTTTCTCTAGACTTCCTAATTTGGAGATGAGGAACCTATTCTCTTCTAATGTCACAATTTCTGGTTATCACTAGTTATTAAGAACTATTGTGATTACATAAATAATGTTTGTAACCGAGAACCTTAGAATATCACTATCACATATTTTCTTATGTGTTATTATTTTTTAAATTAGTAATTACATCATTTTGAATGTATACTTGGTTTTCCATCTACCTGTCAATATTCCAGCCCCAAATTCTAATATGCCTTTAAATTTACCTCTCTACACAGGTAAGCACATTGCATGTCCTATCTTGGCATATTTTACTGATGCATTATTGTTTTAATAATTTCCTTCATTTTTTTTCCTTTCTCGAACATCTAGTGGTTAAATTTTTTGCCCTGACTTTTTTTTTTTCTCTGACTTTTTGTTCTACCTTCTAGAGATTAACTTTTATCTTCCAACCTTTTCAATTAAAAATTTAATTTTGGCTATCATAATTGCCAAGTATGATAACTTCTTAAACATTCCCTTTATAGAATATACTGTTGATTTCATAATTGTAATCTTTTCTTATCTTTGAGGATTTTTTTAATTTAAAAGTTTTCTTCTGTATCCGGCATTACCTCAATTTCCCTTTTTTCTTTTGTTTTTGTACTCCGGATAGAAACTTTCTTTCAATATCTAATAACTTATACCAGTCCAAGTGCTAACAAACTAACTGAAGCACAGTGGGCAAGGATGGCCAACTAGTCAGCCTCCCTCTAAAAGACCTGGCTGCTTTACTGGAGTCCTCCAAATGGCAGAAATTATAGGTTTTTTTCTTTCACACTGGTCAGCTTCCTGAGGAAGGTACCTCTTTCTCACTTTTTTCTAGACGGAGATGATGGTATAAGTCTGGGAGCCCCTGGCAGTTGCTAGGAGAGGGGGTGTGCCTTATCATTCAGCCATGCAGATGTTCAATTATTCTGGCTTGCAGTAGGTGCCTCATTTCCCACACTCAGATATAAGGCCCCCCAGACTAGCAACTTTCAGCCTTTCCACAGGGTAAAATGATTTTCTACAAGGGAAGGTAGGGACAGTCTCCCAGTTATGAAGACTAAACAAGGTAGGACTAAGGATAGAATGCTCTTTAAATATTTTTTTCTGTCCAAACCAGAATTACTATGTTAAAGAGGTACTTATACCTCCAATTTCTGAACCATTGTAGCATTCAAGGGCAAAAATGTTCTTGATGGCTTCCCTATTCTAGTCATATGAAAAAAATAAACTCCCCTATCTCAATTTATACAAAATTTTGTTGATACCTCTTATCTGTTATTCTTTCTTTCTATTGGTTTATACCTCTAAAATATAGGTTTATACCCCTAGGGTTCATGGTAGGAAGATTTTGAAAGTAAATGGGGATAAATGTGGGCTCACACTACCATCTTTAATTTAGGGTTTTATTAATCATAATCTTTAAAGTTTTATTTATATATGTCCATCTACGGATTTTTAAAAGAATAATGAAAGATCTGGATAGTTTAAGGAGTAACATAATCCTTTAAAACAGCATTAGTTTTACTCTTAACAAATATTAAACTTACTTTTGAGGCCAATAGGTTAAGCCTAAGGAGTTTAGCCAAGATTCAGGAATAAAAGCCCACATAAGATAAAGTACTGTAGAAGAAAATAAAAAAGAAAAAGTTAAGTAGGGCACATATTCAATCTAAAAAGTTTCAGGTACAAAAAAGCTCCTCTGAAGTACCCCTGATTCGTCAGAAATGATTTCCCCCCCTTGCTCCTCATTTATACTATTCTTATATTACTTATCATAAGTACCTTATTAGTAATTTTTAAATATGTTTTTTTTAGTTTTAGGTGGACACAATATCTTTATTTATTTTTATATCATGCTGAAGATCAAACCTAGTGTCTTTTATATGCAAGATGAACACTCTACCACTGAGCCACAACCCCAGCTCTTTAGTAGTATTTTTTTATTATCTTAACTCTCATAGTGTATTGAGTAATTCAGGGTATAAATCATGCCTTAGCAATTACTGTACTTTTTTCCATACCTAATTTTTTGCTTTATGTATACTAGATAGTCAGTACTTCATCTCCACAGGGCTGAGGTAATTATAGACATTTACAGTTGCAGAGTCAAATTTCAAACTAACTTTATCAGTGATGATAGATTTTTTTTGGACAAATATGTATTATACAAGTCTCTATGTCAGGAGTGAGTTATAATGAACCATAAAGAGATGGTTTCTGCCCTCCCAGAGCTTAAAATCTTGTGCACAGGACAGTAAATTGATCTTTTCACTACACTGTGATGAATGCTAATGAATGAGTAATAAGAGATGACACAGGAGCATATTAGAAGGACCTCCTTTATCATCTTTCCCTTTGCTTTTCTTTTTCTTTTTGTAATACCATGACTTGAACACCAGGGGTGCCACCACTAAGCTACATTCCCTAGTCCATTTTTTAAAAAATAATTTTTTTAGTTGCAGATGGACACAGTACCTTTATTTCATTTGCTTATTTTTATATGGTGCTGAGAATTGAACCCAGTGCCTCACATGTGCCAGGTGAGTGCTATACCACTGAGCCACAACCAGAGTTCTCCTGTCCTATTTTAAATTTTGTGACAGGGTCTTGCTAAATGGATCAGGCTGGCCTAGATCTTGCAATCCTCCTGCCTCAGCCTCTGGAGTCTCTGGGATTACAGACATTCCTACTGTACTTGGTTCCCCCTTGCTAAAATATTTCGTTATAGTACAAGTTATAATCTGGCATTGTATTATGTTTTACTTATTTACTTTGTCTGTCAGCTAGCTCCTCCCACTAGAAAGCCTGTAACAAGTAAGCACTCAATTTTTTTAAATTAATTTCCGGTTGTGGGCATCATGGAATTTAAGCCTTAAAGACATTTTTTTATTTATTTATATAGTTTCTAATCCTTAAAATACTTTTTTTTTTTAACTCAGGGGTCCTCAACCACCGAGCCATATCCCCATCCCTATTTTGTATTTTATATAGAGACAGGGTCTCACTGAGTTGTTTAGTGCTTTGTTGTTTGCTGAGGCTTTGAACTTGCTATACTCATCTCAGCCTCCCAAGCCACTGGGATTACAGGTGTGAGCTATTGCACTTGGCAATTCTTGAAATACTATTTGAATAGACATTTACAAAAAAGATACCAGGGCTAACATTTATTATATTCTTATTGTATCTTTGCACTATGTGCTTTACAGTTTATTACCCCAGTTAATACTCACAACAGTCATAAGAGGCAACAGAGTGAAATCTGTCAATATGTCTGGGTTCAAATTCTAGCTCTATCATCTCCTAATGACCTTGGGCAGGTTACTTAAACCCCAGCATTCTCATTTTTAAAACAAGGACAACAATAACAGTACTACCCACAGGACTGTTTTATACATAACAAGCATTCAATAACCATCATTATCAATATCCTTTTACAGATAAGGAAACTGATCCCAGAGCAAACAGCAAACCTGTGGAGGAGTCAGAATTGAACTCATTTATAATAACTTCTCCACAGACTCTATAGGCAACAGCTCTGACATTAGGTTATTTGTTTTCAATTAGGGTTCAGAAGTATCGCCACTCCTCCATTTCCTGGTTTTCACCAAATTCCAGAAAGTTGGATTGGAGGTATTCATAATTGCCTCGTAATCCCCAAATCCTTCTGGGAAGAAAGTTGGGTCTTGTTGTGTGAACCTCGGTATGTTAGAACCTCAGTTTCCTTACCTATAAAATGGGACATAAGGGGATTAAGTGAGAGTCAGGATGTTGTGGCCATTTCTTTTAATCTGACCTCTCTAGCCAAGTTCTCTTCCCTCCCCAGCTCCTGCAGGCAGCCCTGGAGCCATCCCAAACTCACTTCCAAACCCTCTCATGCTTTATTCCAGGCCCATGCCACCATCTTCCTTCTCTCCTGTTTATTCTCAAATACAAGTGCCAGGGGGATGGTCCCTGGAGGAAGCCAACTCTGAATTCCCCTTGATTTCAATAGATCTGTTCTGCCACCTAAGGTCCCACCACCATGGCGCTCACCAGGGGTTTATGGGTGCCCTCCTTAATGGCAGGGACCTGGTTTACTTTTGGCCACCTCGCAGAGCTGGCCTACAGAGCACTGCGCAAACCCGACTGCCTTCGGGTTTTCTTGGACAGGGACATAGCTTCTGTGTGCACACTCTAAGCAAGTGCATTATTTCCTGGTCCTTGGACACCAGGGTCCTTGGACCCTGGCCATTCTTCAGGAAAGTACTTACTGAAGCCAAACTGGGAGCTTAAGAAAAGAACAAAGCCATAAATCGCTCTTTCTGGCAATGGCGACGGTGAATTTTCCACCATTTTCCCTGAGGCTTTGGACAATCTGTGGAGAAGGAACACAGTCGTCAGTGGTCACGCCCCTCCAACGTGGGTCTGTCATCGCCACAGCGGAGCCGACCCGCCTTCCCGCGCCCGGCTGCGGAAGCGCGCCCCCGCGGGCACGCGCGCCCCTGCAGCGGGAGCGCCGGCCGGCGAGCCCGGCCTCACTGGGGTCAGGGGCGCTCGAGGACGCTCCACCGCCGCGGGCCCTTAATTCAGTTCCTCTCCCCAGGACAGGAGGCGGAGGCCCTCGGCCCGGGGTCCCACTCCGCCCACCTGCCCTTTCTGACCACACGGCCTTCTCAGCGCCCACTTCTCTGCGCAAGCGCCGACTGGGGAGCCGCAGTGGGGGGAGGAAAAGAGGAACTCGAGGGAAAGGCCGGGGGCGACGGCGCCCCCCTCCCAAGCGCAGGCGCACCTCGACCCTCGCAGGGAGGGAGCTAGCAAGCGTGGGGGCCGCCCAGCTGGCGGCTGCAAAAGGGTGGGCGGTGCAGCCAGACTGCGCATGTGCGCTGCCAGCCCACGTGACGCGCCTGCAGCCTGCGCCACGCCTGCTACCGCCCGCCATCGGGCTGACGTGGAGGGCCTGTGGTGGCGGCGGCGGCCCGTGTCTGAGGCTCACGGGCTGCAGGCCCGGGTGAGTGCACAGCCAGCGCGTGGCAGGGCTCCCGGATGTGTCACCTTGTCCCGTCGCAGTCGAGATGCCCCGGGAGCTGGGCCCTCCACACCCCCTCCGTGGGTGTGTGGTGAGTGTGGGTGTGTGTGCGTCGCCCCGCATCCCTTGCAGAGGTGCCTGCTGTGTGTGCGTGGGCCGGTGCCGGCCCTGGGGGGGTGTGGCCGCTTCTGTCTGTCCCAGTGGGTGTGTCCCCTTTGTCCGTCCCCTTCGCGATCTTGGGCCTAGGGTGCCTGTGCGACGTAGGGGCGGCCACTGTGTGCGCATCCCCCTGCAGCCCCGCGCCCGGTTCTCGGTTCCTGCGTGGGTGACACCTGCTAGGTGTGCGTGCACACGCCTGTGGGTGTGTAGGTGGTCCCCTTTGTGTAGGTGGCCAGTTTTCTCGGAGGCAGCGGGGGGCGCTCACGGCCTCGGTGGGTGGCCCCCCTTTTGTCACTGTTCCCTCTGGGGCGCTTGTCCCCAGCGCGCATGGCCGCTCCTGCTGCGGTCTCGACCCTCGCCTGGCGCATCCCCCGCGAAAGTGTGCGTCTTCGCGTGGGTGCGGCATAGCGCCTGTCGCGTGCATCTCGTGTGCCGGGATGCGTTTGCGAGTGTTCGTGAGCGCGCGCGCGCCCTTGCATGACTGCGTTCTCCGCGTTCTAGACACCTGTGTGCGGAGAAGGGCAGGCAGTCCAGAGCCTGCCGGTGCGCAGGGGATTGGCCAGGGAGGGGGACGCCACCCCAGCGCTCCCGCTCCGTGGTTCCTTCGCTGAGCCTCCTCCTTCCCCACAACGCCAACGCGAAGGGGAGGGCATCCAAGGGTCTGGCGGCCACCTGCTCTGCAGTGTCGGGCTATGTCATTTTGGCCAGTGGAGCCATACAGTTCTGGGGACAGAATAGGGAGACCTATTAGGGGGAAAAATTGATCAGAGACATGGGTGAATGGGATGGTACCAGTGAGTTGTTTCTTTTCTAGAGGCGCCCTAGATTCCGAACGCCGTTAAGATGCCAGCTCCTTCCAAAATATGTGCCCCTGCAAATGCGTAGTAGCTATCCCTGGACGTTCTCGATGATACTTACTGGTTTACAGTGTTTTATGACGTTCACATAAATGCCTTTCTGTTCTGCCCAACGGTGAGGGAAACGAGGTAGAAATATTAATTCCTCCCCTTGGGAGGAGTAAAATCACAGTTTGCTTATGATTACAGTCCTAGTTAGGACACCTTTTGTTGAAAGAAATTTGTATTTTATCATCAGGATAGTGGAATTTATTATAAGGATATATGGGAAAAGAAACTTCAAACCCATTAGGGACCCACCTACTACTACTATTATTCGTTCCTGCTTTGCGCTCAAGGGCTGCGTTTGGTGTGTCTCTGTTCTGCGGCAATTTCCTATTTTTGACTAATTTTCCATTCTTTTAATTTGTGGAGCATTTTGAATATAAATGGAGATCTAATCGATGATTTAGATTTTACAGATGTAATTGTTTTGCCAGATTTACTTCAAACCTTTTTTGTAAAAAAATAAAATTAAAAGATTGTGGAGGTACTTTCAGTTCCTCCCCCTCCTTACCTAGAGATAGCCACTGTGTTTAGGTTTGTGTAAATCATTTCTTTGCATATTTTATACTTTGCTCACGGTGAATCTACAAACATACATTGTGTTGTTGAATTTTAAACTAATGATATTAAACTACGTGTGTTTTTTTGCAACTTGCTTTTTTTACCCAGTATCACATTTGGAGATTTCTATATGAATAAATTGAATGATCAGTTATGAATAATCTTTGGTGAATTCATTTTAATTCCTGGTATAGAATTACATTGTATGAATATACCATAATTTATACATTCCCCTATTGATGGACTATGAAGTTGTTTCCAGTTTTTGACTCTTTAAAAACAGTCCTGCAATAAATATCTTTGTACCTGTCTGCTGTGCACACATCTGGAAGTTTCTTTAGGAAGTATGTCTGTGTAGTAGATTTGCTGGGTAGAAGTATGTGCATCTTCAATTTAAACAGATATTACAGAAGCTCTCAAAGCGGTTTTGCCAATTTTCACTGTTGGTATTGAGTGAAAACACCCATTTCCTCATATCCTTGCTAACACTATGTCATTATACTACATTTTTTTGTCTTCTCTTTACTGACCAGCTTCCTTATGACTAGCTTGCTGTTGCATTTGCTTGCAGTCATCTAGGCTTTTGCCTTAGCCCTGTGTCAACATATGAGTTCCTGTCTCAAGCTAATTATCTCAATCTTTAATGCATTTGATCCTCAAAATTAATTTCAATGAACATTTATTATGTACCTAATATTGCGATGGTTGATGTAAAGATAGGATTTCCATGATATGTTATATGTATCTCTCAAGTGGCAGGTGAGGGGAATTAATTAAAGCATTTTTTATAAGATGAATGTTTTAAAAAATCTTTTCTCTTTATTTTAATGTAATATTTGATATATTGAAAATGTATAACATATGCAAGCTGTGAAGCAAAACAGTAAAATGAACACCTGTGAATTGACCAGAATTATTCCAAGAATCAAAATAACCAATATTGAATGTGTTCATCCAAAAGGTGATTATCTTGAATTGTGTGTTATTCTTTGCATTTAAAAAATAATTTTTATCAGATTTGTAAATATCCCTCAACAATGTATTGTATGTTTTCTGTGTTTGGAGGAAAAAAAAGAAAGGAATTACTGGGTACTGTAGTCTTTGGGAACATGTTTATTTCATCCAATGTTACATTTCTAAGGGTCACTGATATTGAGAATGGATGTAAGTCTTTAATTTTTACTGCTGTGTAATATTCCACAGGTGAATATAACACAGCTTATACATTCTCCTATTGGTGGGTGTTCTGGTTGTTGAGGTTTTGTTACTTTGAAGAGTCTTGTATATACAGAGTTGAAAGAATTTCTTTTAATTTTTCATCCTGGGGTATATGATTTTCCAAGTAGTATATGGGAACAGGAGATGTTAATGAATTTCTAGATCATTAAATTCTGTATGATCTTTCTTGAAACTGTATGCCTGAGACCAATAATAGAGTCCTACTGGTTCAACTTTCACACCTTCCCTTTCATCACAGTAGTGTTTTACATAAAACAAACCACATACCTACAAGTAAGAACTAGGGAATAGCCCCAAGTAGGAAAACTCTGGAAACCAAAGAGGTAATTTAAAATACAGTGTATAGCATTGGGGAAAGCCATCTTTAATTCAGGCAACACCTCTCCATTATTTCAAGAGATGCATGTCCAATAAAATTTCACTTTTCTATTTAATTATCAGTATATATAGCTATTTTGATTAAATGTATGGTTATTAATAATTATGCATTTAAAAGAAACATTCATTTTAGTTTTAAATGCTACTATACTACTCTATAAATTCATCATTTGAAATTATTTAAGCTTGATGCCAGAATTTTTTAGATGTTGCTGTAAAATGTGAATGATTTTTCAAAAGCATTTTTGGTGGTTTATGAGAGGGAAAAGAAAAATAGTAAACTTAAGCTGTTTGCTAGAGGTGGAATTGCTGGTTCAAAGGGTGTGTAAATATTCAACTTTACGAATGATTCCAGGGTTTGAAGTGGTTGTACCAGTTTATATTTTGGCCAAAAGATTTTTCAACTTAGATATTTTCATCAGCAGTGTGTAAGTTGATGTGTATCCTCTCCAATACTTATGTTAGATGTCCTAATATTTGCCACTGGAATGGATATGATATGATACATCGTTGTGGTTTTAATTTGCATTTGTTTGATTATTGAGATTGAACATCTCTTCATATATTTATGAACCATTTATATTTTCCTTTTATGAAATACCTGGTCATGTCTTTTTATCCATTTTTTTCCTATTGAGTTGTCTTATAAAACTGGTAACAGGTCTTTTATTGATTATATACATTGTAAATATCTTCTTCCAGTTTTTGGCCAGTCTTTTTACGCTTCATGGTATATTTCATTCACTCTTTCTTAATTTTAATGTTCTGTAACTGAAAACCTTCCTTGTTCTGGGTTTATAAAGACATTCTCCTGTGTTTCTTTCTAGAAGTTTTAAAATGACACTTTTCACATTTAAATTCATAATCCATCTGAAATTTATTTTTTTTTCTTTTTTGGAATGGTGTTAGTGATTCACATTCATTTTATCCCTTCATGTGGTTCCAGCCCCTCAGTCACTAGTGGTCTGCTGTACTATTTCTTTTATGTTTGGCTTCTATGTGCATGATGGGTCTGTTTCTGGTTTGCCTTTCTGCATCACTTGTCACCTGTTCTGAATCATTTGCAATCTTTTTCTGTGTTGATACTCACACGGTCTTAATCAATAATGCTATCATTTTACCAGAAATTTTGATATCTGGGGAGGACTTGAGTCTCAGATGGTTTTGGACATTTGGATTCTTTAAAGGATCAGTTTGTTACATGAGACATGAAAAACCTTTTGGGACTTAATTGAAATTCATTGAGTAAGTTCTGGGGAGAATTAAAACCCTGAGGATTTTGAGAATATAGTATTTTTATTTATTTAGGTTTTCAGTGTCTTTTAATACAGTTTTATAATTTTCTTTATAGAGATTATTCACTTTTTAAATGCTGATCCAATGTTTTAAATTGTTGTTGGTATTATAAGTGCCAGTGTTTAAGAATCTATTTTTAGAAATTTTAACAGATACAACATTTTTTATACCTTTATTTTTATTTATTCATTTTTATGTGGTGCCGAGGATCGAACCCAGTGCCTCCTCGCACATGCTAGGCAAGCGCTCTACCACTGAGCCACAACTACAGCCCCAACAATCTATTTTCTGACAATTATTAGTAAGTAGCAATTTAATGTTTTTAATATTGCTTTTTAGTTATCCACTTGATAAACTTCTAATATTTCTAATATATTTCCTGGAATTCCTTTTTTATGTGAATAATTATATCATTTGCAAATGCTGACAGTTATTTGCTCTTTTAGTTTTTAATGTTCTAGCACACTTTTAGATCTATGTTCAATGGAGGTGATTATGATTATTCATTAGAAGTGAGTCATTATAATGGACTTACAGATCTTATTCCCAATTTTAAAGAGAGTGTTCTCCCATAAAGAATAACATTTTGCTATGAGCTTTTGTAGACATCTTTGAATGTGTCCAGGAAATCTGCATTTTGTCATATGTTTTTCTGCATCTGTTGAGACATATCTCGTTTTTTTCCTTTTCCCCCCTGTAATTGTTATAAATATAGTGAATTTCAATTTATGGGTTTGAAAATTCTTTCTTCTTGAGATAAATCCAAACTGGTATTGATGGATTATCTGTTTATGAACTCCTGGATTGAATTTGCTAATATTTTCTTCAGAGTTTTTGAATCTTTTTATAAATAGAATTCTCTTTTTCTTTATTGACTACCTGATTCTGGTATTACTTTATACTGAACTTATATATTGAATTAGCAAGTAGTTTTTCTTTTTTCAGTTGTCTGAGAAGGTTTGAATTGGTCTGATTTGTTTCTTAAAAAAATTGGTGAAACCTATTTGAAAATGACCTAAATTTAGTATTTTCTTTGTGGAAGCTGAGTAGTCATTAGCAGTTGAATGGTACTAAGAGTGTTCAGGTTCTCTATTTATTTTAGTTTTAGAAATTTGTCCTTTCATTAGCATGTTTAAAGTTTATTGGCATCAAGTTAATAATATTTTAATATCCCTTTCTATCTTTTCTTTATTTGGATGTTCCCTTTTCTCATTTTGAATATTATTTATGTCTGTCTTCTCTCTCTGTCTCTATTTCTCTCTTTTATTATTGCCAAAGTTTGTCTGTTTTATTAATCTTCACAAAAAACTAACTTTTTACGGGGGCAAGGCGGGTGCTAGGGATTGAACCCAGGACCTTGTGCATGCTGATTTCCCTCTTTTATTTATGATTTCCTTCCCTTTCTTTTCTTTTTCTAACTTAAATTGCAAGTTTTAACATCAATTTTAGCCATTTTTTTCTAGTATAAGCATGTAATGCTATAAATTTTCTTGAAATTCATTATTTTCTTCATCTAAGTTTCTAATGCTTTCATTAATTTTCAGAAATTAAGTTCTTATAAAAAGTTCAATTTTTATTTTTTTGGCTTACTATTTAGAAATGCTTTTTGTTTGTTTGTTTGTTTTGTCTTGGTACTGGGGATTGAACCCAAGGGGCTTAACTACTGAGCCACATCCCCAGCCATTTTATATATTTTATTTAGAAACAGTCTGTTTCTGAGTTGCTTAGGGCCTCAATAAATTGCTGAGGCTGGCCTTGAACTCACTATCCTGCTGCTTTAGCTTTCCCAGCCACTGGGATTACAGGCATGTGCCACCGCACCTGGCATGTTTTATCTTTTCAAATGTATCTGCATTAACTTTTTCATTATTTTAATTTTCAGGTGTATCTACATTAATTTTTTTTCACCTATGTTGTTAGAGAATGTATTCTTGTTGTTATTTCATTCTTATTTTTATGACCTTGTCCATAGTGAATTCTATAATTTTCCTGTAATCATTAAAGATAAGAAATTGTGTTGTTCAGTCTTTATTAGTTTTTATCATATCATTAATTGAGAAGAGTATGTTGGAATCCTCTGTTACCTTCTAATAGACTTTTTATACTTCTAACAGTTTTTGTTTTTATGTATTTTGAGGTACTTATATTAGCTGCATACAAGCTTAATATTTTCTCTTAACATATCTACTCTGTTGAGATCCTCTCTATTCCTAATTTTGCTTTTTTTGACTTAGAGTCTTTGGTGGTAATTTATCTAGAATGTGCTTTTCATTTGATTTTCACTTTTGTCATATTGCTAGTCTTATCTTTCAGGCCCATCAGACAATCAGTGTCTTTTAATTGGTAGGATTAGAAGTTCCTTTAGTTCAAAACTCTTGATTGGTGGTCAACTCAGTTTTTATTTAAAACTATTTTTTAACCCTTTTCTTAAGAGAATGTGGTGAGAATATTATGCAAAGTCTGCTGCTAATTTTATTTATGCTTTTTTTTGAAGAAAATATCTTTTTCTTATAGCTGCATTGGATTTTGTCTTTGATTTATATCATTTCGTTTCTAAGTTTAGATGGAAATTAATTTTTTATTCTATTTTGGATACTTGATGTTCATTCTGAATGTTGTCTTTCATGAGATCTAGAAGATTCTGGAGCCTTGTATTCTTTAAATATTGCCTCTTTTTTATTTGGACTGTTCTCCCCTTCTGGAGTTTTAACTGGCTATATGTATGTGTAACTGTTTCTAGATCACTTACTCTTCCCCCATCATACTTTTCATCTTATTTCTCCTTAATAAAATTTTTAGTGCTGGGTAATTTCATCCTTCTTGTCGTCTAGTTTGCCATTTTTCTCTTAGGTGTGCCTAATTTTCTCTCTAATCCCCCATTTTTTTTCACTTTTAACAATTATATTTTTAATTTCTCAAAGTTCAGCTTGGTTATTTTTCATATATACAGTTATTCATTGTAGTCTCATGTTACTTGCTCATTTTTGTAGTTATTCACAGACTGTGTCTGGAAATCTCAATGTTTCTATCCTTAGGGGATCCAAATTTATTGCTTTTTTCCCCATCTGTTGTCTGTCCCTCATGATGGCTTGTTATTTCCAGTGCTTGGTGATCCCCTATTATAAACTCTAAAGATCTATTTGGTAGAAATTTGTGAGTGTCTTGCGAGCCTAACTGGAAGTTACTTTTCTTTCTGAAAGCATTTGTATTAGCTCTGGTTGGGAGACAGGAGTTTTAATTTGACCCACTTTTCAGTTCTGACATTTTGCTTCTGGTCTAGGGTTCCCTGTCCTGAGAGAGTCTCCTGAAATATATTTCTGTGAGCAGAAAGTACTTAAAAGTATTTTTAAAAAATCCAAGATCTGCTTTTCTACTACTTACTGCTTTTGGTTGCCAAGTTCCTGTCTAAATGTTTGCTGCTTTTTGGGGGGAGAGGGTCTCCTGAAATGTATTTCCATGAGCTGAAATTACTTAAAAGTATTTCTTAAAAATCAAAGATCTGCTTTTCTTGCATTGGTAGTGTCCTTCAGAATCTAGTTCATCATAACTGATGTGATCAGAAGTGTATTTTAAGATTAATTTTAGTAATATATTTAGCTTGTATTACAAAACTTTTGTTGTATCAAACATAGTATTTCTTTATGTTATCAATTTCTATTAAAATAAATTTGTTTAAAAGGCTGGGTTATTCTGAAGGAAGGATACTAATTAAATAAATAATAGTATAGGTGGCAAGCAGACTGCACAGTGTATCCTCTGGACCCATAGTGACCTTACAGAGATGAACCTGTGGTGATCAAACAGTGTAAGAACTGTGTCAGGAGTGGGCAGGGTGCTCTAGGCTTATAGAGTAGAAGTGCAAAAATAAACTTGGTACTGTGGAAAATGCTTCCTAGAATTGAGTGTCAAGGATTGGTAGGCACTAGTTGGTCACAGAGTAAGGTTTGTTTAGGAATGACGAGCAGTTGGGTATGACTAGCTTCCATGTTATATGTCACAAAGTGACTGGAGACAGAAACAGGAATAGGATCACATGAAACCTATGCTTATAGTAAGGAGGTTGGACTTTATTCTGATAGGTGAATGTGACCTTGGACACATTTTCACCTGATTTTATCCATTTTCCCTGAAAAAAATATGAGAGGAGGCATTTTGCTGGGATGTGATTATAGGAAGGGGAGCTTGTGAAAAGCAGTTAAGATAAGAATGATTAATCTGGCGAGAGGGAGAAAAGCTGATTAGGAACACACAGCAGAATTTTCAGGAAATGTTAAGGGCCAACTGGACACCATTAACTGGCGGTGTGACACACCTCTACACAGTTTTATGTTTTATTCCCACCCTGTCCATTTAAGGTGGCCAGGATAGTGGTACTGGCTAGACTGAGGTTCTGGTAGGCAGATGCAAGGCCAGGAGGCTAAAGAATTGAGGAAGAGTTAAAGGAGTGAGTCAGTGCTCGATTATTGTCCACATGAGAAACAAGGTCAGGAGAAGGCTGAAGGGTGAGTTAAGAAAGGAAGAGTCAATAAATTTCAAGTTACACTGCAGTTAGGAAAGAAAGTTATTAATGGTACAGAAGAGAAAGCTAGAAATAAAGCAAACTGTGTTCAGAGAGTGGATATAGGATTTTAAGATCTCAGAGTTTTATGAACAATTGACCTCTATTAGCAAACCCAGTTAGCTTACCTAAATCAGGTATTTTATTTCTTCTCTGGGTTTGCTGTGAGATCTTGTGTCTTCATGGCCTTTTGGCTTTCTTAGCTCTACACTTGAACTAAAAGTTTAAGTTCCTTTGAAATTTTGGCTCCAGTGTTTCAGCCCTGAAAATATCTTTGTTGGAAATAAGTAGTTCACTCCTTCTCCAAAATTCGCTCTAATATCCTTAGCATGTCCATGACTCATGGGGAAGCCCAGAAATCACTCCCCGGACTTTCCACACTGACTCTGGCCAAGCCTATAGTTTCTTCATGCTAAGATATTTTTGCTTCCTTGCTTCAAATATCCAGACTGCAAAGAAGCTCTTGCCTACCTAAACAACTTTCCATGCAAGTCATCAGAATCTGCTCTGATCCTGCCAAACAGCTGAGGTAACTTGAATCCTTTCACTGTTGGAAACCATCTTGATATTGCTAGTTCTCTTATCTCCCCACCTCCCCCCACCACCTACCCAACTATCAGTGAACTTTTGACCATTCTTCAGAGTTGCTCCAATGCAGAGAACTTATAATTGGGTCACAGTTGTAGGATTTTCCAAATAATATTCAACATTAATATTTTAAATTGAGATTTGAAACATTGATTTCTAACAGCCATGGCCATGAATCTATCATATCTGCTTCTCTGTGTCAGTTTGTACCACTGGGTACAGTAGGCCTCCTAAAAGCCCAGGTGGTATAAGGGTCTAGACATGTTGAGATGACTATGTTGCTATGGTGATTCTGCAGATGGTCAAATAGTCAATGGTTGACTTACCTGGCAGGAGATTTGTAAAAATTACTTTGTTGAGAGTAAAATAAAATAAGACCCCCTCCCTACCCATTTTTCCTCCCCTGAAAGCTACTGTAAAGGTGCATTAATATGTACTTTGGGATTAACTCTGAAGAGAAAATGGGAGAAAAGTTTCTGGTAGGGGAAGTTGCTGATATCTTCTGGAATCTAACTGGTGTTGTTTGCAGGGTCAAAGACTAGAGAACAATGGAGTTAAACTTGGCCTGTCTCTTAAATGGCAGGTACTAAGAGTTTAGGAAAATTTAACCCCTTTACACATACATCAGAGTATTTAGTCACAAATTTCTTTGATACTAACCAGCTTTAATTCCACAAGAAACATCTTGAGAGAGTAGGAATACAATGTCCAGAAAACCTGAAAAATTATTGGTGCTATGTGTGAGGCTGAAGACCATTATGATATTAAGCAGAGTAAGATAACAATTTACCTTTTTGATTTCTGCTACTTGACTTGTTACTCAGGGGCCTCACAGTCATAAAAGTTAAATTGTGGGTAAGAAAATTAGAGTTTAAATCAGGCTTATGTGACTATATCTCTGACTTTCATGGCTGTTTGGGCAAAGATGTCGGCTGGCATTAAAGATCTTTAATTTCTTTTTCTCACTGGTTATAGGATAAACTCACACACAAACATATACATATACATATTCTTAAATTGGTGAGTAGACAAATATTTAGGGAAGTAGCTCTTAGATTCTGTATATGAAAAACAAATGAGAATAATTTGGAGCACTAAAGTAGTCTCTTATGTATATTAGCTGTTTGAAGATATCTGACAAATTAAGGAAAAGATGAATGAATAAACATATTCTAATAAGCATCTGAGATGCAATATTACCTGAAAATCTCTTGTGAGTTTTGCATTTTACTTCATATTTATATTGGTCTTAGTGGAATAAAAAAATAATGAAAGGTTTTCTTCCCTAAGTTTTGAGTAAGATGGATTTTCCAGAAGATGTTTGTTTTTAATTGTATAATTTTGGGTACCACCTGGCACACCAGTGTGTTGCCCTAATTCAGTGGGTTGAGACTGGCTTACCATTGGTTACGCTAGGCAACTTTTAAAGGATGTTAAGGCCTGGGTCTCACTGAAGAACAATTATATCCAAGTCTCTAGAGGTAGATTCTTAGCCACAGTACTTCTTTTATTTCTTTTTTTAAAGTTATTTTGACATGTATTTTTAGTTATTGATGGACCTTTATTTTATTCATTTATCTGCATGTGGTGCTGAGAATCAAACCCAGTGCCTCCCACATGCTAGGCAAGTTCTCTACCACTTAGCCATAGCCCCAGCCCCACAGTACTTCTTTTACTCTCCCCAGATGACTTTAGTGCTCCTGCAGGGATGAACCCCACTGCTGTTCCTGGATGCACAATCAAGTTTGAGAAACAGGGCTGAGGTCATTTCAGACACTACAGCATTCTTCAATTCACATCATATCTTTCTTTGAAAGGTCCAAATTGTTTCCATGGGACCTGCAAACATCTGTGTATACAATAGTAACCTGACTGGAGGAAAGTAAAAACTTGATCCTTCCTGAAATACAGGCCTACTGTGCAGCCACATGGGATCTGGATGTTGGGCATGCAAGCTGCTGATTCTAAAGCTAAGAAGCAGAACTAGTTGTTAACACCTTGGGCATTGATTTTTTTTAATCTTCCCATGGTAAATTTCTGTATCTAAAGAAAATTATAACTTGGAGAAGAATGCAAATTGTTGATTTTAAGAAGTATTTAATCATTACAATTTTTTATCAGATTGACTTTCTAAAACCTACCAAATTCTTTTACAATATTTTCAGTATTTGCTGAAGGATGACATCCCCCCTGCCTTAATCATGTGCCAGATTACTCATAAACCTGGACCATATGCCACTGCAATTTGCTGATGGGCCCAAGCTGTTTTGGTAGATAAAAAATCCAAGGGGATTAAAATGGCTCAATCCTCACTGTGAACAGAGCAACGGCAATAGGGCAGTTATGTGCTCCCCTCTCTCTCCTTGTCCACATAGCATCTTTGTTCTCTTAATTGAGGTCAGAGAGAACCCCAAACCTGAGCATCACCTGAATGCTCAAAAATATATTTAATATATTTCTCTTTAAATAAAGTTTCTTTAGATACTTAAACAAGAAACGAAGTTTCAAAGACACACAATTCATGCAAGGGATAGAATAGAGAGTTTGTGCATAAAAGTAGGAATGTTTCCCCCCCTTTGGCTTCAGGGTGATGTGGTAGAAGAGGGGACACTTTTAAGTTGTGAGTGACACAAGGAATCTTCCTCCCTATTTGGCTCCTGTTTTTCTCTCAGCATGGTTTGTGGTGTTATTCTTTGTCATCAGTGTTTGAATGACTACAAGTTTTGTTTATGATAAAATGAGCCCTCTGTGATTCTTCACATGAAATCAGAGTCAGATAGTTTAATTTATTTAAATTTAAAATAAACTTTGGGAAAATATAAATTTCTGCAAGATACTTTTCCATGGTCCTACTTTTCTAATGTACATGAAAGTTTCCCACCTGAATTCACCATTGAGATTTATTCTTTTGTCTTCAGATCCATTTCTTGATAGCATCCACTTATTTTAAATGTTTAGCATGATTTCTTTGAAGGTAAAGCAATAAAACATATTTCTTTAACACATTCTAATTATTCATACTACTTGAATGCTTTATACAAATATGAAACAATGGAGAAAATGCTAATTATCCAGAGTTTTATATTACTATTAAATGATTTACATATTGCACAGTTGCGTGTAGATCCAGAATTGGAACCACTGAGGAAGTTCATGAAACGGCACTTAAATCATCTTTGTGTTGTGCTTCTGTCCAAATGAGGAATTATTTCTAAATTTTCCTAACTTTAAAACTGGTAGTGGTGATAAATATTAAAGAGGCATTCTTGTATTGAATTTCCTGTAACTTTCATTCACGACTATGCAGAATAATTTTAATTTTCCCCCATGACATGTTTAAGAAGCAGTCCCCTAACCTCAGGTATTTGACAGCCACTATGGATGACCTTATAAGTACATTTGCCTTTCATGAGGGACCCTACTCCTGAAACATCGGGAATGAAGTTGTCACTTAAAGGCCCAATTGCATTTTTACTGTGTTAGAACCAGTTAATACCCATATGTGTCCAGAATTAATCACACAGAGAGGACAGTTGTTATGTCAGTCACTAATGACAGAGTGCATCTTCCCAGTAGGCAAAAAGAGATTATTAAATCTTGTGAATCCTCCTTATCCTCTTTGTTGTTGAACATAAAGTGTGGCTCATTGGGAAGACCTGGCATTGTGAAAAGGGACTCATATTCATTTCACATGCCCAGTGGGGGAGAGGTCTTTCCTAATCACACTTCACTTCTTATATTGTCTCTTAGTCAAGCTTCTTTTAGTTGAAAGTGACACAAACATGATTCTAGCTGTCATAGAAACAAAGGGATTATTTGCACAAGTAGGACTCCAGGATAAAATCAACAAGATTTAAGCAATGTAACCCAAATTTCCTTGTCTTGGTCCTTGTCTCTGTTGGTTTCATGCTCTGCTGCTCCATAAAGGCCTTCTCAATATGGCAAGTGATACAGTTCTTAACCACTTTCAGTTCATATCATCCCAATTTAGTGACCCTACAGAAATGAAATAATTCCTGTAAACATCTGCATGAAAATTTTGAGAGGTGTAGGGACGGTGTATACATAGGATGACCATTGAATAGAAACATACCCATGTTCCAAAAACTGGATTCTTATCCAGTTTCTTCATTTCTTTTTTCCTTTTCTGTCCCTGTCTAGATGCCTTGGAGGATATCTTGGATTCCCGCCTATTTCTGAAGTTCTTAAGAAATGGGGATCTAGCTTTTCCATGTCTTTTCTTTCTATTATGATTCTTCCTTAAAAGCATGTCTTAAGTTTATTGAAACTTAATTCAGTAACTACAAAGTGGACTAATAATACCCAAACCATAAAGCTGTTGTGAGTACTGTTAAATAGTAGATTGCTTAACAAATCTGGGTTCTGTTCTTTTGTTATGTTTGTATTACAGAAGGACTTTGAAGAAGGTAAGCACATTGACATGGAGGTCATGGTAGCATTGTTAAATGTGTACATAATTAATGTGAATGCTATGAACTTTGGATTTATATTTTCCCACTGATTTTTGGAATTTTGCAAGTTGGATAAACATATTTTTGAAATAATGTTTCTACTGCTGAACTCTGTCTCTGAAATTCTTCCTTAAAAAGTGAGTACTTTAATGAAAATAATTTTTATTCAGATATTTATCACATCATTAAAATCACAAAAGATCTCCATTATATGGAAGAATATAAGGTAGACTTATTTACAGTAATTAAAAATCAGAACATCAGAATTTGTGATGCGTGCTTTGAGTTATTAGAAATGAGTTTTAGCTACCAACTTAAAGAATCCAAAGGCCCTTTTTGTCAAGTCTAAGCTTAGCAATGCCAAAATGTGTAAAGAGATATTTATGCAGTTTTGATAATTAAATAAACCACCACTTAAAATTTTTTAAATGTTAAAACATCTTAAGCAATTTTTATAAACAGAATAAAAAATGTGGGAAGTGTGAAATGAAGAATGTTTTCACTCATTAGAGATAACCTTATATAGTTTCACTACTTATGAGTTATCAGGACATCTGTAACTTGTGAAAATGATTTTCATATCTTATTCCCAAATATTATGTATTTTCTCTTTATTTTTGAAAACATGTACATATGCAAATGCACATATTGAGAAATAATTTTTTGGTATTTAGTTTTTAGTACTAAGTTGTTAAAATAGGAGTTTAAAAAATCATTTGTTAAGATATCCCAACAAAAGAATAATTAAACATACTACTAAAATTATTTATGACCTTGTTCCTTCACAGGAAAAGTCATCTTTCCAGAGACATAACAAACTGGCAGATTGGGGTATGTAGAAACATCAATAATGTCAAATATTTTTTTTTTACTTGTGTACTGAAAGTACAGCAAAGTAAGCATAATAAAATTTGTTTTAAAAAGAAATGATGAATAAAAGATCAATGGGCTGAGTAAAAGGGTTAAGCAGACAGAAAAAAAAGAAAATCTGTTTCAAATCTGTTTCCACACAATCGCTTCTAAGAGGTACATAAGAGGCAGTACATTAAAAGATAGGTTGTGAAAACCAAGCTGGCTTTTTTGTATGATCTAGTTGATTGGCATCTATGCTGGGTATGTCCTATGTCATGTCTTCTTGGGTCACCTTCTCACTCTAGCAATTGTTGTGGGAACCAACAGCATGCAGTTGCACACCACTGAGAAGACTATAGACCAAAGCATGGTAATACCCCTGCCTGCATGCAGTGGTGGAGATGATGAAATATCTGCTGATGCTAAATGCTTTGGGAAAGCAAAACAAAACAAAAATAAAGGGTGGGGGGTGGAGCACCAGTATGGGGAGAGGTGGGAATTGCAATCTTTCAATAAGTTGTCAACGCAGACCTCACGGGGAAAACAAAAGCTCTTCAATTTACAATGGGGTTTTATCCAGATAAATCTATTCTAAGTTGAAAATGCATTTGGTATACCTAACCTACATAGGGTAGTGTGGAAACTCAGTACTCTGTAGAATATGGGTGTTTATCATGGTGATTATGTGGCTTAAAACTGCTTCTTTCTGCCACCACCCAGCATCAGGACAGAGTATTTAACCACATAACATCAACCCAGAAAGAGAGCAAAATCCAAGTATGGTTTCTACAGAGTGTCTATCACTTTGCAACATTGTAAAGTTGAAAAATTGTAAGTTGAACATGGTAAATTGGGGGATGTCTATGTAGTGCTGCACAAAGAGAGTGAGAGACGGAGCTTCTCTGGGGGCACAGTCTTCTAGTACAGAAGCTCTGAGGCATAAATATGGCTGGAATGTTCATGGCCCCCAGGGGAGCCAGTGTTGCTGGAGGAGAGCTAGCCAGAGACATAAATGGGAAGTGAGGTGAGAGAAATGATGGTGCCAGGATGCAGGCTTCTCTAAGGATCATGGCTTGGATTCTAATGAGAAAGGAACTCTATCGAAAATCTTGTGAAGAGTGACATGATGTAGTGAGATGAGACTGGAGGGTGTGTGAACTAGTGTGGAAACAGATACCAGTTGGAAAGCTACTGAAATAATTCAGTCAAGAGCTAAGGGACTTTGAAAAGGTGGAAGCAATAGATGCAGGAAGATGAACTAAGACTCTGATGTACTGGGAAGGCAGAACCAGTAGATTTGCTAATAGGTGAGATGTGAAATAACTGAGAGAGGAGTGAAGGACAACCTCAAAGTTTTAGTTGATCAGGAAAGAAGTTGCTGCTATTAACTGAGACTGGGGACACTTTGACAGTTGATGGGTTTGGAGATATACTGAGTTTGAGATACCTGAGGCATCAAAATAGAAATATACATTGGGCAGTAGCCTAAGTATACATGCCTGGTAGTTAGGAAGGTTCTTGGGATGAATTGTAATTTTGGGAGTCATCACTGTATAAATAATATTCAAAGTTACAAAATTGATACTCAAAGAAGCAGAGTCTAAGGAGATAAGTGTCTGAGGTCTGTACTTTGGGTCATCCTATTGTGTGGGGGTTGAGGAGCAAAGGAGAAACTTGAAAAAGAGCCAGAGTAGAAGGGAACATTGAAAGAGAGGGTAACTGGGAGGATGTAAAATCTTGGCAGCCAGAAGTAAAAGAGCTTCAACAGTGTCAAACACTGATCAGAAGAAAGTGAGGTGAGCTTTGAGAATTAGGCATTGGATTTCTCAAAGTGGAGGTCATTGGTAATTCAGAAGACAAGACTCAGGAAGATAGTAGAGGAAGAAGTCAGAAGGAGTTCAAAAGCAAGGGAAACAAAATGTAAAAGGAAGATCAGAGTGGAGAAGGAGCCGGAAAGGGTCTGTGAGGTCAAAGGAAGGATTCTTCTGTTAATATGGCAGAGATAATAGTGTGCAAGCAAGCTATTAGAAACCATTCAATAGAAAAGGGAAATTGATGATGTAAGAAAAGAGGAAGAATTGCTGGACCACCAGCCTTGAGTAGGTAAGTGATCAGGTGACCCAGAGTATAAGGTACTAAATCATAATGTTCTTGATAATACATGAAACTATTGATGCTCTTTCAATAAAGTGAATCTTAGCATCACACATATACTTTAGAAGAATTAATATCTAAACTAAATTGTATTGGGGGAGAGCAGAACTACAAATAAAGTAGAAGGCCTTTGCATCTGTCCAAACTAAGATAGTACTAGATGTAAATAGAGTAGTAGCATTGGCGATGGAGGAAAGGTCTCTGATGATTAGATACTGTAGACATAAAAGACTTGACAAGCTATTGAATGTGGGTATCAGTGAGGGGAGAAGTTAGAAATATTCACCATCATCATGACACTTTGCTCATGAATCCATGGTCAGGGATTTTGGAAGGGCTCAGTTGTGCAGTGATGTAGGGTCTCTCATGAAGCTGCAGTCAGGTGAGGGCTAGGGCGGCAATCCTCTGAAGATTATATTGGGCTGGACGTAATAAACGGTTCCCTCATATGCTGGCTGGTGGCTGGAATATGAATGATAGTACCTACATATGACTCTCTCAGGTAGTTGGAATTCCTCCATTGAAGAAGACTTCCCCAGAGAAAAACTCCTAACGTGACCAGGGAGACACTTCCTAATGTCATAGTTTCCTGGCCCCAGAAGTCACACATTCTCACTTCCATCACTCTATTGGTGAAACCAGTTGCAAGCCCTCCAGATTCAAGGGGTGGGGATAGACGATTCTTTCCTTGGACTTTTCAGAGAATTTTCATCCATTTTAAAAGAAATGCCCCTCCACAATTAAAACAGGAATAGCTCATTATACCTGTATATCTTGCTACCTTTTTCCTAAGTGACTTTTAATTAAATAATTGTGCCTAATAAATACTTATGGGTTAAAATCTTTAAAACCTGGCTCAGCAAATTACTACCTGTGTGGCTTTTGAGAAGTTATAGAATGTTATCTATGCTTCATTTTGATGAGCATGGTCAAATAGGTTCAATCACAGGGACTCTGATGGACTATTATCACCATAATTAATTAAGTCTGAGTAAGGATTCTATACTTGCTGAAGCACATTCCCAATATTCAACATAATCCTTCAGGGAGGTGTTTGTATGATTGAGTTACAAATGAGGAAACTGAGCCTCAAAAACATTACACAGGTCCCTTTACATCACACAGGGGGGGCATGGAAATTATCAAGGACTCCATTAATGTTTTTGGAACAGTCCTTCCTCTGAAGGTCAGTAAACTCCAGCCTCCTGCCCATTTTTTGTAAATAAATCTATGATAACACCACCATACTCATTTATTTACACATTATTTATGACTGCTTTTTCATGGTTTGTGGAATAATTGTAATAGAATCTTTATGTCATACAAAGTCTAAAAATTTATTCTCTGGCCCTTTATGGGAAAATTTGGTAACTCCTGCTCTAAAACATTCTTTTAAAAATGTCCTAAGTGGGATCTGTTATGGCCTGTTGTATAGCCGAACCACATAACATGTAATGAAAACCTTCAACATAAATAGAATGCTATCTATAAAAAGATCAAATTTTCAGTGACATTAGAGGGCAATTCCTATCCCTTTTTCCTACCTCCAGAGATGTTTCCTAAGACAAGACAAAATACATGAACTGCATCCAGATTTAAACATTAATTTTGGGATGTTTGCCAGACCAGATGGTTACCAAAGCTAAATGCCACTGATTTATTTCTTACCCTTTACGAAGCAACATTAGAGACGATGGACCTTATCAGAACAAATGAGAATAAACAGCAGAACGCAGATCAGAAGAGAATTAAGAACAAGTGCTATTGAAATTTTATTATGCTATAATTAATTTTGTAAATAGAAAAAAACACTAATTATTAGCAAGTTGTGAATGGCCCCAACTAAGCTTTAACAAGTGGCAGCTGGACAAGGATGGACTTTTCTATTTCATGGATGTCACTTTTCCTCGTATAGCATTGTGACCATAATTTCTAATACCTTTACAATGCTCTCTTGCAAATGCAATTGATCATTCATTAAATATCCTTTTGAGTATTTAGTAAATGTAGAACATCTGATCCCTGCAAACAAAATTGCCATACAATAATGATCTCTGCCCTGGAGGTGCAATGGTGCGTGGTGGTGTAGAATAATTGTAATAGAATCTTTTTTTGGATCACAGACCCAAATATGATCAAAACTGAAAATATTATTTTCAGAAAACTGAGAATATGATCAAAACTGAAAGTATTATTTTTAGAAAAAAATTGTTCAAAGACAAAGGTAATATTACATATAATTTTAAAAGTCTTTTGATTTCCGGTAGGTCACTCATAGAAGACTATACAGGGCTTAACCTTAGTTTTAGAATCTTTGTGGAATATCCTGGGCACAAAGTGAAAGAGTGAGCTGGCATGTGTGTGCTTGAGTGTGTATGTGTGTGTGCGTGCACGCCTGTACGTGTGTGGAGGGAGAAAGGTAAGGCTTCACAAAGAAGTTGTGTCAGCTTTTTTTAGGAGATTAAGTTGAAAAAATATTTTCTAGGTGAGAACAATAGCTTATTCAGAAGTAACGAGAAGTGATTTGTAGTGGGAATTGAGGAAGGCAAGGCAGTTTGATATGAAAGGTACAACATTAGAGTGGAAGAAAAAGCCTAGGCTAGAAACAGATACGAAACTGATGGCAGAAGTTTCTGTGAATTAAGACAGAGTAGACTGTGCATTTTTCATAAGCAATCATACAGCCCTTCAGGGGACACAGTGCAGGGCAAGCAGTCACCACAGAACTTTTAAAGACATGTTTTCACTTCTGCATGATTATTGCTTATTTTGTCTTTCCTTGATTGCTTTTTTAAAAGATTAAGTATATACTACTAAACAAAGATATTTATACATAAAGATAAAGATCCTTTTATATCGTGGAAATTAATTAATCTTGTAGCAATCCTTTTTGGTTATTCAGAAAACTGAAACCTAGGAAGTAATTAATTTGATCAAGCCCACATAACTGAAAGTAGCCGAGCTGAACGCTGAACATCCCCTCTCTCTCTACACACACACACACACACACACACACACACACACACACACACTAATTGTAGATGGACACAATACTTTTATTTTATTTATTTTTATGTGGTGCTGAGGATCGAATCCAGTGCCTCACATGTGCTAGGCAAGTGCTGTACCACTGAACTACAATCCCAGCCCCTGAATATTTTTTTTTCTGTCCCCAGGTCCTATAGATTTTCCCTTGGGCATAAGATACTGAGCCAAACATTTCCTTTCTGAGAATAACTGATTATTTCTTGTTAATGTTGGATATCTCCTTAGAGCAAGTCCAATGATTGATTAAAATTATACTATTTATTTATTGGTACTAGAGATTGAACTCAGAAGTGCTTTACAACTGAGCCATATCTCCAGCCCATTTTTTTGTTTTTTAATTTGAGACAGGGTCTTGCTAAGTAGCATAGGAGCTTGCTAAGTTGCTGATACTGTCTTTGAACTCCTGCCTCAGCCTTCTGAACCTCTGGAATTACAGTCATGCTTTACCACGCACTGCAAAATTATACTTTTTAAAAGGGAGTTAATTTTGGAGGAAGTTAGGCTTATTTTGTATGTGTGTGTGTGTGTGTGTGTGTGTGTGTGTGTGTGTTCATCTCTGTGTGTGTTTGTGTGTGCTTCCTCATGCTTACTTTTCCTTACTTTGGATTTTATTTTGTAAAAGGGAAAGCTGGAGGGAGACTTATAGCTGGGTTGACCTGAGTTAACTGGACAGACAGGGAAAGATTTGAAAGGCTAAGACGTGTATTACAAAGTGCTAGGAATTTCTCCACAGTATAATTCCAAGCCATAAACAAAATGACTGTGCATCATAAGGTGAACAATACACTAAAGAATTTTAAAAATTAGCCAGGTGTGGTGGCTTATGCCTAAAATCCTAGTGGCTCAGGAGGCTGAGGCAGGAGGATTGTGAGTTCAAAGCCAGCTTCTTCAACAAAAGCAAGGTGCTAAGCCACTCAATGAGACTCTCTCTCTAAATAAAATACAAAATAGGGCTGGGGATGTGGCTCAGTGGTAGAATGTCCCTGAATTTAATTCCTGGTATCAAAAGGAAAATAAAAGAATTTAAAAAATCATTTTCAGACCTCCTTAGGGGTGACAAATATATATTATTATACAGCTACAATGAAGGCAATGGTGGCTTAGAAGTATCAGAAACTAGAAATATTTGCAAATTCAATCCTCTCCAGTATCACACATGGCTTGACTTTCTCTCTTAGTTTTGCTTTTTGGCATAATAGATTGCATCTAAAAGCTCTTTCCAAAATTCAAACCTAATTAACACATCCATTCCTTTTCTATTGAGAACTATAGGCCAATTAAAGACTACTAATTTGGGGGCCACAGAACAAGAAGGAGCAGTGCTTGCATAAATTTTGTTGGGGAAAGATTGAGAACACTGTCGTGAAGGAGAGCAGCCAAGACACTGTACACAATGTGACATTTTAGCATCAATTGGGTGCCATTTAAGGATATTCAATATCCAGTGGGAAAAGAAAAGGCAGTGCTGATTGAAGATGTGAAAAGGGAGGAGGCTTCCATTGCTCAATCTGCCTTGGTTCATCACTGTGCTCTGGGCCTGCTCTGATCATAATGCAAGATCCATCCCTGGGTGAAATAATTTACAATGAAGTTTGTGGAATCACATTAACAAGAAAGGGGAGAAAAATGCCAAGGGCACCTCCCAATGTTCCACAAGTGATAGGAAGGACATCTGGAATAGAGCATGTTGAGAGCTGTTTGCTGTGTGCCCTCCTCTGTGGAGGACAACCTCTCACCCTGCCAGCCCAGAGCCAAGCAAGTCACAGCTCTGTTTACAGGGAGGTTGCTGTGACCTCTCAGGCCTACTTTCCCCTCAGCTGGATCCTAAGCATGGTCCCCTTGCACAGCCTTGCATCATCTCCTTGGAACACAGCCAGGTGGAAAGAGAACAGCTGGGAAGGGACATTGGTAAAAATCCCTAAGAACTACAAAGCTTCTAGAAATCCCTCTTTTCAGCTTGTGGACCCTGAAGGCACTTTTACCAAACACAATGGAAGTGTGGGGAGAGAGGAGAAAGAATGCAAGTTTGAGAGGCATGATCACATTACAAGCCAAAAGACATTTGTAACAAGACTAAAGGTTCTGTGTGCTTTTTAGTATTGAGTAACATGATGATAGGCATGTTTATTCAAGCCCAGAACAAGTTCTCTTGATACAATAATAGGACATATAGTCCAGAGAAAACAAATGTTGTCCTGCTGCATTTTAATAACGAATATACACAGTTTAAGGGTCCTTTCAATTGTCCAGAGTCACTTCTCACATTCTAGTTCATTTTTTTATTAGAAAGATCTGTTTCCAAAATGACTCTTTAGAATTGTTAACAGATACATACTATGAAATGAAATCATTTTAAGAGAACATCAGTTGTTAGCCTTTAGTCTTATTCCTTTAAATTGAAAATACTCAAGTAATACTACACTTTCTCAGAGAACTGTGATGAAGTTCTTCTCTCTATTTTGGTTCTTTGAATAAATTTAATACTGATCTAAGATTTATAAGCTGGGTATCACAATGGAAGTTTTGAATCTCTGTGTTCCTGAGTAATTACAGATACAAAGTCAAAATAATATCAGAATGTACCTGATATGGTTGTTTGACAATTAAATAGAATAATATATATATAAGGTGTTTAGCAAAATGCTGTAACATAGGAAACAGTGCTAGCTATGATCATCTTTGTTCTACTTACCATTGTTCATTTAAATTCGAGTGTCTTCTAGTGGCTCAAGAATCTATCAATTTTAAAATAAGTTTTATGATTAGTGACAGCATATAAGTTCTAATTAGTTACGCAGTTATCACTAGTGTGACATTAGAAAATGCACAGAAAATTTCATCTCTAAATTTGCCTGATAAGAGGTTCTTATATACATAGGAAGTTTTAAAACATTATCTCAAACTCCGTCTGGGTTTAATTTTCAATCACATCAATGTTTGAATTGTGACAAATCAGAAAATCTCAATGATTTAAATTTGTTGATAATCATAAATGAAGCATATATTTATCTACTCTCTAAATCTTATATGCCAACATAAAAACCTGTGGAGTTTTATAATTTGTTTATTCAAAGAACACCTGTGCAAAACAGAGGAAGCCGGAAACAATATTAGCGAGCCTAAAACTCATGTTGTTTGCTGTTTTAGGGCACCAGATTCTCAAGCATTATTGAAAAAAACACTCAGAGATGAGTGGAAAGTGTGTTGAAATCAGAAAAGAAGACTGTGTCAGGGCCCATCTGCCACAGCATGGAGACTCCCCTTTGTTTAAAGGCCAGCCAGCCATTGTCTTTGGATCTTCATGTGCACATCCCAGTGACATAAATGGAAGTGTCGGGTTGAAAGCTTTCCAGACTTGGATACATCGTGTTCTAGATTCTTTTGACCTAATATGATAGTTTCCAGGCTTAGAACCAGCAGGAATGAAAATTAAATGCCCCCAATACTTTTCTAAAAGCTTCAAGTATCATTTAATTGGGTCAAGTTCTAATCTATCAAACAAGGGAAGTTTTCTGGGTCTCGAGGTAGAAATAAAATGCCTTGAAGTGGTCAACACTTTCTTGTTCTGGAAATTCTTCTACTCTGGCTGTGACCTTATATTCCCTCCTGGTGATTCATTTTAAACATCCGAAGGCAGATTCTAAGATAAAGTCTTCTGTATAGATAGTTTATTCATGAAATGATGCTAGAAAGCAAGAAGTGGTGAAGGTTTGCTGAGGAGTACTGCTGGACTGACCATACGAGTAGTGCCTAATTCTGTGGTTTCCTCTGAAGAGACTTACAGTATGTGTTTGAGAATTGGCCAACTGCATGGTAAAAGGAGTGAGCATCTATCCTTTAGCTTTTTTCCCCCATTGGTCAAAGAAAATCTCACTAATATTTATTTCATCACACTTCTGTATGTCGCATAGGTTCTTGTAGACTCTCATGCATGTGCAACAAACAAAATAACAAAAAAAAAAAAAAAAAAAAAACAAGGAAGGTAGGAATTGAGAAATACTTAGCCCAGGCCTGATTCAAGTGCTGTCAGGTTGCAATTTTGGTCAAGATTTTCAAAAAAACTAATCACCGCAGCAATCCAATGAGCCATTGTGTGTAGTACCACCTCTATGATTCCGGCATTAGGTAAGTAAGTGTAGTTCTGGAAAAGATTAGATATGAATGGAAAACCAAGGTTTCAATTCTGGTAAGGTTGATACTGAGAGGAAGATATTCAATGTAATGAAATTGAAATTGATGATTGGATAGTCTCTGGGATGATGCCCCATTGTCACCAGTTGTATGACATTTAGCAGTGGCAGTAGCTTAGTTCATTCTTAGTGAGAGAAAGCCCATGCTCTTTGGTTCATTTATGGCTTCTATCCTTGATACAATGGCTACTTTGTTCATAATTCATTGTGTTAAGTAAATAAGATGACTAACATCCATAGCATAACAGCAACTGGTCAAATGCCTCTTCTGTGGTGGATGCCCTTCCATGGCTACTAATATCAGACATTAATATTAGCATACTCTGTTATTCATTTCCATTATTCTATCTACTTGTTACACCTCTGAACATTTTTTTAAAATTGTTCCTTCAGGTAGAGGGGGTCAATGTCTGTACTGAGAAAAGAAATCTGAGCCTTTATACGCCTCCAAGTGCCAGCATTTGAGTGAGTCATCTTTGACGCTCTGTGTTTTCAAGTGACTACAGCTTCACATCTGAGTACAATCAGATCAGAGGCCCTTGGAGTGGATGGTACAGCCACTCCCCTCCCAAATTGCTAACCTAAATGAGGATCAAAGTAGAATATTTACTCAGATAATTTGGGGTTAATTTGGTAGGTGGGAATAACAACTGGAACTAATTACTATGTGCCAAGTACTTTCCTCCACACATTATCTCAGTCAACACCTTTACCTCTGACAGCACAGTCACTTTAGAGATGAAGAAACTGAACTTTTAAAAGTTTTTTTTTTAATTTTGTTTAATTAGTTAGACATGACAGTAGAATGCATTTATGAACTTTGATATATCATACATAGATTGGATATAATTTTCTCACTTTTCTGAGTGCACATGTTGCAGAATCATATTGGTCATGTGGTCACATATATACATAAAGTAATAATATCTGTTTCATTTCACTATCTTTCCTATCCCCACATCCCCTCCTCTTCCTTCCCATCACTTCTCTCTACCTAATCTAAGGTAATGCTATTCTTCCCTAGGGCCCCACCCCAACCCCGCCCCCGTCCTCCGCCTTATTGTGAATTAGCATCCACATATTAGAGAAAACATTCGGTCTTTAGTTTTGTGGGATTGGCTTATTTTGGTGAGCTTTAAAAAGGTTAACCCTCTCCCAGTTGTGATGCAGTTAAGAAGGAACGAGTTGAAATTTAAACCCAAGTCTGCCTAATTGGAACCTAAGAGATGAGATTAAAAGAAATAATTTGTAGAGTAATACCCACTTTTCAAGTAGAAAAAAAATGTTGTCAACTTATATAATATTAATTCATTTAGAAATACCCATAGTAAATAAAATAGTTAAAGCACTTCCTAGAGTTCAGCATGTGCAACCTGGAGATGAAAAATTTGGCTAAGAGGGCCCTAGTGAAAAACAAATTTAACTATTACCATATGAATGTTGTTACCTGAACAGTGCAGATGCCAAATTGTTGAGCAAAAGGTATTGGAAATAATCTGTAGCAACTTTTGTAAAGATGTTTTGGCATGAAAACGAAGAGCAGTTTCATTTTGAAACAGTGAAAAGCCTTAGTGAAAACGTAATTAGTATCTGTAAAAAGTGAGTAATTATAGCGCTTTCCTTTAAATGACCTTTGATGAAATTCTAGTTCTTTAATATGCTATTACCCACTTAAGCTAACATTAAAAAAAAGAGAGAGAAATCAATTTCTTGGCTTTTCATACCCTTTAAAGGTCTACTGTCAAAACAGAAATGCCAAGTTTAAACTACTGCATTATATTCCAAGACTGATTGAGGACTGTGATTATGTCTGTTCACCCATGACTGAAATACTTTTTATTTGTTCTGATTGTGTATGTGGTTTATAATTTATTTATACCAATTAAAAAACATTTCCCAATTTTATTCAGCTTGACTTATACAGTTTTTTACATATAAACTCTACATACTGGCAAAGAAACTTCAGCACTGATTACCCTGTTACTTCTTGATTGCTCTCGAATCTTCTCCAGAGGTACTTTGCTTCACTCCTCTGTGATATCTGGTATCCAGGAAATGGGTTGAATACAATGGGTTCATGTATTAGGACTTGAAGTTTGTGATCCCTGGTTCTCAAATGTTAGTGTGTATAAGAATCTTGTGGAGAACACATAACAGACACTGATCCCTGGGCCACACTGCAAAGAGCACTTTGGAGCAGGCCAGAGCCCACTTGTAAGGAGGACTCTTCAAGCTTGTCTTGCATATGGGCTGAGCATCATGTGGGCAAACATTATCCTAGGTATTTTTCCAGTAATTTTATGAGTCATTCCTAGATTATAGGATATCATTTACCTTAAATTACTAACTATATACACTTCTGTATAATTTAAGAAATTTGTATAATTTCTTAAAAGTTAAAAAAATCTACACTTTAAAAAACATTATTCAAAATAAACGAAACCCTTAAAATACATACCAAAATGATTATTAGAAGTATTTGAATTATTGGTTAGAGTGCTATGTTAGCAGGATTTAAAGGTATATGTATGTATAACAACCTTAGCACAAAGTATTGATTTTATAATACTGACCATGCTTACATATGATTACATATTTGTTATACAAATTGTTATATGTGATGTTATAATTACACAGAAAATAAAGCGACTTTATAAGTATATATTAAATAAAAAATGTTTAATTTAATTTCTCAAAACACATAATTAAAATTTGTATGAAAATTTGCAAATATTAAAATTAGCCAAGGTGTAAGCAGTTATATAGTTGTTTCATCATTTCTGTGTTCACCACTGTCTTGAAACACCAAGGATCAAAACAAAACCAATGAGGCTCCCATTGACTTAATTGCTCATGGACTTGATTTATCTTTACCTATATATTCTTATGTTTCAGAATATTCAATTTTTTCATAGACTTTCCTCTTACAATCTACATAATAGTTGTGTACTTTCTCAAAATAAGTATTATCTGAAATTAAAACTAGAAAAGACAAAGACATTCAATTCACTCCCAATGGAATTCATATTTGTATTGATTTAGTAACTAATCTATCAACTAATCCCTATTACCAGACACACCCTCAGTACTCGAAGTACAAAATACCACAGAGCATCTGCTCTCTATGATACTTTCTAAAATAGGCCTCTGTACTTCAAAATCACAAGTAAAGTATTTCAGTATTTTTCTGAAATAATCATTTCTCTCTTATATCCAATTTTTGGTATTAAACCAGTACAATATACTAAAAGAAGGATCTCTGAAATCCTTTTAAGAACTCTATTCAAACATTTTCATCAATGATTTGTGGTATGTAATAACAACAAATCACTTATCTATAAAATATAAGTTTGTCAAAACATTTAAAATTGTTCAAAGATAAAATAATATGAAGGTTCTATATCTAATATGACAATGTAAGCATTGGACCTCCTTCCCAGCAAAAACAAGTGAAAAATACTTTATAACAGGTATTTAGTCTTTGGAAATGAACTTAATGGCATATATCAAATAAAGTAATATTTATTCAAGAAAATCTACTAAAACTTAATAATACCAGTGAAAGCTTGTGGTATGTGAATCAAGATCCACCCTTCCTTGGCCCTCACATTTTAGCAGGATGAAAACTCCACTCCAACCTTGTGCAGCCAAAAACAAAAGGGCTCCATCCCATCTTAGCTCCAAGTCAGAGAGTGATTTCCCAAGGATGGGCAGAACATTAGCATTTCACATCTTGCTCTCAGTTACCTTTTCTGAAGTTTTAAGTTGAAGGTAAGTATAACTCAGAAGTCGGAGCGCCTTCCTTCTCTCTAGCCTCCCCTCTACCTTCTTGGGTGTCGCATCACTGAGAGTACTGGGCTTGTAAAGTGGAGGTTCCAGGTGGAGACAGGCAAACTGAGAAGAAGCTCCCCAAACAGATTATTTGTTCATGAGAAAGAAATACACCATTGTCCTATTCCAGCTCCAGAGCCATGGCACATAGATTTTATCCAATGGGAGAGTCAGGCTATAAAATAGAAAGCTCTGAACCTCTCCCCCAAGGAACTGACTTTATTTGCAGCAGAATATGTAGAATTTTAAGCCTAAAGTATTATAGAAAGGAGGCAATTGGGCGCTTTTTACCCTACAGATTGGTGGATTTCTTTATGCATTGTGAATATAGGATAAACTATTGATTGGCTAATTTGTAAGACAGAACCAGGAAAAGAAACAGCCAGATGGATTCCTCTTTGAGCAAGAACAAATTTCAAACAGAATTTGACTTCAAGAGCTCTCCCATCAAAGATGCCCAAATTTGATTGGATCAGTCTGCTAAGTAGTTCAAACCCTAAGACACTGTTGAAGACGATGCAACAATCATCTGGCAATTATTAGTTTAACAACTGGGTGTGGTGTGGGAAAGAGGCTAAGAGAAATTTTCCAAGATCACCCTCATCTCAGTATGATTGTGGGCTATCCAAGGCTTTGTCCCCTCAAGAACAGCATCAAAGTCTTCCTAAAGGAATGGACAGGGGTGTGGTAGGTGCTATACTTAAACTAAAACAAGCCAGTTACTAAAAAAGTAAAAAGGAATAACAATAACAAGCCCTGGGGGGGTCAATATCCAGAGATGCTATACTATCCTATCTACAATGTGACTTCTAACAAAAATTTAGGAGACATGGAAATAACAGGAGAATATGATCCCAAGAAAACAGACACTAGAAACTGCTTGTTTGAATGACCATGTCAGATTTAACTTGAAGATAAATCATTAGGTTATACAATCTGAAGAGCTGAAAAGTGAAAAAAATAATAGTTGAAAAGTTTCCAAATTTACTGGAAAGCATTAACCTATATATTTTGGAAGCTCAACAAACTCCAATTAGTTTGTAAATGCAAAGAGATTCTAGGAAATCTGTCTTTCAAAGTTGAAAATAGAAAAAAATAAGATTAAAATGTAAAAAGTAGGATAATTTGATGTTAACAGACTTACTTTTCAAGAAATACTAAAATAAGTTTTTTAGGCTAAATGCATGTCCCTCTATTTTGTTGAATACACATATACCACCTATAAATATATTATGTAACTATAGGAGTATAAATGTATGCTTCTCTTAACTAATTTTAAATGCAATTGCATAAGGCAAAACAATACATCGATAATGAATGTAATATATTTACCAATAACAGTAAAGCAGGTTAGGAGGGAATCTAGTTCAACTGGGTTAAGGAAATGATTCCAGATGATAAGTCAAATCCACAAAAAGAGTTGAATAGATTTAGAAATGCTAAGAAGTTTAATATAATAAGAGCTGTAAGTATACATATGCTTGTCTTTATTTTTTGATATCTTTAAAATGTATAAAATTACTAAAGTAACAATTATTTTTAATGGATTTTTTTTACTTTGTTTATTCATATGTGGTGCTGAGTATCAAACCCAGGGCTTCACATATCCTAAGTAAGCACTCTACCACTGGGCCACAACTTCAGTCCACTATAGTAAAAATTATAATGACAAAATGTTGGATGTTAGCATTAATAGAATGAAATATGTAGAGCAATGTTACACATAAATAGGAAAAGGGAATAGAGCTTAACTTCTCATTAAAATCAAGTTCATATAAATCTAAAGGTGATTCTAATAAATTAAGATATTTGTAGTAAATTTTAGAGCAAATACTAAAAATAGTCTGCTTTAAAACATTCACTTAATGTAAAGAACACAGTGAACAGGTACAGAGGATCAGAAAAGACATGAAATATAGACAATAAGAAACTTAATGGAAAATAGAATTCCAACAATAACAATAATAACACTAAGTATAAATGGGTTAAATATTTTTATTAAAAAGCAGAAATTACTGGGATGGATTAAAAATTAAAATTGACTGTGTCTGTCTACTGAGGTACACTTTGGATTCAAAGTGATAGATACATTGAAAGTGAAAGAATGGAAAAGCATATCATACCGAGAGCAACTCCAATAAAGCTATGGTAACTATAGTATTATCAGACAAAATAGATTTTAAAATGAAAAAAATCTTATTAGGTATAAAGAGGAAGATTTCATTAAAATAAAAGTGTCAGTACATCAAGAGAGTATAGTAATTATAAGCTCATATGCACAAGATAATAAAGCATCAAAATATATAAAGCAAAAACTGACAAAAATAGAGGGATTGAATAAGAAGGGAGATTTCATTGCTCTACTTTCAGTGGCGGTTAGAAAAGTAAGGCAGAAAATCAAAAAGGAAATAAAATAGTGAGATAGTAATATAAGCTAAGGAGACTTAGAGCACTCCTTTCAACAATAGAAAACAAATTCTTTATAAATACATGTAGAACATTTTCAAAGGTAGATCATATGCTAAATCACAAAACTCAAGAAATATAAAAAATTTGAAATAATTCAATGTATTTCTCTAACCACAGAAAAATTAGGCAAACTCTTATATATATGGATATTAAAGAATACATCCCTTAATAGCTAATGTGTCAAAAAAGAAATTATAAGAGAAATTAGATGATACTTTGAAATGACTGTAAGTAAAGTTACAACCTACCAAAACCTGTGGGATGCACTGAGGCAGTGCTTGAATGAAAAGTTATAGCTGTAACTGTCTATGTTAGAAGAGAAGAAAGACACCAAATCAATAACTTAAAGTTTAAACTTCAGACAATGGAAAAAGAAGAGCAAATTAAACCTAAATAAAGTAAAAGGAAGAAAATAATAATGATTAGAGCAGAAATTAATGAAACAGAGAATAAAAAGGTAATAGAAAGTAAATAAAACCAAAAGCTGATTCTTGGAAGTATCAAAAAAATATTTATCTTAATTTACAAAGGGAAAAAGAGAGAGAGAGAGAGAAGGCTCAAATACTAGAATCAGATTTTAGAAAGGGGGCATTACTATCAACTCTATGAAAAGAAAAATGTATTATGGAGAAATGGCATGCCAATAAATTAGACAACTTAGCTATGCTATGGTCTAGATAAAGTTTATCCCACAAAGGTTCATGTGGTAGAAGCCTGGTATTCAGTATGGTGGTGTGGAAGAGGAGGAACCCTTAAAGAGGCCAGGCCTATTGGAAGGTAGTTAGCCTATGTTAACTCAGTTATCATGGATGTATTAATGCTATCTTATGGGAATGGGTCAGGTCTTGTAGGAATGGATTGATTCCTACAAGAGTGAGTTATTATAAAATAGCAAACTTGGTCTCTCTATAGTCTCTTGCTTCCTAGCTCATAAATGTGTTCCTGATCAATTTTGTTTTTGCTTCTTCACTATTTTGTGGAACAGTCAGAGAGCTTTTGCCAGGATGCTAGTGCTGTGCCATTTGGATTTTCCAGCTACCAGAATCATGAGACAAACATCTACTTTATAAAGTACCCAGACTCAGGTATTTTGTCATAAACACCACAGAAGAAATGGATAAAATGTCAGAAAGACAAAAACTGCTAAAACTGTCTAAAAAATATACAGACAATCTGAATGGATTTACGAGAGATGGAATTAGCAAAACAGCAACAAAAACAAACAAAACAAATCAAAAACCAACCAAACCAAACAAAACTACCTACAAAGAAAAGTCTAGGCCCAAATTTCTCCACCATTTGGATTTGATAAAATATTTGAAGGAGAATTTATACTAGTATCTGTTTAAATTCACCAATTTTTAATCTGTTCCTTATTTTCTTATTACAGATTTGAGAGTTCTCCTGTATTCTTAAGTCAAGATCTTTAGGAGATGTATAACTTTCAGTTTTTCTTAATAGTCTAACACTTTTCATATCAGGGTAATACTAGCCTTTTAAAAAATAATTCTGGAATATTCCAATATTTTGTGGAAGTTTTTTTGTAGAATTGGCATTCATTCATCAACCAATAATATTGACTGTTTTTTTAATTAGCTTGTTCTTTTTAGTTATACATGGCAGTAGAATATATTTTGACATATCATATATACATGAAATATAACTTCCCATTTTTGTGGTAGTACATGATGTGGAATTACACTGGTCGTGTACTCATATATGAACATAGGAAAGTAACATCCTGTTCATTCTACTATCCTTCCTAGTCCCATCCCCTCTCCCATCTATTCATTTCCCTTTGTCTAATCCAGTGAATTGCCATCCTCCTCCCCCTACTTATTGTGAGTTAGCATCCACATATCAGAGAGAACATTCCACCTTTGGTGTTTTAGGATTGGCTTATTTCACTTACCATGATAGTCTATACTTCCATCCATTTACTGGCAAAGGTCCTTATTTCATTCTTCTTTATGGCTGACTAATATTCCATTGTGTATATTACCACATTTCCTTTATCCATTAATCTGTTGAAGAGCAACTAGGTTGGTTCCATAGCTTAATTATTGTGAAATGAGTTGCTATAAACATTGATGTGGCCACATCACTATAGTATGCTGATTTTAAGTCATTTGAGTATAGGAAGGAGTGGGATAACTGGGACAAATGGTGGTTCTATTCCAAGTTTTCTAATGAATCTCCATAATTTCCAAAGTGGTTGTACCCATTTGCAGTCCCATTGGCAATGAATGAGTGTACCTTTTTCCTTACATCCTCACCAACATTTATTGTTACTTGTATTCTTGATAAATGCCATTCTGACTATAGTGAAAGAAAATCACAGTGTGGTTTTAATTTGCATTTCTCCAATTTGCTAGAGATGTTGAACATTTTTTTCATATGTTTATTATCTGGTCCTATTTCTTCTTCTGTGAAGTGGCTATTCACTTATTGATTGGGTTATTTTTTTTTTCCTCTGGTGTTAAGTTTTTTGAGTCCTTTACATATGCTGGAGATGAATGCTCTATCTGAGGTGCAGTTGGCAAAGATTTTCTCCCATTCTGTAGGCTCTCTATTCATGTTCTTGATTTTTTCCTTTACTGTGAAGATACCATTTCAATGTTTAGTTTGATTCCATTTATTGATTCTTGATTTTACTTCTTGTGTTTTAGGAGTCTCGTTGAGGAATTCATTTTCTAAGCTGATCTGATGGAGATTTGGGCCTACTTTTTCTTCTATTAGGCTCAGGGTCTCCCGTCTAATGCCTGGAGTTGAGTTTTGTGCAAGGTGAGAGATGGGGTCTAATTTCATTTTGCTATATATGGTTTTCCTCTTTCCCCAAACCATTTGTTGAAGAAGCTCTTTTCTTTAATGTATGTTTATGGTACCTTTGTCTAGTATGGGATAACTGTATTTTGACTGGATTTTGAGTTTTGTTTCTGGGCAGGTTTTAAATTATAAATTCATTTTCTTTAATAAGTATAAGGCTATTTAGGTTATCTCTTCTTGAATGAGTTTTGGTAATGTCTTCAAAACATTGTCTATTTTAATATAAATTATAAAATTTATTTCAAATGTTATTTATATTTCTTTACTTTATGTAGTATCTTTAGCCATATCAGCTAAAGACATTCCTGATAGTGTTAATATGTAAACTCTTTGTTTTTGTTCATATTGTTAGAGGTTTGTCAATTTGATTGATCTTCTTAAAGAAGTATTTTTCATTTTTTGTTAATTTTCTCTATTGCTCTTGTTTTCCATTTAGTTAATTTCAGTTCCTTAATATTATTTTGCTTACTTTGTGTTTTTTTTTCTGTACTTTAAAAATATTTTAAGGTAGAAATAGGCCATCAAAAATCATTCTTTTTTATTATATATTTGTTTACTTCTATATAAATTTCTTCATATGTAATGCTTTAAGTGGCTTCTTACAAAATTAAAATGTTGTATTTCCATTTCCATTCAATTGAAAAATTTCCTAACAACCTCATTGATTTATTCTTTGACCATGGATTATTAAACATTATGCTATTTAATTTCCAACTCTGGAAAATTTCCAGGAACCTTTCTGGAATTTTCTAATTCTTATGTGGTCAGGGAATACATTTTGTGTGCTTTGAATCATTTAAAATTCATGGAGAATGGCTTTGTGGCCTGGAATGTGGTCTGCCTTGGTAAATGTCCCATGTGTACTTGTAAAAAAGTTGTATTCTGCTGCTCTTTTGTGGTATTTTAATAAATTTAATTAGGTCAAGTCAATTTACTGTATTTATAACAGGTATGCATTTCATAACTAAAATTTTTCTATGTTTTCTGTCAAGTATTGAGACAGGAATACTGAAATATGTGTAACTGTGAATTTGTTTCTTTTTCTTTGCTTTTCTATCAATTTTTTATTCATTCATTTGAAACTTTATTATTTGTTGCCTACATCTCTAGGATTATGTTGTTTTTATGATTGAAACCTTTTCATAGGACAGTATTCTAAATCTCTGCTAATTCTTGTTCTGAAGTCTCTTCTGTATATTAACATGACAACATAGCCTATGCATCCTTTTAGTTTGTTTTTTAATTAATTTTTAAAATTTACATATGACAGTGGAATGCATTCCAATTCATATTACACAAATTTTTCATATCTCTGGTTGTATACAAAGTATATTCACACCGATTGTGAGCATGGTCTTTCTACTTCCATTCTTTTCTTTTTTTTTTCTTTTTTATTGTTGGTCTTTCAAAACATTACATCTTTCTTGATATATCATATTTCACAATTTGATTCAAAAGGGTTATGAACTTCCATTTTTACCCCGTATACAGATTGCTGAATCACAACAGTTACATCAGTTACATTTCCATTGATTTACACATTGCCATTCTAGTGTCTGATGAATTCTGCTCTCTATCCTATCCTCTACTATCCCCCCTCCCCTCCCCTCCCCTCCCCTCTTCTCTCTTGACCCCCTCTACTGTAAAACATTTATTCCACTTGTATTACTCTTCCCTTATCCCTCACTTCCTCTTGTATGTAATTTTGTATAACCCTGAGGATCACCTTCCCTTTCCCTGCAATTTCCCTTCCCTCTCCCTTTCCCTCCCACCTCTCATCCCTATTTAATGTTAATCTTCTTCTCCTGCTCTTCGTCCCTACTCTGTCCTTAGTTACTCCCCTTATATCAAAGAAGTCATTTGGCATTTGTTTTTTAAGGATTGGCTAGGTTCACTTAGCATAATCTGCTCTAATGCCATCCATTTCCCTCCAAATTCTATGATTTTTGTCATTTCTTAATGCAGAGTAATACTCCATTGTGTATAAATGCCACATTTTTTTATCCATTCATCGATTGAAGGGCATCTAGGTTGGTTCCACAATCTTGCTATCGTGAATTGTGCTGGTATGAACATCGATGTAGCAGTGTCCCTGTAGCATGCTCTTATTAGGTCTTTAGGGATTAGACCCAGAAGGGGAATAGCTGGGTCAAATGGTGGTTCCATTCCCAGCTTTCCAAGAAATGTCCATACTGCTTTCCAAATTGGCTGCACCAATTTGCAGTCCCACCAACAATGAACAAGTGTACCCTTTTCCCCGCATCCTCGTCAGCACTTGTTGTTGTTGGACTTCATGATGGCTGCCAATCTTACTGGAGTGAGATGGTATCTTAGGGTAGTTTTGATTTGCATTTCTCTGACTGCTAGCAATGGTGAGCATTTTTTCATGTACTTATTGATTGATTGTATGTCCTCCTCTGAGAAGTGTCTGTTCAGGTCCTTGCCCCATTTATTGATTCTATTATTTGTTATTTTATTGTCTATTTTTTTTGAGTTCTTTGTATACTCTGGATATTAGGGCTCTATCTGAAGTGTGTGGAGTAAAGATTTGTTCCCAGGATGTAGGCTCTCTGTTTATCTCTCTCATTGTTTCTTTTGCTGAGAAAAAACTTTTTAGTTTGAGTAAGTCCCATTTGTTGATTCTAGTTGTTAACTCTTATGCTATGGGTGTCCTATTGAGGAATTTGGAGCCCGACCCCACAGTATGTAGATCATAGCCAACTTTTTCTTCTATCAGACGCCGTGTCTCTGATTTAATATCAAGCTCCTTGATCCATTTTGAGTTAACTTTTGTGCATGGTGAGAGGAAGGGATTCAGTTTCATTTTGATGCAAATGGATTTCCAGTTTTCCCAGCACCATTTGTTGAAGATGCTATCCTTCCTCCATTGCATGCTTTTAGCCCCTTTATCAAATATAAGATAGTTGTAGTTTTGTGGATTGGTTACTGTGTCCTCTATTCTGTACCATTGGTCCACTATGTTGAACAGAAGTGGTGAGAGAGGGCATCCCTGTCTTGTACCAGATCTTAGAGAGAATGCCTTCAATTTTTCTCCATTCAGAATGATGCTGGCCTGTGGCTTATCATAGATTGCTTTTACAATGTTGAGGTATGATCCTGTTATCCCTAATTTTTCTAGAGTTTTGAACATAAAGGGATGCTGTACTTTGTCGAATGCTTTTTCTGCATCTATCGAGATGATCATATGGTTCTTATTTTTAAGTCTATTGATGTGGTGAATAACATTTATTGATTTCCGTATATTGAACCAGCTTTGCATCCCAGGGATGAATCCTACTTGATCATGGTGTATAATTTTTTTTTGATATGTTTTTGAATCCGATTCGCCAGAATTTTATTGAGGATTTTTGCATCTAGGTTCATTAGAGATATTGGTCTGTAGCTTTCTTTCTTTGAAGTGTCTTTGTCTGGTTTAGGCATCAGAGTGATGTTGGCCTCGTAGAATGTATTTGGAAGTTCTCCCTCTTTTTCTATTTCCTGAAATAGCTTGAAAAGTATTGGTGTTAGTTCCTCTTTAAAGGTTTTGTAAAACTCTGCTGTATACCCATCCGGTCCTGGGCTTTTCTTAGTTGGTAGTCTTTTGATGGTTTCTTCTATTTCCTCTATTGTTATTAGTCTGTTTAGGTTGTCTATATCCTCCTGACTCAATCTGGGCAGATCATATGACTTAAGAAATTTATCTGTGCCTTCACTATCTTCTATTTTATTGGAGTATAAGGATTCAAAATAATTTCTGATTATCTTCTGTATTTCTGAAGTGTCTGTTGTGATATTGCCTTTTTCATCCCGTATGCTAGTAATTTGGGTTCTCTCTCTTCTTCTCTTCGTTAGCATGGCTAAGGGTCTGTCAATTTTATTTATTTTTTCAAAGAACCAACTTTTAGTTTTGTCAATTTTTTCAATTGTTTCTTTTGTTTCGATTTCATTACTTTCAGCTCTGATTTTAATTATTTCTTGCCTTCTACTTTTTTGCTGTTGTTTTGCTCTTCTTTTTCTAGGATTTTGAGATGAAGTATGAGATCATTTATTTGTTGGTTTTTTCTTTTTTTAAGGAATGAACTCCAAGCAATAAATTTTCCTCTTAGAACTGCTTTCAATGTGTCCCATAGATTCCGATATGTTGTGTCTGTGTTTTCATTTAACTCTAAGAAGTTTTTAATTTCCTCCTTGATGTCTTCTAAAACCCATTGATCATTCAGCAACCTATTGTTCATTCTCCAAGTGATGCCAGATTTTTCCTTCCTTCTCTTATCATTGATTTTCAGTTTCATTCCATTATGATCACACAAGATGCATGATATTATCTCTACTCCTTTATATTGTCTAAGAGTTGCCCTGTGACATAATATATGATCTATTTTTGAAAAGGATCCATGTGCTGCTGAGAAAAAAGTGTAGCTGCTTGATGTTGGGTTGTATATACCTCATATCTAAACTATAACAGTTACACTGGGACTAGGGCTTTAACATGTGAATTTGGCAGTGAACACAATTCAGTCCACAACAACCCTTGAATCCCTGTGCTGCAGTAATGTCCTCTCTTTTCAGGTTAAGCCTATGCATAGACACCTAATCTTTAACCCTGTCCTGCACTAATGAAGAAACAAAATTGATAAATTAGACTTTATCAAAATTTAAAGATTTTGATTTGTGAAATACTTGCTAAAGGGATGAAAAAACAAGCTATAGAGTGAGATAAAATATTTGTAAACCACATCTAATGAAGAACTTGTATCCAAAATACATAAAGATTTTTATGAACTCAGTAGTAAGAAAATAAGCACTTCAATTGGAATATGGGCAAAAATCTTGAACAGATGCTTGTCTAGAGATGATATACTGTTGGCAAATAAATACATAAAAAATATTCAGCATCGTCTTCTAGGGAAATGCAAATTAAAGTTACATTTGTTACCACAAAACACCTACTAGAAAAGGCAAATTATAAAATACTGGTAATACCAAGCACTGAAAAAGAGTTTAAAAGGGTTTAACCACTTTGGAAAATATATGAGTTGTTTGTCTTAAACATACAAAAACCATTTGACCTAACAATCTCCTTTGTGCATGAAATCTGTACTTGAGTTCCAAGATTGCAGATCAGAGGCATCCAGAACCTACCTGCTTTTCATGAGATAGAATCTAAAGGATAGGAATGTAGCTGCTTGTTGAGGTAGGTGACCCAAGGGAGTTCTGAATACAATGGAGGAGAGCAAAGAAATCCATAGATTTTTGGATAGTTAAATAGAGGGATAAATAGAGCACCCTAGCACCAATAGCACAAAAGCAGTAGGGCAGGGAAAGGGGCATATCTCTTTGGCTGCTGTATAGATAAAAAAGAGAGAGTCCTAGTGAGCTCCACTACTGCAGGATTAAGCCATGTAGTCTAAATAGATAAGACACATGGAATCTGCATAGTGAGCTGGCTCTGGAGAAGATCTCTGCACTTCCCAACATATTCTCATGGTGCTGTGACCAGGAGCCATCTTGAGAAAGGCCCTATTATCTGACCTTGCTACTCGGGAAATCAAATGCCTCAGGATTTTCCTCTCTTTGAGACCCTGTGTCCATGGCAGTGTACTAGATCAAAGGACAGCTGCCTTATGAGTCAGTTTGGCCTGTGAGTGAGACTTCACACAAACCTGCTGAAAATTCTATGGAGTAGGAAAATGGACTATGATGTGGAAGAGCTTCCCGTTAAAATTGGTGAACCTGGGGATGTGACAGTCAGGTGTGATTTCACATGATTTCCAGGAGCACCAGCATCAGAGGCAGCAGATGTACGCGAGTCCTGTTGCTCTCACTTCCCAGTACAGTTCCTTTATGACTCTAGTATCTTTCTCCAGCTACATGAGCATCCTCATATACTCTGCAGAGCTGGTGTCAGACCTGTTCTCAGAACACGCTGCCCAAATGCTCAGAGAGAATCTTTGGATAGTTTGTATTCTATGCTAGCTCTCTGATAAACCATACCACCAGTGTTAATCCTGCCCTTTAGTGTCAGGCACAGTGGCACAGACCTGTAATTCCAGTGATTAAGGAGGCTAAGGCAGGAAAATTGTGTTTGAGTCTAACCTTAGCAACTTAGCAAGACCATGTCTCAAAATTTAAAAATAAATAAATAAAAATAAATAAAAATGCACTGAGATACAGCTCAATGGTTAAAAAAAACCACTTAATTCAATCCTTAGATCCACACACACTCAAAATCCAAACACAAATACACAAGACCACCACCAACAACAACAATAAAACCTCTGGAGGAAATCTCTTTTTGAAGTTTTGCATTCCATTCTAGTTCCTTGACATGCTGCTTCACTGGCATTTTTTTAAGCCCTTGGAATGCAAGAACTAATGCAAGGACCAAAAGGCTCCAGAGAGAAATTTTACCTGGGGAACTTTGCTTTCTGCATTAGTTCTTTTCACTGAGCAAGGCAACTGAGAGGATTTTCAAGTAGCTTTAGCTAAAGATCACCCCTGCTAGTTATCAGGTGAGCATTACAAAGGAAAGAAGAGGGGGCAAGTACCCCCCCCAGCCTTTGCTTTGTTGATGCAGTACAGGGCATAAGAAGACTCAGAGAGAAGCTTTGATTAGCTTAAGTTGCAAACATTCATTCTTGCTCTTTCATTTGAGTAGCTAAGTGAGGGGGAAAGTTTTATTTTCTATTAATACATTTTTGCTGTTTGTCTTCTTTGTTCTCACCTCTTTTTAAGTTTTAATCTTTCTTTTCTTCTTTCTTGAGGAAGACAGACATCCAGGCACAGGAGGCATTTAGAACCCCAAATAGACATGAGCAAAAAAGAATCTCTCTATGACTTATTATAGCTAAATTGTCAAAATGTATATCAAAGAATATTAAAAATTATAAGAGAGAAATGCTCAGTCACATTTAAAGGCAAACCCATTATAATTGACTTTTCAGAAGAATCTCTATAGGCTAAGAGGGCATTGTGATATATTTCAAGTCCTAAAAGAAAAAAAAAACTGCTAATCAAGACTATTATACTCAGCAAGGTTATCTTTCAGAAGCAAAGAGGAAATAGTCTTTATAAGATAGACATCAATTAGGGAAATTCATGACAGATAGACCAGCATTACAGAAGATACTTAAGGGAATCCTACACCTATAACAGGAAGAAAGATAAACAAATTTTTGAGAATATGGGAAAGAATAAATGATACTGCAAATGTAGACCCACAAATGAAAAATAGAAAAGAATTTAACATTGTCATATAGTTTTCATTATACTATATATAATATAATATATACTATACTAACTTTCCTTTAGACATAAGATGAATAAAGAGAGGAACCCATCAACTAAGATGAATAAGAGAGGAAGAAATAAATGTAAAAATTCCAAACAACCTAAAGAAAATCAGCAAAACAATAAAACAACTACATACCTTTTGAAAATAACCCTGAAATGTAAGTGGTCTGAATTCACCAATTAAAAGATAGACTGACTGATTGGAATAAAAAACAAAACCCAATAATATGCTTCCTGCAAGAGACTCACCCCACCTGCAGAAACATACACAGATTGAAAATGTCAAAATGGAAAATGAAATCCAAAATAAGGATCATATCTGATTTATATACTTATGTCTGACAAATTAGATTAAGATAAGACCAGTTAAAAGACCACAGAAGGTTGCCACAAACTGTTCAATATTTATATCAATATTTATATTTGGTACATATATACTTATAATCATTACATTTTCATTAAGAAGACATAATGATTATAAGTATATATGTACCAAATATCAGAGCACCAAGTTTTATAATACAAACACTACTACACATAAAGGTAGAGTTGGTCCCAATACAATAATAGTGGGTGGCTCTCACCAGTATATAAATCATCAATTCAAAGACTCAACAAAGAAACATCAGAGTTACATTATACAATAGATCAAATGTACTTAACAAATTCAAAAACATTGAGATAATGTTTGCATTTTATTTGATCACAATGGAAGGAAAGCAGAAATTAACACAAGAGAATTTATAGAAATAACACAAACATGTGGAGATTAAACAACACCCTTCTGGTGAACATTGGGTCATTGAAGAAATCAGGGGTGGTGGAATTTAAAAATTCCTGGAATCAAACATAAGTGGAAACACAACATACCAGAACCTGTGGATAGAGTGAAAGGAGTACTATGAAGAAAATTTATAGCAATGAGTGCCCATATGGTGGGGGGTGAGGAGAGGTGGTGGGGGGGGGAGAGAGAGAGAGAGAGAGAGAGAGAGAAGAGAAGAGAGAGAGAGAGAGAGAAATCTCGATTAAATAGTCTAATGATGTACTCAAAGTCTTAGAAAAACTGAAGTAACCAAACTCCAAAGCAGTAGATGGAAAAACAAAATAAAGATCAGAATACAAATAAATGGAATAGAGATTAATAGAGCAATGTAAAATATAAATGAAAAAAAGAGTTGGTTCTTTGAAAAGACAAACAAAATTGACAAACTTCTAACTAAACTTACTAAAAGAAACAGAGAAAAGACTCAAGTAAATAAAATTTGAGGTGATATCACTAAAATTTAAAGGATCATTAGGGAATATTTTGAAAAACTATATGCCAATAAAGTGAAAATTTAGAAGAAATAGACAGATTTTTTAACACACAACTTACCAAAATCAAACTATAGAATGTAAAAAACTAAATAGATCAATAAAATTGAAGTAGTAATAGAAAAAATTACCAAAAAAGAAAAGCCCATGATCAGATGAATTCACTGCTAAATGTCATCAGACTTTTGAAGAACTAACAACAATTCTTCAATTACAAATCACATTTAATAGCATCTTAAAAAGATCAAACACCATGATCAAATTGGCTTCATGCAGTAGCTTTTCTATGTATGTGTGTGTGTGTGTGTGTGTGTGTGTGTGCATGCGCGCGTGCGTGCATATGTGTGTGTGTGTGTGTGTGGGTATAAATATATAAATATAAATGAAGTATGAGAAAGTTATAACAGCAATACCATCCACAATATTCTTTAAAAAGTTAGTCATAAACTTAGCTAAGCAGGTAAAACACCTACACAATGAAAATTAGAAAATACTCTATAAAGAAATGGAAGAAGATACTAAAAGGTAGAAATCATTTCCCATGTTCATGATTGAAGATAATTAATATTGTTAAAATGGCCATACTTCTGAAAATGATCTGCAGGTTCAATGCAATCTCTATTAAAATGGCTTTCTTCACAGAAAAAAATTAAATCCTAAAATTTATATGGAAGCACAAAAGACCCCCAAGAACCAAAATAATCCTAAGAAAAAGAGCAATGCTGGAGGCATCACAATGCCTGATTTTAAAACATGCTACAGAATCAGTAACAAAGACAGCATGATATTGACATAAAAATAGACCTACAAATCAATGGAACAGAACAGAGGACCCAGAAAAAAACCTACTTATCTACCACCAGATGATTCTTTACAAAGTTGCCAAAAATATAAATTGGAGAAAAGAGAGTCTCTTCAACAAATGGTGTTAGGAAAACCAAATATCTGCATGCAGAAGATTGAAACTAGATCCTTGTGTCTCTCCCTGTACAAAAATCTAGTCAAATGCCCCCCGAACCCTTAAGGTAACAGCTGAAACATTGAATTTTTACTAGAAGTAAACAGATAAAGCTGGGCATGGTGGTGCACAGTTATAATTTCAGAGACTCCAGAGGTTGAGGTAGGAGACTCACAAGTTCAAAGCCCACTCTGGACAGTTAAAGAGACCCTGTCTCAAAATAAGAAATAAAAAGAGCCGAGGAACATCATCTTTGAAACTCTAGCAAGAGCAATTAGACAGAAGAAAGAAAGAGGTGTGAATAGAAAGAGAGAAACTCAAACTCAATCCCTTTTTGCCAATGACATGAATATATATTTAGAAGACACAAAAAGTTACAGCAGAAAACTACTAGAACCCATAAATGAATTCAGCCTAATAGCAGGGTATAAAATTAACACTCATAAATTAATCGTGTTCCTATATATCAGTGATGAATCAGCTGAAAAAGAAATTAGGAAAACCACCCCATTCACAATAGCCTAAAAAAATATTTTGGAATCAATCTAAAAAAAAAAAAAAACACAAGTAAAAGACCTCTTTAATAAAAACTACAGAACACTAAATAAATGAATTGAAGAAGATCTTAGAAGATGAAAAAACATTGTTCTTGAATAGGCAGAATTAATATTGTCTAAATGGCCATACTACCAAAAGAGCTGTACAAATTCAATGCAATTCCTATTAAAATTTTAATGACATTTTTCATTGAAATAGAAAAAGCACTGATGAAATTCATTTGGAAAAATAAGAGACCCAGAATAACCAAAGCAATGCTTAGTAAGAAAAGTGAAGCAGGAGGCGTCACAATACCAGACTTTATATTATACGACACAGTTATAGCAAAAAAAAAAAAATGGCATGGTATTGGTACCAAAACAGACATGTAGTCCAATGGTAGAGAATAGAAGACACAGAGACAAACCCACATAAACACAGTTATCTCGCACTAGACAAAGATTCCAAAAATATACTTTGGAGAAAAGAGAGCCTCTTCAACAAATGATGCTGGGAAAACTGTAAGCCCATATGCAGCAAAATGAAATTAGATCCCTGTCTCTAACCCTGCAAAGAACTCAATTCAAAGTGGATCTAGGCATTAAACCAGAGACCCTGTGCCTAAAAGAAGAAAATGTATGCCCAAATCTCTATCATGTCAGCTTAGGAACCAACTTCCTTAGCAAGACTCCTAAAGAAGTCTGAAATTCAAGAACCAACAAATGGGATGTTATCAGAACTAAAAAGCTTCTTTTTTATTAAATTATTTATTTATTCTAATTTGTTATACATGATGGTAGAATGTAATTCATTTCATATTACACATTTAGAGCACAATTTTTCAAATCACTATACACAAAGTATTTTCACACCATTTGAGTCTTCATACATGTATTTAGCGTAATGATATCTGTCTCACTCCACCATCATTCCTATTCCCTTCTTGCCCTCTCCTTTCCCCTCCCTCCCCTTTGCCCTATCTAAAGTTCCTCCATTCCTCCCATGCTCCCCACCCCCCATCACCATTATGTGTCAGCCTCCTCATAGCAAAGAAAACATTTGGCCTTTGGTTTTTTGGGATTGGCTTGCTTCACTTAGCATTATATTCTCTAACTTCATCCATTTACCTGCAAATGCATGATTTTATTCTCTTTTAATGTTGAGTATTGTTCCACTGTGTATACATAGCAAAGCTTCCCTGTCCATTCATCTACTGAAGGGCCTCTAGTTTGGTTCCACAATTTAGCTATTGTTAATTGTGTTGCTATAAACATTGATGTGACTGTGTTCTTGTAGTATGCTGTTTTTAAGTCCTTTGGGTATAAACCAAGGAGTGGGATAGCTGGGTCAAATGGTAGTTCCATTCCAAGTTTTCCAAGGAATCTCCATACTGCTATTCAGATTGGCTGCACCAATTTGCAATCCCACCAGCAATGTCGGAGTGTGTCTTTTCCCCCACATTCTCATCAACACTTATTGTTGTTTATATTCTTGATAGAGGCCATTCTGACTGGAGTGAGACGAAATCTTAGGGTGGTTTTGATTTGCATTTCTCTAATTGCTCGAGATGTTGAATTTTTTTATATGTTTGTTGATTGATTGTATATCCTCTTCTGAGAAGTGTCTGTTCAGTTCCACAGAAAAGGAAAGACTCAATAATGTGAAGAGAGGGCCCACGAAAGGGAGAAAATTTTTGCTACCCGCACCTAGATAGAGCATTAATCTTTAGGATTTATAAAGAACTCAAAAACTTAACACCAAAACCCTCCCCAAATAACCCAATCAATAAATGGGCAATAGGTACTTCATAGAAGAAGAAATATAATTGGTCAACAAATATATGAAAAAATGTTCAACATCTCTATCAACTAGAGAAATGCAAAATAAAACTACACTGAGATTTCACCTCATTCCAGTCAGAATGACAATTATTAAGAATAAAGTAACAATAAATTGCTGGTAGGACTGCATATTGCTGCAACCACTCTGGAAGTAGTATGGAAATTCCTCCAAAAACTCAGAATGGAACCACCATTTGACCTAGTTATCCCATCCCTTGATATGTACTTAAAGAACTTAAAATCAACCTACAATAGTAATATTGCCACATCAATGTATATAGCAACTCAAATCACAATAGCTAAACTATGGAACCAGTCCAGGTGTCCTTCAACAGATGAATGGATAAAGAAAATGTGGTATATATACATAATGAAATATTACTCAAACATAAAGTGAAATGAAATTATGGCATTTGCTGGTAAATGGATGGAATTAGAGACTTCATGCTAAGTAAAATAAGCCAATCCCAAAACCCAACGGCTGAATGTTCTCTCTGATATGCAGATGCTAATTCCCAATAACAGGAGGGGTAAGGAAAAATAAAAGTACTTTGGATAGACAAAGAGAAACAGGGAGTGGGAATGGGGATAGGAAATACGGTAGCATGAATTGGACATTACTTTTCTATGTTCATATATGAATACAAGACCAATGTAATTCCACATTAGGTACAATCAGAAGAATGGGAGGTGGCACTCCATATATGTATAACATGTCAACATACATTTTACTGTCATGTAAACATATAAAAAATGAACAAATAAATTTTAAAAAAAGAGCTGAGGGACTGCAGTTGTAGCTGAGTGGTAGAGTGCTTGCCTAGCATGTGTGAGGCACTGGATTAGATCCTCAGAACCATATAAAAAAATAAATGGATAAAAAATATAATAACATTATTTTTAAAAAAGAGCTGAGGATGTAACTCAATGGTTGAGTGCCCTGGTTTCATCTTCAGTCCTGAGAGAAAAGGATAGAAGGAATGAGCAGTAGGAAAAACAAAGCAAAACATATAGAAAACACTTTAAGATATTGGCACAGACAATGTTTTCCTAAATATAATTCAAAGAGCTCAAGAAACAAAAACAAAAATCTACAAATGGGCCTACAAATTAAAAATTTCTGTACAGCAAAGAAAACATTAACAGAGTAAAGAGAAAACTAACAGGAGAAAATCTTTGTCAGGTATTCACCTGACAGAGGAGTAATATCTAGAATGTGTAAAGAACCAAAAATAAACAAACAAATAACCCCCTCCCCCAACAATAATAGAACAAATAATCCAGCCAAAAAATGGGCAATGATCTGAACAGATACTTCTCAAAAGAAAGGTAAATGGCCAATAAATATATGAAAAAAAGGCTCAATATATTCAGCCCTCTGGGAAATGCTAATGAAAAGTACAATGAAATTGCATCTCACCCTGGTCAGAACGGTTATTATCTAAAACCCAATAAAAATTAAATAATGCTGATGGGAATGTACAGGAAAAAAGAACACTTGTATCCTGTTGGTGAAAATGTAAATTAGTATAGCTACTAGGGAAAACAATATGGAGGTTATGCAAAAAGCTAAACATAGAACTATTATATGATACAGCTACACCGCCTCTGGGTATATCTCCAGAGGAAATGAAGTCAGCATACAAAAGAGATACTTGCATACCCATATTTATTGTGACACCATTCACAATAGCTAAGGTGTGGAATCAAACTACATGTTCACTCTCAGATGAATTGTTAAAGAAAACTTGGTATACAAACACAGTGGAGCATTATTCACTTATAAAGAAGAATGAAATCATGTCATTTAAAGGAAAATGAATGGAGGTGAAAGACATCATGTTAAGCAAAATAAGTCATACACTGAAAAACAAGTATTCCATATTCCTCCTCATATGTGGAATATATATATAATATATTATATACTTTATATATATTATACATAATATATTATATATACTTTATGTTATATATATCTAGTATAATATATAAAATATAATATATTTCTACTTTTAGAAGGGTGTATATATTTAGAAGAGTGTGTGTATATATATATAGAAGAGGGGCTATTAGTAACTGGAAGGAGCAGGAAAGAAGAAGAGAACAAGAGACGATGGATACAATCAAGGCATGATAGATACATGCGTGTATAGAAATGTCATATTAATTTATACAATTAATGGGTTAATACAAAATTAAGGAAATCTGCATATGAATATTCATAATAGTTTTCTTTTTTTCTTTTTTCTTCTTTTGTGCTGCTGGGGATTGAACCCAAGTCCTCAAGCACACTAGGAAAGTACTTTACCACTGAGATACACCCTGAACTCATTTGTACATGAAACAGTCAAAAACTGCAGACAAATCAAGGCACAGTGGTGCACACCTGTAATCTCAGAGACTCAGGAGGTTGAGGAAGGACAATTGCAAGTTCAAGATCAGCCTTAGCAATTTAGCAAGGCCCTAAGCAACTTAGCAAGGCTCTGTGTCAAAATAAACAATAAAAAAGGCTGGGGATGTAGCTCAGTACTAAAGCATCTCTGGGTTCAGTCCCCAATACCAAAAAACAAAAACAAAATAAAAAAAACTGGTAACTACCCAAATATCCTATAGAAGTTGTATGGACAACAAACTGAAATATCTATAATACTGAATACTACTCAACTCAATAGAATTAACTATTGACACAAATAACAACTTGGATAGATCTTAAAGGAGTTATGCTGAATGAAAGAATCCAGTCTTAAAAGATTACATACTGAATGATTCCATTCATGTAAGATTATTGAAGTGACACATCTGTAATGGTGAATGGGTCTATTGTTGTGAGATGTTGAGTTTGGGGGCAGGATATGACTTTTTGGGTATACTCCAGGGGAGTTTCTTTGTGGTGATAAAGAAATTCTTTAGCTTCATTGTGGCAATGATTATACCAATCGTAGAACTATCTATGCACACACACACATTCCCCTCAAATAATAGTCAATGCAAAGTCTGATGAAATCCAAATAAGCTCTGCACTTTATACTGTGTTGTACCAACATCAGCTTCCTGGTTTTACAATATCCTGTGGCTAAGTGAGATGATATAATTAGGGGAAACTGGGTGATGGGTACATGAGAACTGTCTGTACTATTTCTGGACATTCTTGAAGCCTAAAACTATTTCAAAATAAGAAGTTGCAATTTTAAAATCAGATGTAACAAGCTTTAAACAATGTGCTAATCTGAAGCCCATCTGATTTGAAAGCCAGTACTCTTAGTCACTACACTGGTAAGGATCCATTGGAAAAATGCCTTTATTAGCAGGCATAAATAAGATGCACTCTCAGCTATTCAAAACTCTTTTTGTCTCTTTAGATCTTAGAATGAGGAAAAACTTCATAAAACAGAAAATGGTTAGTTGAAACATTTATGGCATTTGAGTTGGGATGGTTTTAATAGACTATATATCAGCTCATTTAGGATAAATCTCACTTATTTGTTATGGAGTGATCTTAATGTATTTTGAATTATCCTTGCTAGATTTTTACATCTGTATTCAGACAAACCTTATTGTACATGTTTTCCCTCCTCGGGTATTCTTTTTGATAGCATACTATATTTCAAAAGCTCTTTCCTATCATTTTAGTTGAGAGGAAAGTTTAAGGGAAATTAACATGTTCAAAATAAATTCTTAAAAGCCATAGACTATATTTTTAAAACTATTCTTGTTATCCTACTATTTCATTAGTATTATGACATTCTTGAAATATCTAAAATAATTAAAACTGAAAAACACAAGTACTGAGAGATCATATGAGACTTTGAAACACTCAAAAAATTTAACTGGGAAATACATAAAACAACTCTATTTGTCAGGGTTAAGGTCGTGGGAAATACATCTGTTTGCATTTGTAAAGTATACTGTCATAGAAAGCTATGCCACATAAAGCTACGGAACAAGAAGCACAGCACCAAACTGCAGTTACATCATCTGCTAAGCATGTATGTTGCAAATTACTTAAAAGCAATCATCATAATATTCTGGGTCCCACCAAAATGTTATGATTAAACATCCACAACAAAGGCTGTGCCCAGAAGGCCCTGCTTTTGTTCTGAGCAAGGTTTATTTGAAGGAAATGGAATGTGATTGTAATAAGAAGCTGGGGCTGGCTCTGGCTCTTCAACTCATTAGGCTGCTGTAATGTGCAAGAGGCAGTAGGTTGGAGGGAGACAGGCTGGGAAGAGACTCATAAGTTCCACTCCAGGGCTTGACAAGGCAAGAGGAGATGACAGGTGCAGAGGAGATGTATGAAGTACTCCATCAGGTAGCTCCTGCAGAGCTGTAGTCCTAGTCTTAAGGGCAGAACTCCCAGGAGGGTACACTCTATCATAGTCAAAAGTTCCAGTGATACATTGTTCATGAGAAAAATCAGGCAAGACAATCACAGGACAGAGCAGAAAGCCACTTCTGTCTCCCAATCAGACTTTCAATATTTAAACGTCACTTCCTGAGTGCAGTGGGGCTTGGTGAATAATGCAGCATCCACAAATCTGTCTGAGATTTGTTCCTAATAATGGATTTTTGCATCACAAATAAATAGGGATCATCTATTCCCTTCTCCTCTCTGTGGTTACTTCTGCCTAATTTGCATTTTTACCTTTAAGGTGGCCTTTGTTATAAGAAATAGGAAAATGTCATGGCCTATGAGTTCCTGAACTACTTAACCCTGTATTAATGAAGCACAATCTTTTGGATACTTTGTTCTTTCTGGCACACAGGCCTTCAAATTGGTACAAATAACATGTAGTCAAATCCAAGTGTGGTCTTTCCATCAGAAAAATAAAAGCAGGGACTGGCCTCCTAGAAGCTGAAGGTGACAAAGTGGAAATAGTCATAGCTGAGATGAATCAAATAAATAATGTGAGCCTTGGGCATTTTCCATAAGAGCACTGGAGTTAGTAGTTGTCTAGGAGGGGGCATTTTTTAAGCTGTAGTGTTTATTTAGGGTTTTCCTTGGTAACATTACCAGGGCTGTGGCTTCAAACAACCATTTATTAGCTTGAAGTTCTGTAGGCTGGAAGTCCAAGCATGGTGGGGCTGGATTTCTGCTGGGTTTTCAGAGGTTGAAATCAAAGGGGCTGAATGAAGTCTCATCTGGAGACTAAGGAAGGATCCACTTCTAAACTCACCTAACTGGTTAACAGAACTGAGTTCCATGCAGTGGTGGTGAAGTCCCTTTGAGCAGTTTTGAGGCTATAGGGAGGTCACTCATGTTTAGATGTAAGGCTAAGAATGGCAATCATTCCTCTTGAAGAGGGAGAATGTTCACATTTGAAAGACTGCCTGGGCTCTGTCCTTGTTTAGGCACCAGTTAACTATCAGGTTTCTAGACTGTATTTGGCATTAAGGATGTGTTAACAAACTCCACTTTCTAAGGCTTCTGATGCTTAGATATAATTCAAGGGATATAATAGTTTATTTTCATCTGCATGCATTCTCACTTTTATTGAGGCTGTGCCAAGGAAAATAAGAACACCTGTATAATAGGCAGCCTCATCCCTCCCTCCCTACTTCCATTTTCCCTCTCTTTCTCCTCCTTTATTTCCTTCCCTTTCTTTCTTCCATCCTCTCTTCCCTCTCCCAAAAGAAGTTGTTGAGTCCCTCCCATGTAACAGATAGGCACAGTGCTAAGTTCAAGGAAAAATTACACCTCAGAAGACATAGCTTCTGTTTTAGGGATGATTTTATAATTCAATGTGAAACACAGAAAAGTAAATGGGCAATCTCAAAGTCTGATAAAAGGAATAACATTTTAGGATGATAAGTACAGGGGTATCATATTCACTAGATTTTTCTCTTAACTATCCATTAAGCTTAGTATCCCTGGAGTTGTATTACTCTTATTTTACTGAAAAGTCTTGAGGTTTAGTCAATTTTGCAAATTTATAAACTTAGCAAGTGCAAAGCTTGGATTTGAGTCCTATCTGTGTTCTACAGCTCCAGTACTTATTGAACATGGACACTAATTGGTTATTCTAGGAAAATGTGGTGGGAATGTGCAGCTAACATAGTCTTGGAAGATCCAGGGGATGAACATGAAAGGCCTCATAGAGAAAGTTACAGCTTATCTGAGAACTGAAGAAAGATTAATAGTGGAAGAACACAATATAAAGAATAAGATAAATTTGGGCCTGGAACCTAGCTATTCCTACTTCCTAGCTTGGGGGAAATGTTTAAATTCTCAGCTTCAACTCCCTTATCTATTTTTAAAAATGAGGCTAATGATATGTCAGAGTTATCAGAATGAAATGAGATAGCACATGTGAAATTTCTAGCATAAGGCTTGGTATTAAGAAGACATCTAGTAAGAATTTCTCTTCTATATTGTACTAATATTCTGTTTCACTGCGCAAACCATGGAATACATGATCTGCTTGAATCTCAAAGCCTTGATTCAGATGGTTTAAAATGAGAGTTTAGATTATTTATTTCAATTTATATCAGTATAACCTGAATATTTCCTTTGTTATTTTGGGTATTTCTTTTATCTACTTGCTGAACAACTCATTCAGCTATTACTGGATATGTTTTAAGATAAACATTCCTGGAGGGAAAACAATGCTTGGATATTTCTCAGAAATAACAGAGCCTGAAAGAAGCATTTATTAATAAAACTCAATTAAAAAAAAACTTCTGTGTCTGGTTGTTGTTGAATTAAAAAGAGAAGACATGGCTCTTCAACATAACTTACTAATTGTTTCTCAAGTTCATGGTCATTTGTTACATTTTTGAAAATTGTGTACTTTATATTAGAATCAGTTCCAGATGTAAGAAGCCCTCTCCACACCTTTTAAGTGAATGTTAGGAACCATTGAAATGAGCAGATGCAATTGGTTTAGGATAAATGGATGTGCACCAGTACTGCAAGATGAATACCCCCATGCAAGATTCATTATCTTTCTCATTAAACCTCTTCTCCTGATGGGCATGTTTGTTAAGGACATCAATATTTTCTTAATTATTCAGGCTAAAAGATTTGACTGGTCTTTGTTTCTGCATTGTATCAAATAAGTTGTTGAATGTGGTAGGCCGAATTCTATGATGGTCCCCACAATTTCTGACCCCCTAGAACACCATTTTTAGTGTGATCTCTTTCCTTTTTGTGTGGTGTAAGACCTATGAATACAAAGGATGCCATTCCAGTAGCCAGGTTACATCATATGACAAAGTGAAAGGGATTTTTTTCAGATGTAATTAAGGTCCCTAATCAGTTGATTTTGAATTAACCAAAGGGAATTATCCTCAGTGGGCTTGCTCTAATCAGGTGAACCTTTTAAAAAATGGCTTTAATCTTTTCTGAGTCGAGAGACCCCCAAGCAGTAGAGGTTCTGTTGCTAGCTTTGAAAAAATAAGTGGCAGGAAATCTACCCCCAACTATGCTTTATCTTACACAAGTGCAGTTTTGATCATGTCTCTCTCTTTAAAGAATGTTCTTTGCTTCCAATTTTTTTCCACAGTCAAGGGAGTATAACTTAGTTGTTCTGGTTGTTTTGGACTTACAGAGCTATAGATGTGAATCTAAATTTTAGCACTTAACTAGTGTTATGAACTTATACAGCTTAATAAACCTTTTCAAGCCTCAGTTTGTAAAGTGAATGTCATAAATTTGATCTTCCTTGTAGGGTAGTTGTGACAATTAAATGAGATAATACACATCAACATTATGTCACAGAGCAGGTGCTCAGTAAATCATAGCTATTAGGGTGGCTATTAAGAATTAAATTCCAACTCCTTTTTCTGATACTCAAAGTTATTTATGATTTTCAATAGGTTTTTCAGCCACATCTTTTACATCTTTCTGTAAATTTTATGAATTAATGATGTCAGCACATTGATGAGCTTGAAGTCTTTGGTTATGGGGTCTATTTTTGTCCGTTTGTTTTTTTTTTCCCCTTTAGAGGTTTTGTTTTGCTTTGTTTTGTTTACCTCCTGTTCTGCACCTATCAAAATTCCATTAACCTTTTTGAGGCTCTGTCCTTTTGAGCCTCCTGTCTAACTAGGGCTAGGAGCCAGCTGGCACCCACAAGTATCCCTGTGCCAAAATCTTGAGTCTGTTGTGATTTGTCAGAGCCCCTTCTGGATTATAGTGCCATACAAGTTGCTATGTTGTAGCAATCCCACCTACACCCTTTCTCTTACTTTTATATCTCAAATCATAACTATTGTTTCATCTCTGTTCCTGCAGCCATTTTTTAAAAACTGTATTTAGTATTTTAAATGATGCTTTGACCACTAACCTGCTCACATGATCATGTATCTTACTTCATAGGAAGATGGGATTATCCTTACATTTCCAACTCAGCTGGCACATAAGTACTCAATACTAAGCACTCAAACAAGTATTTAAAACCTTGTTGGATGGTTAGGATTAGTTTTATTGGCCTTCTTGTCAGTTTTCAGAAGAACAAAGCAAATTTTTATAATGGATGATGCCTATAAATGGTTGATTGACTTTAGGAGTGTCTTGTTCATTTTAATAATTAAATATTCTACATGAGAAGGCATCAAAGGAAGTATGTTTCATAAGGTACAACAAAATCTATAAAGCTCTATATGGCCAATTTATTTAAATGAGCATTATCTCTAGTTCACAGATGCTTCTTTGTCAGAGCAATTGCAGAGCTTGCTTGTTATAAAAAATCTTTTTACCCCAGCAATTGCATTTATGATCCTAGAAATAGTTGTGAGCTATCACCTAGTTCATACATCTGGGTGACTGGATCCTTGTAAGGATTATTCTATGTCTTCCTTCCTCTCTTCTATCCCTACAGTTTGATACACACTCTCTCTACCTAGCATCATCTTTCTTTCTCAGGTGAAAACCATTCTTCTAGAGAATCTAGATCTCAAATTGAAATTAAGTAGCTCTGCTTTCTCTTTTTCCTTTGGTGAATTTGCAAAATAATCCCTAAAGGGTATGTAAATTCTGTCCCTCTCCTTTCCTCAAAATGTAGGTGGAGAAGTCCTTTTGTCCTCAGAAATACAACTTAATTTCTTTCTGAGCTCTTGCCTTTTAACATTCTATTCTTAGAAGTTGTTAATAGCCTTTGATGCTCATCCTTAGCCACATTTTCTTTTATTCCATCTTCTATTCATTTTAAATCTGAGCTATCAGATTAGACTAGTTTCTTTCATAAATCCTTCAATTATTTCTTAGAATTTTAGAGTCCATAAAATGCTAATTATAATATTATGTTTAGGTTTAAACATTCTTTTTTTTTAACTTTATTTTTTTTATTACATAAAAATACAGTACAGAGTTCAATTGGTTTGTTCAGATTAATTAAAGACACATTTAAATAATAATAAACATTCTTAATATATACTAAACTCAGTGCTAAATATTTTACATGGATTTTATGAGTTAATTTTTCCAAGAAAAAATATGTGGTCTATACTATTATTTTTCTCATTAAAAAAATTAGGCTAAGTGATTTTCCCAGGCAGTCTGTGTCCTTACTTTTCAGAGGAAAACACTGAAACAGAGAATTGAAACACTTTGCTCAATGTCATACTGAGGCTCAGAACTACACATTTCTTGAGTCTGTATTCTGAGCTATTCCCATTTGTATTGTAATTCCCTCCTTACCTTTGAAGTTTTTGACATTTGCTGTCTTAAAATCTTCAGCAAACATCAGCTTCAGTATTTCCTTTTCACATTACAAATTCCAGGATGACATGGTAACCATTCAGTTCTTCCCCGTTAGAAGATGATCCAAAACAGCAGTATCCTTTCTGTATCTTTTATTACTTAAGAGACAATATTGCCAGTAAAGAACAATTGTAACCACTTTGTGTTGTGAAGGACTTCTAGTAGACATCAAGAAAACTTGAGTTTTCCCCTATAATTTGCCTCTGTGCAAGTTTCGTCCTAGAGACAGTCCATTATCTTAGCACATCATAGTTCCCTGAGACTGTGAGGGAAATTGGATGTATAGACATTGAATTGTTCACTTGGGTATTATAATGGATAACTGTTTCCAGAAGAATAAATAATCCTTAAGTATACCAGAAGTTTTAGGAAACATGATGGTAGTTCTATCTTTTTATACACTTTATGTAAGATCATTTTATTCATTTAAAACTAAGTTTCAATTTAAGAACTTGACCCCAAGGATGTTAACTGATGGCAGAGATCTGCTATTTTTTATACAACTAATGATCTCTATTTTGGTTTTCACTATAATAAGCTTGGGAGATATATATTACTTATTAGTAACACTGATATGTTTACCTTTTTATTGCCCATTCATTTTTTAGAAAATAACTACAGAAGCAAAATAGGATACTCAAATAATTTCATAAATACTGTACTAAGTGAAAAGTGGCTATGTTGCTGAAATTAAGCTGTTCGGGCTAAGCAAGAAGCAATGTCAAGTGGTGATAGTTTGAAACATTTGTTCAACCCTTTACATTGTCTAAATTCAACCCATGAATGTAAATTCAGGGGTAATGATTTATAATTAAGAAAACCAGGGCTGCTAGTATATTTTAGAAAGTTGTTAATTATAACTTCCATTTGATTGAACAGGCTTTAGCATATTGCCACAGTTATTAACTATTCCCCTCTCACTTTATTTTCACCCAAATGGATTTACTATGGTTCTAGTGTCAGGTTTAAGAATTTTCACTAAGATTATACCTTATTTATTACTGGGCTTTTTTCTTTCCTTTTATATTTAATCTATTTCTTTGTAGAAGAAATTCCCTTTGGTTGCTATATTCTTGACATGAATTTTATCAAATGTCAGAAAAAGTTATTGGTTACTTTCTTAAATTAAAATATCAAATTCACCTTTGTTATCTGTCTTAGTCACCAGAAATTTCTGTTTATTTATAGCATACAGAAATTGTTATCTGTCTTAGTCAACAGAAAATTCTGTTTATTTGCAACAAACTGCAATTAACTTAGCAAATGCAGAATTTATTGGAAGGGAATTGGCTCATTAACCCTTAGGATAAGAAGAGAAGCTGAGGCTTTGGAGTGTCTGAAAAGGAAGCACCCAGGAAGCCATGAGCTTAAAGGCTGCTCTCTGCTTTCTCTAAGGTCATAGGCTACTCAGAGATTAAGCCTGTGCCTTTTTAAGGAGCCTAAGCAATGAACCATTCTCAGAAAGAAGAGATGAAGGATCCCGGGGGATGTTTGTTTATTACTGTTAAATAAATACTTTTTGCTGTTGTAGTTCATTTTTCACATTTTCACACATTCCCACAAATTATCAAGCAGGCATAAAGCCATCTACATAGTAGATGCTAAATAAATATTTGTTGAGTTAAAAAATATTATTATTCACTTTTAGAGCATTGTCACACACTCCTTCTTGGATATGAAAGAGATGTGAGAGTGACATCTGCCCCTCCATTGACTGATTGTGCACATCAGGATTGCCCTGGGTGGGACTGACTTGATACTTTATCTTTGTGCATTCTGCAGACTGTAATTTTCTACCTAATGCATGAAAATTTTAGACGATCAAATAACATAAGTACAGGACAATGACCTTCTGATTAGTGTTCTTTAAAAACCAAGGTTCCTGATTTGGAAAGAAATTTTTAGAAAAATAATTGAAGAGTTCAAATTAATTAAAGGTTTGAATTAATAAAATCTTATAGTAGATTTCATTTAAAATTTTTTTTACAAATTATAATTCTATCTGAGTGCCAGAAACTTAATGCATTAAGATATCTTTGTGGTGAGATCAGTTCAATAAAACACTGGAGCAAACAGCAGAAGTTCCTTGGCAAAATCATCCTATACCAAGCTTTCCCAAGCTCTTGCCTGAGACTTCTCATTCCCCTTATTGTTCCTGACCAGATTTGGTCTTTGGCACCCCAATACTTGGATCTGCTTTTCTCTCCACATATTAGGAAGTCTTTTCTGATCCCCATCCAAGCTTCTTCAATCCCATTACCAACAAATGCAATTTGGTTTTCTAGTATCTGTCCTTCAGTATCTCTTGTGTGTGTGCCCTTGTGAAAATATCATCTGTTGACTCTGCTAAATGATTTAGCTCCACCCCTCATGCTACACACTAAGACTGATTCCCAATCACATATTCTTGTAAAGATCTTGTTTCCTTTTGTTAGGGTACAGTATTAATCACCAATATATTACTTAGCATGGGTTCTTGGGTCTTATGTAATGAAGAGACATGACTCATTTGTTATTGTAATCATCCATGGCAGAGTTGCCATATTATTTTTTGCCTACACTAGAAAAATGCTTGAGACTAAAAGTAAGCACCATTCATAATTGATCTGTAATAACAGGTGCACACTAGACTCGCCCTGGGCTAACTGGAACTGTTGTCATCATAATAATTATGATTATCTGTTTTCTCATTTCTCTCCTGAGATTTACTAATTTTCCTTTATATTCTTAAATCTCTCTCTGATTTGCTAAGTTCTGGAAATGAGCTGTTTAAAAAATAAATTAGGGATGTATTTTATGGAGATGGTCTTTAAAATCAAACAAACATCCTAAGAATCTTAACTTTCAAAACATTTTGATATTTTACGCTTGTGTGCTAGGGATACTTTTATTTTTAAAGTAAGAAATGAATTACATTGTCAGAAGGGCTTACCCAATTTTTTCTTTATTCATAAAAAAATTACCAGTTTCTTTAATATTAGATGGCATTAGGTTTTTAGGTTTTTTGTGGCTTGGTCCAAAATGCCCACTTTAGTGTTCTGTTGTAGAAACACACATTGAAAATTTACTAAGTAGTTTGGATGTTTTTATGCAACATTTTCAAGTTTCTAAATTTTGAATAATTTTATATATGTACACACACATATATTTACATATAAGTGTAATATATATTTACATATGTGTACACATATGTACATTAAATGCCTGAATTAATAATTAAAATACCTCAAAAACCATCACATCCCTTGGTTCTTTCCCTTTGTGGCATATCAGAATTCTAATTTAAGTGGTCTTGGATGGGACCCAAGAGGCACTTAAAAAAAAAAAAAAAAAAAAAAAAAAACCTCAGGTGATTCTAATGAGCAGCCAGCACTGAGGATCTGATTAAATTCAACCCTTCATTTTACATGTGAGAATATAGAGGTCCTCTTACTTCAGTTGTCACTGTGAGTTAACAATCCAAATATCCCTGTAAATCTATAGATGCTTTTAAAAGGGCTCTGTGAAAGTGATATCACCTTACTTATTTAGAACTGATCATAATTTTTATGGTTCCAACAGACGTCTTAGTTTCCTGAATTATCCTTTCACATCATGGGGCCTCTAAAGCACTTGCAAAAGAAGCCGGAAGGTATGTCTCTTTTTCTGTTTTCCAGGTAGTACAGCATATTTTAGCTTTTTATTTCTTGCCAGTATGTTTGCTTGAGTTTCTTCATTTATCTTTTGTCCACTGAAGTTTATCCTCTAATATTTTAGATTATGAGGATTGTACCTCTAAAGAAAGAGCCTGCAGCCTCAAAAATATTTCTCTTTTGTCTTGAGTGATTATTTAGCTTAGATGTCAGCAAATTATGACCCATGGGCCAAATCCAGCAGACTGTTTTTACAAATAAAGTTTTATTGGAATTCAACCATGCCTTTTTATTTAACTAATGTCTATGGCTACTTCACAACCACAGAATTGAGTAGTTGTGACTCAGAGACAGTATGATCCACGAAGTTGAAAACATTTACCATCTGATTCTTTACGAAAAAGGTTCTCTGACCTCTGGTTTAGCTAGTTTAAAAAATCTTTGGACTCCAAGATATTTGTAGCCATTGCTCCTCTATCATATAAGGTTAAAAGCTGTGGAGTTTTCAACTAGATTCCCATTGACACTTTTATTTTATTGCCCACATTCAAGACCTGATCTTTTTTTCCTGCGGGCACCCAACAGATCCTTCAACTCTGGAACCTAATATCTTCTCAGTTTCAACTATCCCACATCATCTTTTCTTGGCATACCATACATTTGATTTTTATTTTTGTTTATTTTTAATGATATCTTGATTGAATATAGAATTGGACACATATAATCCAAAGATGTTAATTGTCCCCATTTTATTTAACTTTGGTGAGCTTCTAATGTTCTTTTTTGCATTTATTTTGCTTACTTTTGTAGCACTTTTTTATAGTATTTTTAGTAACATTTATTCATCCTTTCCCTGGCTCTTGTATCTTTGCTTCAAGATTGTTAAAAGTTTTTATTAAGTTCTTTGATTATATGGAAATATGCCTAATCATAATTTTATCTGTTTTATGGCAACATTTTTGCTTTGTCAAAATTTAGTTTTTTTATGTGGAAATTGTTTTGTCTATATATCTCCTTTGTTTGCTTGGGACATCTTCATGTATTTTGTGTACTGGTTCCTTTGTAATAACTACTTATTTCTGAATATGTTCTTTTCGACACCTGTTTGTAGGAGACAAGACAAGGTTGTGCTTCTGAGCTGTGAAGCTTTTCATCTGGTTTGCAATCATTTCAGAAGTTATTAATTACATTCTTTAACATCCATTTCTCCCTTCTATAACAACAGATACCAATTCTACTCATTGTCATTGTGCCTGCATAAAACTCTAAAATTCCCAGCTTTCCTTACTGCTGGTTTTGGCCATGTGACTAAACTCTGTCCAAAAATACATAAGTGTTGATTGTGGCTTCAAAGTAAGCACCTTCAGAGTAGGAAGGGGATGGGGTCTTCTTTCTCAACTATCCAAAAGTGCTCTGAAAGTTATTAGGTGACTGTGTGGTGATCAGGAACATGTAAACCACATGAATATCAGCGCAGAAAGTTAGGAGCTGTTTCTTTGATGACAAACTCAATCATCATACAAATCCTTTTCTTGAAATTTTTCAATGACAGAAAATAGTCATCTATCATTCTAAGGCTTCTTTTGGTTGTTATATAGGTAAACCTAATCTTAGCTAATATGGTAATAAGATTTACAACACAGGATTGTGTGAGTGTGGGTTTGTATACAAGATAATTGATTGGACTTTACTTTTTCACTTTATCCAAAGGGGTCAGTTTGAATCTTTCTCTATTCTGCCCCATCTCAACAACAGGTTGTTTTCAGTTGAGATGTCTGTGTGGTTCTTTCTGCAGCTCCAGATTCCTTACTTCTCTGAGTGCCAAATGAGGACCAAAGAATTTCAACTACAAGCTTGCATGTTCCAACATCATTGTTTAGATAAGGAATTATCAGCTGCTCTTCTTGGGTTCTCCCACATCTTAGGAGAATAGGTGCTCTGCAGGCTTTGTCTGAGCTCTGTGTTTTCAGGTGGGTCTTGGCTTTATCTTCCTGTGGGCCTCTCTACTGGTCTCTATATTGGGCAATTCCCTACTTGTATATATTGGTTCAGATTTAGTTTTCCTAGTATTGTCAAAGACATAGTTTCCATTTCTATTTGTTTTCTGCCTGTTGTAGCAAGGTGACTTTGGAGAAGAAAAGGGGTACAGATGTATTTCCTCCACCATTTTAAAACCAGAAGTCTCCTTAGTTTGTTTTAAAAATAATAACATTTAAAATAGAACAGGATATATTCTCATCAATCAATAGTGACTACTCTATTTTTTAAAATATCTTTATTTCTTTATGTGGTGCTGAGGATTGAACTCAGTATCTCACACATGCGAGGCAAGCACTCTACCACTGAGCCACAATCCCAGCCCAATAGTGTCTACTGTTAACATTTTAAAGAATGTTTTTTCACCAAATTTTCTCTCAATCTTGTTATCTAAGTAGAGTGATAGGAAGTACTTATATATGTGTAATATATATATATATATATATATATATATATATATATATAATAGGTGATATTTATTTATATCACTTATTTAATTTTTGGGAACATGATCTATAATATACTTAGTCTACAACAATATTTTAATTATTTGTTGGCATTCCACAATATGAATATACTAAAAGTTATTAATCAATTCCCTAGTTTGAGATATTAATTTTTCACTCATTGGCTATGATAAGTAATTCTGCAATGTACATCTTTTTTTTCTTAAAAAAACAACAAGCTAAGAGTGCATTATCTTTTACATTTTCTTAGAAATTTTTTGTACAGTGAAATTTCAGTCAGGTCAGATGGTCATTCATTATGATTTAGTAACTGATTATTAGGTTCTTATTATTATTCAAGGTCTGTGACGAGGCAGGATGGTAAAGGGAGCCCTGTAACTCAGTAATTATGTCATCCTCATCACTAGAGTAGAAGCTATGTTCCTTAACTTACTATCAGGCCCAGACTGAAGCTTTTTATATAAACATAGACAAAAATGTCCCCAGAGTTTTAAGGACTGGGAAACCTCCCCTGGGTATTCCTAACATCATAAGACCTAACAGTCTTCTCTACTTTCTATTAGGATTTTTAAAAATATTTTTTTTCTTTTAAACCAGCTTTAGAGCTGTAAAATAGATGAAAAATATTACAGAATTACCTTCTGTTCCTTACCATATGTCCCTTAAGACTAATGTCTTAGCCATAATATAATGGTTAAGAACACTATGTTAACATTGGTAACTTTGGAAACTAAACTACATGCCTTCTATGAATTTCACCAATTTTTCCATTAATGTTCTTTTTTAAATAGTAGAGGCCCAGGACAATTCCATATAACATTTAGTTTTATTTCTCCTTATTCTAGTCCAGCCTGTAATAGTTTCTCAGTCTTTCCTCATCTTTTGTGATATTCACACTTTTGATTAATATTGCTCCCTTACTTTGTAGAATGCAATTCTATTGGGATGTGTCTGATATTTTCTCATGATTAGATTGAGGCTGTTTCTTTTTGGTGACAATACTACAAGAATGATATTATAACTATCTCAATGTGTCATATTGAGTTCATGATATTGACATGTCTTATTGCTGGTCATGTTTACCTTTCTCAGTTGATTAAGTTGGTGTCTGACCATTTTATTCCCTATAAAATTATTGCAATTGATAAGCATCTTGGGTGACATACTTCCAGACTATGCAAATACTATTTGTCTTCAAAATATTGCCCAATAATTTTAGTATCCATTGGTGGATCTTGCCTTCAACAATTATTACTGTGACATTTATCTAATGGTAATTCTGTATTTTTTTTCCTTCTATGTTTATCAATTGGAACTTGTGTGAAAGAGCTCTTGCTTTTTCATCATTTATTTATTTGATTATTTATTATATAATTATGAACATATGGATATTTATTTTATTCTTTGGATTAAAAGCATGTATACAAAGTTATTTTTCTTTAGCCTCCAAGTTGCCTATCACAACATTATCTTTCATACTTACTTAGATTAGTTCTTCATATATTAGCATTATTATCCCTTTATGCCATATATATTGTGAATCTTTTGTCTCTGTCAGTTGCTTCTTGATTTTTCATTATAGTGGTTTTGTTATACAAAGCATTCAAAGACATTTATATAGTGAAATTTATCAATCTTGCTTTTTGTTGATTCTAGATTTTGAATCATCCTTAAAAAGCTTTTCCTATACTAAGTTTAAAGTAGAATTTATTCCATGGCTGCTTCTTGTATTTGTAATGTTTTATTTTTTTTTTAATTCAGATCCCTAATTCATTTGAAACTTATTTTTATGGTTGATGTAAGATATGGATCTAATTTTATCTTCCTTCAAATGGCTATTGTTTTAAACATTGTATCATCCTCTGTGCTCCTGTGTGATAGAGTGCAGAGGAAATAAAATCATGTTTGTGGCTCCTGACAGCATTCCCTTTCCAGTTGTTGGGTTGTATTGTTGTGGTGCTGGTGTGTGTTTTTAATAATACCATGTAACTCTTTAAAAACAATTTCATTTTTGATCAAGTCCCAAGTCTGCCAGGCTGTTCTCTCTTCCTAACTGTGGAAAAATGAGACAGTTACTCGACCATTTATTTGGTAAGTAAAGCAATCCATTTCCTCTGTGACTACGTAGCCAGAGTTTTTTGAACATTTGGGGTCTGTTTGGAAGTGGGGGTCTTGGCTACAGCAGCTGGGGGCTTCATTAGCAGGAACAAAATAAAAGCTTTTAAAAAGAGTCTGGAGTTCAGGTGACTGTTTGAATCCACTGTTTTTCCTGATAACCTGCAGCTAGGAGGGAAGATTTCACTTCCTGTTTACCCTCAGCCAGGGGAGAAATGTTCAGGGCATTGTCACTTGCTTCTACACCTTTAACTGGGTTTGTTTGGATCTTAGGACTCTGCGTAGGAGGTCTGCTTCTTGTTAGTTAATGCAACTGCTTGTTCTTAGAGTCACAGAGCCCTACAAACATGGGGGGGCAGGGAGCTAACTGTTGGTGTGTGTGTGGGTGTGGGGGTGTCAGTACTTAGTTTTAGGGTTATTTAAACGTAGTGCAAAATCCCATCCACCACCAAACTTGATTCCATTCAGGACTCAACTGACCAACAGAGTTGGCCTTTTTCCACACCTGACCCACACATCTGTAAGCATGCTGGCCTGACTTGGCTTTATTTGTCTTTTTCTACTTTTCCTCTGGTCTCTGGATGCTATAGCTAGAATTTAAAAGTGAAAAAAAGTCAACTTTTGCTTAGCGTTACCTTTAGAATTCCCTTGGAAATTCATTCCATACATTTCCAGCTGGGAGACCAATTCAGCAGGATTTTAAGTGCTAGAAATATATTCAGTATCTGTGTTATGCCAACTTGATGAAGTCAGTTAATTCTATTTTTTTTCTTTTTAAAGTAGTGTCCAGCCACCCAACTTTTGACACCAGTTGGATGAAGGTGCATTGAATAAGGAGAAATGCACCAGATTCTAATTTGAAGTCTAAGGTGGGCCAGCATCTTAGAGTCAAAGCGAAGAAGGTGGTGATATTTTATATGGAACATCCCATCCCCAACTTAAGTTCAGACACTTAGCTATTTTCTTTGATCTTATCTCCTTGCTCTAAATGGAAATTTCATATTTAGCTTCTCATTGTCTCCCTAGAAGCAATATCTAATCACAAGACACCTGGTTTGGTGCCTTCAGTGTTTGCATAATACTGTGTTTGTTGGGCTGCAAGGAGACTAAGGACAGAGCATCTGTCCTCTAAAAGCTTGCATTAAAATGGCTCCCACAGGTTTGGAAAGCTAAGACCTGTTTTCAAGTGTGCTGCCCCAGCACTTTCCCAGCCCCTGGATCAAGCTGGTCACTTTTCCTCTGGTACTGTGGCCATCACCAAGCACGGGTCAGTAAAATGTTAATTGCTTTTCAAAGTAGCCCTTATTTCCCAGTTCCTAAAGGGAAGGAATGTCTGAATTGCAGCAGGACGAGGTAGAGACAGCATTGTGGGCCCACGGAGCATCCTATGGGCTTCCTCTCTCTCGCTCTTGAACCAATAGACTGGGAGAAAAGGTTAAAGATTGACAATTGCAGTGGCTGGACTGAGAAGGGGTGTTCTGGAAATTTCTACTACCATCTTTGTTCCTTTCAGGAAAAGCAGCTCCCCAGGCTGAAGAGGCCTACATTTCATTCCTCGGGTATCCTCCTTTCTCCCTCCTTGCTTCTCTCATCAAGGTAGAATGTTCTTCTGCCACATTGGTAAATTGCAGAGGGAGGAACATAATGATGGGCTGTTTTCTTTTTTTCTTCTGCCTCCTTGGTCCCCAAAGAGAATGACAGCTGCACGGAACAAACACAGACACACTGGAGCTTTTGATTCCTATTTTTTTCCTCCAAGACCCTCCAGAATGGATGTACTTTCTGCTTTGGGAAATTAAATGGTATTCACCTGGGGGAGGGGGAGGGGAAAGCAATGGCTTTTATTAGCTCCAGAAAATGGTCAGTGTTCAGTCTGTAACTAGGAATTAATTATATATAATCACTCAGTAAACTTTCTTCAGAGTTTTTCTAATTTTGCTGAGCATGAACATAGTGAGGCTGTTGGAGCCAAGTCCAGCTACTTTTATAATTAACAGCTCAAAGATTTGAGTCAGAAAGAAACAATGAGGGCCTCTTGGTTATAAATTAGGGATGAAAACAATAGTTATTTTCCTTTCTTTCTTGTAACCCCTTTTCTTTTAAACAAAACATCCCCCTTTTCTTTCCCTGGAAGAGCCAGTAGAGATCTTAGAAGTAGAAGACTGAGTCACTCTTTAGAAAGCTGGGTGACAATAGCGTAGCAAAACCTACAGGCAGGGGTGGGTTTTGGAAGGACCAGCCACTTCCAATGGGTGACCTTCTTTGTTTCTTCAGCCTTCTCTCCCCTTCTGTCCTCTGGCAGAGGCAGCCAAACATTAGTCAGTCCTGGATCTTGTTTTGCCTCTGGTTGACTCTGAAAAGAAAGATACATTCAAGGGGGCCTTCCCCACCCTGCAGCAGAGACCTGAAAGCTGGCCTGTTTGGAGGCTCCAAGTTGTTCTTAAAATGCACAAAACAAGTAAGGATTCACCCTTGGCCTCAGGTTGCTGCACTGGGGCTGCCCTTCCCCCCTGTTCTCCTTACAGACAAACAACCAGGCGGTGGCCATGCCAGCTCTGCAGCCTGAGCCTGCCAGGCTGGCCCTCCCCATCACAGTCACCTACATACTGGCCGGCACTGAGCCAGTGCCCATCCTCTCCCTGGCTTAGCCCTGGGCTCGGTGCCCTCTTTCTCCCTTGGAGCAAAAAAGCATTCACCTTGAGACTCCTCATTCCCAGCTCTGGAGGAATCCTGAGGCCAATTCTCAGACCTTAGTAAATGACATTATCCACCATGAGGCTATTAGTTTGGCCTCTGAAAATGGGTTTTGAAAAACCTATTGTTCATTCTCAGTGCCCTTTTGGGGGTGGACAAAAACCGAATTTGTGAGTATCCTGTTCCTTGGAGAGGGGAACATGGGACTTGGGGTTTCTCTTTTGCAGACTGGGGTTGTCTTTCCTTGATGTTAAAGTCTTAGGGGTGGCTCTGCAGAGGGCTGGGTGGATGGTGGCCGTTTTCAGGCTTATAAACAGCCTTTTAAATTTAGCTTGGCCTCAGCCTGGGGTGCAGCCCTCCAGCTTAGCTCTCCAGATGCCTGCTGTTCCAGAAGCACTTTCATTTTACCTAACATGTGGGAAGGATGCAGAGCTGGCTGCCCTGCACTGAGAAGGGGGAGTAGGCTTCTACCCACCCCCACCATGCCCCCACTTCTGCTTCCTGAGAACATTTTCTGTTTGCACAGACACCTTTATGTCTGCCAGTGTGATTCCTAACCTTCCATCCACCTAGTTCCAGGGCAAGAAGGCTCCATCCCAGAGCCTCCTGTTGAAGGCTCAGAATCTGAAAGGGAAGGCTTTTCCTCAGGAACCTGCAACTTCACAAACTCTCTCTCCCTGTCATTGCAGGTTCTTTTTTTTTTTTTTTTTTTTAAGCTTCTAAACGTTGGGTTGTTGGTGTACTTTGGTCGAGCTTTTCCTGGTTCTGATATTTAGGAAGGTGGTTTTGAAACTAGCAGGGCTGCTTAGACACAGGCTCAGCTATTGAACAAACTGCTACCATTTTAGCTTCAATCCAGGAATCGAGGCTGTGTTGCCAGATGCCATTTTAAGAATCCTGCATAAACAGCTTAGCCACCTATCACTGTTGTGTTATTGTATGTTAGTGAGGTGTTAAAATTTAGCAGGCTGCTCTCTTCTGACGAAAACCATTTGTGACAACATGTCAGTTGTTTCTTTGGTGATTTGTGTCACTGGTTTCTCTACAGATGCTGTGTAAATTAAATTGTTAATGGAGTCCAATATCAGAATGCTAAATGTGTTAATATCCTGATTTAAACCCAGACAAGCCTCCTCCTCCTCCTCTGCTGGGACTAGTTAGTGGAGGTCCAGAGCTCCTGTAATTTAATCCTGAGCTATCATCTTTTCCTTTCTGCCTGACACCCATCCTGAACTCTCCTCCCAGCAAACCTGGGGCACTTCTAAACACATCTCCATCCTACACTGGGGTTCCAGGCCCAGGCCGCCTTTCTGGACTCTTTTGTCTGTCTCAGACAGCCCGACAGAGACAGGATATTCTTCTCTAGCCTTCTTCCTGCCCTGGCTTGAGTCTTCCCAATGGAAAATTCCAGCCCTGTCGGTTGGCGATGTACCTCTTGCTCCTTGTGGAACTGTGGTCTGATGGAATCGCATTCTGAGTGGTGCCTGAGTGGAAAGTTCTTGTGCCTCAAGCCCTTCTTCACACCTATAAACTCATGACTTCACTTCTTCCCTGGGCTTGGCTTGGGAGGTGGTATGGGGGGAAGATCTGGAATGGCCCATGTTCCAGGGGAGAGGGAGAGAAAGTTCTGGAAGACTTTCCAGCTAAGGGCACTTGCTTACCTTTCTTCTCTCCCATCCCTGACTCTTGTCGGGGTCTTTCTTCATTCCACTTTTGTTGGGGAGGATAATTAGTCACAGCTCCACAGGGAGCCAAGCCTGCTCTACAAGGATGCACCATAGAGGGGTGGGGGGGTGCATAGACCCCTAATTTGTGGAGTCGATGTTGATTGTTGGAATTGTTTTGCAACCAGCTCTTTCTTCTTCTAGTGAGTCTGGGCATATTTTACTACTTTGTAATTTAACCTGTATCTTTTTTGCCCCCTCCTTGTGTTCCTGCCTCATCAGAGAATTGTAAGATTTTTGTGGTCTTGGAAATACTCACTGCAGAGTATAGAGATGAGAACTCTGGGAACTCTGCGAACCCTTCCCGCTGCCTGACTTTGAACCCAGTTCTGCCAGTGAGAAGCTTGTTAATTTGAAGGCTGGGTTCTCATGAGCCCAAAGGGGTGGGTTGTAATTGTGTATCCAAAAAGATTTGCTTTTTGCATACCCAATAACATGACAATTGGAATAGTAATTTGACTTAAAGAAGCATCTGATGTTTTAAAGGAGTCTTTTAGGAATCTTAACACTGTGAAATCAGGTTTGTTCTTTCCCCTATGGTGGAGGAAGGATGGGGGCTTGTCTTACCGGTGGGCTGTGGCTAGGATTCTTAGCAGCTGCCCCCAGGCAGGTTCTATCCCTCCTAAACATGAACATAATTTGCTCTATTTCAGCTTGGCTGAAGAGGAAATAAAAACAGATCAGGAGGTGGTAGAGGGCATGGATATTTCTACTCACTCCAAAGGTGAGTAAAATTCTTGCATTATGTACTTTTGCACAAAGGAAGGAATGGGGATTTCTTTTTATTGTTGGGGAGCCGTGAAGGATGGCCCTCTGAGCTGGCATTGCAACAGTCTGTGAATTGTGAGATGTGGAACCATTAATGGCTGAACCCAACTTCTAGAGAAATCTTTTGATTATCTTTCCCCTGCATGTATGCATAGGTGTACCTACTTGTCAGGAATTGTCCTGACATTAGGTTTTCGGCATGTGTTGGGCCTGGAGATGGGCAGCTGCTGCTGGCTTCCTGATTTTAGCAACAGGCCTCTTTGGGATCTCAGAAGTGGGATGAAGTTGGCCTGGTGCCCTGGGAAATGGTGGTCTTGGGTCAGAGATGAGAAGGAAGATCTGGGCTTTCTAGAATGCTGGGGGCAGTGTTTGCATTTAGGGCAAATCGTGGCACATTAGGGCATATCCACTTTGTTTGCTCAGGGTGTGAGGGGACTCCTCTGCTGGTGGCTGAGGGATTGGTACTCCTCGGCTAGTCTGTGAGACTCACAGGCCTCTGCAGAGGGAGCAGGTCCTCACTTCTTCCTCATTGTGCTTTTAGAAGTGAGCTGTTGAGTCCTTTTCATGTCTGGTTGATGAAAATGCTTGTTCCTAGACTTAATGGCTGTATCAGTGTTTTTATTCCTTTAGAAACTCCCTGAGTGCCTGCTCTGTGTTCAGGGAGGTGGGAGGGGCTGCAGAGAGGGTGCTTACAGATTATTCCAGAAGAACATTCTAATCTGGCCAGAGGATCACAACCAGTGACTCCCTAAAGGCTCCTGAAACAACAACAACAAAAATGTTTTGAGGATTTTTATAAAGCAGCATGTCTGTCTGCTTCTCTCTCTCTCTCTCTCTCTCTCTCTCTCTCTCTCTCTCACACACACACACACACACACACACACACGCACACACACACTTATTTACTCATTTTTTGCAGTACTGGGGTGTGACCAGGGCCTTGTGCATGATAGACAAGCACTTGACCACTGAGCTGCACCCCAGCTCTTTTTATTTTGAGACAGGGTATTTGCTAAGCTGCCCATGCTGGCCTTGAACTTGGTGATCCTCCTGCCTCAGCTTCCCTAGGGACTATGATGACAGGTCAGCATGGCATTTTGGGCCCAGCTGAGGCTCAGATCACTAGCAAGGCTGGGCTGGCTGGGAGTAGCCTGTTCTGGGGAGTAGGGTGAGGTCGCAGCTCCTTCCCATGCAGGGCCATTGGGTTCCATTGTTGGGGAGAGTCACGGAGTACCTCATGCAGAGGAAGTGCCTTCTCAGAGCCGTGTTTGGAGAAAGTTGTGCCCCTCACCTGCTTGTGGCTGGGTGCAGTGAGCCTAGAGAGGTGTGGTGGCATTTGTCCTTGCTCTGCTGCTTGCTGTCTGTGTCTGACCTGCTGTTTTCTTATTGTGAAAGGGATGCTGAGTTAGAAACTAAGGCTCCTTCTTCCCCCACAACTATAAAAATGGCACTGTGTCTATGAAGTGCTAATAAAGGCTTGGCCCATACCTGGCGCCTTCTCTTGATGAATTCCTCTAATCTTTTGTCTTTGTGGTGTAGGGCTTGCACATGTTAGGCAGGTGCTTTGCCACTTAGCCTCACCACATTCCCTTTGGTTTCTAATTAATTAATTATTATTTTTTTTGTATAGGGGATTAAATCAAGGGTGCTAAGTCACATCCCCAGCCCTTTTAAATATTTTATTTATAGACAGGGTCTCCCTGAGTTGCTTAGGGTCTCATTAAGTTGCTGAAGCTGGCTTTGAACTTGTGATTCTCTTGCCTCAGCCTCTCAAGCTATTGGGATTTCAGGTGTGCGCCACTGTGCCCAGCTGATATTTTTTTTGGGGGGGACAGTTTGAGCTTGTGACCCTCCTGCCTCAGCTTCCTGGGAGGCTGGGGTTGTAGACGAGCACCTGTGTGCTCAGCCGCCAGTCCCCTTCTGAGGTGGGAGCTGTCATTTCCCCTTGCAGATGAGGAACCTGAGGCACCAGATGGTGGGGTCTCCTGGGTGGTCAGCAGCACAGCAGGACTGAACTGAGACTGGCTCCAAGGAGGTGCCTCCATCCTGGATGTGCTTGCAGTGGCCCAAGTACCCTCACAGTGACAGTCACGGATCACCATCTAGAGCAGGGTGCTGCCCTGCTCAGGCCCCATCTGCCTGTGGAGATGCCTCTTCTGGCCCTGTAAGCGTGGAGACCTCTTCTCAATCTCACGCCTGGGTGCTCCTGACTCGTCATCAGGTGGCAGCCCCTCTGCTGCCTGAGTGACCGCTTTGGGTGACCATGGACTCTCCCTGCTGGAGCTAGGAGGATATTAAAAAGCGTCTCTTTTTTGCTGGCCCCTCCACCTACCTCCCAGCATCCTCCGTTCGTCTGAAGTCCCTGTGCCCTGCCTCCCGGGACAGCCTTGCTCCCTTCCTCTTGTGACATCCTGCTCCCCTAGGGCCATTTCTCCCGACTCCACTCTAGCTCTCTGGCCTCCTTCTGGGCCCTCCTTGGGGCTTGTGTGCCATCTGTCTGGAACACACTGCCCTAGGACTTGGCTGCCTGTGTCTTGTTGCTTGGATTCATTCCCGAGGGTGACTTTTCTTGGCCGCCTGCCTTAAAGAGTCATTCCTTCATTTTCTGTTGTTTTTTGAAATAAACTTTTTGCATTTTAGAGTCACTTTAGATTTCCAGAAAAGTTGTGAAGACAGTGATAGTATTCCCATGTCACCCAGCCTGAGCGCCCACCCCACCCCACTCCTAGCATCCTGGGTGTGAAGCATTTGTCAGAATCCGAGTTGGGGTGGCATGTCATTACCATCAAAGCCTTTGCTGTGTTCAGATTTCCTTAGTTTAGCCATTGAGGCCCCTTTCTGTTCCAGGCTCCCATCCGCCATACCTGGTTGTCTTATCTCCTCAGGCTCCTGGCTGTGACAGGTTTTCAGCCTTGTTTTCAATGACCTTGACAGTTTTGAGGCGTGGGCCAGGCATTTGGTAGGTTGCCCCTCATCTGGGTTCATGTGGTGAGTCTCAGGGTGGATGGCGAGTTGCCAACCTCAGGATTGACGTGAGGGGTTTTATGGGGAAGAACCCTCGAGGTACAGTGCCATTTTTATCACATTAAGGGTGCCTGTTATCAGTGACTTACATCAGTGCTGATGTTGACCTTGGCCACCTGGCCATGGTAACAGCTCCTTTGCTGTTCATATAGTGTCTTTTGGAAGGAGGTCGCAAGGCCCCAGCCACACCTAGAGTGGGAGGCCCACTCTACCTCCTGAGGGCAGAGGATCTCAGGAAATTATTTGGAGCTTTTCTGTGTGGCAGGTTTTGTTTATTCTGCCCTGTTTATTTGTTTATTTAATCCTTCATGTGAGTATGAATTTACGTATAATTGGTTTATACTTTGGGTTGTAATACAATGCTAAATATCTGTTTTATTGCACATTGTTCCCATTTTGGAAGTTGAACGCCCCTTTCCCATAACTGGGGATTGAACCCAGGATCCCTCTACCACTGAGCTACATCCCTATCCCTTTTTATTTTTTATTTTGAGATAGGGTCTCACTAAGTAGTGGAGGCTGGCCTTGAACTTGAGGTCCTCCTGCCTCAGCTGCCTGAGTAGCTGGAGTTATGGCATATGCCACTTCACCCAGATCTGTTTTTTTTCCTTTTCCTTTTTTTCCTTAATTGGAGAATGGTAATAGAAATCAAGATCTGGGCCTGGGGACATAGCTCAGTTGATAGAGTGCTTGCCTCACATGCACAAGGCCCTGGGTTCAATCCCAGCACCAAAAAGAAAAAGAAATCAAGATCTGTGTGCTGGGCATGCTCACAGTTCCTGGGTGTCTGTGCTTCTAGGTTCTCTGATTGACAGGAGGGAAACATTTACCTATGTGGCCACCAGGGCATAGGCATCTGTCTATCCATACTCCTGCTTGTACCCATCTGTGTTAGCTAAATGTGAGATCATGAGATCCTGCACTTGACTCCATGCTTTCCTATTCCTGTACGGATCAGCTCTAGCTTCATCCCCTTAGTTGAAATCTCCCCCTTCAGCAGTGAGAAAGGTGGTTCCTGCTGTCTGCCCTTTGTGTACCATGTCCTGGTGCTCAGTTAACCTTATCTGTGACATATAGCTTGATGAATGACCTAGTGAACACTTGGGTCTATGACTGAGGTCAAGATAATCGAGCATCGTCAGCATCCAGAAGGTTCCTTGATCACTCTGATATTGCTCTCATACTGTATTTGTTGTTTTTGTGCCAGAGTGCAGATGCCTTTTTTAGAAGGGCCTGGGCCTCCATGCTCACTCCTCCTCTCCCTTCAGGGGTCAGGAACCACAAAGGTTTCAAAAGCCAAACTCCTCCAGCCAGATTCCCTGGTTCTGGGTTGCCTCCTCCCTAGTTCAGTATTTATTCTTTGTGGCTCAGTTTCCCCATCTGGGGATAACAAGGATATAGGGTTAGTGCTGAGGTGAAGTTGCCCACCTGTAGAGTGCTCAGAGTGGAGCTGGGCTGTGGTGAGGGCCAAGGGGCTGGCCCCCATTGGAACAGGCTTGCAGAGGCGGGCGTGTCTAGGTGGGCTGCCAGGGCAGGTCCTCCTCATTGTTCTGCTCTCCCCGCATCTTCAGCCTCTGGGAAGAGGGTGTGCAGGGAGATGGGAAAACGGTATCCAGACTGACCCCTGCTCAACAGGGAAGGATCATGTAGGGTGGCCCCTCAGAGGGCTTGGGACCTCTGTCTAGACCCCGACACCGGGTACCGCCCTGCACCTGCCTGTCCTGCGGCCCCAATGCAGTGGGAGAGAGCTGTTCTGCCGCTGTTTGGGATGAGCTCCCAGGTGCTCTGTACCTTGCTTGGGTGAGGAGTCCCTGGAGGGGCTCACCTTGTTTTGAGCATGACCTTCCTCTTTACTGGGCGTTTCTTGGAGGCTGTCCTTGGGCAGAGCTGAGTGCTCTTTCCTGGGGAGGGTGGCTGTGGTGGTGGCTTTTGTGTCCAGGACACCTTTCTCACAGAGCCACTGGCACCAGGTGAGCTAGTGACACATGTAGTGACCTGGGCTTGACTGGGTTGCTGAGACTTCAAGAACCCAAGTCTGTGTGCACAAAGGTATCATTTTTTTTTTTTTTTTGGTACCAGGGATTGATCCCAGGGACGCTTACCCACTGAGCCTCATCACCACCTCTTAGTATTTTATTTAGAGACCCTCCCTGCAGGGATCCCCGTTGGTAATGCCTGGGTGACTTAATTTAGCTTTGGGGTTCACTTGCAGAAACCCTGCACCTGCTCCACATTTGAAGCATGACCCTGGGACTTGTTTGTGGGACTATTACTACTCTGAGGGACTATGGTCAGAAATAGACTCTCTTCAGCCGTAAAAAGGAGCCCCATCTCTTTCTTCCTCCCAATGCCTTGAGTAAACCCCAAGGGCCCCCCGAGAGCTTTTAGAGACCCTGACACTTTTTCACTTGAAGTTTTGGGTAATGTTACAGGTTGAGTGTCCCTTGTCTGAAATACTTGGAACCAGAAGCGTTTTGGAGTTGGGATTTTTTTCCTTCAGATTTTGCAATATTTGCGTGTGCATACTGGGGTATCTTGGACGGGACCCGAGTCTAAACAGAGTCTAATAGAGTTCATTACTGTTTTGTATGCATCTTCCACAAGTGTCCTGTAGCTCATCTTGGGCATTATCTTTAGTGGGCCTCTCTTGTGACTGACCTGTCACATGAGACCGGGTGTGGAATTTTCCGCTTGTGATGTCAAATCAGCATGAAAAGTGTCAGATTTTAGAGTATCTTGGGTTTCGGGTTGATGTACTTTCGAGATGCTCAAACTCTACTACATTTGGCTACAGTGGATTTTTTTCTTTCTTTTCTTTTTTTTTTTTTTTGACATGGGATCTTGCTGTGTTGCCGAGGGTGGTCTTGAACTCGGGGCTAAAGTCATTCTCCTGCCTCGACCCCCTGAGTAGTTGGAACTACAGGTCTGCGCCTTGGGAGCTGGCTCGTATAGTGGATTCTTTACCAGTGACATATGGAGCACATTTGGGAAGGCCATAGCTTGTGGTGGGAGTGAGTGCAATGCTGTAAGGTCCCCAAGGTCCCCTTCAACTTCCTGGGAACCCCTGCCTCCCCCTACACTCCTAGGAACCTAGAGATCAGCATTTCACAGACTTAAAGAAATGCCTTTATTGATCCCTGCCTCTTCTGTCCAGTGTGTGGCTTGATTCCATACTGGACACGCCTTCTCACAGGACTTTGAGGACCATGCAGTTCTAGGTCAAGAAAAGCAAATCCCACTTCTTGTTCTATACCACTGACCTACACCCCCTGCTCTCCTTAGTTTTTAGGGTGAAGATCTCAGTCCTCAAATCCTCATGCACTGCCACTGCCCATCTTCCTGGCTACCTCACTGGCCTCCTTACTCCCTGTATTCCTCTCTTCTTCATTCATACTCAATCTTACAGGTCCTTGAAAGAGTCACTGCTGGCTACAGGGCCTTTGCTCATACCTGGAAATTCTCTCCTCCCCTTTCTCTCCTTGACGCCCCTCCCCACCCAACCATTTAAAGCTCTAGGAGAAGAAGAGTTCTGGCTGTTGTTTTGGTTCATCCTCTTAACTAGTACTGTGCCTGTCATAGGTGGTGCGCAATGAATCTTTATTTTGAATGGATGAATGAATTTTGTCTATCTGATGGATGGAACTTTGATCCTTTTGGCTTGGTTTCTAGCAAAATTCAGTGCCTGGAAATACTTCCCTGGCTCAGATGTCTGTTCTGTGTGCTACACCTTGTGGCTTATCTTTTCCCTTCAGGAACATGGGACTATTAGACATGGCCCCTTCCCTCTGATTTCTTTCCTTCTTGGCATACTGTTTCTGCTGGACTTTTTCTAATACACAAATCCAGGTGTGTGTCCTGCTTTGTGTCTGAGGGCTGCTGCAGATTGGGCGGTGCTGAGGCAGAATCCTTGTTGGGTTGGGGACGCCCCGCAGGGCTCTGCAGATTGGCTGCCTGTGGTCCTGTGATGCACCCTTACTGAGCCGTCCTTCAGCTCCTTCCAGCTGCCTTTCTCTGAGGACACCTTCCCCTGGTCTTCCATATCCCTGGAGACCCAGGCCCTCCCTCCTGAGCCCTTGATTCCTGAGCAGTCCTTGCCCCGCTTCACGTGCACAGCAGCCCGTTGGGGCTGGAGGCCACCATAGTGGATGGCACAGATGCAGAAGAGACCCAGAACAGGGCCGCTATTAAAGCAAGTGCTGTCCGGCCACCCTCCTCTGCGGCTCCAGAGGTGAATGGGCTCATTGTGGACTGAGCTGCACTTGGAGGGGGACGCATGCAGCCGGGCCCAGTGCTCGGTGGATATTCCACCTTGTGTTGAGTTGATATTTTGCTTGATGAGATCTCTCTTCCCATCTTCCCAAGTTGGCATTTCTTGCCCATGTCCTGAGCAACTGCCTTTTGCCAGACCCCGGTACCGGGCTTCCTCAAGGGGTGTGGAGAGAGCCAGCTGCCCTCTCCTGGCCTCCTTCCCTGCTTTGGTTGTTTTTCCTGTCCCTGCACCCAGGGGGCTAGACCTACTTCCTGTCCCTGCACCCCAAGGTCCAGCCCTTGCATCTCTTGACTGTGGGGCGGTCACTTCATAGTAGCTGCTGAGTACATGCCTTTTTCAATGAAGGGTATCTTCCTAGAACTAAAAATAATTTTAAGGGAAAAAATGTTTTGTTGGATTTTTCCTTTACCAATTACAATAAAATCAGTGTAGATCTCCTTACAACAAGTCAAACCGCTCAGAGAAAAAGCAAAGACCCCTCTATGGCAGGTGACCATTGTTAACAGTTGTGTGCTTGTATCTGGACTCCCCACCCCATATATAGACAAACCTGTTCCCATCCTAGGAGGCTGAACCTGAACCCCCCATTCCATGTCCCCCACTTCTGCTTCTCTGGCTTTCACTTTTCCTCATTGCCCTCTTGGCTGCATCTTCTCCATGCCCTGTGAGCAGTTTACAGTGGAGTCTGCAGTACCACCTGAGGGGCAGTGATGGACAGTGGTCTGTGTGGAATGGGGGCCCTGCAGGGCCTGATTTGGTGACTTCACATCTTGTTTTTAAAATTTAGTTTCTACCTTTCTTTCTTTCTCATTTTCTTTGGTGGTGCTGAGGATTGAACCCCAGGGTCTCACACGTGCTAGGCTGGTGTTGTACCACTGAGCGGCACCCTAGTTTCTGCCAATTTTTAAAAATCAAATCAAGTAATTATTTATCTGGGATACTGTGGGCTAACCCAGGGGTGCCTGACTGCTGAGCCAGGTCCCCAAACCTTTTTGTCTCAATAAGTTGCTGAGACTCTTGCCAAGATGCTGAGGCCAGCCTCCTTCAGCCGCCTGAGTCTCTGGGATCACAGGCCTGTGCCACTGTGCCCAGCTTCCAATTTAAAAATTTTAGAATAGTGATGTCCAGCTGTGGGGGCTTCTGTTGGCCACCTCTGGCCCAGGCCTTGCTGGGGGTTTCCCTGGCCTGAGTGCCAGTGGTGGCCATCCTGGATCACTGGTTCCCTTGTTACCCTAGTAGGGCTCTCCTTCCTTACCATGCTGAACTGGTTTGTCACCTCCTCCTCCCCAGTGAGCCTAATTCCCTTTGTGGCACTTTAGTCTTTGGGGACCATCTTTCAAACCAGTGGCTATTTTTGTGGGGCCAGAAACAGTAGGCTGTGAAGAGCGAGGGGCTGTGTGGTAGGGTAGGTGGGCATCTGTGAAATCTGGACCAAGTCTGGGGGCCGCAGATGCTTCGCCAGGCTGAGGAGGCCCAACGGAGACTGAGGAGGCCAACCGGAGGCAGGAAGAAATTTGACTCCTTTCACTCCTGCCCCGGGGCTTGGATGGGGTGACAGTCTTGAAAGGCAGCTTTGGCCTTGTCCTGGCTGCAGGAGGCTTCACCAGGCAGGTGCAGAACTGAGAATCCCAGTGGCTGAGGACCTGGGGAGTTGTCCCCACAGAGAGCTTCAGGCTTAAAAGGCCCCTAAGACAAAGGACAGAGAGGCTGGGGTCTCAGGTGCCTGTGGTCTCCTGGCAGGGAGTGTGTTTTCCCCAGGGAAAGTCACTTCTCTTTTTTACTGCCCCTGATTCTCCAGAACAATACCTGTCCCCAAGAGTGGGATGAGTGGGAAGTGGGGGCCAGGAAGCCTCCCGAGTCTCCAACTTTGGTCTTCCAGTGGTGTGTCTGAGCTCAGCCCTGACACATTCAGGGTATAAATCCTCCCTTAATCCCTTTCTTTTAGGGGGAAATGGGCCCAAATGGTCCTGTACCTGTGGAGAGGGGAATTTCCTGTTTTCAGGTCCCGTTTGGGCTGTTGATTCCACATTCCTGCTCTTCTGGATTTGCTGAAGGCATTCCTGAAGGCTGGGGAAGACAACCTGGAGTGTCCAGGTGGCTGGTGCCCCTCTGGTCCTAACCTCATCATCCAGATGTGTTTGGGGGCACCTGGCCAGGTTGTGTGCGCAGCTGTGGACTGCAGCAAAGGACAGACATGCCGAGATGGAAGTCAGTCAGGAGGAGACACAGTCAGCCAGTGAACTGGCAAAGGAGGAGAATCACTTATTTTACTTATTTATTTTATTTTTGGTCCCAGAGATTGGACCTGTGGGTGTTGAACCACTGAGCCCAATCCCCAGCCCTTTGTGGTATTTTACTTAGAGACGGAGTCTCACTGAGTTGCTCTGGGCCTCACTAAATTGCTAAGACTGGCTTTGAATTTCTAATCCTCCTGCCTCGGCCTCCCAAGCGCCTGGCAGAAAATAACTTGATAGTCCTCAGTGAGGGACGGCGACCCAGGGAATACACCACAACTTCTGGATACTGCAATGAGGAGGCTGAGTCCAGGGTGGTCAGGGAAGATCTCTCTGGGGAGCTGATATTTGAGGCCAAAGCCGAAGTTGGCCAGTATGGAAAAGATTGCAGAGAACATTCTAGATGGAGGTGCATCCATGTGCAAATGGCTTGTTTGAGCAGCAGAAGGGGGCCACTGAGGTTGGAGTTGAGTGACTGAAGAACAGAGGGGTACAGGGCTGCACACTGGTGGTGCTGTAGGTCTTGATAAGAGGCTCTCAGAGGAGGACTGGAGGAGGATTCACCCTTCCTGGTCTTGTTGAGGTAAGCAGTCCAGCCGGTGGTTGGATAGTCATGGGATTGGAAAGTGGCAGCCAAGAAGGTTGGAATGAAAGGGCAGAAGTGATGGAGGGGCAGGAGCACCCTTTGCTGAGCACCTTTTAGGTGCCAGGCACCAGAACTGTCATCCTAACCTGCCTCCCTCACTCTCTGCCTTCCTTCCCTGCACTGGGGATCAAACCCAGGGTCTTTCATGTTTCAGGCAAGCCCTCTATCCCTGTTCTTGTTTTGAGACAGGGTCTTGCTAAGTTGCCCGAGCTGGCGTCCAACTTGCAGTCCTCCTGCCTGAGCCTCCTGATTTCCTGGGATCAGGCCTGAGCCACCACACTCCCTGCACCCTGGGAGGTGGAGGATTCTTAAAGTAGCTTCTCAATAAGCAGTAACTTATTGTATGAGCCCTGTACAAAAAGAAAATAGAGAAGTACTTCCCTTGCTATACCTTCCTCCCATACATAATCACACATTCCTGATGTTTCTTTTTAAATTTATTTATTTTTTTGTCTAGAATGCAGTCAGTCATTTTCAATTTACTAACCATGTTACCATGGGGCTCTTTTCCTCTGGGCCTCAGTTACTGTATCAATAAAGTGGAGTTTCTGAGAACCTACTGTCTTGGAAAATTGTGGTGAGCTGGAAATAAGTTGATTCTTATTTAGAAAATCCACCCCCCTAGTAAGTGTTCAGCAGGAGGCAGCTATTTATTTCTGGCTGTCCTTCCTGGAGGGCAGGCCCTCCCCCTGATGCTGGTGGCCTGGATATCTGGAAATTGCTCAGTGACTATCTGTGACTGTTGCCATTGTTTTCTTCCCTTTGAAATGCAGGTGAAACGCTGGGTGTCCTCAGCCCAGGCCATTTGCAGCATACTCAGGGTTAGGCCTGTCTACCGTATCAATAAAATGGGGTTTCTGAGGGGTTTGGCAATTACCAAAATTATCTCCAGATGTTTCTGCTGGGGGAACCCAGTTGATGACCTCTGTTCCACACTGTTTTAAACATCTGAGTCCCTTAGAGGTGGCCCTAGGTGGATGTGCGGTTGGGGGAGAATTGCCCTGAGCTCCTGCTGTATACTGGATCCTGGGTATACAAGGTAGGAGCACCTGGCATGTCCTGAGTGTTCCATCAATCTGTTGTCCCCATTCCCCACTTAAAGTGTCGGAGCATTCAGGGGCCCAGCACTTACTGAGTGTCCTAGGTCTTGGCAAACCCAGTGCGTGCCTGGCCCCTCCTGCACCTAGTTCTTGTGGCTGCCTGGTTTCTGAGGGCTTTATGCCCTGACAGCACACAGAGGCGTCTCTGCATCCCACCATGTGGCTGGCCCGTGGTGCTCTGTCTGTGTCGCTTTCCCCCGTGGGTGGGCACTGCTGTGCGTCCTGTCTTGGGCTCCAATGGCCACGCTGCAGTGGCTGCCCTGGTGCCCGCTCTGAGCGTGCCTTGCCTGTAGGAGGTAGGAAGGGCATCTCAGCATCACCCCACTGGTGTCCCGGGGATGGGAAGCCTCCCTCCCTCCCTCTCTCCCTCAGCTCCATGAAATGTAGGCCATGTTCTGCATCTGAAATCTTCCCTTCCCCAGAGGGGTTCCCGCTGTGGAGGGCTGTCCCTTCTTCCTGGTCAGCATGCTCTTGTTTTCATTAAGGGGACTTTCCAGAGGCCTGCGGAGCACTGCTCAGTTCCCAGCGGCTCCTCGGCCTTCATCTCCTCCTTTCTGAGGCGCCTTTCTTCCCCTTTCTTCTCGCAGAACCACTTCTGGGCTTCAGCTGCAGCCGCCACAGAATTGCCTTTTTGTGTCTGAACAGGCCCTCGCGCCGCCATGGCTTGCACTGCCCCATTTGAAAGCGTGGGGCACCTGAGCTTCCCAGAAGCCCGGCCGCACAGTGGGGGTGGGCACGGAGTCCTGCAGCCACGTGAATCAGGCAGATGGGTCTCTGCCAGCAGAGCCAGCAGCCTTGGGATGGCCTGAGGCAACCGGTTCCTCCTCATTGCCTGTGTGGTCTGGCCGAGGTGGCTGGCCGCCTGCTATGTGCCATGTTGGAGTGGCCTCGAGGCCTGGCCTCTGAGGGTGGCGGGGTCACTGCTTTCCTGGAGCGAGTTGGGCTCTGTCTCTTGGTAAACTGCACCTAGTTGGTTCTCCAGCAGGAGATGCCTGGCCTGTGATCTTGCCTCTTCCTCCCCCAGGGCCTCAATCCAGCTCCAAGGAGAAGTGAGGTTGCTGAGCTGAAAACAGAAGCCATTTGGAAACCAGCCCCCATCCCTGGGCAGAAGCAGGTCCACCTCTTGCATTCATACTGCCCTTTGATCCCATTTTGCCCTGTGGGGTGTGGGGTGGGGGAGGCTGTGCAGGGACAGGGTCATTCCTCCAGCACCAGGATGGGCTTCTCCCTTCCAGGAAGTGCATCAGAACTCAAAGGCAATTTGAAGCAATTATTAGGACAACTGAAAGCACATTGAAAATACAAGGCACTGCCCGTAGTCCTGTTCCCCTCCTCACTCCTGGCCTGCAGAACAACTCAGACTCCTTGTGTTTATTCACCTTCACCTGAATAAATGGTTCTTTGGTGCAGTGCACTGAGGACTTGCAACTTGGCTGTGCTGCTGCCGAGGGTGATAAATCAGAGACGAAGGCTCAGGGACATGAAGGCAAGCCTCTGCCCCAGATGGCCTGGTTGCAGAGAGGTGATGGTGTCCTTGCCCCACCAGGTGACCTAATATGTCCAGGACCAGGGCTGGCCTGGTAACTGGTGACTCTTAGCCTGTCCTCTGCTTCTTCCTCCTCCCCCTGGGAGAGGCTGCCGAGGAGCTGGAAGCAGGAATATCTGCAAAGTAAGACTCTGTGTCTTTGGAAAAGGACAGGCCAGGCCCTCAGAGAAGCCAGGCTTCCTCCATGGCCAGTAAGCATGCCCTCCCTGATTCCTGTGCTCACTTTAGGTCACAGTGCCCAAGTTGCCGGGGAAGTGACCCTCTTATCCCACTGCCTTGTTTTCCCTTTCACCTCATCTCCCGGTTCTGGGTGGGAAGCTCCTGTCACCGAGGGCGTCCTGGAGGTGCCACCAGGGCCATGGAGGAGGCTGCTATCCTCTGACCTGGCAGGCCCAGGCAGGCGGGCGCCGTGTTCCCCATGGGTTCCTGTAGCTCTGAGGCTGAGTCTTCCCCAGGTCTGTGGGGACTCATATGCTTCTGGAGGCTCAACATTCTTTTCTCTAAGGACAGTTTCACTCCCTGCCCCCATCCTTTGCCCTGATTCCTGCTCTCTGCCAGGAGGAAATTCCGGGCCTTTTTTTTTTTAATAGTAGTTGCTCCTCATGGAGGCCCCAAGGTTCCTGAAGTGGGAGGCTGGTTGGGTCCCTGCTCCATGTCCCAGAAGGGCAGTCATGCTCCACCTCACTGCTTCTGGAAGGACAGGTGCGGGTGGTCCCTTTTGAGGCAGGCTGTGCGAGGGCCTGTGCAAGGGCTGTGGTCACTAAGAGCTGTCTGAGCCTTGGTGCGGCCTTCTCTGACCTCCTCTGCTGCTGTTACCTGGGAATCCTGCATTTTTATGGTCTGATTGAAATGCAGAAATCCATCCTGGCTCATTCCACATTCCACATAGACTGGTGTCTTTGATAATGTGTTTTGGAGAAGGCATGCTCTGCTTTGGGGGCAGGGTGGTGGTGGGGAGGAGGAGGAAGAGGAGGAAGAGAAGGAGCAATGATTGAGATATTTCCTTAATTGAGCTCACTTTGTGCCCAGTCTTCTCCTGAAAGCTGAGCAAAATCAACTCATCTCCTCCTTTGGTGACTCTGCCCTTTGTCTCCGTCTTACAGAACAGCCTAGAGAGGCTGAGTCACTTCGTCACAGTCACACTGCTGGGGAGAGTAGAACTATGTTCTGGAGGCTGTTAATGCCAGAGAGCAGTTTCCTGACCACCTGTCTTTGTCATCTATGACCTGGTGCCTCTACTCTGTAGGATGACCAGTTGTTCCAGTTTCCCCAGGGTACCCTGCTGCAGTGGTGGACATGCAGTGGTGGACTTGCTTTTCCCAGTTATCTTGCATGCAGGCCCCAGCAGGCTTGTGCAGATGTTAACACCCACAGAAACAGGAGGCCTGGGCCTTTGAGCTTCAGCCCTTCCCCTGGAGGGAGGCAAGGATTCCCTGTAATATGTGAGAGCATCCAGTGCTGAGTCAGGCCCTGGGCGTGGGTGGGGATGAGGTGCCTGGTGTGGTCTGTCGGGAGGCCTTGGTGGAGACAGGAAAGGGAGGGGAGGTGACCCTGGAGCCCCCAGCCTCTTTTGTAGCACCAGGCAGGTTGATGCCACCATTGGAAGATTGGAAGGTGAATGTGCTCCTGGGCGACTGTCATTGGAGAGAATGGTGTGCCACCTTTGCCCAGTTCCCGCAACTCCTTGTGGGACCTTCCCTGCCCCCACAGCCGTTGGGGAAAAAACAAAAATAAAAGCAAAATCAGAGCCACCTGTTCAACCCTGGGCCCTAACTTAGAAAGTCCTCGCACTCGGAGCCAAGGATGAGGCCCTGCTGGGGCAAGGCCCTGTGGTGCCAGGGTTGGCAGCGTGGGCCTCAGAGCCAGCACAACTGCCTGGGTTCAGTTCCCTGCCTGCCCCTCAGCAGCTGTGCCGTCTTGGACAAGTGACCTGGAGGGAACCACAGGGAAGCATTTTAAATGGTTCCTTGTGCTTATTGCATGTGACAAAGTGAAAGGGTAAAGTTTCTAAGCTGCAAAGCCTGAGTTAAAAAAGACTGGGCATTGTAAAGTTTCTAAGTTGCAAGGTCTGAGTTAAAAAGTGAAGGACCAGGTATTATTAAGTGCCTCTGCTACACCCAGAACCTGAAATTCCTGAGGCAGTTAAGACAACACCCTACTGACCATTTAGTTGATTAATAGCCAAGGGCCCTGTGCAGCTTGTCACTAGGCATAGAGGGCCTGAACCAATCAGTTTGAATGTGTACCCCAGAGTCATTACCCTGCCCCTCCCTGGCCGGGTTCACCCAGATGATCCCTCACAGGCCAGACCTACACGGAGGGCGGGTAGGGGCCCAGGGTTGCTGGTGGGCCAGCCCCATAGAGTCACCAGTCTCCCTAACCCAGAGAAAGTGGCCAGAAAAACCCAGACCGAAAGAGAACCAAGAAACCCTTCAAATCAAAGGTGAACCCTTCCCCACGCCACAGTCCAAGTGGCGGTTTGTCATCCTTCCAAGTTCATGGATGAAATGTGCTTAGCAATATGGCCTCGTCAGAATTAAATCATTAAAAGAGAAAAAAGAAATTTACTCAGCCTTTTGGAAAAGCTCCCCGTGGTGGCTTCATTACCATGACGACAGCCAGATTTCTACCACCATCTTGTCTCCACCAGAGGTCTGGTCTCAGCCAAGGGCTTGCATCAGAGCTGACCGCCATCTCCGACCTCTGAAGGGTATGGGATCCTGCGGACGTTTCTTGGGGTTTCTACCTCGGAAGCTTCACAGAAGGCCCTGCTCTTGCCAGATGTGTCTGCTGATTGGAAGCTATTAAATTTCTGTCCCTTGGATACAGCCACTCAACTCTCATTAACTCTGGGGGGAATCGGGGCCTTTGTAACCACAGACAATTTTTTTAAATCATTTATTTATGTTTTTAAAAAATGTCTTTAGTTGTCCATGAATACAATACCTTTATTTTGTTGGTTTAGTTTTATATGGTGCTCGGGATTGAATCCAGGGCCTTGCATAAACTAGGCAAGCGCTCTAACACTTGAGCTACAATCCCAGCACACAATTGGGATTTATATGTTCTGCTGAGACTGGAAAGTTTGGAATACTCTTCAGTGTGGTGACCCTGGGCCAGACCTGTCCTTCCACAGTTCAGGACCCCAGTTTCCTCTTGGTGTTCTGGTGGACTTGGGCAAACTTGCGTTGGGCGCTCTAAATGATTGATGGGAATATTGATTTCTAGTGTTGTTCTGAATCTTTCCCATGGAATTAAAGGATTTTGAAGTCCCAGAGGGACTTTGAGATCTTCTGGCCCTGTGGTCTTGATCTCTAGGACACCTCTGAGAAGCCTGAGTAGGCTGTGGCCGCACGGCCTAGAGAATTGTGTCTGTGTGCAGGACGTGCCTTTTGTTGGTGGTGGACTCCAGGGAAGAGCTTCTACTTGGGTCCCTTTCTTTCTTCCTTTCCCACTTTACAGACCAGGCGCAGAGGCCCTGAGAGGTAAAGACACTTCCTAGGGTTCTTTTTGATGTAGCCTCATTTTCCGGCCTGGTCACCTTGCCTGGCGCTGTTTGTGGAGCCCCAGACCAGCCCCCACAGGGTGATGGGAGGTGGAGGAGATGCCTCCCCAGCCCCGAGACCTCACAGTCCCCCTAGACACACACCACCCAGAGCATCTCAAACTGGGTGCCTCTTAGTCCTGGAAGGCCATTGAAGAGGGTGGCTGGGCCCTGCCCCAGTGTTTCTAATCCTGTAGATCCAGAGCAGGGCCCCCAAATTGTCATTTCTAGTGTATTATCAGGTGCTGCTGCTGCTACTTCTGCTAGTTACCATCACCCCAGGGGACCTCAGTCACAGGGTGCCAGGGGGAGCTGGCGCTGCTCTGGCCCCAGCAGCCATCTAAGCACTGGCTGGGCTGGTCCGATCACCAGACCCTGTGTGTCTGGGGACTGACGGAAATGAGTGGCAGATTGCTGAGGTGGTCCTTGCAGTGAGGATGAGCCTTCCCTTCCAAAATCCTCTTGAGAAACACTGAAAATCTTCACTCTCTCTCCCTCTGGTGAGCTTTTCTTCTCTCACAATGCACTTGAAAACACACCAACCAAAGCCTTTGCCTGATTGCTCTCTATGTATGTGTTTTGGTGGCTGGGATGGAACCCAGGGGTGCTGTACCCCAGCCCTTTTTAATCTTATTTATTTATTTATTTATTTTGGTTCTGGGGATTGAACTTGGGGGGCACTTGACCACTGAGCCACATGCTCATCCCTGTTTTATTTAGAGACAGGTTTTCACTGAGTTTCTTAGCGCCTCACCTCGCCATTGTTGAGGCTGGCTTTGAACTCTCGATTCTCCTGTCTCAGCCTCATGAGCCGCTAGGATTATATGCATGTGCAACCGGGCCCAGCTCCTTTATACTTTTTGAGACAAGATCTTGCAAAGTTTGGAGGCTAACTTTGAACTTGTGATACTCCTGCCTCAGCCTCCTGAGTCAATGGGAAAACAGGTGTGCGCCACCACTTCTGGCTCAAAACACCTTCCTTAAACATTTATACTCTGAATTGGGCCTCCTCCTTCATTCATCAGGGACTTTCTTTCTTTCTTTTAAATGTGTAACTGAACTTTGTAAATACTTTTAATTTCCCTTATTTTGATAAAATCATTCAGGCACATAGTGAATACAATACACAGAGGTGTACAGTGAAAAATAATCTCTCTCCGCTCCCTACACATCTCCTTCCAAGGCGGCCACCTGTCCCCATGTAGAGCCCTGCTGTACTTTTGTGTTCATGTGGGAGTCTTCTGAGGATGCACAAGCACCGATGTATAATCACATCCTTACGGGTCCCTTAATGTGCTGGATACCTGTTGCTTTTACAATGTGGCACCGAAGCTTGGCAATCTCAGTTCATGGGGAGGTGCCCTTTGGATCCTTTCTGTTTTGCAGTGCTAGGGAACATGCTAGGGTCTCGAACATCCCCGGCCTTTTAAAATTTTTACTTGGAGACAGGGTCTCACTAAGTTGTGGAGGCTGGTCTTGAACTTGCCATCCTCCTGCCTCGGCCTCCTGAGTCACTGGGGATGACAGGGGTGGGTCACGGCAACTGGCTGCCTGTTTTTTTCAAAGGGCTGGAACATTCCATTGTGTCTGAGGACTGGCTCTTTGTGGACACATAAGTTGTCCAGGTCTGAGTGGGATCCTCTTGTTCCTGCTCTGCTCCAGGAGGGTTCTGTGGAGCCAGGCAGTGTGGAGAAAGTGAGTTTTCCCATCAGACAGTGGAGCGGACCCTTCTGGGAAAGCCGTTTTCCCTGGGGACGGTCCCTATTCCCGGAGCCTGTCCCAGTTTCTGTCTTTTAGCTTTCTCACTAACTAGCTCCTGTGCCTTGGGGGCAACCCTTTGGGCTTTCTGGGCCTCCAATTGGTGTCTGTGGGATGCTCCCCTAGACCCTGGGCTCTTCACCCTCAGGACACCTGTGGTTAGTATTGAATTTCCTCTGCTGATCATTGGTTCCGAACTTTCTGGAAGCCTGGTGGTGAGGCAGGAGTGTCCACTCATTGTCAGGCCTTGTGCACTTGCTAGAGGCTGCCTGCCCTCCCAAACCAAAGGGAGCCACTTGGAGGCCTTGCATTCAGTGGTGTTGGACCCTGAAGGCAGGAGATGTGGTGCAGGGTGGTGTGTGCAGAGACTTGCCCCGTGCTGAGCTGCAGGAGGAACATCTTTGGGGATTGTCATCTTCCCATATCTCACATCCTGTCCCAGCCCTGGTGTGCAGGATGCACTCTCCACTCTCCTGTGTCTGTAGATTTTGCTCTTCAGGATGCCAGCTGTCCCAAGATACGCCACTATTGTCCATAAGCCGAGGAGGCCACCTTGGGTCATGGGATGGACTCTGGTCCTTGCAGGTGAAGACTGAATGGATGGTGGTAGAAGGATACACTGAGATTCTGACTGGGAGAAAGGCTGGAAACGAGGGGGTTCTGGTAAGACGCGGGGCTGGTACTTTTCAGGCGAGAATCAATAAGAATGTAATTTGTATTAATTTCTTGGGAGGAAGGTCTCAGAGTGCCCACTGCTGAAAGCTGGGAGAACTTTCCGGTGGGCAGTGTCATTCTTTTTACCCATTCTGTTTTTTTCAGCTGTGAGTATACACAGCAGCTTTCCTTTTCTGCACAGAGAAAGGTGCTGTTGTTGCCCTGGTGTGTGGCCTTGGTGACCTGCCTTTCATCGTTTACTGATTGGCCATTTTTGTGGGTGTGGAAAAGAAGTTCTTGGGCATGTGAACAGCAGCGGGCGCCTATGTGACGCCTCCTAGGAGCTTGGTTGCAGCCTTGTCAACAGGGACACAGTCGGGAACAATGATGAGTGTGCAAGGTGGAGACTCATTCTCCCCCCAACGTGGGATTGTTGCTCAACTTTCTCTCGTGTCATCACGGCCTGTGGGTCTTGAACTTTTTTGTTTTGGCAACCAACCAAGATTTCATAAAAATATCACGTAGGAGTGGAGTGTGGTGGTTCATGCCTGTAATCCCAGCTCATTGGGAGGCTGAGGCAGGAGGATCACAAGGTCAAGGTCAGCCTGGGAAGACCCTGTCTCAAGATAAAATTTTTAAAAAGGGTTGGGGATGTAGCTCAATGGCAGAGTGCTCCTGGGTTAAATCCATAGTACCCCCCCCAAAAAAAATAGTCATGCACATCCTTGACCTTGGACAATAAAAATGGGGGCAAGTATATTCTAGGAGGAGGAGTATACTTTCAAATGACCTTGAGTTTGGGGAAAAATGTACCACATCACACTCACCCTCCTATGGGACCCTGGCTACCCTGGTGCTTTAAAATGTGTGGTCCTATGTGTCTCTTTCAGATCCTGGCTCTGGAGACAGAACAGCCCAGAAAAGAAAGTTCCCCAACCCCCCACATTCTTCCTATGGCCACTCGCCGCAGGACACCTTTACAAGACCTATTAAGAAGAAAAAGAAGCCCGGCTTACTGAGCAGCAACAGCAAGAGTCAGGTAAGGCCGTGCAGCGGGCCGCCAGTGGGCAACAGTGCTCTGTTCCTTGGAGCTAGGTTGGCATCTGTTTAGCAGGCTGCCCTGGTGCTGCCTGTCATTTGCATGTGTAGAAAGGGCAGCTCAGAGGGGCCTGTGTGAGGTTTCCAGCAGGTTCTCAGATCTTTTGGGGGACAGAGCAATGACCCAGAGGAGATGAGGATATTGTTCTTGAGGGGCTGGGGCTTCTCCTTGGCTTCATGTTTCTATATTCTTAGGACTGTTTTCCCGGGTGGCCTGAGGATTTCCCCTGCTGACCAGTGCTGGGCAACATAGCTCCCTACTGGTCTCGTTTTCTCATCTGTAAAATGAAGGGTGTGGGCCCCTGGTAGAGGCATGGCCCAGGGGTCACCTCCCCTTCTCCTGAGCACAGGCTCCCTGTCCCCTTGGCTGACAGGATTGTCTGAGGCTCAGGAAAACCTCTTCACCATCCTGGGTCTCATCTAGGGAACGTTCTGGCTTTAAAATTCTCTGGTGCAGCTTAGACATTCCAAATAGGGAACGTGAGAGCACTGTGGACTCACTGGCGGAAGTGTCCACCCCTGTGTGGACTACAAGGTCAGGGGGCCTTGAGTGGTTCTTGAGCAGCAGTTCTTGGTGACCCACTCATCTGTTCTGTGCATTATTGGGTACTGGAGTGGGCCCTGGAGATGGAAGGTTGAATTAGATGAGACTGCTGCCTTCACAGGAAGAGCCCTAGCCACATTAAGTGCCTGGGCCTGGGAAAGGCGTGTGTCCAGCGCAAATCTATTTTCATTCTCAAAATTTTAGAGTGAACTGCCAGCTCTGCCCTTGGCTCTGTGACTATGGGCACGTGGACCTCCATGGGTCTGGTTTCCTCGTTCATGGAATTGGGCATCTTGGCACTGCTGCTCAGGCCCCTGGGCTGTCATGGAGACTCATGGGACTAAAGGACAGGGCAAGAGCAGAAACAAAAAGTGCAGCTGGGCTCCATCACCAGAGAATGATTTGACATGTATCCTAGACCCCGACGTCTGGTGTCAACCCAGTCACATGTGGCTCGTGAGCCCTCGAAATCAACCAGTGTCAGGGAGCAACTTGGTTTTTTCATTCTGTTTAAAGTGATGTGGCTGCCTATGGCTGGTAGCTGCCTTGTCAGTTAGGGATCCCATCCGTGGAGGAGCAACTGGAGGATCCAATGTGTGTTTTCAGGGGCACTTGGAAAAACTACTTGGGGAAATAAAAAGTGTTCATGATGATACCAAAGCAGCATTTGTCCCATGTCACCTGCCGTTGCAAACATTTATGTCAGTCTGAATGTTTGTGCCAGGAAGGGCCATGTGCATCACCATTTTACAGTTGAAAACACAGAGATTGAATTGCTCCTTCTGTCCCAGAATCTGGTGAGGACCCACTGCAGTCGCCCTGGAGCCACCTCAGAGCTATCAGAAAGAAAATGGTGGTCAGATAACCCTCAGCCCTTAATTAAACCACCAGTTTGGCTTCCTGAGCCAACACTCCCTTTCCAGTTCCCAGGGAGTCCTGAGAGCAGATGTCCTTCCTGACCAGAAGCTGTCCTTTCCTGTCTCCTCCTTCTGCCCATGCACACCCATGCACACCCATGCACACTCACTGTGGGAGTCCCTACAGTTTTCTAAGGATTTGCTCACAGTTCTTTCCTCTGGAAGCTAATCCACTCGGGTATTTTCTGCTTTGCCTTCTTACCCTGTGTGAAGACCGTTTCTGTGGCACCGAAACCTCATGACCAACTGATGTGTCTGTAAGTTGGTGTCCCCTGCTTTGGACCAGCAGACTCAGATCCTGGCTCTACAGACAGAACAGCCTGAGTGACTGTTCAGGGCTATGTTGCCACAGGGTGGGAACTTGTGGATGCAGAAGGCACTCGGCCATGGACACAGCAGGGCCAGGTCGGGGGACACAGGGCCTGAGCACACTTCCTGTCCTCTCCAGTATTCACAGATAGGGGAGGTGCTCCTCTTAGACACGTGATCCTTCCAGTTCATGGCATCTGGGGGACTCACCAGGTGGCCACATTAGTGGCTTTCTCTTTGAGCTTCAGTTTATGTCCTAAATTAGGGTTTTGGACTAAAACATCCTAAGGTCCATTGCACGTTTGCATTTCTGACCCAAAACTCCAAGGCACAAAGGCCCAGAGACTTTTGTTAGCAAAGATGGAGTGACCTTCACTGAAACTGGAAGATGCCCCTGACCTTTGACCCTGTCATTCCTAACAGCATTTTTTTTTAAATGCTGGCAGAGTAGGGCCAATATTCTTCATGTGCAATCTCTGTTTTCCTCATAGGGAATTTATAAGAAATGATACTGGATACATACTTTTTAAAATTTTTTTAGAAGTACTTGGACACAATACCATTATTTCATTTACTTATTTTTATGTGGTCCCAGGGCCTCGCACATGCTAGATGAGAGCTCTACCGCTGAGCCCCAGCTCCAGCCCCTGGATACCTACATTTCCTTTTCCTCCCCTTCCCCATATGTTGGTTTGACCAATATGTCATGATTTCTGTCAGTCACCAACCTCTGAGGATTGTGAGATTTCAAATAAAAGCTTGCATTTCTGGGTTCTTATAAACACTAATTGTCTTAGCTGTTTGATTGGCTGTGAAAAAGCACCATGGGCTGGGTGACCTACCAACAGCAGGAATTTCTGGAGGCTGGAAGTCCGAGATCAGGTGCCATCACAGTTGTGTTTTGTGATAGAGGTGTGATAGAGGGTGTCCTGTGGTAGAGGGTGAGGGCCTCTGGTATCCTCCTGGATAAGGCCCATTCATCAGTGCTCAGAGGCCCTGCCTTCTGGAAGATACCAACTTGGGACTTTTGAAGGAGACACAAAGATTTAGACTAAAGCACTTAGCAGAATCCAGCAACCCCAGGGCTGAGTAGAATCTTCCCTGCAAACACTGGGCTGAACTAGTGTCAGGCTGAGCTAATGTCAGCCTGAAGTGTATTCCCCATCCCTCCCTATAGGGTCACAAGCAGTCAGCTCTGCTCAACCCTTCCACCTCTGGTGTGGGGGGGTGGGACTAACAGTTTTCTGACTTTTGACTTATGTCCCTTTCTCCCCCTGCTCCCCTGGTTTTTTTCTGTGTTCCAGTGTTCTGAAAGAAAGCCATTCTGGCCTTGTAAAAAAGCAAACCATGCATTTCCATTTATTATCAAGAGCTGAGCCAAGTTTAAGTGCAGGCACCGTTTTTTCTCTTTTTCACATATTGGGAGTTCAGGACTTTTAGAGGGAAGCTTTCTGTTTTTCTGTTTTTTTCTTTACTTTTTTCTTTCTGTGGTGGTACTTATCAGACCCAGGGCCTCCTGAAGGCTGAACTACTACCCCTGGGGATACAGCTCTACTACTGAGCTGTATCCCCAGGGGGAATTTAAAAGAAAAAATTATTATTATATTTTTGGTATTGGGGTTTGACTCCAGGGATGTTTAACTGAGCCACATCATCCCCAGCCATTTTTAATATTTTATTTAGAGACAGGGTCTCCATGAGTTTCTTAGGGCCTTGATAAGTTGCTGAGGCTGGCTTTGAACTTGGGATCCTCCTGGTGGAGCACACTTGGCCCCAGGGTGGGGATTTAAGAAGACCTTTAAAATACTTTATATTGGGCTGGGAACGTAGCTCAGTGGTAGAGCTATTGCCTGCCATATAGGTGGGTTCCCTGGGTTCCCTCCCCACTACCAAGAACTTGTGTACATTGGGCTCTTAACCATGGGGACGACATTGGTGATGGTGGCACTGTGTTAATTCCATACATTCTATCCTCTCATTTGAACACAGCCCCATAATCCTGTGATGTAGGTACCTCACCTTCATTTTACAGATGATAAAACTGAGGCCCAGAGGTGGGGAGACCCGTCCAAGGTCATGCGGCTGTTTAGTGGTAGTTAAAATTTGTACCTACATAGGCCAGGGCCGCCTGGTGACTCTGAGACACTAGTGTTCAATCTGACCTTTTAAAATGGGAGGGAGAAAGACCCTCATAGTTATCCAATGACCTGCTAATGTTGTGGACAGTAGAGGAACCGCAGCTAGCTCGACTGTTTAGCAGATATGAAATTCTGTGATTTTCTTGTGTTGTTATTGATGTACTTGTTCAAATTCCTGTTGAGAATGCACATTTGTTTTGAAACCAAACCTGTCTTTCTTGCCTACATTTCAGTCATAACTAAGACATGGTCCGTTTTACTATATGAAACAGCCACTCACCACAGACCCTGTTGATGTTATACCACAGAATGAACGGAATGATTTCTACTGCTGGGTTTGTCACTGGGAAGGCCAAGTCCTTTGCTGTGAGCTCTGTCCCTGGGTTTATCACGCTAAGTGTCTGAGACTGACATAGGAACCAGAGGGGGACTGGTTTTGTTCTGAATGTGAGGTTAGTTCCCAACGAATGAATACATTACCTGCTTCGTTTCCTCTCTCTTCTCTTCCTTTGACTTACAAACTTTCTAATAATCCAGATAAGGGGAAAAAAAGATATTTCTTGCCTCCCACCAGCTCTGTCCTGGCCACCTCCCTTTTGGTCCAGCATCTGCCCCTGGCTGTGGTCCTGCAGCTCTTGGAGAAATGATCACATGGAATATTGTCTGGGTTCTTCTTCAGTCTTTGAATCATTTCGACATCTGCTACTACCTTTCTTCTTCTAGAATGCATGTCTTACACGATAACTTTTGAACCATTAATAGTTCACATGGTCTGAAATACTCTTGTACAGCTTCTCTTGGGTGTGCCCTGCTGCATCATGAGGTCAGCAACCACCGCCAACCTGGGATGCCCAGTTTGGGCCCTGTGTTCTGGGTGGTGGCTGTGCCATCTGAGTCTTTCTTTCATACAACAAATATTTCTAACAGAGATGGGATAGTGCTCTGAAAAGTAGGCATGGATCACTTTCCTTTTAACAGAAAAGGACAAAAGTGAAAATAAAGTTAGAAATAATGAGTTTGAAGAAAGGTGCAAATTGAAGATGGGGAGTAGGGAGTTCAGGAGCCGCAGGGCGTTCTATTTTAAATGTCCAGGCCTGGAAGGCCCCCCTGAGATTTGAGAAGTACCTGATGGAGGTGGGCCCTGCTGCCGTCTGAGGGAACCTTTTGGGCAAAGGTGCGGCCTGGGCAGAGCAGGGGGACAGTGAAGGCAGCGTAGACTTCGTGGGTAGCCAAGAGCTGCTTGAAGCTAACCAGTCCCTGGACTTGCAGGGTTCTGAGGAGGCATCTGTTCTTGACCACTCTGGGACAAGGAGGCTCTTTCAAATGCTAAAAAGAAGAGAATCATCTGAAAGTCATTTGGTGTAGAATGTCTCTTGGATCCCAAGGCACGTTGGCCTAAGATTGCACATGAAGACGTGTCTGGGGAGCCCTGGAGGGGCTGCCTGGATGTTTTCTGTGGAAAACAAAACAAGTCACAGATAGTGTCCCTGCAGCTACTTCTGTGCAGGGAAAGGAGGAAAATAGAAAATATGTGAAAAGCAATCAGGCATCGAGTTGGTCTGGTGAAGACCCTGGGATGGCACTCTGCCTCCGAAATGGCTGGAAGGTGGCTGCTGGTTCCCTTGGTCACTCTTCCACGGAGACAGAGATGGGCTGGGTGTAGCCCACCCATGCCCGCCTGTGTTTGGAGCCATATCTTGTTCTGCTACACCTAGAGTGAGACCTGGACCCTCCACCAGTGTTCTTTGGTCCTAAGCGACTGTTCCCACTTGTTTCATCCCATTGCAGAACAGGTAGTGGTCCTCTAAGAGGAAGACACTTCTGGCATCTCTTTGTCTAGCAAAAGGATTTTATCCTCATTCTCCAGCTGATTTACCCTGGCCTCAGGGTGAGCTTCCGTTCCTCAGTTCCTATGCAACAAAGGCTTCATAAGGGCTTCATATAGCACTTCCAGGCAGTGCCAGTCGGGAAGTAGGAGCAGGGGGTGAGGGAGTGAGGGACAGTTGGGCATGTAACCCGAGTGTTCTCCTTGGGTGGAGCCCACCAACAAACTGCAATTCAGACAATCAGGACTTCTGCGTGCACGGTCCACAGCCTGATATTCTTCCAGGGTTGCCTGGTAAGGTTGGTGCTGGCAAGACTTGCTATTCAGGCTCTGGTAGCCCAGGGATGAGATGCGTGCATCATGCAGCCTTTCTAACTTCCTAGTGACTCTTGGGTGGTCCATCTCCTCAACAACCAACCAGACACATCTAAGAGTTCCCAAAGAACTGAAGAGTGGAAACAGTCCAAATTATCCAAGAAAAATTATCCACGCTCCTTTCACAGATGGCTGAGGAACATTGCATGACTTAAGAGCAGATGCTATTTTTGTTGTTGCTGGGACATGGGCCTTCTGAATCCCCAAGATATGATATCACAGTCCCATTGTAGAATCCACTTTCCATCATTTCTCTCTGTCTCTTCTTTGATGGGACTTTCCCATGTGAAATGACATCTCTTGCCTGTGTGGACAGACAGGTAGATTCTGCCCTTTGGAAATGTGCCCATGAATCCCAAGTGAGTTCACATCAGTGCTGATGAACAATGGAGTCCTATTAATTATTAGTCCACTCCCATCCCCATGTTCTTCCTGCAGGGAGCCCTGTCTCTTGCCATCAGACAGTGCTGGGCCATGTTCCTGCACAATATCTGAGTCTCAAGGGGCTCGAGATAAGCAGCTGATGACAGATCATCTTGGGAGGAGATCCCCCCCCAAATGCATCGGTGACCTTCCCATTCACATCCCCTCCTTGAGAACCAAGGTTGGGATAAGGATGCTTTTCCAGATTCCCATCTCCCCCAACCCCCCCCGATCCTGTCCCCTCTCTGAGCTGGAGACACTTCCTTGTAAGGTAGACAGTGGGCTGGTTGCTTTCTAATGTCTTCCCACAGATCCAGTATATTTTGGTCTGGTAGATTGGAGTCCTTGCCAAGGGAAACAGCTATTCACATTTAGATGGGAATCTCTTTTTATGTGTATGTTAAAAAAAAGAAAAGAAAAGAAAAAGTAGAAGGAGAAAAACCCGTAGCTCTGTGATTTTCTTTTTTCTAACCAGATGTGTGCGTATGATTTTTGACTCGTAGAAGATTACAGTAGCAGAGTGCATTGAGACCCAGAGCAAAGCCACGACAATGCTCACCATTGAACACCTCTCCTACCTGCTCAAGTTTGCCATTCAAAAAATGAAACAGCCAGGGGTAAGAGGATTGGTCCGCCGATGTAAGCGTAAATGAAGATAAGACTCCGTTTAGTTCTGTTAGCAGCTTTCCGCATTGCTCGTCAGCTTTGCTTTTCAGATCCCTCTCCGGGCTCTTTGGACTTGTCTTGTGTGTTCCCATTTTAAATCTGTCAAGTAAACATCAGGTACGGTGCCATTCAGTGAGTTCTCTGTAGTGAGCTCTCCGTGTCCCCAAAGAGATTAGTCAGGAAATAACAAGAGGTTCAGTAGTCAGTGGGGCCTTAAAGTCCTGATGGGTTGAGAAGTAGAACTTCACAGCCTCTTGACCCTGAGGGCTGTGTGCTCCTTCCCTCAGCATGGATGGAATTCTGCTTCAGGGAGAGGAGGACATCCCTGTTTATTTATAACTGAGGTCTGGTGTGGAACCAGGGGGATTTCCATAATGGGTGAGAATCTGGTTAGTTCCGTCAATTGTGAAATGAGTTCTGCTGAACAGCCTTTCCTACTTTTGGAAACTGTATGACAGCAAGGCTGCCAGGCTTGGCTGTGCCCTCACATGGCACCCTGCTGGGAGTGCCTGCCATACCCTAGGTGTGTCTGTTATTATTATGATAGTTTTCAGGAAAATGGCAGAGGAATGTCTTCTGTCAAAAATAATATGATGATACAATGGACATATTATGACTCTGTCTCCCTCCAGATGAATCTAAAGAATCTTAAGGATGGGTCCCTCCTTTATGATTTGCTTTCTAAGTCAACTGCATATGCAGTAGCCGAGTATCTCACTGCTTTTAGTGACCACTATGGTTTTGTTTCTTTAAACAAATAAAAGTTTTGCATTGAGATATTCTGAAATTTGTTATGATGAAAAAATTTAAGATGTGCCAATTAGATATTGAATTAGTTACCTATTTACCTCTTGAATTAAATCTCAATTGATGGAAGCAAAACTGTGCTAGTAGCTTTAGTTTAGTTAAAAAACAAAACATCTTGGGGCAGGGAAGGAGCTTGCCTAGTATGTGTGAGGCCCTGGGTTCAATCCTTGGAACCATAAGAAAAAATCTTTTAACTTCTTTTTTTTTTTTTTTAACTGTGGAGTGATTGAACTTGATGACTATTTACAAAAAGACGGAGTGTTTAGATTTGTCAACTCTGTCAAGTTTTAAACCAAAGGACACATAGAAGAAAGCTTTTACTTTCTCACTCTGTTTGGTGTAAGGTCACTGATTTTGTTGAAATCTCCATTCTGGAACTCAGGGCCTGGCACACGCTAGGCAAGTGCCTTTCCCATGAGCCATACCCCTGCTCTGGAGCATTTTCTAAATTTACAGTGGTCAAACTTTCATTCTGGATTGAAGTGAACACAGGTGATTGCAAAAGGAAATCTGTCCCGATTCTTTGCTTGGGTATAATTTGGTATTTAATTAAATCTTTGGATTTAAAAAGAAAAAAAAATTGCTAAATAAATCCTACCCATCCATCTTGAGCTGAGTCAAGTTAGAGCTTAAGCAAATGGGTGAAGGTAAAGACTTTTTGCACACTTCTTGTACTGAAGGCAATTTGACCTCTGAAAACAGGAACAAAACCTCACTGTCTAGATTTCCCATCGTATCAGAAACATCTGTTGGCACCCAAAAGACTTTTTCTGATGTGTCATCTTTAGGTGGTGATGAGTCCCTCTAGGTGTGGCCTAGCTCTAAAGTGACCCCTGGTGTGTTGGGACTCTCAGCCTCACTGGAAGGGGACAGAACCTGCTACTTGGGTGTATGTTGATAGTAAAGCAAATAACAAAACCCCAAACAGTTCATCTGGGCCCAGGATTATCAACATCCAGGCAGCCTGGGATGGTGGCCAGTGGAGCTGCCTATGGCCTCCTTCCTGGCAGTTTTGGAGAGGTTCTCTTCAGCTTCTCAATCCCATGTTGGTTGGAGTATGGTCTTCCTGGCCTGTGCATATGTACCTTTTCTCTTACAGACAGATGCATTCCAGAAGCCCGTTCCCTTGGAACAGTATCCCGACTACACAGAATATATTATCCACCCCATGGACCTTTGTACACTGGAAAAGGTTGGTCTCCGTCTCAGAGCCTCCTGTCTTGGCCCCGGATGTGGAGATGCCAAGGCAGCTCCTCACTTCCAAGTTAGATCAGTTTTATTTGGAGAGAAGAACTCTTGGTCCTCTCACTTTGTTTCCTCTGTGACGTCCTTCCAGAGGATGAGGGTGTCCTGGGAGATGTGCTCACTGCTCTTCTGGGAGTGATTCCAGCTTCTACTTGAAAGAGCCACACTTCTAGGAATTAGTAATTTGATCAATTTGAGCCTTATGTCCTCTTCTCTTTCTTTTGGAGGTGCTAATGAGAGCAGCAGGAAGGAAGAAGAGAACATTTAAGTCGCTAGGAAACCTCCAGATTAGCAATAAGGACGTGGTTTCTTAGAATTGGCTTCTCAGACGATAAGGCTATTTTGTTAATGCCTGAAGGTGTTTTTCCAAGTTCATGCTAAAATTCCATGGTGAAAATTATATTTGTAACACTTTAGATTGTGCACACCACCATGGTGCTGATCTCAATATGGGTAATGAAAAGTATCTATGAAGAGGACACATTGCTGGGTGTGTTGGTGCACACCTGACATCCCAGTGACTCAGGAGGCTGAGGTAGGAGGATTGCAAATTCAAGGCCAGCCTCAGCAACTTAGTAAGACCCAGACTCAAAATGATATAAAAATGAAAAGAAGGACTGGGGATGTGGCTGAGTGGTAGAGTGCCCCTGGGTTCTTCCCTAGTAGTCCCACCAAAGAAGAAGAGGATACATTTTTCATACTGTTGGCATAGTGTTGTGTGAAGTGGGGATGGTGATGTGTGCTTCCTTGAGTTTTCAGGAGGCTCATGTGAGACCTGTCTTTATAATAAATACAAAGAGAGAAATCAACCTCTTCTAGGAAGGAACCTTTTAACAAATGACAGCTGCGTTAAGATGACAAAATTCAAGTTCTTGTGATGAATTCAGTGGTGAATTTTTTAAAATTGGGTCATAGATCTCCCAGGATCATGAGAAATGAGTGGATGAGCCTTAATCAATTTGGTGAGTGGTGGTGAGAAGATGGGGTGAGGAGCAAGTGGTTCTGCTGGGTATGGAGCCACTGCTTTCTGTGCCCCGTGGCTTCTCTTCTTAGAACACTAAAAAGAAAATGTACGGCTGCACAGAGGCCTTCCTAGCTGATGCCAAGTGGATCTTGCACAACTTCATCATTTATAATGGGGTGTGAGTGGGCGAGTGGTGCTTAGAGAGGGCACCCCGTGCCTGGTGTGCACTCTGCTGCCCCTCGCAAAGAGCCTGGCTGCAGAGTGGAGCATCAGGCTTCAGGTGACCAAGGACACTGTGTGCACATGGCCGTGGCATGTGAACGAGGCCAGTGCGACCTGCATGGTAAGGCATGAGCTGATGTCCACTGCTCCATGATGTGCGGTTTGCGCTCTGACGGTCATCTCAAAACTCCGTAATTGAAAGGTGGAAATGTCAGAGAAATGCACAGGTTCATGAGCACGTTCAGTGACTTGAGCACTTTCAGTGACTTGGACGGTTGCAGGTCCACACCTCAGGTCAGGTGGAGGCTTTTCAGTCCATCTCCTGTTTCTGCTGGAGCTCCGCTATCCCTCCGTGGCCTAGAGTTCCAGATGGACAGGTTGGGGGTGCTCTCAGTTTCAGGGCGCACACCTTGTGTTGGGATTTGGCATGACCGAGGATCATGCTTTTGTTGTTGCCAGGTGATCTTTCACCTGATCAGCATGCCGCGCTCGGTCCCTTCCCCTGGTTAATGATGGATGATCCTGCGGTCTCTGTCTTGGAGTTCCATCTTTGGGTTGTTGTGGAGGAAGCTGCTGGGACTCCTGTGTTGCCCATGGTCTGGGCAGGTGTGCCTGTGGCTCTTGGATGTCTGGTGCTGGACCATCGAGTGGGTCATCTTAGCTTCAGGAGAACTCTTGTCCAAGTGTGTGTGCACAGGGCTCATGTCAGTGTGCTCCACGGGTGGGCATGTGCTGTCCAGCTGCCCCACATCCTGGCCCTGCCTAGCTTTTTGACATGGCCATTCTTGGGTGACGTGAAATGTCTCCTATGTCACCAGGGGTTTTGATTTGCCTTTTCCCCATGGCCAGGAACTGAGTCATCATTTCATGAACTTCACAGTGATTTGTGTGTTAGGGTGAAACCTGCTGACTGTTCACTCAGAAGCTGGGCTGTTGCACTCTGTGGCTCACTGCCGGTGTCCTTGATGTGCTGGATCTAGTGCTGACGGTTGTGTTCATGGATTTGGAGGATGGAGCCTTCTGGCCAGAACTGAGGAGAATTTCCACTGATTTTCCTCTGGGAACCTTCCTTAAGTTTCTTTTCTGTCTGCCTCTGGCTGGGCAGGTCTCCCTGTCCTGCCCACCTGGTGCCCTGGTCTGCAGGTCAGCTTGTGCTTGTGCTCGGTGGTGCCTGCTGCTGACCCTCCACCTGCCTCTACCTCCCTGGCCTTCCCTGTGACTCAGCCTCTTGGCCTCTAAGACTCCTTTCCTGAGGCCCCAGGCCATTGGAGGTCTCTGACCTGGGCTCTCTACTGGCCTGGCTGCATCACCACGATTCCCGAGTGGTGCTGTTTGTATGTGCTTGATCTCTGCACCCGGAGGTGACTCCTCCAAGGGTGGGTCTGACTGTTGTTCCCTGTGAAAGAGTGGCCCAGTGCAGACCCTCAGCCAGCATTCCAGGGGAGCTCCCTTAGCAGGAGCCCGCATACTGCATTGTCAACTCCTCAGCCACAGGGCCAGGAGATAGGGGAGGCACTGGGCAGTGAGCACAGAGAGGCCCATCGAGCATGTGAGAGAGTGAGTGGGGTAAGAGTGAAGGAGAAGACTAGCAGCCACAGGGATGGCCAGTGAGGCGAGGGGAGCAGGGACTTCTGGTTGTTTGGAGAGGCTGCTGTTGGTAGCTCCTGGGGATTGTTGGTTACAGGGTCATCAGACCTAAGGAGTTGAATATCTAGGTCACGTGTGTGTGTGTGTGTGTGTGTGTGTGTGTGTGTGTGTGTGAGAGAAATCTCTTTGTCAACAAATGTCAAACTTCTGAAAATATTCGAAGGGTCAAAGAAAACATGACTTTTTAACCATTTCATCCCCTGCTTTAGAGCAAAGGTGAGGATTTGGGTTAGACCTGTCCAGGTCTCTGCTTTGTTATGAGTATCCTGGTGGAAGAACCTGACCTTGTCTTAGTTGATAATTGAGCTTGAATGCTCTTCCCTGCTTGTTGCTGGGACTCCTGGAGGACTCTTTGGAAGCCCCTGGCCCAGCCATGTGGTGACGTCCCGGCTGCCTTCTTGGGTTGCTGCAGTCTGGGGTGACGGGTACAGTAAGGTTCCTCTCTGGGACTTTTGAGCCTGTAGAAGATAAAACCTTTTTCAGATATTAATCCATGATCTGAGGAAAGCCATACCAGTTGCTTGGTTTTGGAAATGACCTTGAGGCATCAAAGACTGGTTGGTCTTGAAGGGCAGATAATTGGAACTGACATTTGAAAGCAGAAACTTTGGTCAGCTGCTGGAGGAAAGCGAGCTAAATGTTGTCAGGGGACATCTAACTGCAAGGCGGGGTGTTACAGTGTTTCCAGTAGAATTAATCCTATTTTCTCATTCCCCTAGGAAATCACAAATTCACGCAAATAGCAAAAATAGTCATCAAAATCTGTGAACACGAGGTATGTGTTTCCTGCCAACCTGTAAACCTGTCCAGAGCAGGGTGCTGGGATCTGAAGGCAAGGTGGGGAACCGTGGCCACCGTGGGCTTGGTTGAGGGGCCGACCACGTCCCTGTATCTTGAAGGAAGTGAAGGCGACAAGAGAGGGGCCATGGTGTGATGAGCACCTTTGCCTCCCGGTGGCCTCAGGGAGAAGATGCTCCTCTTTGGTTTTCTCCCTGAGGTTCTAGCCACCGCCAGGGTTCTGAGCTCTTTTCCTGGTTGTCACTAGAGCTTGCTGTGTCTGGCCCTGGCTGCACAGCCTGTGGCTTGGAGTCAGTGTCCTTTCTGTCCTCCTGAAGATGAGGCTTGTGTGAAAGGTTCCATAGGGTGGCCAGGGTGTCCTGGAGAAGCTGTCCTATGGACCCCCACAGGCTATGCTGGACCTGTTGGGTCTGTGAGCTCTGAGACTTGGTGTGGTGGGACAAGATGGCAACCAGAGTGACAGGGAGTGGCATTCTTTACCAGATCCCTTTGTAAGAATAGAAACAGACCCATCTTTGTGCATCTGTCCCTTCCTTCCTAAGCGGACCTGCCTGGGATGGCTGGGGAGCATCCATGAGGCACATGCTTCTGTGCATGTCCACAGAGCGAGAAAGTAAGATTTTCTAAACTGCCTTTTCACCTGAAGTTTGAGTACTTTCTATTTTCTGGGTGATTGAACAATGGGAAGAACTGAATTTTTCATGGCTGCATAGTATCCACGGACATTTTTTGTCATTTGAGTGGAACTTATTTGTGACAGCACTTTACCTAAGGTGATGATGCAAGCCATTGCCCCACCGTCTTGGAGTGCCCCACCTGCTTCTGGTGGTCACTTTGCACAATGTTTAGATACACTGTGACCAGGTCGGAGGATGTGAACACGGCAGAGGGCTAGGTAGATGCTTCCTGGTTGTCTTCCAGAAGAGCTGTTACACCTCACACAGCAGCTCAGTGGTGGTCTTCCCTCACTATGGTCACCAGTTTGCCTTTGTTGGATGACAGGTGGCTGTATGCCTTGTGCCTCTGGAAGAGCCAAGCAGCTGAGTAGAGTGGGAGAAGATGCCCCCTCTCTTCATTCACTTATGTCTTTGGTCACCTATTAAGTCAACCGGTTTTCAGTAAGTGGCCCCTGGCATGGTGATAGGTGATAAAGAGAAAATCGGGACTGCTAACGTGGGAGACAGTAGCAGCAGCTCACCATGCAGTGGGGGAGCTTCAGGGCTTTGGAGCCTAGTTGCCTGGGTTTACTTCCTGACCCTGCCACCTTGGTGCTGGGCCCTTGGACAGGTTCCTCAACTTCTCTGGGCCTCATTTTCTCCTCCTGAAAAATGGTGATAAGAAAAATCTCCCCTCATTGGGCATTGTTGAGTCGATCCTCAGCGAGCACTCAGAAGGCCACCAGTCCCCAAGTCTTCGACAGCTGTTCACTTGTGTGGATACTGTGTCATCTGGCTCATTCCGTGTTTTTTATTAACCCTGGGGTTGGGAACCGATGGCACCCTTTTCCTTACAAAGAAGAGGGGAGGATCAGGGAATATGAAGCTAGGAAATGGTGGCAGTGAAGTTGGATCAAGGAGCTTCCTGGCTGTATATTCTGAGTCCGGAAGTTACTCAAAAAGTGTGCTGTCTTCTGCAGGAAAGGGACAGGAAAGGAGTTGGATTTTTGGTTTGTTGTCACTGGAAATAAAGTAGGGATGGTGTGATTAGAAATGGAAGTGGAACATGATGTGTTGGGGGACAGAGCAGCCAGAATGGCTTGGAGAGTGGCGCTGGTACCAGGGGAGCTGAGTCCAGGGTGCACGTGACCTTGAGGTGCTTCAGGCATTTAGGTTTCATTGTTAGTTTCTCAAATTGGCATGACTGGTATTGGGGGCCCGGGAACTCTTGGTCAAGGGAGCAGCACCCCCCCCCAAGTGTGACAATCCAAAATGCCACAGACCTTGCCAAGTTCCTGGGGCGGGGGAGGGGTGAGGAACCTGCCTGCAGACCCAGTGCAGGGAAGTCTCTGGAAGCGTTTGAAGCAAGTTGAGATTTCTGTGGCTCTGGGTCCCGCGTGGGGAATGCGCTGTTGTGGGGCGAGAGTCTGGGCTGGATACCTGGGGCGTCCTTGGTCCAGAATGTGATGGTGGTGCCAAGGTTGGATCTATTTCCAAGGTGTTCCCACTGTGTCCCAAATCATTAAAATCATTAAGCAAACTATGAGCCTGCAGTCCCATCTCCTCAGGGGTGGGAGGATTCCTTGAGCCCAGGGTTCAGGGACAGCCTGGGCAACACAGCAAGAACTCTGTCTTAAAAACCAAATCCAGCAAAGAGCCAAATCACCCCAAAACATTCAAATAAAAGCATAAACACTTAAAAAAAAACCATCAAGAATTTATGAAGGCCTCCCAGATGTGAGGCTCCTGGTTGACATATTTCTAATGTATTTTTGTTTTACAGATGAATGAAATTGAAGTATGTCCAGAATGTTATCTAGCTGCATGCCAAAAACTAGATAACTGATTTTGCGAGCCTTGTGTAAGTTGGATTTACTTTCTTTATTTCATTTTCTGAACTCTGTCTTTGATGGCTCAGTCTTCTCCAGGGGGCTTAGGAGACGAAACTTTTTGATGAAGTTTTAATACGTGTTTTTACTGATAAAATGACCTAGATAGAATAAGCCTCCTAGGCTGTTCGTGTGTGAGAACTAGTTAACCTGGGAAAACTGCAGAACCCAGAGTTGAAGGGAATTTGGTACGAAGGTGGAATGCAAGCAGGGGGAGGTGTGGGATGTGGGATGTGGGGAGACAGGACATGCATGATGTGGGTGACAGGGTGCATGAATAATGCTGAGAGTTTTATGAGTATTGATGAGTGTGTCATCCACAAATCTTCTTGGGCCTGTTTTAAGAAGGTTAGAAATCATTCATGGATTAATGTTATAGACTCTCCAGTCCATGGTGCTATTTTTTTCTTTCTTTCTTTTTTTTTTTAAATTAGCAAAGAGCAAAGTTCAACTTTTTATTGAAAATGTTAAGAGCTGTCAAATAGACCAAAGCTTATGCTTGACACTTGGATTCTTGGTTTCCATTTTCTTCTCTGGGGCAGAGGGATGAGGTGAAGGACCACCTGCTGACACAGCACCTGCTGCTACAGCGCCCTCACCAGCCCTGATGATGCAAATGCAGCTCTCCAGTGTGGACATTGGCCAGGGCCTTTGCAGACAAACCAGGCCAAAAAGATTCAACATTTACACCACCTGCCTCAACAAGGGTATTGATCTTATCCTCTGTGACAGTCACCTTGTTCTCATGAAGGATGAGGGCAGAGTACATGCCAGCTTGGGGACAGAGGCCATGGCAGGCTGCAAGGTGAAGTGAGATCTTCACCCCAAGCGGCCTTAATTTGTTGGAAGGACCAAGTACCTTGGTGGCTTCTGAGGAGAGAACAAATCATGGTTCTTACAGGATCTAAAGACACCTTGATTTCTCACTGTGGATCTGAATTTCCAAAGTGGTGTTTATTTTTTCCCTCTGGGATGCTAGAGGTCAAAGCCAGGGCCTTGTGCATGTCAGCTGGTATTTTGCAGAGAGAAGTGGTGTGGGGTGGGTAGAGGGGGTGGGAATGGAGGGCTGGAGGGGTATGACCGGGCAAGTGAAGGGAGAATCAAAACATGCCTATGTCCCTTTGGGCCTTTGGAGATAAACACCTGAATACCTGGGGCTCAGTGGTAGAGTATTTGCCTAACATGTGTGAGGCCCTGGGTTCTATCCCCAGCACCACATAAAAAAACTAAGTGAACAAAATAAAGGTATTATGTCCATTTACAACTACAAATATTTAAAAAAATGAAAAGAATAAGCACAGCCTCTGCTGCCCTCTGTGCCGGCACAGGGCAAATCAGCCCACACTTGGGGGGGGAGTGGGCATCAGGGCTCTGTGTGGTATAAGAAGGCGAGTGCCTTGCTCACAGCCATCCAGGTGACACCAGAGCCAGGACTCCAGCCAGGTTTTGTTGTCCTCGGATTCTGTCCCCTCCCCATTAGAGCCCTCCCCAGTTCTGTGCAGGCACCATGGCCCCCATCTCTAGGGAACCCCACTGGAGCCCCTGTGGCTGCCTTCTCCCTGCCGTCTCGCCCTCCCCAGCTGGGAAGTGTGTCTCACTGCCAAATGTGTGCCAACTCTGTGTTCTGTTTTTCTTCTAGAGCAATCCACATCCATTAGTCTGGGCAAAATTGAAGGGGTGTCCATTTTGGCCTGCAAAAGCCCTGAGGGATAAGGACAGGCAGGTCGATGCCCATTTCTTTTGACAACACAACAGGTGGGCATTAAAAACAGGCTTTGAACATATAGCTTCACCCGAACCTTTGACATTGTCACTGGATAAGAAAAGAGGTGGAGGGTACGGCTATTATTTTTATTATTATTACCATTTTTTAAAAGTTGATTTTTCCTCTTGTTGTTCACTGGTATGGCTGTGATTTGTTTACTGTTTTGATACAACCCTTGATCTCATAGTAGAAAATGATTTCCTGTGCTGTGTTAAGCCTGATAATATGTGAGCTCCAGTTTTTTTCCAGGTACGTTAGAAAATAATCTTATGTTAGTGGATTTGTTGATCTAACTGGCATCGGAATGGATTCCTGGGCTATTTTAAGTGCTGCTGTCCTTTTTTATTTATTTTTTTTTATTTTTCCTGTCATAAATTAAATCTCTGTGAAAATTGCTTTTCAAAATAATGCTTTCAGGGATCAGATGTATTTTCCCAGATTGCTGGTAAATGAATCTCTTATCATCCTGCTGGGTAGTTCCCTCCTGTTCCCTTTTCTCTGGAAATTACCAGGGGCTGCTGTTTTGACAGGTGTGACCTTCCCCTCCCAGCATCTCTGCCCTCCCTATTTCCGCCACATACCGGAAAGTGCCTTTCAGCTAATAGCAGTTCCCTTCAGGGCAGAGCCCCTGCGCTCAGAACAACAGGTAGACAGGGATGAGCAGGTTTATATTGCAGTCCTCTCCTGGCAAGATCCATTAGGGTTAAATGAGGCACACGCCAGACTGCCCCTGCCCCTGCAGTTTGGAGACTACATAAGGGAGTCTGTTTAAATACATGCAGCACAAATTATACCCCACACGGAATACACAGAAAGAAGTTTGTATTTTGAAATTTTGCTTGAGGTCTTGCAGATCAAAGAACAGTGTGAATTCCAAAGTGACTCACTTCCTTATTAGGAATCCCAACAGGAGACCAGATGGAAATTCCTTGATAGGGTACTCGGTTTGATAGGAGGTATCATATTTGGATTTTAATGGCTCTTGTTGGAAATCTGCTGAAAATTCTTTTATTAAATTTTCATTCAAAGAAGTATACATTTGGAGCCTGCTCAGCCTGGGTGCTGGGTGCTGGGGACATGGGAGTGAATAGGCAGGCAGACATCATCGCTGGGAAGATGGGTCACACCCAGGAGTCTGTTGGGCTAGCCATCTCCATCAGGAGGTGGTGGTGGGCCTGGTGCAAAGGTTTGTGCAGAGTGGACAGCAACAGCAGAGGCTCAGTCAGGGAAGGGTGGTGAAGCTGGTGTGTGATTAGAACAGGGAGCAGGGAGAAGAGGATGGTGGGAGACCAGGTCCCAGGGGTGGGCAGGAGTTGTTGTTCTTATTTGAAGAGCTGGAAGAATCTGTGGCTGTTGGGAAAAGTGTAAACAGCAGCCGTACCCCAGAGAGAAACCCCAACATGGCGTCTAAGGACTTCTTCTTCCTACCTTCTTCTTCTCTGCAGTGGCGCGAAAAGTTCCCGCCCTTGTGAATTCTCCCACTGGCCCCAATTTTAAACCTCGCTAGCGGGAACCTTAGCCCCAATGAGAACTAATTCCTGGGCGCGGGAACTGATATCTGGAAGAACTTGCCAATAAACGGGTGTCCTGCCATTTATCTAAGCCCTACCATCTCCCCTTTAGTTCTATATAAGCACACAGCTTTTTGCAATAAAATTGGAATTCTCCCGGTGAAGTGTCTTTGCGTGGGGAATTCTTTCAGTGGCAGCCTGTTGATCCCATGTCCTGATCAGAGTGTGGGAAAGTGAGCAGTCTTGGTGGTTTAGGATGCCTATTCTGTAGGCTGGCACAGCATGGGGATGTGCACTGGGATGTAGGTGACAGGGATAGCAGTGCTTGCCCCACATACCAAGTGCACCAGGAGCTGAGTCAATCATCCAGCTCCCTCTTGTGGGACCATCCTGCAGAGACCTCTTGGTCCTTCCCTTGCCAGCCATCCGCTGAGAGTGGCTTAGGTTGTGAGAAGTATGAGTGTGGGCTTTGCTCCACAGTGGGCAGAGGCTGTCCCCACAGCTTGCAGGTTCAGTCTTTGATTCTAGGTGGGAGCCACTGGGGAGCCCGGCAGTTTGTGTTAGTTGGTGAGACTGCCCTACCCCTCTGAGCGTCTCTAGTACCCTCTACCCCCGCAGAGTGACTGTGTTGCCCTGTTGGTTTTAACTTGGGTGAGGGGAGCCCAGGCAGGGGGTTTTGTAAAGACCATCCACAGTGCTGCAATGACAGAAAATCCCTAAAATGTCCAGCTGTTCTCTGAGTGTCAGAAATGACCGGCTTCCTGTGTCCTGACACCCACCTTTATGCTCATGCCTGCTGGGGAGGTTCTCCCCAAGGAGTCCCTCTTTTCAGGAAGGGTTGCTGCCTCCCTAGAGGCTGGCACAGGGGGAGGAAGGCTCACAGACAGCTGCTTTGGTGGGACCAGGCAGCATGAGTCCAGGCTCATTGGCACAATGCCCAATGCACTGTCCCCTGCTCGGGGAGCTCAGAGGTGCACCAGAGGCCAATGCACTGTCCCTTTCTCAGAGAGTTCAGAGGTGCACCAGAAGGCCAACCTACTGTCCCTTGCTTGGGGAGCTCATGTTGGGGTGGAGGAGCCAAAACATACACCTGAACATGTCCAAGTGAAGTAGATCGGCGGAGGGAGAACTCAGCATGCAGCTCCTGTCAGCTTAGTGAGTGCTGGCGTGGGCCTGGGGGCCTCCTGCCCAACTCCAGGCATGTTCCACGAGTCCCATGTGTTCCTTTTGTCTTTGAGAAGAATTTGCTTTTTTTTTTTTTAAGTTTTATGATAGACCTGCACATGTACAGCCAAGTTAAAAATTTAGGAACTGGGTTGGGAGTGGTGATGCTGGCCTGTCATACCAGCTACATGGCTAAAGCTGGAGGCTGTCTTGAACCTAAGAGTTCAAGATCAGCCTGGGTAACAAATCAGGATCTGTTTGAAAAAAAAAAAAAAGACTATACGACAACAATAAAAACAATGAAAAAAGAACTATTTTATTAAATACTTGCAGATTTTTTTTTCTTTTTTGGGGGAGTTACTGGGGATTGAATTTAGGGGCACTTCACACTGAGCCACATCCCTAGTCCTATTTTGTATTTTATTAGAGACAGAGTCTCACTGAGTTGTTTAGCACCTCTCTAAATTGCTGAGGCTGGCTTTGAACTTGTGATCCTCCTGCCTCAGCGTCCCCAGCGCAGCTGGGGTTATAGGTGTGTGCCTGGCTCAGAATTTCTTTTTAAGCTAAGATTAATTGAGTACTGCCTGTGCACTAGGTACTATTTTAAGTGTTTTTATTTTTATTTTTTTGGCAGGGGGGGTGTTATATCTTTTTTTTTTTTGTAAGTTGCTTTTATCTGTTCTACTGATAAGAACTCGGGGGCCCAGCAAGGTCAGTGCTTTGCCCAGGTGACTCAGCTAGCATGTAGCCAGACTGGCTAGAATCATGAGAGTGTAACTCTAGCCCTTGGGCTCTGTAGGGTACTGCTCGGGACCTCTCATGACATGTACTCTCCCAGAGACTTTATATAGTAAAGCAGATCTAATTTCCTTTTAAATATTTTCTAGGCTCGTTTTGAGGGAAAGAAGCACTTTCCCAAGGCCTCTTTGAAGGCACCTAGGAACTTGGGAGGAGACAGTTATGTACTTGAAGCAAGCAAAAGTCTGGGCAGAAACAGGGTCACAAGATGTGGCTGCAGGCTCAGGAGTCCCTGGTGGTGCATGGCCCTTGGCTCAGGTCCACTGTGTCTGCTGCACTGGGGAGGTTTGGGGACTTCACCTCCTATCAGATCTGCACTGTCCAGCCTGAGTGTGACTGAAGAGAGGCCTTTGTCTCCTCCTAGCCCTCCCTGATCCTGAGGGAGGTAAGTCATCAGGCCTTCGCAGGAAGGTAGCTGGTCATTTCTGACACTCAGAGAACAGCTGGACATTTTAGGGTTTTTCACTTTTGGTTTCTGTCATGAGCCACTATTGTCAGAAGTCAAGAGTGGCAATAGGGCACCTGTGTGCTCCATCCCACCCCCACTGATGGCTTTACTTCCTCTTAAAGCACAGGACTTCAGGGTGGACTGTGGAAGAGTGGGAGAATTAATGCTAGAAGCCACAGTTTTGCTTCTTTTCAAAGCATGTGAAGGCGGGGACTCTTGGTCCAGGTCCTGCTCCTGCTGCTCTGCAGGGCAGGGAGTAGGGGTCCGGCAGATAGTAGGTGTCCGCTTCTCTCTGGGAGCAGGCTCAGGCATTCGTTCCCAGCACCCACTTGGTTTCTCCTTGGTGTATACCTGGATTAAGCTCCTCTGCTCTTGCAGCAGGGTCCTTAGAGCATCCTTCCAGGAACTGGGCTGGTAGCCCAGAAGGCTCTAGCTTGGCCCCTGGGAAATGTGTTGTTTTAGCACATGCCTCTTCCAGTAGGTTTCTAAGGTTCTGCTTGCATCTCATACAGAAGCCATGTTTTAGGATTGTGGCTCTTAAGAAGCCCTCCCCATCCCACCTGCTGGGGTCCAGGCTGACTGTGCAGGTAGCTGTGCCCAGGGCCAGGGTTGGGAGAAGGGATAGATTCTTCTTCTAGAATTCACCCAGTTCGGTTGGAGCTCGGGTGTTTTGTCAGGCCTTTTCTTTCTTTCTCTGTTTCTTTCAACTCTTTGTGATCAGAGTATTTCCAGAAGTTCCCAAGGTGGAGAAACTAACACCACAAATTCAGTGAGCAGGTACCCCTCCCTCACATCCTTTCATTTCATCTCCAGGAAACAGGAATGAATTTTCCTTTAGATTGGGCTTTGAAAACAGATCCACATGGCCAGTCAAATTCTCAAGTTTCTCAATCTACTTTCTGCAGCTATCAACTGAAATTAGAACCCAGGCATGGCTCTGATTAATTACTTTCCTCTCAAAAAAAAAACAAATAAAATTAACAAACAACTCTAAAAAATTTATGTGAGTCATCCATATGTACAGCCCTGTTCCAGGATCTGGAAATACCCCTGTGGTATGCTTTAGTACCACCAAACTTAGCAATGAATGGCACTGGCAAAGGCCATGAGAAGGGCCAGTCATTCAAAATGGGAGTGGCATGCAAGAAGGGAAACAGGGGTGAAGAAGTTGCAGTTAGGCTAAAGTCCTGTAAGAGCTTGCACTGGAGGTTTCTGAGATTCTGTTTTATATGTGTTTTTTTTTCTTTTTTTCCCCAACAAATAAGCAACTCAGAGTCAGGAAAGTGTGGAATGATGCTCATTGCCACCAAAGTACATTTGAGCTGCCAGGCAGCAGGGACTTTGCTAGTGGTCTTTCATGGCTCATTCTGGAGAGGTACGTTGGGGAAGAAAGCAGTGTTTTGGGGAAGGGAGGAGAAATATGTTTCTGAAGTTAAGAATTTAGAGAAGGTCCAACCTCCCTGACACTCTAGCCAAAGAAGGTCATCTTCATAGCAATAGCAGTCCCAAAAGAAGAAAATGACCCAAACTTCAGCAAACAAGTGAGGATGTGGACTAGACTTTAGGCAATTCTAAAGAGAAGGATGCAGCTGCCTGGAATGGATTTGTACCGAGGAGCTCCAGAGCCAGTTAGTGAGCTGCAGCCTTTGGCATTTGACTCATGCCAGTCATGCTCCTGTGATCATGATTAATTGAGAGGCTGAGGCAGGAGGATGACTTAAGCTGGAGAGTTTAAGACCAGCATGAGCAATGTAGTGAGACCCTTTCTCAAAAAAAAAAAAAATAAAACAAAATGCCTCCATAAGTAGAAGTAACCTTAACAGAAGGAAAAATGCTGCATCCTGATCAAAGAACAGATTTACCATGGACTTTTTCAAAAGCAAAAGAAACACTAAAACTATATGAAAATGGACAGATGTTTCAAATTCCAAGGAAAATGAATTTCAAACTCAGAATGTTTTCATCATTTAAGTAAAATAGTACATTAGATACAGGTTTAGTTGTGAATTTTCTTTGCTTTCTTTCTTCCTTTGTGTGTGTGTGTGTGTGTGTGTGTGTGTGTGTGTGAGAGAGAGAGAGAGAGAGAGAGAGAGAGAGAGAGAGAGAGAGAGAGAGAGAGATGATTGATTGATTCTGGGGATTGAATCAGGTTGTTTTACTTCTAAGCCACATCCCCCAGCCTTTTTTTATTTTATTTTTGAGACAGGGTCTCACTGAATTGCCCAGACTGACCTTGAATTGGCATTCCACCCGCCTCAGCCTCCTGAGTTGCTGGATTATAAGTATGCACCACTGCGCCCAGTTAGATGTGCATTTTCAAAAACTCCAACGCTCTTTTCATCTCTTTGCAAGGAAGCCTTAGGAGGATGTTCTCTACTAACATCAGAGAGTAAATGAGGAAAGAAGTGGATGCAATTTCTCTCATTTACATTAGGCCCAGCTGTTAAATGCTTTCTATGCATAGTTCAGCTATTAGTATGTTGAATAGTCTTGGGATAAGGCAGAAACAATAACACTATAGTAGGTTGTATTTATATCTAGATACATGGACCCAGATACTTATAAAGCAAAGAGGTTTATTGAGTTCACAGTTTTAGAACTTGAAAATTCAAGATGGGACAGCCCCATCAGTTTAACCTCTGGTGAGGGACTAATGGCAGATGGCATCACAGAAGAAGTGCATGTAAGAGGGAGAGAAAAAAAGAAAGAAAGCTGCAGGCCACCATTATGGGGAGGCACTGCGCTCATATTTTGTAACAACTCTTTCCTGAGAACTCACTCCAGGAGAACAGCATTCCCTTCAAGGCAGCACCACTTATGACTTAAGGGCCTCACACCAGGACTCACCTCCTTTTTTTTTTTTTTTTTAAAGAGAGAGTGAGAGAGGAGAGAGAGAGAGAGAGAGAGAGAGAGAGAGAGAGAGAGAGAGAGAGAGAGAATTTTTAATATTTATTTTTTAGTTCTCGGCAGACACAACATCTTTGTTGGTATGTGGTGCTGAGGATCGAACCCGGGCCGCACGCATGCCAGGTGAGCGCGCTACCGGTGAGCCACATCTCCAGCCCAGGACTCACCTCCTTTTTGTTGAGGGTATTGGAGGTTGAACTCAGGATCACTCTAGCACTAAGCTAAATCTCCAGCCCTTTATATTTTGAGAGAGTGTCTCACTAAGTTGCGAGGCTGGCCTCAAATTTGTGACCCTCCTGCCTCTGCCTCCAGAGTAGCTGGGATTAGAGGCATGTGATATTGCTCCCAGTTTAGGCCCCACCACTTAATATCACCACAGAGTACCAGGATTTCAGCACATAAGTTTGGGATAGACTGTATCCATAGCAAACACCTACCCACCATGGGAACTGCAAAATTTTGGCCTCTCTTATAGCCAGGACTTGTAGCCTGACCCAATTGATGAGATGTGTCTGTGTCACATTAAGGAAGTGAACAGGGCTGAGGAGGGTGATCTATCCTTGGCTCTGGAGTGGCAGCATTGACACACTGCAAGGCTGAGATCCTGGCACAGAAGTGCCAGGGGTACAAACTGGAATCCAGAGTCTGTATGAAATAGTAGCAGTTTTGCCATGCACAGTGGTGTCCACTCAGTGCACCCCAGTCGTATGTCTTTTCTTGTTGCGCTTTGTGTTTTTCCTGGACTTGGCAATTCTCTCAACTTTTTATTTACTTTGTCTTCATTTTGCTAATTATGAATTTTTCCTCATACTGTTTTATTTTGTGGGGGGAGGGTGTCGCTTAACCACATACCTACCATTTTTTTTTTGTATTTTATTTAGAGACTGGACTCCCTGAGTTACTTGGCATCTCACCGAAGCTGAGGCTGGCTTTGAACTCACCATCTTCCTACCAAAGCCTCCTGAGCCTCCAGGATTACAGGCTGGCACCACTTTTCCCAGGTCTTCCACATACTCTTCAACAGGATCATGATTTTTTTTATAATGCAGCAGATATTTCATCATCTTCAAACTCCTTCCCTGCTTAATGAGTGAAAGTCCACTTTTGTTTTTATTCTTCCAGTGTTGGGGATTGAACTCGGGGACACTGTACCACTGAGCTCCATCTTAGCACTTATTACTTCTGTAATTTTGAGACAGGATTTCCCCTGTATTGCTAAGGCTATCTTCAAACTTGTGATCCTCCTTCCTTAGCTTCCCCAGTAGCTGAGATTTCAGGTGTGTACCCTTGTGCCCAACTGTTACCACTTGATTCTTGATTGCAAATAAAGCTGCTATCTTGGGGCTGGGAAGTAGCTCAGCCTCCCATGCGTGAGACCACAAAACACAAGGCCTTGTGTTTAAGAATAGTAGTACATCTAGCCTAGACATATCCTTTAGGGGGGGCCCTGCACTATTTATTTCTCCTGACTTGTACTTGAGGTCAAGAAGTTGGTAAGGACAGCAGAAGTACAGCCTGCTGGGACATCTGCTCCTCTGCTTGTTGAAGTAGAGGATTCAGGTGTATTGGGCTTGTGGGGCAGAGTTCTTTCTTCCCCTGGTTAATCTCTCCCCTGTCTGTTTTTGCCTGGGGTTTTGCTGTCCTCTCCTGCTTCCATCCTGAACCCCCTTACTTCCACTTCTCTCACTGCAGCCAAAGCCATCTTTTTTGTAGAGGAACAAACAGGCCAAGTCTGACCCCTGCCTAAAATCCTCCCATGGGCTCCCGTTGCAGTTATAGCAAAGCCTGGAATCCTGGCTGTGGCACCAGGGCCCTGCAGGGTCACACGCTTGCTGTCATCTCCCCATTCCCAGACACCTGGCTTGGGGCCTTTGCACTCCCATCCTGCTGCCTGGAACCCTATGGTTACTCCCATGTCTTGGGTCTTTGTTAGCTTGTCTCTCATCAGGGCCTCACCTATTCAGTGTAACCTCCCCTGATGACCGTCTCCTGCCCACCCTTTCTCTTTTCCACATTCTAGGCATTTTCTTCTTTGAAATCATCTTGTTTATTCATTTCCTTCCTTTTAAAATTCATCTGTTTCTGTTAGACTACAACTTCTCTAGGAGAAGGGGTGGTGCCTGTGCAGCGCCTACTGGGAAACTAGAAGGTGCTCACAGAAATGCCTGCTGAAGAACTGGGCCAAGGAGGAGGCCTCCCCCATACCTATACTCCTGGGGTCTCCAGAAGGTTGTGGTGGTTGAAGGGTCTTTGTGCTTTTTCTGGTAGACAGAGCCAGATGGCAGTTTCTAGGACCTTCCTGGTGAATGTCTAGGAGTTCTGCTGGGAACTGGGCCCCAGGGCACAGCACCTTCTGACCCTGAAGTGCCCACTCACTTGTCCACAGAGGTTGGACAATGGGAAAAGTGTCAATTTCAGTTAATAAGGGCATCTATATATTGAACCCAGGTCAAGGAGCCGAGCCCAGACACTGCTGGCTCAGCATGGTGCAACAGGCTGGCCTTTGTGATCATCGGTCATGTACCTCACAAGTACCTCTGCAGGGTTTTCTCTTTCTCTTTGGTTGAGGAGGCTGTTGGTCTTGTATCCGCCCAGCTTGGGTTTGGGGTAGACACTTGGACTGTGTGCATTTCTGCCCTCTCGAGGTTTCTGTGACTGAGGTCCCTTTTCTCAGGTTAGTTGGGTTGTGAATTCTGGCTCTGGTATCCAGAAGGGAGATGATATCTTGTCATTGGGTTCAGTCTCATAGGCATGGTTCCTGTGCTTGAGCAGCTCATGGATACTCCATAGGCGACGTGTAGGGAACGTGGCACATATCGCCTGGGGTTCCCTCAGGGAGATGTTTGTCACACAAATGGGCAGGACACATCTTCACTTCTTTCTCAGTGCCTGTCCACTATGCCTGGAGGGACTCATGTTTCCCCTGGAAATCCATTGCCCAGAACATGTAACAGAAGGTCCCAAAGCCTGTCTTTACATCAGCAGAAGCTGGGCAGTGCTGCCTGGTCAGTTAGTCACATTTGAGATGGCCAGGGAAAAGCAGTAGAGTCTACCAGACTGGGAAGGTTCTGGCCCAGAGCCCTGGCAGAGGTGTAGGATAAAGAAAGGGAATCCCTCAGGTATCCTCGGCTCAGCCAGGCCACCAGCCAGTGGGGCTATCAGCCTAGAGGGGCAGTCAATGGTTGCAGCTTCAGCTGGCGGAAGGATCTTTAGTTGTGGGTATGTCCCTCCTTGCCCTCCCTCAGAAGGCAAAGAAGTATTCCTGCTCCTGGCAGTGAGGCCCGTGGGCCACAGTGTGTTCCTTAAGATGTTTGTGGAAATTACTTTGCTGCCTCTGCAGGGCCCAGGTCAGACCCCCACATGTTCCTTAGGCTTGGGTTAGGAAAGAACAGCCAACAGGGATACTCCATGACACTGGAAGGGATGACAGGGTTTCCTGAGATGGATACCCACAAGAATCTCTGCTGTCCTTCAGCTGCCTTTTTGGACCTAGTGGCCAAGAGGTGAGAGGAACTGAGTCTGTGCTGTGCTACTTCCCTGATGCTCTCTGAATGTCAGGCTTGGACAGAACAGTCAGCTTGGGAAGACAGAGGCCTGGGAGGGAGGGATTGCTAAAGTTTCATCCTGGAATGATGCCACCCTTGCTCCTGGGGTGCCCCTGGCCTTCTTTGACCCTTTGTCTAGGCCATATCACCTGCTCCCATGGGTCTCCATTTGTCACATGCTGGCCCCAGATTAAATCTCTGCAACCCCACAGATGGCTCCCATGGGTTCTGGACCGGGTCACTGGACCTCTGACAGGGGCACACCTTTCTTTACTGGTGTCAATCAGCAGTTCAGATTTTATCTGTCTGAGATGGACCACCTGTTGCCTCATCACCAGGGCTCTGTATCACCCTCTACTTCCCTGGGCATCCAATGACCACCAGCCCTGCAGACTCCCAGGCCCAAACCCTCGGCTATCCATGACTCCTCTCCACCTGAACCCTTTCCTCTTGGGAGCAGGTTGGATTCTGCTTGATATTCAGTGCTGGGTCAAAAAAACTCACTGATGCTCACCCACTGCCTCCTTGACTTGATTCTCATAAGTCCCTCCATAGCACTGCCAGTGGCTTTGTCTTGGATGAAAGTCACATCCCATCATTGATTTTCCAAAAAACCCTCCTAGGCCACCCATCTCACTAAAAGCAGAAACCCAGGTGCTGCCCTGTTCTCCAGGATGTGCAGGATTCCGACCCTCATGACCTTGAACCCCATCTCCACCACGTCTCCCCTCCACTCTCTGGCCCTCACTTCAGGTCCTCTCCATGGGGGTCTTTCCTAGCCTACTACATGGGGTGCCCCTTCCCATCAGCTACTCTCCATAACAGCGTCATGTGGCACTGTCCTCCCCTACATTTGGGCCATGTGTGGACACTCTGCTTCCCTGCCTATTTGCTTGTGGACCAGTGTCTCCCTGTGGAGTGTGAGCTCTGTCAGGGCCATCACCACCCTATTCCCAGCTCCTCCTGCAATGCCTAGTACTTAATCAAGCTTCATACTTACTAGTGGAATTAAGGAATGTATCCAAGACTGAGTGATACATAAAAAATTAAAAATCCAGTAATGCATGAATGCAAGTTATGAGATGAAACTATTAAAGATAGCCATGAGTTCTTGAGTTCATAAATCAGGCAATTGTTCCTGGACAGGCATACAGAATGTGGCTTACTTTGAAAAATGCCAGGGGGGCTGGCAGCAAGCTCAGCGATGTGGCCAGCAAGAAAGTTTTCTGGAGACTAGGGAGGGGTTGTGGCACACTTTTAGACTCTGCAGGAGCTTGGTACCTGAAACATTCTTCTATGATTTGTCCCTACAGGCCTCTCTCCAGCCACACATTGCCACTACCTTTCCCAGTTATCACTTTGAAACTGTTTCTAGCCACTTTGGGCAAAGTTTGGAATTCTGAGCTAACCAGATGCTCTAGATGGGGTCTTCCATCAGTGACAGAGGTCAGGTGGACTGCCTGTTTGCCTCTAGATGGCAGTACAGAGGACACAGGTTGACTCACAGAGACAGGGCACCTTCCAAGCAAAGGACTTTGTAGACACTAGAAACTTCCAAAAGGAAATGTGGCTGCACTCATGGAAAGATACAGCAAGTGGCAGAAAACCCAACTGAAACTTCTCTGGAGAGAAGAGAGGGTGAGACGGGAAAGGAAGAAGGGACAAGCTGCAGACATGGCCAGGTCCAGGGACTCAGTGACATCCTCGTGCCCATGCTTGTGTTCTCCATTTCCATTTGGAGTTCTGCTTTCCTATGTTGGTCTCTTCTCAGTTTCTGCCCCTAAGTGCAGTGGACAGTTCCTAGAAGCTTCATGTCAATAGTATATCTTTCCTGCTACTCCAGAAGGAAGTCTGGACATTGAAACCTAGTCAATGGACTTGATATTCACATGCCCTTCCTGGGATTATTGGAGCCAGGGAGGTGACATCCAGGGATGGGTTGGGCCTGAGTTCCATTCCTGTGTCCCATCTGACCCACAGTTGAGGGGAAACTCTGACTTCTGATTGGCTGGGCCTGTGTCTCATGCCATCTTAGTGGCTAGGAGTGAAGTCAGCCCATCTGAACCATGTGGACCAATGTATGAGGCACTTGTGAAAAGTCTCCAGATAGAAAACCAAAATGCTTTCAACACCCAGAAGCCCCTCAGGCCCTCAGGCTGGGGTAACTCTGCTGCCAAGATAGATGAGTGGTTCTCCCTTGTCATTCTCCATGTGGTTGAAATCATGAGCACCTGGTTTTGGTTCCAGGATCCTTTTGTTCACCCTTCTGTCTATGAGATTCATTTACATTGTGGCATTGTGTCTGCCTTTGCAGAATATTCATCTTGCCTGTGATATAACATTATACTTGGAAAGAATAACTGCAGTTTATTTCCCCACCCTACTGCTGATGTGAGTTTGTCAAGGCTGTCCCAAGCAGTGATGTCACAGTCACTCTCACGTGTCTCTGGGCCCATCTGTTGAGGAGTGGATGTGTTGGTGCAGGGCACAGGTGTGTTTACCTTTCACAGATTCTGCCAGAGAGTTTTCCAAGGTGGTCATATCAGTTTGCATTCTTGGAAAGTTCTGAAGTCCCTGAATTTGCTGACATCTGTGTGAGAGAGAGAGAGAGTAATGGGTCTGGGCTTTGTCCAGAGCAGAGGGTTGAGGCTTTTTGGCTGATGAACTCTGAGTCCTGGGAACAGAGAGAGGGAAGGAGATCTGGCTTTCTCCTGTCCTGTCTCCTGTTCACTCTCTATCCTGCACAAGCCTTCATGGGTCTTCCACTTTTTCACTTTCTGTGGAATTATTTCCCTGCCACCTAGCTGGGGAAGTATGGTTGAAGACTTCACTTCCAGGGTACTGAGGGCAGGAGAGCAGGAGTGCATTTTCTCAGAACCCAGGCCTTTTGTTCAGAGCTCCTGGTAGGTCTTCCCTTGTGTGCTCATCTTGGCCTCACCAGATTAGGTGACCCAGTATGTCCCACTGACTTCCCCACTTGGCCAAAGAACATATGGCATCATAGACAGATTCTCCAGGATTCCTGATAGTCCCCCAGGTTTTGAATAATAAAGGAATGCTTTGGCTTGGCCATTCTAAGAAAGAGGAACCTCAAATAGGATGTGGTTTCACAATCCAAGGAATCCTCTGCCAGCAGCAGTGCCCTAGAAGGACAAGGCAATGTGTGAATCACACTGCTCCAAGCCACTTCCACATCCCACCAGGGATGTCTGGCCCCAGCTGGCACTGCCACCAGAGAATATCACTCTTAAATTAAACATGTCTGTAGCTGGGCACCACTACACATGCTTGTCATCCCCACTACTCAGGAGGCTGAGGCAGGAGGATCGCAAGATTGCATTCAACCTGGGCTACATAGTGAAACACTCTCTCAAAACAAATGAAAACTGAATGTCCTTTCAAATACTTTCAAAAGTCATTTAAATACAGGAGCTGTGATGTTACAGTAGGTAGGGAAGTTGCATGGGATTGTTTTCCCTTTTTTTGTAGTGCTGGTGATAGAACCCAGGGTCTTGTGCATGCTAATTATCTCTAATACTGAGTGACCTCCTCCAAAAACATTGATGTATTTTATTGCATTAATAATAAAAAATTTTATTTACCAAAAAGAGATCATATACCAAGAGAAAAGATGACTCAGAGTAGGAAGAAAACATTTCCACTTCATTTAATCCACAAAGGAATAGAATGTAGAATATATAAATTCTATAAAGTAACAAGAATAAGATAAATAACCCCGCAGGGCACATGCCAAGGTTACAAGTAGGATTTCTGCAAAAGCTAAACATTTTGTGAATTATCAGCAAAAAGCAATTTAAGCAAAGTAAGCCAATTTCATACCCATCAGATTGGCAAAAATGAGTAAGTTTGACAATAGCAAATGCTGAGGGTAATTTGGAGATCAAGCATGAGCTCACGATGGGCAGCACCACGTTGAGAAAAACATGGGGTACTTGAGCAAGTGAATGATGGATTTATACCTATCATAGGTTTCACTATATGGAACTCTTGGTCACTTGAAATGTAGATAGTGCACAATTGAGGAATGAACTTCAAAACTTTCTGTTTGTTTGGGAGGCAGCTCAGTAGTAAAGCAATTGTTTCACATGCACAAGGCCCTGGGTGCCATCCTCAGAATTGCACCTCATCCCATGCCCAAAATAACCCACAGTTTATTTAATTTACATTAATTGAAATTTAGAAATTGATACCTGGTCTTTATCAGAAAAGCTTTATTTGTTTGGGACAACTTGGGTTGGTGAATATTTTTAACCTATAAATAGTGTGAAAATTGAGTAGACAAAATAATTCTTGTGGTATTTGTTTGGGTTGGGCTGGGGATAGAACCCAGGGCCTTGAACATGTTAGGTAAGTGCTCTGTGGTGGCCATGATAGCATCTCGCTGATACACAATTTCCAGAGGAAAATTATTTGGTCTATGGCTCTGGGCCCGCTGTGAGGGAGGCAGATGTGTCCACCAGGGTGAGAGGCAGCCAAGTGCAGATAGTTATCTGGGGCAGTAGGAGCAGCAGCTACCTGGGCAGTGGGGGCCCTGTGGGAGGAGAACACCATGTGCCCAGCTGGGAGCCCTCAGCCCTGAGCCTCACATTGCCTGAGGCCCCCATACACTACTCTCAAGGACTCTCTGCCTTTGCTTCCTTTACATGTCACGTGGCCACAGAGAAATAACAAAGCAGAATGCCCCTGGGGATTGACTGTCTCATGGAATTCTGGACCCAGGAGGAGAAGAATCAGAGTGTGGTGGTTGACTTCCTTCTGCCCACAGGGATCTACTTGAGCTTTCCTGTGTCCCGCAATGCCAACCTCAGCACAATCAAGCAGGTACTGCCTGGTCTCCTGTCAGCCCTGGGAGCTCAGAAAGACAGAGGAATTGTTCCTCACACTTGAGAACCTCAGATATAAATTTTGAAAAATATACAATATCAAGAACTTGTATAAAATGGGTGGTTAAACTCCACTTACTATCCAAATTCAGCTTACCCCAAGGCAATGTGTTCCCATCCCTAGTTACCAGAGGACCAGCTACTAGCCTCAGTTGCCCTTAAGCCTCCAGTGCTGAAATGGAACTTTGAAAGTTTGACTCACATTATGCTGTCTGTCACTTTAGTGACCACAGTCTGCTCCCAGACACATACGGGCCTTGCAGGAATTTGTCTTTAAAACTGTTGCCAACATAGTGCCCATTATCCTTGGAAAGGGTCCTCAGGTTCATTGAATAAATTTGAGGATGAATTACTGAGTCAAAGCAATGAACATCTGCTTTGGTAGAAGCTGTCCTGTGACTTTCAATGGGGTTGTGCCACTTACAAACTCGGGTTTAATGGGTCATGCCTTGGACTGCCCGAGGGCAAGAATTTATTTCACAATTTTAAAAGCTATTATTGAGAACAAGAAAAAAATGATAGAATCAATGGATCACACTTGAGGGATTTTTTTTAATATCCTGGAAATTTTCTCTCTGCCTTCCTTCCATTCTTCCTTAAATTTTTCTACTTCAAAAGTAGCTGTGTGTGTCCCCAAATGTTCTGGTGGCTGAGTCAGGAGGATTGTAAGTTCAAAGCCAGCCTCAACAACGTAGTGAGATTCGAAGCAATTAAATGAGAACCTGTCACTAAAGAAAATATGAAAAAGGGCTGAGGGTATGGCTCTGTAGTTCAGTGTCCCTGAGTTCAATAATAATATTGGTCCATAAAATTTTGGAAAATAAGAATGAGAAGGAAGAGACCTGCCTGTGATCCTGCCATAGAAGACAGCCACAGGCACTACCTTAGCCATTTCCTGTTTTCTAACCACATTCTAACTAAATTCTGATTATGAACTTTCATGACTTGTTTTTCTGAGTGACTACAGTAATATCTTGTTCATATTCTAGTTCCTGTAAACATCATTATATGGTTCACTTGATGTGCTTACAGAACTTCAAACAGTGTGCCTAAAGTTGGAACACTACAGTAGCAGACTTGTCCCTGGAGTCCCATCTCTCACTTCATTGTGGTTTTGGTTTCTTCATATTTTTATTGATATGAAACTTTGTGGGCTATGTGTTATGTGTCACAGTGGTTCAGCTCTGCCATGGCTCAAGGCCACCATCGCCTTGGTGGGGTGAAAGCAGCCCTAGATAATGTGTCTAAGGCAGGCGTGGCTGCTCAGTCCCCAATCTCCACACATCAAGTGCTTCAGAGAGCACAGGGACAGGAAGCTTGCTGAGTAGCTGGTTGGTCCCAAGGGCCAAAGGGTTCCTAGGAGGTGATGTTAGGGTCTCCCTTTGCCCTCTATGTGGCTCATGCAGAGTGGGATGCCCAGACTAGAGGCCTCTGACTGCCTTCCAGCAGCTGTCATGGCCAGCAAGGCTGACCATAACCATTCCTCCCAGATGCTATGGCACGAAGCCCAGAATGAGCCCCTCTTCCACATGCTCAGTGACCCCAAGGCCTACGTGTTCACCTGTGTCAACCAGACCGCAGAGCAGCAGGAGCTAGAGGATGAGCAGCAGCGGCTGTGTGATGTCCAGCCCTTCCTGCCCATGCTGTGCTTGGTGACCCACGAGGGTGACCGCATGGAGAAGGTAATCAACTCACAGATCAGCCTCCTCATCGGCAAAGGTAGGGTTCACAGATCAGCCCCCACCTTGGCAAGGTAGGGCACACCTGGGTGGCTGGTGCCACATGCACCTGCACTGAGCCTGCTCCTGCCCTACAGGCCTCCACGAGTTCGATTGCCTGCAAGACCCAGAAGTGAATGACTTCCGCACTAAGATGGGCCAGTTCAGCGAGGAGGCAGCTGCCCCCCGGCAGCAGCTGGGCTGGGAGGCCTGGCTGCAATACAGTTTTCCCCTTCAGCTGGAGCCCTCCACCAGGAGCTGGGGGGACAGCAACACCTCTCAAATCTCCAACCCAGACCTGCTGGTCAATGTCAAATTTGAGGGCAGCAGGGTGAGCCCATAGCCTATGTCCTAGGGAGGCTGCCCCAGCTGTGGCACATGGGCTGCTGTGCCCATGGGGACCTTCCACTGATAAGACACTCCAGTGTCCCAGGCCCCCAAATTCCCCTTCACTCACTGGCATCACATGGCATTTTCCAGGTATGCAGGCATCCCACCAGGTAAGCTCACCAAGGCTGAATTGGTCCCTTAATTCACTGGACAAGTATTTCCTGGGTGTCTGCTGTTACTTTCACCAGTGAATGACCCAGGCCCTGCCCTTGTAGGGCTCACACTTGGGGATACCCAATAAAGGCAGGCATGTGGCCTTGCCCCTTTTCCCCAGAAGCCTATGGGCCTGAGAGCAGCATGCCAACCCTCCCTCCTCCCCACGGGAGAGCTTCACCATCCAGGTGTCCACCAAGGATGTGCCCCTAGCGCTGATGGCCTGTGCCCTCCAGAAGAAGGCCAAGATGTACCAGAAGCTCACAATGGAGCAGCCTGAGGACTATGTGCTGCAGGTGAATAGGAGGCATGAGTACCTCTATGGCAGCTACCTGCACTGTCAATTCAAGGTGAGGCCTGCAAGGAGCCCTCTGCACTCTGGGATCCCTACCACTCTAGAAGGGGCCAGCACAGGAGTGAGAGAGCCAGACTGTGGGTCTCTCTTGGTTCCAGGGAATGGATATACCACCCATTGACAGTTCAATCTTACACTCTCATCTCAGTACATATGCAGCTGCCTGCACAGTGGACAGACCCCCCACCTGACCATGGTGCACTCCTCTTCCATCCTTGCCATGAGGGATGAGCAGAGAAAACTGACCCCTCAGGTCCAGAAACCACACACCAAACCGCCCCCCATTCCCATGAAGAAGGTGAGATGATGTCCTCCCTTTTCTTACCGTTTTTCTCTTCCTACCTCCTTTTGGCCAATCCTAGAGCCTCTTGGGCAGCACCAGGGCTAGGTGTTGATCCAGGGGACTTTGGATGGTGCAGTCCTTTTGGAGAGTCAGGGCCTTGAGCTGACACCCAGGGTAGGGTCCTGTCTGAGCTACTGCAATCCCAGATTGCCTACTTCTCTGCAGATCTCAGGGGGGCTGGAGCCCCTGGGCCCCTGTGTGGCAGATTAGTAAAGGTTGGTGTTGGCGACAGGTTTCTGAACCTTGCCATAAATTTGGGACCTTCTCCCCCTCTCCCCAGCCTTTCAGTAGCCAGGGGAATGAGCTGGGATTTAAGCCCCTCTCCTCTCCTCTCTAGCCTTCCTCTGTGTCCCTGTGGTCACTGGGACAGCCTTTCTGCATTGAGCTCATCCAGGGCAGCAGAATCAATGCTGATGAGCAGATGAAGGTAGGGGCTCGGGTACCAGGTGAGTGGACAGGTGTTTTTGTGTGTGTGTGTGTTTTTTTTTTTCACAAACAGGGTGTGCTGTAGCCTGGAGGGGCAGCAGAGAAAGAAGAGTGGGAGGGTGTCACACAAAAGTCACCTGGGCACATTACTCATTATCTCTGCCTGGATTGGCTGTGAACCACATCCAAACAATAAGAGGGGAGGGGAGCAGGCCAGCAGGCCAGGGAGGCCAATTAATGGAAACCTGGGCCAAGCAACTTGTGGGTATTTGACTTTGGTGGAGCTTGTGGAATCAGACACAGCCCATTGAAGTAGGAGGCCCAGTCAGAGATGTGTAAGGCACCATAGAAGCTGGCTGCAGCTGGGCTGAGGTGCTTCCAGGGGTTACCAACCCAGGGGTGCCCAGAGTCTGGGGGACACTGCACATGGTTCCCCTGGAAGCTGAGCCCCCATGGGCTTGGGGAACAGTGCCCTGTTGTCTCTTCAAAAAGCACTTTCATGGCTCCTCTGCACTTAGAACCACCTGCAGAGGTGGATTTATTGTCCCACTTCTGGGAGGTGATGCCTGTCTGGGTCCACAGAGCGTAGCATGTCTTGTCTGGGTCTCTTTTTTTTTGGCATTACTTTACAATCTGGGAAGGGGGTTGTGTCTGCAGGAGTCACGGAGGACTGGGTGGGAGCTGCTCTGGGGATGGGCTGGCAGGTTGGAACTGAAACAGGTACACTGGAGACTGGAGCCACATGGGGCTCAGAAGATGCTAAGCATGAAGGTAGCCAGAGCTGTTAGAAGCAGAAGGGACCCTGGAACTTCTGAACCCTGATGAGGAAACTGAGGTTCTGAGTTGACCCACAGAGTCAAGTGTACTGAGACTGGCTTGCCCCAGCGCATCCTGGGGTACCAATGCCGCAAGACACCTGTACCACTGAGCTGCCAGCCTACACACTGCTGGACCACTCTCAATGCAAGAAGAAGATTTGGACCCCTGTGTAAATGGGGACCTTCAAGGAGAGGATTGGAACTTTAGATGGGGTTGGGCCTTTACTCCCTCATCCATGCCCTGTACCCCTTCCCCAGCTGGTGGTGCAGGCTGGGCTCTTCCATGGCAATGAGATGCTGTGCAAGACGATGTCCAGCTTGGAGGTGAGCGTGTGCTCAGAGCCCATGTGGAAGCAGCATCTGGAGTTTGACATCCACATCTGTGACCTGCCGCGCATGGCCCGGCTCTGCTTTGCACTCTATGTGGTGATGGAGAAGGCCAAGAAGGTGCACTCTAGCAAGAAAAAACCCAAGAAGGAGGTGGGTTGGGCTGACTGGGAAAGGCCCAGGCCTCAGACACCCAGTGAAACCCCTTACTGGGGCCTCTTGCCATCCTGCTCCCACAGGCAGGCACCCTGAGAACAGGTTCCTGGGAGAGCCTGGGGACCCCAGTCTCTCTGCCTTCCCTAGTCTGGCTCCTTAGTCTGGCTTCCTGTGCTGCCTGAGTAACAGCTCATGAGTTGCCTGACATGAAATATCTAGCCCAGACCTGTGGTCCTTAGGGGTCCTGGAGGCAGCTCCCTTGGTGGAAGGACAGTGTTCTCAGGGGGACAGAAATGATGAGTGAGTGGCTGCCTGGGGAGAGTGTGGCTGGGCCCCAAGTCACTAGACCCAGGATGTGACTTGCCCCTTGTCCTGGGCCAGCTATGGGACTGGTGAGCTTACTCAAGTGCCTCTGGATGCTGGGTGTGAAGATGCAGGCAGCCAGGAAGGGATCTTTCTGGCTTAATTACTGAAACTCTGATAGGAAAGAGATAGCGGGTCCTTCCCCTCCTCCTGGGTCTAACTTGGAGACCTTCCATGCAGTCTGGATCTTCTCTCCTGCTTGGCCTGGAGACTGGTTCCATTCTGCATATGAACAAGAAGAGGCTCACTCTGATCTGTAGTATCCTTCTCCAGGACTGCCCAATCGCCTGGGTCAACCTCATGCTGTTTGACTACAAGGACCAGCTCAAGACTGGGGAGCTCTGCCTCTATATGTGGCCCTCTGTCCCAGGTGGACCCAGGCCCAGCAGGGAGAGGCTCTTGGAGGGTAAGGCATCCAGAACTGGTTCCCCTACAACTACATCTCTCCCTGCCTTCAGATGAGAAAGGAGACCTGCTGAACCCCATGGGTACCGTGCATAGCAATCCCAACACAGAGAGTGCTGTCACCCTGGTCATCTACCTGCCCGAGGTGGCCCCTCACCCTATGTACTACCCTGCCCTGGAGAAGGTCAGTGAGGTCCTTCTTGGAAGCTGAGCGCTAACCAGGAGCTTTCCTGGAGCTCCTCAGACGGGGTCCCTGGCCACCCCAGGCTTTGCCCATTTCTGGGGGCTAGGTTATCATGCTGATTTGAGGCGTTCCGGTAGCTATGTGGCCCACCAGGGGATGTTGGTGATGTCTGATGACATTTTGCTGTCACAGCCGATGGGAGAGGTACTACTGGCCTGAGGCAGGCTGAGCCTGGAGATGCTACTGAATGCCCTGCAGTATGCAGGAGGGCTCCCACCAGCAAGAGTGGTTGGCAGTAGTGCTGAGGTGTAGACGCCCTGCCTAGAGCCCTGCCAGTGCTGGCCCAGGCCTGGGGAGCTCACAGCAGGTACACTTGTTGCAGATTCTAGATCTGGGACGTCACGGGGAGCATGGGCCTACTACCAAGGAGGATGTGAGCTGGGGTGCTGGTGGGGCATGGAGCCAGGTGCTGGGCTGGAGGCCTCAGTCTGCCTGCGCCCCTTAGAAGCTGCAGCTGCAGGGAATCCTGGAGCAGCGGGGGTTGGGAGAGCTGTATGAGCATGAGAAGGACCTGGTGTGGAAGATGCGGCATGAAGTGCAGGAGCACTTCCCAGAGGCTCTGGCCCACCTGCTGCTCGTGACCAAGTGGAACAAGCACGAGGATGTGGCCCAGGTGGGTGGAGAGGGGCACCAGGGGCACAGCTGGAGTAGAGAGATAGCAGTGGGCCCCCCACCACCTGACTGCAAAGCGTCCTCCAGATGCTCTACCTGCTGTGCTCCTGGCCCGAGCTTCCTGTCCTGAATGCCCTGGAGCTGCTGGACTTCAGCTTCCCTGACTGCCACGTGGGCTCCTTTGCCATCAGGTCCTTGCAGAAACTGACGTGAGTCCCAGCTGGGCACTGAGGCCCACATGCTGCCAGTTCCTCACTAAGACATCTTGCCCTGGCAACCTGGAAGTGGGTGCTGGGTGGAGATGAGCTTAGGCTGGCCTCACCCTCTTTCCAGTCACCTGCCAGCTGGAGACCTCTTTCCTGAGTTTCAGAACCCCAGACTCAACCAGCCTTCCTCCCCTACAGGGACGACAAGCTTCTCCAGTGCTTGCTGCAGCTGGTGCAGGTCCTCAAGTACAAGTCCTACCTGGACTGCAAACTGACCCAATTCTTGTTGGACCGGGCTCTGGCCAACGGAAAGATTGGCCACTTCCTATTCTGGCATCTTCGGTAGCTGGATGCACCCCTGCTGATTCCTTGGAAACCTAGAAAAGCCATGGGGGATGAGGGTCTCCTGCTGACCTCATGTTTACTGGGCTGAGGAGGGGCTATGTGCCACTCCTGGCCATTCTCAGCCCCATCTTCTCCCTCCAGCTCTGAGATGCATGTGCCGTCCATGGCCTTGCGTTTTGGCCTCATCATGGAGGCCTACTTCAGGGGCAGCACCCACCACATGAAGGTGCTGATGAAGCAGGTGAGGCTCAGAGTGCCTGTGCCTGAGGCGGGCTCCCCTTCCAGGCCCCTTCACAGTCATACTCCTGGTTCTGGCTCAGGCTCATGTGCACTGCTGCTACTCCATTCTGCCCACCAGGCAGAAGCACTGAGCAAGCTGAAGGCCCTGAGCGACTTTGTGAAGGTGAGCTCCCAGAAGACCACCAAGCCCCAAACTAAGGAGCTGATGCACTTGTACATGTGCCAGGATACTTATCTAGAAGCCCTTTCACACTTGCAGTCCCCATTGGACCCCAGCACGATGCTGGCAGAAGTCTGGTGAGCCCCAGGCCTAGCCCCACCTGGAGCCAGGCCCTAAGCCCCCTCCCCACCCTAAGCCCCCAACCGCCCAGGGCAACACGGCCCTCTACCTGCAGTGTGGAAAGGTGCACCTTCATGGACTCCAAGATGAAACCCCTGTGGATCATGTACAGCAGTGAGGAGGCAGGCAGTGGTGACAGCGTTGGCATCATCTTTAAGAACAGGGATGGTGAGCCAGGCTGGGCAGGGGACATGCTGAGGCCTTGGCCTTCTCACCTAGGCCAATACTATTCTGTGGTAGGGCCCCAGGGGGTTCCCTGAGAAGACAGAGCTCAGATACTCTGAGCCTTGCATGGGTGTATAACCCACTGGAAACTCCTGCCCTTCCAGACCTCCGCCAGGACATGCTGACTCTGCAGATGATCCAGCTCATGGATGCCCTGTGGAAGCAGGAGGGCCTGGACCTAAGGTGGGGCCTCTATCCACCACCTGTTTGTTTGGGTCTGTAACAGGCCTCAGAGCCTGCTCCTGGAGGAGTTCCTGGTCTAAACTGACACCTCCCTGTTGGATGTGAGAGCGGCTGTTCTTACAAGAGGGGTAGGGGAGCTGGAGGGGTTTGGGTAAGGCCATTCCTGGTGCTCAGCTCCTATTTCCTGGCTTCCTACCCCTTGGGGAGCAGTGCCACCTTCTTCCAAGCCCACTGACTCATTCTCTTCAGAGCAAACATGAGCCCAGCCAAGGTGTGCTCTGCAACTTGGGTGCCAGTTCTGTGTCTCTAAGGCACCTTCCCCAGAGCCCCACACCCCATCTGGCATCCTTAGGAATTTTAGCAGTATTCCCTGTGGTTTTGTTGGGTGCCTCAATTTCCAGGGGGTTCCAGTAGCCCCAGAGAATGTCCTTAACCATAGTGTCTGCCTGTGCCTCTTCTCATGTGCTAGGATGACCCCCTATGGCTGCCTTCCCACTGGTGACTGCATGGGCCTCATTGAGGCGGTGCAGCACTCGGACACCATTGCCAACATCCAGCTGAACCAGAGCAACCTGGCTGCCATGGCTGCCTTCAACAAGGATGCCCTGCTCAACTGGCTCAAGTCCAAGAACCCTGGGTAGGCTTTCTTATTCCTGGGAGAGGCTCCATAGAGTGAAAGGTGAGGGAAGGCCTGTGACAGTTTCCATGGCTGCTTGGCTCAGCTGAGCACTGGCCCACATCTGATTTGGGGTAGGACTGTTCCTGGGTGTCCATTTTTCATGGCTGTGTTATGCTACTCAACTCTTTGGGCGTTAAAACCACCACTGTGTTTAGTCACAAATATACAGCTTGAGTGGGTTCTGCTGTGGTTTGAAATAGCTGGTGCTATGGCTAGCATCTGTGATATTGCCTGAGCCCAGAGCTTCTACCAAGGGGCCAGTCACACACCTAGGGACTTGGCTGTCAGTTGTGCCTCTTTATGCAGCCTCTCTTCATCTAATACATAGACCTTGGCTTCTCTGAATGGTATTGTGTGGAAGAAGGGGGCAATTTCAAGCTGGGCATGGTGACCTATGCTCCAGAATAATGCCCTCCTTGTTGATTAACACAAGGCCGGATTCAAGAGGAGGGAAAATATAAGGAGCCCTGGTTTTCAATCTTCCCCACCCAGAGAAGCCCTGGATCGAGCCATTGAGGATTTCACCCTCTCTTGTGCTGGCTACTGTGTGGCTACATATGTGCTGGGCATCGGTGACCGGCACAGTGACAACATCATGATCCGTGAGAATGGGCAGGTAAGGGGCACTGTGTTCAGCTGCCCAGTGAGCTTGTCTTACATCCCTGGCCCAGTGGCCTCTCTGACCTACCCATACCTCCCAGAAGAGTGTCCCAAGTCCTGCTGACTTCCTCTAACTGGAATCTCTCTTTGTGAAGCCTATTCTCCCTGCCCTTCCCTCCCCTCAGCTATTTCACATTGACTTTGGCCACATTCTGGGGAATTTCAAGACCAAGTTTGGAATCAACCATGAGCGAGTCCCATTCATCCTCACCCATGACTTTGTCCACGTGATTCAGCAGGGCAATACTAGTAATAATGAGAAATTTGAAAGGTGAGGGTGCCCAGGGCCCCAGTGAGGGGACAGTGTCCAGCCAGGGGCAGGGATGGGGACATAACCCTCAGGCTAACTCCTGCCTCCACCCTGGGGGTGCTGCCTTCTCTGCAGGTGCACCCCAATCCAAGAGTACCCTGTTGGGCAGTGCAAACAGGAGGTCCATGAGAGGTGTAGGAGGCAGGTCCAGGCCAGGGGCAGACACTCAGTGGCAGGTGCTGGCTGGATGCAGAACCCCTGCTTGTTTGGGGCTGGGGATGGCAGGGAGGACCCAGGGATTTATCTATTTCCTCCACCTCTGCAGGTTTCGAGGCTACTGTGAACAGGCCTACAGCATTCTGCGGCGCCATGGGCTCCTCATCCTCCAACTCTTTGCTCTGATGCAGGCAGCAGGCCTGCCTGAGCTAAGCTCCTCCAATGACATCCACTATTTGAAGGTATGCCAGCACAGGACCACACCAGACTGGAGGCCAGGGTCTACCACAAACTTCACAAGGCCTGCCTGAATGTCTACAGCTGTGGAGGAGCCTGCCTTCCCTATGTATAGTATAAAAAATGAGCTTGGCAGAGCTCATCCTGGTCAGAGTGCATCTTGCCCGAACAGCTCAGGGACCTAGGAGATTCACCTCTCAGATGGCGGCCCTCATGCCATCCCAGGCCCAGCAGTGCAGTATGGTGGGAAGTGGCCAGAATGTTGCACTTCCTGGGCCTATTCCCGCCCAGTTGCAGGTGAACTGTGATCTTGTTTGGTTATACCATGTGTCCTCAGTATCTTTCATGCATGAGATAAAGTCTCTTGTAGGTTTGCAAGACACTTTGCATTCCTGTCTTTTCAGTTAGTGAGAGGCAGAGTGGGAGGGGGTGTATTCCCTAAAGCTTCTCCTGCCCTTCTCTCAGCTAAGGTGAGGCTGCCTGACCCTCTGCTTGCAGTTCTTTTAGGAAGGAATTTCAACAACCCGAGGGTGCAGGAGTATAGGGAGGCAGAAGGGATTGCAGATGCAGCAGGGTCAGGATCCCTGAATGTTGATGCAGTTGTGATGATTCTGTCCCAGGACACCCTGGCGCTGGGGAAGACGGAGGAGGAGGGGCTGAAGCACTTCAGGGTGAAGTTCAATGAAGCCCTGAGGGAGAGCTGGAAGACCAAAGTGAACTGGCTGGCACACAACCTGACCAAAGACAACCGGCAATAGTGGCCACCTCTGAGCTGCCACAGGCTGACAAACCTGTCTGAGGACAGCTACCCTTGGTTGTCCTAGATGGGGCCTACACCTGAACTACACCTCATGGGAAAGAACAACACAATTATATTTTGTTTACACTAGTTATTTAGACAGACAGGAAATGTTTCAAGATGATGGGGAAATGTGATGGACATTATTATCCAAAGTAGATGTACAAAGACACAAATTTGTGAAAATATACTTTGTATAAAACAAGAGATAGGAAAAATTGTGTTTTATTTGTGTAATAAGAATTATAATATATTCCACTGTCATACATGTATAAAAAAAACTATAATAAAGAACCAAACAGCCAGGGCTGGGGTTGTAAGCTCAGTAGTAGAGTGCTTGCCTCGCACGTGTGAAGCGCTGGTTTTAATCTTCAGCACCACATAAAAATAAATTAAAATAAAGGTATTTTTCCATCTACAAGTAAAAAATAACAAAAAGAACAAAACACCATAAATGCAAATGCCTAGTGCAGAGGACGGGTGCTGCACTGAGTCCAAGCACGGTGCGTTGGGCACCATGAGGTTGTACCTTGCTCTTGTCTTAGGATGGGCATTCCAGGTCTTCCAGCTGGTGGATCTTGCCCAGCAAAGACTCACTTCCTCTTGGGGAAGCCTTATTCCCAGGCTCTCCACCTAGCAGTTACTTGGCCTCCTGTCCACTTAGGACACCTCAATCCCCAGATCACCTTCTGCCACCTGTGTGGCCCACCCTGCGTGTTCTCCATTGACCAAGTCCTGGGAAGCTCCCAAAGAAGCCAGGGCACCCCATAGCCACAGAGATGCTTGCTCTTCACTGCTAAAGTGACTCTCAGGTAGAGGATGCCCTCACCTCTTTCACCTTCATGTAAGAAAATAATACCACTCTATTTACTGAACCTCTACAGCTGCAGAGGAGCCTGCCTCCCGTATGTGTAGTATAAAAAATGAGCTTGGCAGAGCTCCTCCTGGTCAGGGTGAAAGGTCAGAGAGGGTCTGTGTGGTGATGTGTGAATAGGCTCCCTGCTCTGGAAGGTTTAAGGGAGGGATGGGGCTTGATGTCCCCCAGGGCTCACCTTTGAAGAACCATCTGGGAATAATCTTGGGCCACGTGAGGTGGGGTCTTTCTATCTGAGGGCACTTACTCTGAGATAGTCCAAGTTTAGCCTCAGTAATCCCAAAGGGCTACACAAGAGAAACTGTCCCTACCACAGGATCCTGTGCCTCTTTCAGCTTTCTGAAGCCCACTGTAGTGAAGCATCCAGGACTTGGGCTTTTAGAAACCCACAGTGGGATGGGGCCAGAGCCCAGTCATAGAGCATGTGCTGAGTGTGCATGAGGCCCTGGGTTTGATCTCTAGCAGTGTAAACAAAATATGAAGAAGCTCCTGATAATCCTGATGCACATTTAGTTCATTCAGGACCTTCTGGGCTCACTGCTGATCTCTCAGGTGTCTCCCAAGACTTGGCAGAGCCAGCAGACTCTGGCCCTTAGCATGAGAGGTGCACAGCTTAAAAGGAATGCCAGATGCCAGCTCTCTGCATTTTCAATAGCTGTTGTGCCACCAGAGCACCTGTCTCATCTGCAGTAGCCAGAGATGTCACTTTTGTTCCCAAATAAATGCTGAATTTAATCAGGCCACCTGCCTCCTTTACAGTATGAAAAACCACACACATGTCTATGTATTATGCTTCAAGGCGTGGGCTACAGACCTTGCACAACCTCAGTGATTTCTGGGTGTATGGTCTGTTGCCCAGTGATAACAGCTTCTATTTGTTTTCAATCATTTCATGTTGCATGTTAAATATCACTGATGTGGATTGAGTCTGCTGTCTTTTTTCACAAGACAGAAAGGCAAGTGGAAAGAAATTAAAGCCTTTCTATGGTCTTATGTTCTTGGCTCAAAAGGAAAACAAAGTTTAAACAAGGCAATAAACAGGCATCACTCCAGCTGAATTTAGAACCAGAACTTTACTGTAGTGTACACACTTTCCCACCTAGCATCAATACATGCATCTGAGCAGGAACACCAAGGCACTACAGACCATAAGAGGACATCCCTCTCTGTTAGCTTCTACCACTGTCTAGACGGCATCTACACAGACTGCATGTGGATGGGCAGCCACACAACAGCACAGCCATCCTTAAGACTGGCAGTGAGGACACAGGGGCAGTGTGCAGGATGACCCCCAGGTTTACAGTCTAGCATCTGACATGTACATGAAGAACAAAGTTCTTTGTTGCTCTAGCCCCAAATTCTTTCTCTCCTTGAACTTCCCATGGATCAGAGCAGCAAGACTCGTGGCTACTGGAGTGAGGATCTGACCCCAATGCAGGGGCATTCTGCAGGAGCAACCCACAAGGGTTGGGGTGGGGTAGATGCAGACTGTTTTGGAACATTGTAGCACACTGCCTTCCTCCATTATGAGTGCAGATCCCTCAGGAAAGCACTGCTATCTCCAAAACCAAGTGGTCAAGTGATCTGCACCACAGCTTTCAGTTTCAATGAACCACAGAGAACTTCACCAGCAGGAAAATGTACATTTATGAAGCCTCAGTACAGAAACACAAAGCCTGGGTGACATAAATGGAAGCTTCTGGTCCTGAGAGGAGTGCATGAGAAGCCAGGGACCCCATAGATCCCATCCCAAACATGATGCTAGAAGTGTGCAGAACCCCAAAGACGAAGACCCATTTCCAGACTTCAAACACAAACCACTACTCTGGTCCCAAACAGCACACCAAATCCTGCATAGCCTCATGCCTAGACCAGAGTGAGTAGGCCTCCCCTCCTAGTTTCCCGAGGGAGAGGTAACAGAAGCAGAGTCACTGCACTTGGCATCCTAGTCCTGAGTACATTAGCACAAAGGACACAGAGAAATACAATGTATTTACAAAGCATTAAAAAGTCAGTTGATCATCTACATATTAACCCCATTCTACCACTTGTAAAAGCACTAGTTTGGAAAAATAAATAAAGACCTTCAAAAAGAAAAAGAAAAAAATGATTACCAATTTTTACTCTTTGTCAGCTAGTCTAGTCACTGCAACATTTCTGGAGGTGCAAGATGTGGGCAACTCACTGGATGGTAGGAGCCTGAATTGCTGCATCCCCTGAGCTGGCAGGACATGGCAGGGAGGAAGAGTTAGTGACCAGAAAAAAAGGAAACAAAAACAAAACAAAACAAAAAAAAACTTGTAAGCACTTAGAAACCACTGTAAATCTGATGTTGTTCCATGTCCAAGAAACAGCACTTTTCTAATAAATCCTTTATAGTTAACTTTATCAAATAATCCATCCATGAGAGCAGTGTGGCAAAGCAACCTCAGGTCCTAGTCATTTGGGAAGTAGATGGTGTACAAATTTCTCCTGCTTTACCCCCAAACCTAGAAACTGGAAAGATGACACAATTCAAAATCTTTTATTTCCTTTTATGGTAAAGATGGTCAATTGCTAATAACACCCTGGATCCAATTCCCTAGACCATGGATCCCTTGAGCAACTACAAAGCCACAGAAGATGCTGATGAAGGCTTCAGAGCAGGGTGGTCCTCTCCCTGCTATGGTCTGACAGTGACCACTGCCAGCTAGGACAGTGTTAGCCCTGTGTGCAGTGGGTCCCTTCATCAGTCCAAGGACCCAACTTCACTACCAACAGATTCAGTGACCTGACACCACTACAAGGATCCCTTTGTTAACCAGCTGCTGTTCTTTATAGAAGAGCGTCCTTGTGTCTCATGTGTGAAAACTTCAGCAACAACCTTGTCCCTTCCTGTGGTATTCCCTGACACTTGCTCTCTATCACCTCCCTCCATGGTTCCTCAGGCTCTCACTCAGAATGCAGCAGATGGTGGAATGGAGCAGCAGCCCAACCTGCCAGTACAGACTGCACAGGTCTATCCACATCAGGCCAGGCTGAAGAAGGCGAGTGTGCTAAAGTGTGACTGGGCCCTCTGTCACCACCACAGCTGGCTCTTTTGGGTAGCAGCCCTGTACACACCTCCTCCTTAAGTTCATTGCTGAGGGTAGCTGCCATTTACCTCAGAGCAGATGAGAATGAACTACCAGGTCAGTTGAACTACCAGATGGTCAATGAACTACCAGGTATGCCAGTTCCAGTAGCACAGGAGTTACAAAACCTTTTGGTAGCTGGCCATGGTGCCACACCTGCAGGGTTAAGAACATACCAGGTGGCTCAAGTTAGGAAGCTGGGTGGGGCCAGAGCCAGGGCCCCAGTGGCTAAAGGTAGGCACCTGGGTTGCTGAGCCAGCAGGACAAATGCATGTGGTTTTCCAATTGAGGAAAAAATAGCATGGTTGGCATTTTAGGGGCATATGCTAGTCCTTTGTATGTTAGTGCCACATGTCATCTTCTTGTTCAGAAGGAGGACACTGTGCAACAATGCTGTCTCTCCACAAGTTTGAAGATATTGGGAGCCATGTGGCCTCCAGCTGGCTCTGGCCTCTCACCTGTGAAAACCGTGCCCAGGTCAGAGGGGTTCACTTCAATGAACTTCTGCTACAGGTGGGCTGTGTCCACCTCCAGGCTCTCCTGCTCTGGGTTTGGTTCCTCTCACTCCTCAATATGCAACCGTCTCAGATAGCAGGGAGCCTGTGGAGCCCAATGAAGCTGGTCATAGCTAATGGACACCCAACTCAGGCTCAAGCTCAGAAACCCATTTTCAGGACAAGCAAGAGAGGTAAGGGAGAGTCAAATTCAAGAATTGGGGGCTGCTGAGGGTGTGGCTCAGTGGTAGAGCATGTCCTTAGCACACACACAGCCCTGGGTTTGATTCCAGTGTGAAATAAACAAAGCAAACAAACAAATGGTAGCACTGCACAAATTCTGGGCAACAACAGCAGGAACACTGTCCTCCTATGGAGTGAGCCAAAAGACATAGCTCAGACCCTCAGATCAGTCAGGGAAAGGTGGAAAGACCCTGAATTGGTTTCCAAAGAGCATGATGACACCAGGCAAGGAAGAAGCCCTCTCAGAAACAGGATCTCCCAAAACCTCAGAGGGAAAGAAGGTGGGTACATCAGCCGCAGTAAGGAGTGTCCAGGAAGGTAAGGAGGCCTCCCCATGCAGAGCAGCTGTTACCCTGGGGTCTTCAGACTCATCCCCCAGGAACTACACTTCTCATGTGATTGTGCTGATGATTCCAAGCTCAGGGAACAGGAAAACCCCTAAGAGCTCTGAAATTTAGAAGCAGTTCAGGCAAAGCAGTGGACTCCACTCTGGTTGATCCTGGGCTTTTCCAGCTACAAAATCATGATGTAGCTTTGGACTGGGGGGACTGCAATGCAGGGCACCTTATTAAAACACCTGCCACCAAGAATGAGGCTATCAGGGCTCTGAAAAACACCTGGGAGATCACAGGTACAAATGATGGTGGAGGGGGACCACACAGGTTCTCACTACCTTGGGACAGAAGACTGTGGCCCCTCCAGGAACCCCAGCCATCAGCACAGCTCCCACCTCCACCATGTGGAGTGTGGTGCTGGCCAACTTGGAAAAATATCATAATTATCATGCGAAGTTACAGAAGTTACACACAATGTATGCATGCTGTAGGCTTTCATTTAGGTAAAGCACTAGAAAATACAAAATAATGTATGGCAACTGAGAAGAGACCAGTGGTTGCTTTGGGGCGGGTGGCTGGGGAGTGGGGGCTTAGCAAGGCATTAGGAAAGGGCTAGAGAAATGTTTGGGATAATAAGAGAGGGGTTCACTATGATTGTGGCAAAATAAGTCATGGGTATATACATATATCAAATTTACCAAACTGCACACTCCTAAATATGTGAAGTCTATTACAGGACACTTGTATTTCAACAAACACATCTTTAGAAAATACAGGGGAAAGAAAAGTTTCCTTCCCTCTGGAACCTGTGTCTGTCCAGCAGAGTGAATACCTCACATCCATGGACTCCCCAGCCCACATAGGGCCAAAAGCCTCACCTGTAGAGGTCCCCTCAGGGGCCACTGCCAACCATGGGGAGGAGCTCTAGATCTGCCCCAGAGTCTGCCTCAGGACTTCAGAAGAAGGCTGAGGAAGGCCTCCCTCTCAGCTCTGGGCCCGTCCCACCTGCCCAGCCTGAGTGCCCTGACTCCTGCTACCAAGCATGAAGGGTGCCACTTCCCAGCAAGGAGCCTCAGCCTGAAGATCTGCCTGCAGGAGGAACAAGGGAAAGCCAGGTGGGCCTCACAGGCTCCAACCAGCAGCAACCCAGCACCTTCCTGTCCCTCCTGCAGGAGGTGAGGAACATGGGCCAGGAAGGCTCTGAGCGCCCTGCAGCCTCTTTTGTACTGTGGCTACTATGGCTCCCCTGACACTTGCTGCTGCCACGCCCAGCCTGCCATCCTCAGGCCGAGGGACAGCACAGTACCTGAGAGGACGGCCCATCTTGGTTGACTGCCTTCCAGGCCCTATTTCCTCTGCAGCGCCCTTGGATCTGGCTGTCTGGGTGAAGGGGGGAGCTCCCCCCTGCACCCAGGGGAGAGGGCACTCTCCCCTCCAGGGGAGGCCCTTGGGACTTGGGTGTCGGGGTGGCGGCGAAAACTCCACCACCCCTCGCACCCAGGGGAGAGGGCACTCCCCCTCCGGAGGGAGGCCCCTCGGACCTGGGTGTTGGGGTGGGGGGAGCTCCACCATCCCAGCAATCAAGGGAGAGGGCACTACCACCTCCCGGAGGAAGGCCCCTCAGACCTGGGGAGCTCCACCCCCCACCCTACACCCAAGGGAGAGGGCACTCCCACTTCCAGGTGGGAGGCCCCTGAGACCTGGATTTTGGGGTGAGGGGAGCATCCTCCTCATCCTCCCTGCACCCAGGGGAGAGGGCACTACCCCTCCACAGGGGAGGCCCCTCTAACCTGGGTGTCAGGAGGGGAAGCTCTCCCCTCCACACCCAGGGGAGGGGGCACTACCCCCTCCACGGGAGAGACCCCTCTTAACTGGGTTTGTGGAGGGAGCTCACCCCTGCACCCAGGGGAGAGGGCACTCTCCACTCCAGGGGGGAGGCCCCTCTAACCTGGGTGTGTGTGTGGGGGGAACTCCCTGGCACTGCACCCAGGGGAGAGGGTACTCCCCCTTCCAGGGGGGCGACCCTTCTAACCTGGGTGTGGTGGGGGAGCTCGCCCCCTCCGCACCCAGGGGAGAGGGCACTCAACCGTCCAGGAGGGAGGCCCCTCTAACCTGGCTGTCAGGGGTAGCTCCCCAGCGCACCCAGGGCAGAGGGGCACTCCGTTCTCCAGGGGGGAGGCCCCTCTAAGCTGGGGGTCCGGGGGAGCTCCCCAGTGCACCCAGGGCAGAGGGGCACTCCCCCCTTTAACCCTAACCCTAACCCTCCTGGGGGAGGCCCCTGGAAACTGGATGTCAGAGTGGGGAGGTGAGCCGCCCCCCCCGGCACCCAGGACAGAGGGCACTCACCCCTCCTCAGGAGAGGCGCCACCAACCTGGGTGTCAGGGTGGGGAAGCTCCCGCCCCTCACCCCGCACCTAGGGGAGAGGGCACTCCCCCTCTAGGGCGGATGTCCCACTAACCTGGGTGTGTGGTGAGGAGCTCCCCCCTCCGCACCGAGGGGAGAGGGCACTACCCCCTGGGGGGGAGGCCTCTCCATCCTGGGTGTTGGGGTGTGGGGAGGAACTCCCGCCCCTCACCCCTCACCTAGGGGAGATGGCACTCCCCAGTCTGTGGAGGAGGCCCCTCTGTCCTGGGTGTCGCGGGGGTGGGAGCTCCTCAGCACGCAGGTAGAGGGCATTCCCCCCTCTGGGAAGGATGCCCCACTAACCTGGGTGTGTGGGGGAGCTCCCCCTCCGCACCCAGGGGAGAAGGCTCTCCCGACTCCAGGGGAAGGCCCCTCTAACCTGGGTATTGGAGGGGAGTTCCCCCCGCTCCACACCCAGGGGAGAGGGCACTCCTCCCCATCCAGGGGCATGGCCCATCTAACCTGGGTGTGTGGGGGGGGCAGATCCCCCCCTCTGCACCCAGTATAGAGGGCACTCCCCCCTCCAGGGGCTAGGCCCCTCTAACCTGGGTGTCCAGGGGAGCTCCCCAGCGCACCCAGCATAGAGAGCACTGCTCCCTCCAGGGATGCGGCCTCTCTAACCTGGGTGTCAGGAAGAGCTCTCCAGCATACCCAGGGCGAGGGGCACACCCACCTCCAGTGGAGAGGCCCCTCTAACCTGGGTGTCGGGGAGTTCCCCAGCGCACCCAGGGCACAGGGGCACTCCCCCCTCCAGGGCAGCGGCCTCTCTAACATGGGTGTCAGGGTGAGCTCCCCAGCGTACCCAGGGCATTTCCAAACTCATGAGAGTAACATTACCTTGATATTAAAGAGGCAATAGCAAAATGGAAATTATAGAGTTCTCCATCCTGATCAAGTGAGACTTATTCCAGATACACAACATGGCTTAATATTTGGAAATCATTCAATGTAATATAATTCAATGTTTTATATATTTATATATATTTTAGTTTCAAATAGAAGAGAAAATCTTTTTTTTTTGTTTTCTAAATTTTTTTATTATTAGTTGTTCAAAACATTACAAAGCTCTTGTCATATCATATTTCATACATTTGATTCAAGCATCAACAAATTTCTACAAACCATGATTTCTACAAACATAACTGAATCAGGTGGACATATACAATTAAAATATATCAAGTTTTAAGATTTTTTTTGTAGGTGGACACAGTGCCTTTATTTTATTTATTTACTTATGTGATGCTAAGCATCAAACCCAGTGCCTCACACGTGCAGTTGAGCACTGTACCACTGAGCCACAACCTCAGCCCTTAAATAGATCAATTTTAGGCAAGGAAATAGAAGATGCTATCAAAAGCCTATCAACAAAGGAAAGCCCAAAAGCAGATAGATTCTCAGCTGAGTTCCACCAGACAATGCAAGAAGAACTAATACCAATATTCCTCAAAATATTCTATGAAATAGAAAAGGAGGGAACCCTTCTGAACTCATTCTATGAGGCTGTTATCACTCTGACACCAATTGCAGACAAAGACACATCAAGGAAAAAACTTAAGACCAATACCCCTGATGATCATAGACACAAAAATTCTCAATAAATTCCTGACAAATTGTATACAAAAAACACACTAAAATACAGTGCACCATGACCACGTGTGGTTCATCCCAGGGATGAAAGTTTGGTTCAACATATGGAAATAAATAAATCTAATACATCACATCAATAGACTTAAAGACAAGAATCATAAAATTTTCTCTATAGATGCTGAAAAATATAGAATCATTTCATGTTCAAAACAATAGAAAAACTAGGAGTACTAGGATCATACTTCAACATTGTAAAAGCTGTCTACACTAAGCCCAATGCCAGCATCACTATTAATGGAGAAAAATTGGAAGCATTCCTCTAAAAACTGGAACTAGTCAGGGATGCCCTCTTTCACAACTTTTATTCAACATAATCATTGAAATTGTAGCCAGAGAAATCAGGTAAGCAAAAGAAATTAAATGGACACACAAGGAAAAGAAGAATTCAAACTATCACTATTTGCTGATGACAGTTATAATACCCAAAAAATTCCACCAGAAAACTTCTAGAACTAATAAATGAATTCAGCAAAGTATCAGGATACAAAATCAACACCCCAAAATCAAATGCATTCCTATATATCATCGATGAATCCACTGAAAAAGAAATTATGTAAACGATTCCATTCACAATAGCCTCAAAAATTAAATATCTGGAAAAAATCGAATAAAAAGGTAAAAAAAAAAGCTCTACAATAAAAAGTACAGAACCTAAATAAAGATATTGAAGAAAACCTCTGAAGATGGAAAGATGCTCCTCAATAGGCAGAATTAATAGTTTAAAAGGCCATACTACCAAAAACATCATACAGAAATAATGCAATTTCTATTAAAATCCTTATGACAGTCTTCATTATAATAGAAAAGGCAATTATGATATATTTTTTGGTAAAATAAGAGACCCAGAATAGTAAAAGCAATCTTTAGTGAGAAAACTGAAACAGGAGGCATCATAATACCAGACCTTAAACTATACTACAGAGCTATAGTAACAAAAATGGCATGGTGTTGGCACCAAAATAGACATGTAGATCAATGGTATAAAATAGAGGACACAGAGACAAACCCACAAAGTTCAAATATGATTATCTCATACTAGACAAAACATTCACTGGAAAAAAAAAGATAGCCTATTCTTTCAACAGATGGTGCTGGCAAAACTGGAAATCCACATGTAGCCAAATGAAATTAAACCTACATCTCTCACCCTGAACAAAAATCAAATCAAAGAGGATCAAAGTTTTAGGCACTAGAACAGAGACCCTGAACCTAATAGAAAAAAAAAAAGCACAAATCTTCACCACTTCAGCCTAGGATCTGACTTCCTTAACAAGACTCATAAAGTGCAAGAAGTAAAATCAAGAATAAATAAATGGGATGGGTTCCAATTAAAAAGCTTCTTCTCAGCAAAGGAACCAGTAAAGTGAGGAGAGCACTTGCAGACTGGGAGAAAATCTTTACCACATGCACCTCTGATGAAACCCTCATCTCTAAGATATATTAAGAACTCAATAAACTTAGAACCATAAAAACAAATAAACCAAAGAATAAATGGGCTAAGGAACTGAACAGATAATTTGTAGACAAAGAAATACAATTGATCAACAAATACATGAAAAGTGTTCCAACACCTCTAGCAATTAGAGAAATACAAATGAAAACTACTCTAAGATTTCCTCTCACTCCTGTCAGAATTGCAATCATCAAGAATACAGGCAACAATTAATGTTTGTGAGAATGTGGTGAAAAAACCACACTCATACATTGCTGGTGAAACTGAAAATTGGTGCAACCACTATGTAAAGCAGTATGGAGAGTCCTCGGAAAACTGGGAATGGAACCAGCATTTGACCCAGCCATCCCACTCCTTAGTTTATATCCAAAGAACTTAAAATCAGCATACTATAGTTCCTGAATAGATGAATGGATAAATAAAAGGTAATATATATATATATATATATATGTGTGTGTGTGTTTCAATGAAATATTACTTAGCTTTAAAGAAGAATGAGATTATGGCATTTAGTAGTAATGACTGGAGTTGGAGAATATCATGCTAATTGAAATAAGACAAACTCACGTAACAAAAGGCTGAATGTTTTCTCTAATATGTGGATGTTATTTCACAATAAGTTGGTGGCACTAGGGAAGAATTGTATTACCTTAGATTAGATAGAGGGAAGTGGTTGGAGGGGAGGGGAGGGCATGTGAGGCTAGGAAAGATAGTAGAATGAAACAGACATTATTACTGTAGGTATATACGTGATTACATGACCAATATAACTCTGAAACATGTACACTCAGAAAAATGAGAAATTATATCACATCTCTGTATGACATAGCAAAGTACATAACTGCATTCTAATGTCATATATAATTAAAATAAATAAAAAACTTATTAAAATTGAAATAGATAAATATAAGTCAAATAGTAAAAAAAACTCAACTGAAAAATGATAATACATCGAAAATCACATGAATGGACTCATAAGAGTTTACAGTAACAAAAGACAGAATAGCTTGAATGATAAAATGTATATAAATAGCAAATTATAATTCACAGAATGGAAAAAAATTAGTATAAACTGATATGTAAACTGCTCTAGGAGAGTTCTTCCTTACAGAATTCACATTAATGAATGAAATAGGCAATTCATTAAAAAATCACCATTATAATACTGTAATAATTGTTGCAGGAAATGACCACAATGGGTGCTGAAAATAATGGACAAAAGATTAAGGAAAATCAATATATTTGCATGGACTAAAATGAACATCAACCAAGACAATTATTAATTAAAAAAGAAAATTATTAACTTTAAAGTGGAGAATTAGAGCAATCACCAATAAACCAGGCATGGTGGTGCACACTTATAACTTGAGAGTTTGAAGCAGGAGGATCACAAGTATGAGACCAGCTTCAGTAAATTAGTGAGAATCTCAGCAAGTAAGCAAGACCCAGCCTCAAATAATAAACAGGACTGAGGATGTAGCTCAGTGGTAAAGTGCTCCAGATTTCAATATCAGTAACCAAAAAAAAAAAAAAGAAATCACCAGTATATGACTTATCAACATTATATACCTCTGATATAATTCATTGAGAAGGGCACCATAGTCACTATTATGTTATTCTCAGCAGAAACAAATATACAGCATATATCCACAGCCTATATTCCTAACCAATACCCTAAAATTGCTCTATCTGCAACTAACTATAGCTTTAGAAAACAGGAAGGAGAGTGTCATTATAATGCAAAATACTTGTATGAAGATGTGAATTTGGTGTTAACATACCTTATATACATAGATATGATAAATGGTGGTATAAAGGTGAATTAAGAATTGTATGCAAAAAAAAAATAAGAGAAAATAGGAAGGGTTTCAAAGTTGATAAAAGAATGGACCAGCAGTGTGACAAAAGAACAAAAGGAGCAAAATGATATGAATGTAAAAAAGTAAATAGTTCAGGTAAAAGAGTATTAAAGTATGCACTTTAATAAGCACTCTAATTGATTCTCATACAGGTATATTGGAGGGCTCACTCCTGACCAACCATGACAGAGCAATCTCCAGTGATGTCTGTATTCTAGGAAACAGGAGAAAGATCAATAACAGGGAAATTACAAAAAGTTCACCGGAGAAGAAAAGGTAAGTAAAACCTTTGTGAAGGGCATCAGTCCTCCCTAAGCATTTTTAAATTTAAAATAAATTATTCTTATTTTTAACTCTTGTTAACTCTGATAAAACCGCTTGGTTGGCATGCATCAAGCCTCTGGGTTTGATCACAGGAATGGGGTAGTCACTTAAATTATTTTTATTGCTAATCTCTTAATAGCAAAACTTCTCCAGGTAAGTGCCTCTGTGTTTCATACATAGAATAATTATTAGGAGATGAATTAAAGTTAATGGACCAAGTTCTCAAACAATATTTCACCATTTCCTTACTGAGAAAAAAAAAATCCCTGAAAGCTTTTGAGATATTGATTGAAATATGGGGAAAATATAAACTTTGCACACATTTTCTAGACACTTAAAATCATTAAATAGATTTAAGTTTTATTTTTTTTCTGAAAGAAGTGATAATAATTTGTTACATTTGTTTTGCATAAACATACCTTTATATAATTTTATATGATATTTATGCATTATTCCACTTTGAATTTTTCTGTCAAAAGAGCTAAAATATAAAGCATAGTCCAATGTAATTTATTTAGAAAAAATAAACTTTCTTTCTTTTTGAGAGGGAGATATAAGTGAAGTTTTGGAAAATGAAATAAAACTGTAGATTTGCAGACTAACAAACTGATTTTTAACTATGATTTCTCAGGATTATAACATAGAATATTTATTTTTATGGTTTCTTGATACTGACTATACTGGTTTTATTTTTTTCTTATGAAAATTTTAGGAGAATCCTTTATGGACTCTGTATGCAGAAAAGTTTCTGAAGATTTGAAGTGGTAAATGTTTTCTACTTTATTTTGTTGTAAAACAAAGATATGTAAATTTTTTGAAATTGCTGAAACTCAAGTATGTTATCCTTAAAAGAATATGAAATCATTTGTAGGAGTTTATCCTGTTTTATGCAGTCACAGTTACTAATAAATAAAACTAACATAGTTTTCTTGTTTTAGATATTTTAAATTATTTTTGTAAATCTAGAAGATGTTTAAATGATATTAAGTTTTTTTACTGTTTGTTTTGCTAGTAATAATTTATATGTATATTATATTTGTAGAAAGAGGCTTGGTTTAAGGGATAATAAAGTCAACAGAGTAGTGTAAAATAACTGTTTTATTAAATGTATTTAAACTGTATTTAAAGATTGAAATGCTTGATGATGCTTTCTCTAGTAACAAAAAATTGAGGCAAGAATTAAACAATGCAGTTTTAATTTATCTTTTTGGATATTCTCAGCAATTGGAAGCATGTGGTGAGGAGCCAGAAGACAGAGAAGATTTGAACCAAGCTGTTACTTCTCTCATGAATCTTCAACGTAGAATGGACATAATGTAAAAACTGTATTCATCTAGACTCCAATCTTCTTAATTCCAAACTGATGAAACAATGAATATTTCTTCATGCTTCATTGTATTTGGTGCTTGGTTTTCTCAAAAAATATAAATTATAATGAAAGTTGCAATAGGTAACACAGGGCCCAGACGGATGGGCAGGAACATGGGTTGGAAGGGCCGTGCCCCTCCACAGTGTCCTCTGTGGCCTGGCCCAGCTCAGATTCTGTACAGCACCAGACTGAAGGGCCTAGCCTGGCCACAACCTCTCTGAAGCTCTCTGTAACAGCTGTTCTCTGATCTTGATAGATGGCTGGGGACATTGACAGCCTGTCTGAAACTCCCATAATCACACCCGACTCCATCTTCCAGAGCAAACCAAGAAAAGGAGCACCCTGACCAGGGAGAGAAGCCCCCACTCTCTTCCTGGAACTGTCACCCTGGAACATACAGCCACAGGGCCCATGCCCATTGTTCACAGTGCCAGCAAGCTCGCCTCCACAGCAGAGTTGACGAGATAACCCACAAATGAACAACGGCCCATCCACGGCAGCACATGGGTAGGCCCCACAGAGAAGGAAGGACAGCTTGGCTCCTGGGGCCCTCCAGCCACCAGCCCAGGTCCATCCGCCCCAGGGGCTTCAGGGCAACAGGGCCTGGGAGCATCCTAGAAAGTGAAGCACTCTCTGGAAGGGCCCAGGAGGGCTGTGCACCTCTGGTCCTTCCTGGGCCACGCCCAGTTCTGGAAGCAGCTCTCAGGTGGTCAGCAGAGTCCCACTTCCCAGCCACAGGCAGTGCTCCCCGAGTCGAGGGAGGGAGCATCTTCCCGGTGGCCTCCCTCCAACGTCCTGCAGCAACACGGTGGGCTTTGGTGTGCACATGCTTCTGTCACACCGGGGTCTACCTCTGTGCAGGAACACGTTCCATCCATGCTCCAACATGTCATGGCACTGGGGCCTCTCCACAGAGGTCACCAACATCCGTGCACATAGTGGGGCCTCCACTACAGGCGGAGGTGAACAGATGGCCATGCCCCACCCCACAATACACTTTACTGCCCCAGGAGTCCCTCCCTGACTCTTGACATGGGAGCAGAGACAGCAGCATCCTGGGTGAGAGGCCCCTCACAGCTTGGGGAGATCCTTCCCGCCACACTGAACAGACACTGGGGCCCTCACCTGCCCATCAGACGGCCCCAATGCAGGCAGCTGCCCTGGCTGCAGGGACGCCTGTCAGAGTACCCTCCACTTGCTCCTCCTCTGTCTCCCGCCCACCCCTTCTCAAGCGTGCACTCCTTGAAGGCCTCCTGCGCCATCTTAATGCTTTGGCCTCACCCACATTCTCCATCCCAGGCTGTGACCCACGGGGCCGGGAAAAGCCCACTCTCTGCTGCTCTGGGTCTGAGCAGGCCCCACAGTGCAAGTGTGAGAGAAGCCTAAGAGCACAAAGCAGTGGAGGATACAGCAGACACAGCACACAGGGAACCTGAGATTGTCTTCAGACACACAGCAGCCAGTGTCTGAGGACACACATGGTCCTTACCCCTGACGGTCATTGTGGCCGTGGTCCTCTCCTGCCCACACACACACGAGTACTCCCCTCCGTCCTCCTCAACCAGGCCCTCGATCTGCAGCTCACACACAGCCCCCTCCTGCCTCAGGCTCAGTCTGTCCCCGTCTGTGAGGGACTCTGTCCCCTTCCTCCACTCCACGGGGGCCGCCTTGCTCAGTTCGCAACACAGCATGGCCGTGGCCCCTTCCATGGCCTCCCTACTCCTCAGTCTTCCTACGAAGTGGGCGGGCAGAGCTGGGGAGGGTCAGAAGACACAGGGCCTCAGGTTCACTGTGATGTTGGGAGACAGCACGTGACCAGACAAAGGACAAGACGAGCCAGCAGGGTGATGGGGAGGCCACAGTGACATCAGGGACACTGGCCATGACCACTGGAGTCTCCTGGTTCATGACAGCCCAGGAAGCAGGAAGGACCCTGTGGTCCCCAAGAGGAGGGTGGCACAGACGGGAGGGAAAGGGACAAGCTGATGGAGAGTGGTGTCCATACTTGGTACCAAGACACGCCTGCACAGCCACAGTGGTCCTTACCCCTGACGGTCAGAGTGGCCGAGGTCCTCTCCTGCCCACACACACACGAATACTCCCCAGCATCCTCTTCTGCCAGGCCCTGGATCTGCAGCTCACACACAGCCCCCTCCTGCTTCAGGCTCATTCTGTCCCCATCTGTGAGGGGCTCTATCCCCTTCCTCCACTCCACAAGGTCCCCCTTGCTCAGCTCGCAGCGCAGCATGGCTGTGGCCCCTTCCGTGGCCTCCTTATTTCTCAGTTTTCCTATGAACTGGGCAGACAGGGCTGAGGGGACCAAAGACACAGAGAACATCACTTTGTTCTGCAGTGGCAAGCAGCCAGTCCAGCTATGTGGGCAGGCAGGCAGGCAGAGGTGCTCACCTTTCACAGAGAGTGTTGCTGAGGTCGTCTGGTCCCCGAAGGAGCAGGAATACTTGCCCCCGTCCTGGGGCTGCAGTTCCCGGATGACCAGCTCCAGCACAGCACCCTCCTGGCGCAGGCTGTACTTGCTGCTGGACCTCAGGACATCTTCCCCATGGCGCCACTCCACAGGCGCCGCCACCGAGGAGAGCACACAGCGCAGCGTGGCGGCACCACCCTCCGACAGCTCCAAGTCCCTCAGTGCCTCCCGGAACCTAACTGCCCGAGCTGCAGAGAGACATGCTCTGCTCACCTCCCTGAGCAGGAACCCCCAGCCACGAGGTTCTCAGCCAGGGTGGGGGTGGTCCCAGCCCTGCTGCCGCACTCCTGAAGGGTCACAGGAGGCAGGCCAGCAGGGCAGGCACACGGCAGACCTGCGGGAGACCAGCACACCCCAAGAAATGGGTGCCGGAGCCTGACCCAGGACCTCCAAACACAGTGTGGGAGGCAGATAATTAGAAGTGGACCCTAATTCCAGACACACATAGAACATGCAGACGGGTGGCTTCAGAAGGCACCAGCCCTGCAACCTGCAACCTCAAGACCCTAAGCCTCCAGGCTGGGAGGTGAGGTCCTGGTTCCCATCCGCCCAGGTTGGGGCAGCCCAAGCAATCTGAGGCCAGCCAAGGGGCCAGAAAGCCAGGGAGCCAGGAGCAAGGCAGGTCAGCAGCAGGAGGGCAGCCATGCAGTTCAGGCCACCCACCGACATGGACACCCATGCACCCCAGTCCTTGCCTGCCAGGTAGACTGGGAGCCACAGGCACTGAGCTCACCTTGGACCCTAACAATGGAGCTGCTCCAGGCCCCGCCAGTCTCACACTTATATCACCCACCATCCTGCGGGGTGGCACCTGTGATGACCAGCTGGGCACAGCAGCCCTCGTAGCTCAGCTGGCACCTGGCAGATGGCCGCAGCATCTTCCCATCCTTGGTCCAGTGCACGGGGGTGTCAGGAGCAGTGGTCTCACACGTGAGGGTCAAGTCCTCGCCTTCTATGACTGTGGCATCTGTGAGCTCCCGGGAAAAGATGCTCGGCTTCTCTGGAGGAAGAGAAAGGAGCCAAGGGTCCCTGGGGCTGTGGTGTTACTGCAAGAGAGGCCCCTGCTGCAGATGGTCATCATCTTGTCCATGTCTGCCGCTGCCTCGGGCTGCAGCCACAGATGGGAACGCTGAGGGGACAGGGTGGGCTCTGCGTGGCTCTCGCCCTGGCAGGGAGCAGGCCACCTTCAGACATGCTGACCAGGATTCTGAGCATTACCGAGGGGTGTTCATCCCAAATAGCACCAGTGCACACACCTGCCTTCCTAGGATCCCCATGCTGAGGACATCTAGTCTCACGTCACCATGAGTCTGCACCCAAGCTCAGACATGACTCAGCTGCCACCTGAGCTGTTCCCCACCCTCCTCAAAGCTGTACCCTGAGCAGCATGAACAGTATGACATCCCCACTCCAAATGGCCCTGGCATTGAGGTACAAAACCTACCAGTGACCCGCAGGGTGGCCGAGGTCCTCTGGTCACCCGCCTCAAAGTAGATAGTACCCGAGTCCTTGAGTGCCAGCTGCCGCAGCGTGAGCACATGGTACCCCCAGGCTGGACCATGATTTCATTGAATTCATTGGCATGCAATGGTGTCTTGTCCAGGAACCAGCGCACAGGCCTGTGGTCAGCAGGGGCAACACCGCAGCAGAATGTGGCTGAGGAGCCCTTGTGCACTTCCATGTCCTGCAGTTCCTCCGTGATGAGCACCCTCTGCCCTGCAGGGCACAGACAGCCATCAGGGCCTGCTGCCCAGGGAAGTCTGGCTCTCTCCAGACCCAAGGAGGTCTCCCAGCAACAAGCAAGTGACTGGTTAGCCAGTCAGGGTTGACAACAGGATGCACGTGGGAGCTGAACAGTGCAGAACAGTCTGTCTCAGGGTGACTTCTGAGTCCCAGTCCCATCTCCCAGCTCAGGTCTGCAAGGCTCTGGACACCATTCTGCCATCCCCAGAAGACAGACCCAGAAAGAACTTCTAGCAAACTTGGCCCTGGATGCCAGCCCAGGATGCCAGGGCCGGGTGAAGGATGGTCAGGAGGGCTGGGACGCACTTATCCTGATGCTGGTGGTACATCCTGCAACCCCAGGCCACCACAGACCCTTTTAGTTCCAATTTACCTGTCTGCAAAGCAAGAAAAATGGTGGCTCTCACCCAGTAAACCAGACGCAAACAAGCCCTCACAACCACTGTGAAAGGCCATGATCCAGGAGGAACGCTCCTTGAGACCCTGGCAAAACCAGAGCTGGAAGTTTCCCCAGGGAAGGCTCCACCTGCCCATCTCATGGCAGGTGGAGCACATTCTCAACACCTCCCAGTCCTACACCTCACACCCAGCAGCTCAGGAGCAGAAGTCGCTCTGTTCTTTCAGACCACCGCACTGCAGACCAGACCTCTGACAGAACACCTGCGCAGCAGTGGCCTCCACCTACGCAGAAGCCAGCACCTGCATGAGGTCTCCAAGGCCACCAACTCTGGACCTGACTATCTCCCTTCTGTGCCCTAAAGCCTTCCCCTGGCCTTAGCTTCCCTGGCACACACTTAGTTTACCATAGCCCTGCAACAATCCACTCTTCCGAGTGACATCATTATTCTTTGGAGAATCTCCCTCCACCTGTTTAGACATCTGTCACAGGCACACTAACAGCTCCACCCTGGGAACACCTGGGCTCCCTGCTGTCAGCATCTGGGTCAGGTTGCCCCTCTGGTGGGCGGGGAGAGGGAAAAAGGTGTGCAGGCCCAGAGCAGAGTGCGCCTGAGCCCAGAAGGAACGTGCAGCAGGCAAGGATAGCTCCAGGGAAAGAAGCCATCGACTCACCCACAGAAAGGCACAGGGAGCACCCTAGAGGCCCCCAGCTCATCCCCTCTACCTCAGAGATGGAGAGGTTGGGCAGGCCAAGCACAGCCTCTAGGGTCAGTTTCAATAAGGCCCACCTGAACCCCCGAGGTGCTGAAAGCCAGGGCACACGTGAGCACTGTGGCTGCACCAGCCACTCACCTTTCACCAGGAGCCGGGCATGGGACTGGGCCTGCCCAATATCACAGGTGTAGGTGTCACTGTCCATCTTCTCCAGGGTGTGGATGGTGAGCCACAGGGCCAAGCCCTCCTGGCTCAACATGTGCTTCCCGGAGGCCCGTAGCTCCTTGAGGCCCTTGCGCCACGTCGCGGTGGATGCTGGGAGCTCCGTCTTGCACTTGAACACAGCTGTGCCCTTCTCCTCCACCTGCAGGTCAACCAGCCCCTCTGTAAACCTGTTGGCCTTTTCTGGGAGAGAAGACAGAAGAGGTGAGTGTAAAGCTTGCATACATCCCAGGCCAGCCTTGTCCCTCCTGCCGGCCATGGAAGCAGAGTCCTGAGAGAGACCTCCCCTGCTCTGAGGCAGGGGTCCTGGGCATGCCAAGGGAGAGCTGCTGTGGGGCCGTGTGGGCACTCACCATCCACATGGAGTCTGGCTGTGCTCTTGGAAGCGTCCATCTCACACGTGTATGTGCCAGAGTCCTTGAGAGAGGCTCCATGGAGGACCAGCACAGCCTGCATGCCTTCGCGGAGCAGCTTGTACTTCTGACTCTCGCGGATGGCCTTCCCATCCTTCAGCCAGTGCACAGGGGTGCCTGCCCTCGACAGTTCACAAGTGAGCACCACGTCGTCCCCCAACGTGGCCTGCTGGTCTTCTAGGGGCTTCTTGATGTCCACTGGCCTCTCTGAAGGGAACAAAAGTGTCTACCCAGGAATCACAGACATGCTCAGCCAGGGGCAGGGGCAGGGGTGGGCATTGGGAGCGCACATTTCAAGACCAACACCACAGAGCCTGGACTCCAGGCCCCAGGAGCCTCCAACACTGACTTGCCAGGAGCCCTGGCCACCAGGGGAAAGCACCCAGCATAGCAGTGCTCAGGCCACTCCTGAGACCCAACACTGAGCCTGCAGTGTGCACCAGGCATGTACATCAAGAGCACAGGTCCAGACCGCTGGGAACCTTCCAGCCAAGCATAGACCCTGTGGCCCCGGCTCAAGAGTCACGGGATGGTAGGGTGAGCCATGTGCATTAGGAACCCCAGCCAGGAGAGCAGTCAGATTAAGACCCAAACCCTGGGCCTGGCCCAGGGACACTAGCTCAGAGTGACCCCCTCAGAGGGCCAGAATCTCTCCCAGGTCCAGCAGGTGCCTCTATGCCCCCACATCCTTTAAAGGAAAGCTCACTGAGGGCTGGGGTCAGTACCTCAACTACTCCTGACCACCTGGAGAGGGTCTCAGGCTCAGCAGCCTGGGGGCCTCTGGTGACAAGTCCCCAGCTGGGTTCATCACACTCACCTTTTACGACAAGTGAGGCCTTAGAGGTGAGACCCCGCACAGAGAAGACCACTTCCCCAGCATCACTGAGCGCAGCTTCTTGGATGGTCAGGGTGTATTTGCGGCCCTGGCGTGCTGCCCGGAAGTGACCAGAGCTGCCCACTGTCTTCCCACCAACAGTCCACATGGCCAGGTCGCCTGCGCTCTCATGGGACAGGACGCACTCGAAGCTGCAGCTGTCCCCCTCCAGCACCTCCACCGTCTTCAGCCTTTTGGTGATGCCCACGTGCAGGTCTGCAAGCCACAGAGACTCCTCAGGCCAGAGCCAGACACCGGCAGCACTGCCCATGCAAGACCCCAGGCAGGGCTGGCCCCAGCAGGTGGGCTGGCCCCCTGCCCCCAGGCCCAGGACCTATGCAGGGCACGATCCCCAAATCATGATGCACCCTTGGCCTGGGGCTGGCCATGTCCTGGTGCCTGTGTAGCCAGTGGCTATGAGCTCCAAAGAAGGGGAAGCAAGGACCACCCACATTTCCCACCACTCACAAACCCCAAGGGAAAAAGGACAGGAGCCCCAGGAGAAGAGCCTTCAGACAGCATGAGCCCCACTCTGTGACAAACACTCCACCCCCCTCTCCTTTCCTGTCTCATCAGAAACCACCAAGGCCAACCTGGGCCAGCAGCCTCAAGGTCAGTAACTAGTGGGCCTGCCAACCACACACCCTGGAAACAGAATATGTTAGGGACTGAGCTCAGGATGACCAGACGCTGAACCTGGATAGGGGTGCTGGCCCTGCAGTTGGAACCCAACCCTGGCTGAAAAGGATGCACTCAAAAGACCCAAGAGTTCAGGGTCCAGGGTTGGGTCTGGCTCCTTAAGAAGGGAAGTGAATGTCATCTGTGTGAAGCTGCCCTCACTGCATGACCAGGCTTTGCCCTTGGACAGGGAGCCCTTCCTAGGCAGGCCCTGCCTGGACCCTGAATTCTTGGTTTCTGCTCAGAAATCTGCTCCTGCAGCACAAAGCAATGTCTCTGCCGACCTCAGCCCCCAGACATATCCAGAGAGTCTCCCATCCCCCTGCCTGTCCACTCTGGGACCTCACAGGACCTCCGCAAGCACCAGCCACTGTGGGAGCTCCTGACTTCTCCTGCCTCTGCAAAGCAGCCCCAGGGTCTTGGAGAGCAGCATGGGCCTCTTGGGATGCAGGAAGACCACCATGTGCTGACCCTTCCCACACCCCACCTCGGCCAGCCCTTGGCCACGCACCATGCACGCTGACCCGGGCCTGGGTCTCCTCACTGCCCACATGGCAGGTGTACAGGCCAGCATCCTCATGGCTCAGGTCATGCACCACGTGGCCCCGTGTGCCCGCCGTGTGCAGGAAGTCGTACTTGTTGCTGGGACCAAGTTCCACGCCATGTTTGCGCCAAACCACACAGGCCTCGGGGTCTGACACTTCGCACTGCAGGGCTAGAGTGCCACACTCCTCCACGGACACATCGTCCAGTGCTTTCAGGAACACCACTGGCTTGGCTGCAGGGAAGATGGGGCTGGTGAGGGAAGCCTGATAGCTGTCCATGAACAGAGGGGACCCGTAGACCCCACAAGCACAGCTCACCTCGGACAACCAGGCAGGCAGTAGTGGACACCTTGGGGGAGTTGGCGAGCACGGTGCCTGCATCAGCCCGCCGGACGCTCTTCAGCACCAGTGTGTGGCGGTGGCCCTCGTGGCTGATCTCGTGGAAGCTGTCGTTGTACAGGGGTGTGCGGTTGAGCCACCACTCCACCTCCTCATCCTTGTGGGACAGCTCACACGAGAAGCACACCCGCTCCTCCTCGGTGGCCTCAGCATCCTGCAGCGGCTACGTCACTACCACGTCCAGAGCTAGAAGGCACACACGGGGCCTTAGTGCTGCCCATGGCCACAGCTCACCCCAGGGCCTCCCATGGCCTGCCCACCTCATGTCCTACCTTCCTCAGTGACCTCAGCACTGCTCTGAGCATTGCCTGCCTGGCACCGGTAGGTGCCAGCATCAGCAGGGGTGAGCAGGAGAATGCGCAGCTCTGCCATCTGGCCCTCCAGTGTCATCTTGTATTTGTCCTATGGGGCCAGCGGTGTGTCCTCCTTATACCATTGCATGGCCTTAGGGGCCGGCCTGAAGTCACAGGACAGGACCACCGACTGCAGCTCACACCGGGCCTTGGGCTCCAGTGGCCGGCTTAGCACCACCGGTATGTCTATAGCAGGAATAAGGCAGGGCTGTGGGGCCACAGGACTGGGTGCCCTGGGTCTGAGCTATATTCTTCTATAGTCTTCTACCCACACCACTGAGTCCACGTTCTGCCCTGTACATCATGACCTGCCCCTCCTCTCCTGCCCCACTCTCCTCCATATGCCCCTCCCTGTCCCCAAGATACCCCGCACCCCACACACCTACCCTTGTATGCCCTGGCCCCACACATCCTACCCTGCCCTGCCCCAGCGCTTGCACCCTGCTCTGCAGGCCTCTGACCACTGGTTCCCAACCCTGCACCAGCTTCAGCCGAAATCTCCCATGCCTGATCCTTCCCCCAACAAACCACTGAGCTGTGTCCACCCACCACCCCGGGCCCAGGTACCACAAGCACCATGGTGTGCCCAGCTTTACTTGTATTATCTCATTTAATCTTTACAACAGTGTTTTTAGATTGGTCAAATTATACCCTGGTATTATAGTTAAGGGAATTAATGTTCAATGGGAGGAAATATTTTTTTTATTCACCAACATCATAAAAATAAATAAAATCTTAATACAGAAAGTTTGACTCCAAAACTATTTTTAAGCTTGCAAAATCCAGTAAGACACTTTATTTCTTTTCTTTGTTCCAACAAAAAGATTTCTTCATGACCTTCTCTGTGCCATGCACCATGAACATAAAAGTAACTGACTGCTCTGATAGCGTTCATTGTAAAGAGAAGGATAAAAAGAAGTCAGGGTTGAAGGACATTCCAAAACTAACAGAAGAGGCAGAAAAACATATTCAGTTACACATTGACTATGGAAATAAGGTAATTCCTTTCTTCAGAATTTTTCTTACCGAACAAATCTGTAAGTTTATCAACAGAAGAAAAAACCATGCTGGCTTTGATGTCTTCCAACTTTGTACCTTAGGAATCTGCCACATTTTTCCTACTGTGAAATTTTTGGTTTGGAGTGGTACACTATCATCGGGTCACCTGTTAGGTCTCTGGCCTCACATACATTCTATTGAAAGTCAACATTTTAACTCTAGAGTTGCTGTTTGTAGTAAGGAGATTAATTGCTCTTGGTTGCAGCCTATATGGAAATCTACACAGTCAGCAGCAGTGTTCTGGTTATGGGAAAAGGACTCAGTTGATGCAGGGCTGTGATTCATTGCTACTAAACAATTTCAGTAAAGTTCAAGGTCTTTAGGTCTAAGTGTAACCCATGTAACTTACCCCTTACCTGTCAGCTTCTCTGACAATATAAATAAAATTTTAGAATTACAGCAAATACAGAACTCTGCACAGAATCACCTGAGGCTGAATTACTTATTATAACAGGCAACAGAACTCAACCTACAAGGTTAAAGCTTACTTTCCTTCTGTAATTTTGAAAGGGTAAAGTTTCTAAGCTGGAAAACTTGAATGTAAAAGATTAGGTATTATTAAATTCCTCTGTTACACCCAGATTCCTGAGATAGTTAAGACAATACCCTACTGGCCATTTAGCCTAGGGCCCTGTGCAGTTTGTCACAGGGCCCAAACCAATCAGTTTGAATGTGTAACCTGCTTAGGAATGACCAATCACACCCGCCCGACCTGTTCCCACCAATGATTGTGCCAATCACATCTCAGAGTTGTTGTTCAATTTCCCCGCGCCTCATGATGATTTGTTCTGATGTATGCAAAGCTTCCCGCCCTCCCCAAAAAGTGTACTTAAGCTCTGTTTGAACCTCTGCTCAGGGCTCTGGGCTTCTCTCCCTTCTTGAGTGACCACAGAGTCCCAGCGCGCTGGAATGGATCCCCAATAAATCCCCTTTTGCCAATTGCATGGAGTCAGTCTCTTGGGTGGTCTCTCCCTCCAATGTTTCGCTGTACCCTTACAATTTCACACAAATTTTGATAGAAACACCTTTGCAGCCGAATGGTGCCTAACACATTTATTATTATTATTATTATTATTATTATTATTATTATTATATGAATACAATGAATGTAGGTAAAGAAACTAAGAGTAACTGATTCTGTAAAGGTACGGCGAAACGTGGGAGGGAGAGACCACCCAAGAGACTGACTCCATGCAATTGGCAAAAGGGGATTTATTGGGGATCCATTCCAGCGCGTTGGGACTCTGTGCTCACTCAAGAAGGGAGAGCAGCCCAGAGCAAAGGTCAAGCAGAGCTTAAGTACACTTTTTGGAGAGGGCGGTGGGCTTTGCATACATCATCATGAGGCGCGGGGGAAATTGAACAACAACTCTGAGACATGATTGGCACAATCATTGGTGGGAACAGGTCGGGCGGGGGTGATTGGTCATTCATAAGCGGGTTACACATTCAAACTGATTGGTCCAGGCCCTGTGACAAACTGCACAGGGCCCTAGGCTAAATGGCCAGTAGGACGTTGTTTTAACTATCTCAGAAATCTGGGTGTAACAGAGGAACTTAATAATACCTAATCTTTTACATTCAAGCTTTCTAGCTTAGGAACTTTACCCTTTCAATTCCAGTTAGTGTTATCTGCTAAAATGTTTGATATGATATGAAAGTACTTAGATTTTAAGATAATGTCAAACTAATTATAAAAGCAAAGTTATTATGGGAAGTTACAACTGATTTCAACTATTCTAAATGTTCTTCTTGAGTTTTCTTTACAGTCAGTTAAAAGCCATATGGGAAATTATGTCTATTGATTTCTAGTAATTTCATAACCTTTGCCTAATTTTGAGCCCAAATTTATATACCATACTTTGGTTTTTGGAAATTTAGTTACTGCTGAAAATTAATTAATCTTTAGAGAGCAAGACTTGTCACCATTCAAAAATTTCCAATAAACTCTGAAAGCAATTCCAAAAGAAGGGCCTTGCAACATGACTACAAAGTATGGGGCACCCGAGGCAGATTCCCAGAGCCGCCCTATTCCCCCCCAACAGGGTCCATATACAACTCAATCAATCCAGCATCACAGCAATTATATACAGCTTAACTCAAATCATCATCTCAATGGTTCGCTGGCCTCACCTTTCAACCATTCTCTCTGGAAATATGTCAGGCATCATTCTGACTTTGGCTGTGGCTCTCAACAGGTTCCAAAAAATTTGTGCTGTTTTAAGTCACTATCTTTGTGCTAATTTGTTACATGGGGGTTGAAAACTGACAGTTACTGGCATTCTTCTTTAAACACGGGGAAAATTGAATCCAATGGGGGGAATTCCTCTACGTTAGGTCCTCAGGCCAGAAAGATCCCACCTGGATTATCTCTGCCCTCTGGGAGCTTCACTGTGTCTTCTTGCTTCTGCATGGAAGGGAGCTTGTGTTAGTAACCACGTGGCTTGTCCAGTCCCCTCCTGCCAGAGATCTGGATAGTTATGAGCATCTTCCCCTGTCCTGAGGTCTGTTCTTGTCAGTTCCCACAGGCAGCTCTCCTGCTGATGAGACAGCCCAGTTCCTAGTGGGCCCCTTGGATGCCTCATGAGACAGAAAATGTGCTCACATCTTGCTGAGCTAATTCCTTTTCCATTTTCAGCTTCTTCTGGGGTGGCTGAAGGATAATTCCAAGAAGCTCCCTGGTGGCTGTCTGTCCTTTTAGGGTCCATATTTATAGCAGTCTTTCAAAGCAATCTAGGCTTTTAAAATTATTATTACTCTCCTCAAAATTCCAGTAGCTTTAGTTTACCAGCAGATTCCAAAACACTTTTCACATATTTGAGGTTTTGTTATGGTAGCATGGCTGGTATCAGAACTTATATCAGTGTTCTGTTGCTTCCATACCTATGATAACAAACTTAGAAACTAAAAAAGGACCCACTCCTTACCTCCCAGTTTCTATGCACCAGACGTCTAGCAGGACTCAACTGGGTTCCCATCTCAAGGAGTTACAGCAGGAACAACTGAGGTCTTACTGGTCTGTTTCTTTCAGGAATATCAGGTCCTCTTCCAGGACCATTCTTGGGACTGGTGGAATACAGTTCCTTGCAGTTGCAGACTAAAGTTCCCGTGTCCTCCTGGGTATTTGGGCAGCGGTCATTCTTGGCTCCTTGCAGCCATTCTACAAACCCTACTTATGGTCCTCTCCATCTTCAAAGGCCAGCAACAGTGGGGCAAAATACAGTTGAACAAAGATTCTCCAGGACAGTCACCCCCAAGGTGGGGCTTAGTTCTATAATCTTGCTTGAACTGGGACTTTTCTTCATTTAGTTTAGTTTGTGATAAGTGAGCTCCTGATATCACTCCCTACAATGAACTTTACCATGACTGTCCCTGCTCCCATCTGAGCATATTTTGATTATGTATTTCTCTACAGGTTCCCGTGTGGCATCCAGTGGTAGCACCTTGGTTCTCCTGAAGTTCAGGAACTGTGCCAGGGTTTCTTTTATGTAACTTGTGTACATATCCAAAAGTCCTGATTTTTTCTTATCCATCACAAATTACAGACTGAAGTGCCAGACACTTATGTAATTGGCATTTCTAAATACTTCCGGAAGCAAATAATGAATGCACACAAAAAAAGGTAATAAAATATTCTTCATTGATTTCACTTTAAAGTTAGCCCAATTAAATTAACAGGGATTATAAAATCAGTTCACTACAAAAATTCTATCAAATAAGAAATGTATCTTGAGTAGATTTAACTGATGCCAATTATTAAGTTACAGTAATTATTAAATTATTTTTGCAAAATGCTCATATGCATCAACATATTTTTAAAGCATATTAATTAAGCAAAAATAATATCTGCTTTCTTCTTTAAGGGAAGCTCCTTCTACCCATGATTGCAGAAGATAAAAAACTATTTGCTTTTTATCTCCTCAGATTAAAAGATTGTAATCAGAGACAGAATGACAAATTGATTAAAATAAAAAGCTTTTTTATAAAACTTGAAAAGTACTATCATCTTGTTATGTATTCATTCCTATGAGCAATGTTCCATTTGAGATGAAACAAAATATTTTCCAAAAGTTATGTTTCTTTTGAACTACTATATTTCAAGTTTCTCAGCCTTAACTTCTGTAAAAATCATGTTATATTGAATAAAAAGGCAATTTTTAATAAATTCAGAATCTCACACTGAAAAAAGTACAGATGTGAAGCCAGATTTAAAGTCAGGTAGTTAGTGTAGTTAGGCAAATTGGGTCTAATACGGAGTGAAATCTAAAATGGAGGCCATACTGAGAATGACTCAGGGAAAACAGGACAACTCATGGAATGTTAATGAAGTCCCAAAGAGGCCCTAGGCCAAAGTCCACCTGGAAGAAGTATTAATGAATAGCCCCCAGCAGATTTGAAGATAGCCCATTACAAAGAAGTGATAATGAAGTCCTTCCTGCTCAGACTACTTCTTTGGCCCACCTGTGTCCCACCCCTCGGGCCTTCCAACCTACATTCCATCACTGAAAGTACTATAAAAAGGGGAGACAACTGCACTTCCACGGATTCCACCTCTTGGGTCCCCTTCTTCCTCCGGGAGAAGTCTTTTCTGCTGTCCTTTAATAAACTTCTAATTTCTACTCTGACCTTGCCTCAGTGTGCTTCTTTGGTGTTATTCTTCAACATCGGGGAAGCAAGAACTGGTCACCGGTCAACAATGGTATCAGATGGACAAATGTTTTTATCTTGTGGTTTTCCTGTTTATTCATGTTAAACAGTAGAATCAAATCCATAAAAATGGAAGCTGTTTGAATCAGACCATCCTGACTCTAAGGTAACACAGAAGATCAGCTTTCTTTAAAATGGACAGAGAACTGGTATATGTGTGCTTTTGGTTTTTCTCTGGTGGGGAATTAATATGAAATATCAAATTTTCAAAGGTTTCCATTTGTGGTCTTTAAAATCATAGCTGTAATTTTGTGAACCTCATGCCAATAGCAGTGGGATTTGCCCCCACCTCTGATGCAGAGCTGTCCTGGTCAACTGCATTGACTTTTATATGATGTGACAGGAAGTTATGTGGGGCAGTTTCAGAATCTAGACCTCACCAGCTTTCACAGCTTTTCACAACCTCCTCCCCCACTGCCCCCAGCCCTTGAGGAACTCTGGACCCCCAGGAAGAGAAGAAGACCCAGTACCGGATTTTAGAATCTCTCAGCTGCTAAACTACACATGTAGTGACCTCCCCCCACCCCAGGGAAGCTGCATGAGGAGGCCCAATAGGCATCAGAGCAACCAGTTGGACACAGCATGGTGAGAAGTATAGATAAGGGTTGTTTTCAGCCACTAAGCTTCAGGTTAAGGGATTCAGTGCAGCCACAGAGTCCAAAAATCTAATCCTCTTCCAAAAGCTGGTACAAAAAAATGAGTCCTCTTTCAAAAACTCCACTTAAGCACAGCCTTCTTTACAAACTGCTATATACAAAGAGATTCTGTACCAACATTTTAATGATCTTTTTCTATTCAATGTGTCAAAAGGAGGTAATATCACATTCATCATTTTCAGAAAAATTAGAGAATAATAATAGAAAAGATTATTTTTATACTTTGAAAATTTGTAATTAATTTCTCCTATTCAAAAATTATACTTATTGTATTTTTATTTTTAAATAAATTAAAATTTACACTACGATTTATCAGTGTAAGAGCTCGAAGGCTTCAACCTATCTTCAATTTCTCAGGGACAGGCAGCCAATTCTGCAGGTGATATTTCCTCCATTGTATTGTCATCTGATTTCTTCTTTTGTTGAGAATTTTTTTTTCTCCTTGGCTTAGAGGAGTGAGAAAATCTATTGCGGTAAAATTCACCTAGACTAATGTGAGAAATGAAGCCCACATGTGGAAATCTAGGCTGTAGCTTGAGAAACAAAATCATTGTGACAGATAGTTTCATTTTAGCACAAAAATTTTATCCTTAAAGTTTAGATTTTTTTCACTTTATTTTATTTGTATACACACACACACACACACACATACACATATATTTATTCTAATGAGGTGCAGAGGATCAAACCCAGTGCTTCACATGTGCTAGGCAAGTGCTTTACCACTGAGCTGCAACTGCAACCTCTAAAATTTAGAATTTTTCAATGAGCAAAGCAGAATTACTTTATGAATCTCAAAGGCAAACATTCTTGCCATAGGCTAAAAATAAGTAATATTCATTTACCTCTTTGAGTTCATTGATTTTCTCAGGTAGAATTTTCCCCCAGTATCTGAAAGTCCAAAAGGAACCTTGCAACCTGTCCTACTGCCTGTCTCACTAGCAGAGCCCCACCTGGCCTGGCTGTCTGGCACTCCTTCCCCAGGATGCACTTCAGGATGGACAATTTGGGGAATCATATGCATGCACCACAATCCGGTTTCTCGGCCTCCCACTGTCCTTCCCTGGGCAGTCCCCAGCCTGGCTTCCTGTGGCTCTCTGCTTCCCTATTTCTGCTCCACCATGCTGAGCTACATAGAATGGCAGAAGAAAGACATCAGGGTGGTTTCTGATGGCTTTGTACACTATATAAACTAGGCCTCCCTAACTTTTTTTGCCCAAAAGAAACACCCCCTCATGATCAAACCATTGTTTGGGGGCTTTGTTAACCATACTCAACATAACCTCTAACTATGTTCCCAACCTGATGCCCTCTAGTCCCTGAGAAGTGCATCACAGTCATTTGAATAATGTCACCTGAAGTTGTGCAGTACCCAGCCTGTGCAGTTATCTGTGGTGACCCTACACTGTCCTCAAACCATGAAGCATGGAAGTTTACAGTTGTAGTGTCATGGGAACAGTAAAAATTTCAGATGTGGAACATTTTGGACTTCAGATTTCTGGATTCAGGATGCTCAGCCTATGTGTGGACCATGAAGCTGTTTATTGTTTCCATTTGACAGTGTTAACTTACTCACTACTATTTCACAAGCCCCACACCCAGAGCCTCAAAACATCACTGGCCTTGTCAGCCCCTATATTTCTGGGGTTCCTGGGGGCTCAGCTGGACAATTTTTTCCCTGGTCTCTCTTGGGGTTCTTCATAAAGTTACTGCTCATGGTGGTGGAGACTGGAATCATCCCAAGACCCACTGGGATGTGGGCTGGCTGGGCCTCTCCCTGTCCCTGTGATGGCCTTTTGGGGCCACTCTGCACTGCTTCTGAAGGGGGTGGGGCAGACCTTTGGTTGATGGTTCTAAGAGGGAGCAGCCCAAGGCAGGGCCTGAAGCTGCTGTCCTCCTCTCATGGAAGTCTGAGTTGAGTGTAGGAATCTACACACGTGCTTCTCAGAGAATAATTGCAGGGTGGCATTTCCAGTGTTCCTGGCACAGCAATCAATTCTGCCAAGGCACTGTGCTGCTTAGTTAAGTAACCAGGCAGAGAGTACAGTGAGCTCTTCAACCAACTTGGTCCAGACTTGTGATTTTGCTTACACCCTTCTGTCAGAATGACTTTCTTTCTTTCTTTTTTTCTTTCTTTCTTTCTTTTCAGAAAGGGCTTAATCAAAATTAAATTTATAAAAAAGAAATTTTAACTCCCCAAAGGAAGGATTATGAATTAGGCCAACTGACAGTGCTAAGAAATATGGGAACCTAGAAGAAACTGACCAGTAAAAAAGTACACGTTACACCAGGGGGCCATGTAACGTCCAGCCTAACTCAGACAAGGTGAAAGGAAACATTCTGAGAAACTGAGGACCCTGCATGCGACTCTTGGTGCTGCTGGGTCCTAGGCCCCATTTGAGCCATCACCACAGGGAAATGTGACAGTACCCTGCCACCTTTGTGGGATGGAAAACATGGTCTTCCAGGAGCCTCTGTGACCTTAGGAAAATGTCTCATCCCACAGACGCTGCCTTCCAATTTATTTTTGCGTTTTCCAGAACATTTTAATAATTTCCAAATGAATCTGATCGACCTTCTTGAGGTCAACAGTGCTAAGGCAAGCCTGTTGAGCAAGTTACGGAGACTTGGGAAAAGAAAAGAAGGAGGTATGATTTTAGAAAAGCAGAGACTGAGGACAAAAAATAATCCTTTTTATTTTCTTGGGAACTTGTCAAGTTAATAATAAATTATGCACAACAAGTGAGTAATTTATCTGATTCACAGAAATCTCATCAGAGAATGCATAGTGGACATAATAAATTATGAATGTCACCTTAACAAATGACATTTACCATTAGGTTCAAAGTAGTATAATTATATGCAATTATTGTTATTATTATATATGACCACATGACATGGGAGTCAGGAAATCAACTTGTTACTAAGTCCGTTTCTGCTAGTCTCAGATACTACAAATATAGTTCAGAGAATACTCATGAGTGACATTTATCAGTATGAGGCGCCTGATGACAGGCTGAGGGAGACGGCTGGCATTAATAAGCCGCACAGAAACCTGTAGTAGAAGAGGTGGGAAAATCAGTTCTGAGAATCCAGTGAATAGACATACATTAGAGGATTCTAATTTCCTTTTTAAAATTCCTTGCTGTATATAAGGAATGGACAAGAATGTGAATTCATATTATCATGTGTACTATAGATGTAATTTTGGGGTTTAACTGAGTTTTTGCTCTAGCTTAGGGGTCTAAGGAACACAGGTAAAACGTTGTAATCAGCTACTTGATAAACATCGCTAGCAAGTCTTCATCTTGTTTAGCTGGTAATTCTGCAAAATGAATCATATTTGGAGGTTCTTTAAATTTTTGAAGGAGAGGTTTTTTTCTTTCACATTTTATAAGTAAAGACTATTTTAAGACATGCTTTCAAGAACAGCACTGAATAAAGCTGGCACCTAATTTTTTTAAAATGTGAAATTTAAAGAAGGGTTCTTTTAAAAGAGTATTTAAGAGAGCAATACAGCTCGCTATCCCTATCAATACACTTATCACGCCAATCAAATCTTTTGCATAGTCTAGGTCTCCCTCAAGACCCATCAACATAACTAACATAATGCGTGTGTTTGTGTAGATAAGACTCTTATTAATATTACCATTAAAATCATTTGGGATGAGTTTGATAGACCTTCCTTGTCTTAGTTCCAGCGTCTGCCATGTTTAATAGTGTGTGAGAGGGCAGAATTTAAATTTGTGGGGAAATATGAAAGATGGCCAGTGAGAACTTTTTTCCTGAACCTTTCCAGATTCAAAGTAGCTAGAATACTGTGCGGGGTGCTATCTGAAAATAAGTAAGTATATATGGCTTGATATGGGAGGTGGTACATTTGCACCTCCAAGCAGTCCTGGGCCTGGTCCTAATCAGAGAAGCTTGGGAGGCCACTGACGCTGCTGGGACTCTGTGTGTCAGGCTCGCACCTAGCGTGCTGTGGACTGCTGCTGCCAGTCTCAACACACATGAGCCCCACCGGGCTGCTACTTCTGAGACCCACTGGTACATGTGGAAAATCTCGTGAGGTTTGTCTGGAACATGTGAAATAGAGATGGTTTTGCCTAGAGCGGAGCGTGAAGCAAGTATGCAGAATGCTTTTGTACACTGTGGCCCAGTCGGAAAGCCTGCTGGGAAGGCTCCTGAAAGCACTCTGTTGTGAGTAAACCTATGGACCTACTAGTTAAACTGGAGGACTAACACAAACCTCTACATTTTCATGCATTTCATTCAAAATCATTGGCATTCCAAAATGAGATTATTCACCTTCAGCAGCTTTAAAGTCTTATAATGACTGAAAACTGAGCTTACAAATGAATTGAAATTTATCTCTGCCAAAAAAAGAAAATCCATGTACTCTATGAAAAGAGCATAAACTTTATAAAAAACCTAATTTTGAAATGTATAATTGTGCTTTGGGATACTTGAACTTGTGGGGAGAAGCTTTTGATGGAACTGCTGCTTCTAATTGGGAAAAAAAAAAAAAACTATATTTGGGGCTGGGGATGTGGCTTAGTGGTCAGATCAGTGCTAACACACAGGAGGACTCAGCTTCCATCCCTAGTACCACAACAACAACAAACTATATTTTGTACACAAATGTGCTAAAATTGAGATGTCAATCTGTGCAGTCTATAAATTTGTTTAAGATCATCAAAGAAAACAAATTTAAAATATATGTTGAGCTTCCTCTTGTAAAAATATATGTTGATGTGTGTAGCTCTAAGTTTTAAAAAGACAATTTCTAGGGAAAGACTTAAGCTGAACATTTTGTTCTTCTTAGTATAAAGAAACCAGAATGGAGAATATATTAAGCAGAGTTTGCTTTGAACATAGTAGATACCTTCCTACAGAGAAAAATTTTTATTTAAAATTCTATAGAGAAGCAGTAAATGAAGGTGTAACTTCAAATTTATACAGTTGTGAAGATAATTTCAGGAAATCTTATAAAGAAAAATAAGGAAAGCCATATGAAAAAAAAAGGCATTTTTCAGAAAATGCCAGTACCTACTATTAGAGAAAATGATGGCTAAGAAACTGATTAAACAATGTGAATACTAGCAGGAGTAAGAACTCTGCTCATTCTATTTATAGCATGCAGGTAATTAACAAAAAAAAAAGTATTATAAAATTGTTATTATTAAAGCTTTTCTATTGAGGAAAGCAAAAAGCAATAAAAAATGAAATAAACTTTATTTGTATGTGAAATAAACTTTATTTATTTATTTTTATTTTTTTTAAATATTTACTTTTAAGGTGTAGGTGGACACAACACAATGCCTTTATTTTTATGTGATGCTGAGGATCGAACCCAGGTTCCACCCATGCTAGGCAGCACTCTACTGCTGAGCCACAATCCTAGTCCCTATTTTTTGATATATACATTTTTTTTAGCTGAAGATGGACGGGATACCTTTATTTATTTATTTATTTTTATGTGGTGCTGAGGATTGAACCCAGAGCTTTACACATGTGAGGTGAGTGCTATACCACTCAGCCACAATCCCAGCCCTGAAATAAAATTTATTTAAAGTGAAAAATTAAAATTCTAGATGGGCTGAAGATTATTAACTGCTTAGATGTAGCTGATGTTAGTATAAACGGCATTTCATGCTGGGGAATAGTTATTAGAAAGGCCCACCAAACCAAGTTTCTGAAATTTCCCGGTCAGGTAGAAAATATTTTAATTATCACACTAGCACGTGGCTTAATGGAAATGAAATGTGATATACATGTTTCTCATTTAAAATTTTCAGTAAACATATAAAGTGACAACTGTGAAACTGGAGGCAATCAGTGTTGCATGGCAAACTAAGTCATGATTAAAACTGCTCCATTTACATATGAGGTGCCAAAATGCATCCTGCTACCATGTATAACTAATTAGAACAAATAATATATTTTAAAAAACTGCTTAAGCAAGCAAAACTACACTGAAATTTCACTTTACTCCAGTTAGAACATCAGCCATTAAGAGTAAAAACAATAATAAATGGTGGACAAGATGTGGAGAAAAAGGAACACTTTTATACTGTTGATGGGATTGTAAATTATTACAACCAGTATGGAAAACTAGTATGGAGGTTCCTCAAAAGACCTGGCATGGAATCACCATATGACCCAGCTAAACCACTGCATAGTATTTATCCTTAAGAATTAGTCATACTACAGCTACAGAAGCATACCCATTTTATAACTGCTAAATTCACAATTGCCAAACTATGGAACCAGCCAAGACGTCCATCAGTGAATGAATGGATAAAGAAAATGTGGTATGTATACACAAAGGAGCTTTATTCAGCCAGGAAGAAAAATGAAATCATGGCATGTATAAGAAAATGAATAGAACTTGAGAACTTAGGTTAAGTGAAATAAGCCAAACTCAGACGGTCAAAGGTGGTATGTTTTCTCAGATATGTGAAAGCTAGAGAGGAAAAAGGAAAATAAAGGTGTGTGTGGGGGGGAAATCTCATGTAAATCTATAAATCCAGAGAAGATATCTGTTGAGGGGAGGAAAGTGGGGGGGAGGGAGCAAGCGTTAAAAAGGACAAATACTGGTTAATGCTCCTGGCCAAATTGTTACATTGTGTTCATGTACGAATATGTACAACAAATCCCCCACTATGTACAACTATAATGTGCCAGTAAAACTATTAAAACAGATAAGCTGTTTAAATCATAATTTATAGTTTAATAAAATCAACTTTCATCTGATTGTGGAAAAATTAAACTTGACTGTCATTTTGGTTGTATTCTGGAAAAAGAACCACCAAATTAAGGGTACATAAGTTAAAGCTAAAAATCAAGCCTCATGCCATCAATAAGCAATATGGGAGAGTAAGCACAAGCAGGTCTATTTGGTTGTTTCTACTTATGTATGCTTGTAATACTTTGAAATTCCTAAAACCGGGGAGACTGGCTTGGTATTTTGGGAAACATCCTGGAAAATAGGAGAACTTTTCATTTTAGCAAAAACAATAAAAATAATAAATGCACCTCGTTTCCCGCTTTTCTCGCTCCTTCGGTTGACACACACCTATTTTCCCAGCAGAAACCTGGGATCTAGACCTCTGGAGGGCGCAGGGCGAGCCAACAGCCTGCGCCTCCTGCATGCAGCGAGGTGGTTGGCAGCGCTGCAGCGGAGCGTCCCGCCCAGCCCGGCAGCGTCGCCCCCTCTGCCCATCCCTCATGGAGTTCTGAGCTGGGAAAGCATTCCTGCAATTCAGTGGACGAAAAGGCGACCAGGCCCGCACGGGGCTGCGAGCTCAGTGGCCTCAGAGGTGCGCAGCGAGGGAGGGACGCGGCCTGCAGGACAAAGGCAGGCTGGCAGCTGAGGGAGGCGGGAACCGGCTGCCAGGGAAGCAGGGAAAGGCCTCAGGGGCGGGATCTACGCAGCTCAAGGGGACCTGCCCAGCGAGCAAAGCTAGCAGGGCCACGGGGGGCGGGGCGCTCGCCAGGGAGTGAAAAAGGGCCGACGCTGGGGGCGTGGCCTGCTCAGGCGGGTGAGGCGGGTCGTACGGTGGAGGCGGGGCCTCGAGGGCGGGCGGGGCCTGGGCGGGCGAAGAAAGGGCGGGGCGGGGCCTAGGGGCGGAGCTTTGGGGGCGCTGCAGAGCTGGTGGGTCCCAGCTGCCCTAGACAGTCACTGCCCTGATGGCGGCAGTGGCGGCCTCTGGCAGGTGGGGGTGAGGAGCTGAAGGGCCTGGGCTGCTGGGGCAGCAGGAGCTGGCCGTCGCCGGGAGCCAACAGGCGGATCTGCAGCTGGGAGCCCACCCCAGGCCGGCAGAGTAGGCGGCTGCAGCCGGATCCTGGAGCGCTGCTTGCGGTGGCTTCTCGCTCAGCCAGTGCCTGAGGCTGCGGCGGTGGCGGCGCCCCAGGTTCCGAGGGGCGGCGGTGGCAGGGCCGTGGTGTCCAGGGTCGGTGGCAGCGGGATCGAGGCCCTCCCTTGGTCGGCAGCGCTCGGCTGCGGCGGGGCTGGCGGAGACTCCTCCTCCCCTCCGCGCCACCTCCGCTCTGGGGCGCCCCGCGCAGCGGGCCAGGAGGGTTGGGGGCGCCGCGCTGGACGCCGGCCCTCACGGGGCCTCTGAGGACCCCGTACCCTCCCGCGGACACACCCCAGGGACGGGGCGGGCGGCGGCAGGCGTGTGGGGCCACGGGACAGCGGTGAGGGGTGCGGTCTCTGCCAGGTGGCCAGCCGCAGTGGCCCGGGCGCCGGGACCCGGACCCTTTTGTCTCCCGGCCGAGCTGGACTCGGGCTGCTCCGCGGGCGCCACTGCCCCACGCCCGTGCTCTGGAGGAGTTCGCCGCTGCTTGGAGCAGGAGGTGGCGTCAGACCCCGTCCTATGCGTCGCCCTTGGTGCGGTGCAGGGAAGGAGTCACGCTGTAGTGTGTTTGATTTATTATTAGTGGAAGGGATCGTCCCCTTCCCATTTCGGTTAACCAGTTCCCATCCTGCCGCAACCCTGGGGTTCTTTTCCTAGATTTTGTAAAATACCAACAAAGAAGTGTGGCGAGTCCAGTCGACAGCCCCTGACTGCCAGGCATGGCGAACTGAGAGCGCTTCCTTGGAGGGGCTGTTCCACCAGAAGGCCTCAGAGCCTTCTGGCCAAAATGAAGGGTGTCACTCCATCAAGTGCTTCAAGTCTCTTTCTCTCCTTTTCTAGGGTGAAAAGATTTCAAAAATCGACATTAAATTATTAAAATCTGGCTGCTTAGGAATTACAACCATAGAAGAAAATAATGCAAAAGGGAAATAGAACGAGTATCTTTGAGGGGTAAGTGTCCCAACTTCTTGAAAGTGTCAGAGATGAGATGTATGGATTTTTGAGATTGACGGGTGAACTGTAAATAAGCTTTTAATATATGGCATTTTGCACGAAGATATTTTTGTTTGTTTTGTTTTAGTTACTTATGGAAATTGTGGATTACCTGGACATCTTAAGACCCAGGAACCCGTTTATTAAGAATCTGCTGTCTTGAAAAATGCATTTTATGAATGCTTTGGATTAAGAAGGTGTAAACAGTGGTTTGTCATGTCTGCCACATAAGAGATAATCTGAATCAGTTCCCTCGCAATTGCCCAGATGCCTAAAACTGGCAAGAACTAGTACTTGGAGTGGTCATCCTTCAACAGGAAATACAGAGCTACCTATGTACTATATCATTAATTCTTAACCGCAAATATTGAGAGCAAATGCTGTGTGTTTTTAAGAACAGTTCATAAAAAAAATTCATACAATATTATGTCTTTCACCTAGTATCAAGAGTAAAATATAGGGAAAAAAAGAAAAACTGAAGAAAAAGTAAATAGCTAAAAAAGTATCTATTACTAAATCAGATGAGCTGTGTTATGTTGATTTCTGTGGGAGATCCAGCAGTGAGCAGAGTAGACAGAGTCCTACCTTCATGGAGCTTGAATTCTTATTTCTGTAGAGCGAGAATAGCTGAGGTAAATAAGACATTAATTTCTGTTGTTGCTTTTTCATTGTATTTTTAACTAATTTTGGAGTTTGCTGATTTTTCCAGTTCTGTTGTTAGTGGAACTAAGTTGAAGTGATCACGTTCTTGGACTGGCTTCTTCCATTCCTGCCCCTTCCACTTCTGTTAGGGCCTTGTGTGTCTTGTTGGACGGCCCTTGTCTAGAGTTGGCTTAAAGTGGAGCTCCCTTGGTAACCTGGGACTGCAAGATGCCTTCCAGTATCCAGGAGCTGGGGAGGGGCTGGAGGGTGCCTGAAGGCTGGGTCTCGTTGGAGCTCCGGGTGAACCTACTCTCGGGCCTTGAACCCTGGGGTCTTTGTGGGAGGTGTCTGGCACAGAGCTGGAACTCCCGACCCTCACCCTGGTCATGTTAGAGCCTGTGTTCATTTCAGGCCAACATCTGCAGGACCAGGAGTGAGTCTTCTGTGTGTGGCATGGCTTCCTGTGTCGCCCTGTGGAGTAGGAAGAAAGAGTGTCTTCAGGGCACCCCATATGAAGCATAGACAGAATGAAACTGTGATGACAATTTAAGATCAGTTGTCTAGGTTTTGAGAGTTCAGCAGGAAACTCGAGTCCATAGTGGAAGGCAGCGTGGCTTGGTAGGACAAGATGGCGAACTGGGAGACCACCCTGACACTTGTTGTTGTGTCAAATAAGAGTCCCTCAATGATGGACTGTTCTTTCCCAGCTTTTTATCTGTTTCTGTAGCATTGATGGTTCTTCACTTTTCTCTCTCTCGACTTCTACCTTGAGTTGTCCTCGCACCCCTTCTGTTAGGCATATGTTGTATCTCATACCCCTTCTGTTAGGCATATGCTTCTTTATGACATCATTTCTGATGAATTTTTTATATGGACCCTCGTGCTTTGGGTGGCACTTTACATACCATAATGCCAGCTGTCCTCTGAGGGAGAGCAGCATACAATGCTGCTGCCCATCTAGACTGTCGCAGCCTAGCTGAAAGAATGCCAAAACTCTTCATAAGAGAAAACAGAAGTAGTTGATGATTTAGGTCAGTTTTAACTGCAGACCAGGCTGGTATGGTGATTAATTTATTAACCTGCTCTCTGCTGTTGAGCATGCATGAATATGGCCTCAGTGCAGGTAGTTTTAAGTGGCCAGATAGCTGTCTCCTGTCTCAACTGGCTCCTGGTGTTTTGGGCACAATCAACGAAGGGACTGAGAGCAGGAGGGCTGCTGCCTTCTTGCCCTCACTTGTGGAGTGTTTTCTCCCCAGAATATTCTCCTTCCATAATCCATCTTGTACACCTGGTACCACTTCAGATAGCCATTGCTGTCCATGCTCAAATATTGTCAGATGAAAAGATCACTGAAAAGTATTGGGACTGTCCAAATTTAAAATAAACAAATCAGTGTATTTTCAGAAACAGTTTTCCCAGTCTGAGGCCATTTTCCATGGTGGTCCTCTTGCTTTGGACTTGGAGCTGTGTCGGGTGGACTTCAGGGTGGACTTCCAATCATCCCAAGCCTCCCACCCCTCCTCCACCCTTTCTCTCCATGCTGGGTGGGTTCCTGGGCCTCACAGAGAAGGCCTCCTGCTTTGTTGTGTGCTCTGGGTCACTTGCTGATCCTGTTGTCCTCAGCCTCGGCCACCTGTGCTTTGGTGGCTCAACACATCAGCCCTGTTTGCATGTTGGTCTGTTCAAAGCCAGCCACACTCTCCGTTCTGCTCTGCAGTCTTTTACTTTTATTCACTTTGGATAAGTCAGGTTTTTGCTTGTTTGTGTAGGCCAGAGAGAATAAGTGGTACACTACAAATTCAATTTATTCTCTGCCCAATTCAGGAAGGTTCACACACATATTCTGATTTTTGTGTGTTCCTGGGACAAAAAATAAAAATGTCCACTTTGACAGTATTGGATTCCTACTCCCCTGAAGTGGGTCAGCTGCTGTTTGTGTGGGGGAGGGGTGCGTGTGCTGCATGCTCTGGTCTGAGCCAAGCCCCGTCCCTGCTTTATAAGAGACCATTTCATTTATTTCATTTATTTCTGTATGACATCCTGGCTCTTGGAGGCATTTTCAAACACACCAGGCTGCTTCTTCCTTCAGATGGGCAGCAGGTAGGCTTGGGTGTGAACAGGGAGTGCTGTCTCCCTGTCTCCTGCTCCTCCTGAACCTCGTACAATCTCTCATTTCCAGCCGGAGGCTTAGCCTGTGGCTGTGCTCAGTGTTCCATCTGCCTTGGCCCAGAGGCTGTGTTTTAAAACTTTTTTTTCATTATTTGAGTGTTCTTTCTTTGAAAACCTCCTGCTGACTGTATTCCTTGCTGTCCCCTCAGCTAGGTTTTCTCAAGAGTACCCCCGATTGCTTCATTTGATGTTCTTTCTTTGTGTGTCCCCTACATTATTTTCTTTCATGGCTCCAATGTCCACATTAATACAGCAATCAGATCTGCTCCCAGAGCCTCTATCTGTTCTCAGTAGCATCTCTTTGCACGCAAATGCCCTTTCTGACCCTGGAATGTTCAGACCTGCTTCTTTACCAGTTTCTGTTCATTCATTTCTTAAATCCTCGGTGCAGGCCATGTGCCAGATGCATGCTAAGTTAAGCATCAGGGCTTAAGTGGTGCACCAAGTAAGGCACCGAGTTAAGTGGGAGGAGGTACACTGAACAGAATATCAAAACTGGACACACAAGTTATGTTTGGTGTGCGCCATGAAGGAGGCCATGGCATGGTGGGAGCATGTGATGAGATGCTCCTGCAGTGTCTGGAGTGCTGGGAAAGCTGATGCATAGGAAGTTCTCCATAATGGCTCCATTCTCTGGGTCCTTTCTACTCACAAGTGACGTGAAGATAGCAGTGCTGGCCTCACCTTGGAGGTCGATGAAGCGTCAGAATCTCTGGTTCCTGACAAAGAATCTGCCTTGTAACTGGACCCTAGTGTCCTTGAGATTGAGAAGCACTGCCCTAGGCTGTATTCTAGCATTTTCTTTGACTCTCTCCTATTATATTACTCCCGTCTAAGATATTTCACCTGTTTCTTAGATTAGTTCTTGAATTCCTTTACTAATTTACAATTTGTATTCACCTGTTCCTGGTCAGTCTGTTGGATTCGTTTGTGCACAGTTGCCCAATGCCTTCTTCAGGTCTTCCTCTTGCCTGTGGTAAGCTGCATAACCAATGCACAGTTCTCTGCTTAGCATTGAAAACTCTTCTTGACTCAGTTCTGCCTCCTCTCAGGTGCACAGCATGTTTCTATGACCTCAGCAGAGCATATGTAGCACATTCATTCTTTTAAGAAATATTTTCTAAGCATAGCAAACAGTCATTTTTAGCGATATGAACAAGTAAGTGTATTCTTATGTTTCTTAATGTTAAGTAAGAGTATTATATACTTGGTGAAACTATGAAACTTTTTAAAAGTTTACTTAGCCTCTTACTTTGTTGAGTGATTTTGCTATTTTTTAATTTTATGAGATACAATTGCTTAATTTATGAATTAAAATAAGTGAATACTTGTTGTCTTTTCTTACAAATTTCTTGAACTGTGTCCTGGTTGGTTGTGATCTTTAGTCTCTATTGATCTTATTGGTGTCTTCAGATTTCATCATTTTCTTTTAAATTTCAAACCAATTTCTCTATCCCGTTATCCTAATCTCATAAAGATCCTAAATGTCATTGCCTTTCTAGTGCACCATGTCTTGATTTGACCACACTGACCCTGTGTTGGCTGAGTTGTACCTGTGTTCTTTGTCCCTCTGAGTACCCATGGTCTTCATCATATGGAGAAGTGGGTATCTCCCGCCATGTGATTCTGGCTCAGCCCTGAGGTTTACTGTGGTCAGTGGGACATTAGCAAAAGTGACCTGTCAAACAGAGGCTTAAAGTGGGATTTGTCATCCTGTGTTTCCACCATCATTTTCACAAGAACCTACCCAGGACTTGGAGATGGTCCAGAGTGAGGACAGAGGTGAGGAGGGACAGACCCGTCTGCACCTTTTGTCCAGGATAGAGCAGATCAAAACACACAGACAGAATAAAGGAGAAATCATTGTTATTTTGATTTTTGGTATTTTGCTGTATCGTTGTAAGGAAATAGCTAAAACACAGACTGAGAACATAATATTCCAAAGGGGAAGTCATTATTTCTTTGTTGAGAATCTGAGCATTCTCAGATTGCTAAGCTGTACTCAGCCCTTTCCTGAGCCCAGGGCTCCTTTGTCCTCCTCCCCTGCCTCCCCTCCATGGTTGCTCCTCGGCCACTGTTTCTTGCCAGAAGGACCACAGTAGTGGCCTCCTCGCCTGCCTTCCTGATGGTGGGTCCCTCTGTCTTCAGACAGTCCAAGCCTCAGATCATGTTACTGCCCTACTGAATCCCCCGAGCTCCTCTTGGTCGGCTCCCTGCCCGCCCTTCAGCTTGCTGTCTCCCTCTTGTGCCCCTGCTCTGTGCTCCTCCCTCTCACGGTCCTGTTACCTTCTGAAGGAGGTAAGACCAACCAAGAGAGGTCTGGCTGGCTGCCAGCCTGTCATGGCTGGAGTGCCCTCTTCAGGGCTGCCTCTGCCCTCTCCCTCTCCACTGAGCCCTGTGGAGTCTCCCTGTCAAGTCAAAACCACATCACCCTACTTTGTCTTTTCTGAATTGTAGTATCTATCATGATCTGGAGTATTTCTGTGTGCATTCTCTTCTGCCTGTTGGAATGAACAGAGTGAATGCCTGTTTTATCCTCCTGTGTTCTTAGGCCTTAGGGACTCAGTAACTATTGCTTGCATTAATGGACAACTACTTATTTTAATTTAAAACATTGTCATTTTGGTCAGTTGGTAAGTTGTATTGCTTTAACCATGTCAGCCTTTTTCATCCACGGTTGTGTGTGTGTGTGTGCGTGTGTGTTTGTGTGTGTGTGTGTCTATGTGTACAGAAATTTAAATATACATGAAAGATAGTTATAGATGAAAAGGATCTGTTTTAAACCAGTACTTTTGATTATTTTATTTCTATTTTTTCAAATGATGTTGACATTCCCTTTTATTGACTCTTTTTTTAAGGACATTGCATCAGATTATATCATGTGATGGAGTCTCTGAAATCACCTTTTACCTGTCCATAAACCTATAATTTCATCCGTGGGGTTCCTATTTCTGAAAGATTATCAGTAAAAAATTCATATTCATTTGGAAAAGGGGGAGAAACTTTTTAGGTCTACTCTTAGTCAGTGTGTGTGTGAAGTTGCTGAGAGAAATAGAGGTCACCCAGTGGACCTAGTGGGATTCACAGGGAAAAGTAATGACACCAAAGGAAATATACAGTAGGAGAAAAGGAATTTGTGGGACAAGTGATAGATTCCCTACCTGCAAGTGTTTCAGTTATATAGTGAAATAAGTAGAAAAGCAAATACACATACCCACCCACTTTTTGCCATATTTGCTTCAAATCTGTATTTGATTTTGTTTTAAAGAAAACAATCTACACTTTTAGGAACCCTGTGTGTCCCTCCTAAATCTGGCCAGCCCAAGGTGAGCACCCTGTGAATCTGCTCTTCAGCCACGTGGCTTGAGCACAGAGGAGGTATGCAGATGGGCTGGTCAGGGTTTGTTCTGTAGCCATGCTTTTGAAGCACCTTCATTCTAGGTACCCTTTAAACTCAAAATTTATTGAGGATCCAAAGAGCTGTTTTCTTATGTAGGTTATATCTATCAGCATTAGCTGTATTTGAAACTTAAATTGATTATTTTATATAAAGTTTTAATGTAATGAGAATAATAAAACTATACATGCAAACATAAATAAAATTTTCATGAAAGAATACCTACATTATCCAAGGCAGAAATAAGCGGGAATGAAAAACCAAAACCAGCACTTTTAAGTGGCTTTTTCATTCTTTGAAAATGGTTTTAAATATTGGACTTAAAGGACAGATGCATTTCCAGCTCTGCTTCTACATATGGCCTCTGGAAAACCCCACCTTGACCTTGGGAGAGAGTGACTTTTTTGAAATGATCTGAGGCCTAGGGTCCCCCAGGCCTATCCAGCTTACACTTAGCAAACTGCCCTTGTGTGTGGATGGTGCTGCACCCCTGGTGTCACCCTGCTGCACTTTCTGTGTAACACTGCCCTTTAGGTGTGTCCTGTTGCATGTGGCTAATGATTCACTTTCACTAGTGTATGGGCAGAATTCTATTCTGTGAGCCATTATTCAGTTCTCTGTTGTCTTGTTGTGACTCATTTGGAAATGTGCACAGCTGTATAACTTCATGAAGCAGTGCTATGCTGCTGAGAACATTCTCAAGCATCCTTTTGAACCTGTACTAGGAGTAAAGGAGGGAGAGGTGCTGCAGCCCTCTTGCTGGGGGCCAGGTTGCTGGGCAGTGGGGTGTGCATTTTCATCTTCCACTCTGCGACATGTCTCCAACTGCCCTTGATACTTCTGTCCATTTATGGGCTTGTAGTAGTGTGTATTGAATTTTCATTTTTCCACTAGGCCACCAGCTTTTGCTTTGTTGTCAGGTTCTGTGTGTTGTGAATTTCTGTTCTGTCTGTGTTGTAATCAGGATAGTAGTGAATGCATCTAGAATCCCTAATGTCTAATAATTATGGTCTTTAGTTCTCTTATGGAATTTCCATTGCTGATTTTTGTAGCTTCCATTTGTTGTTGGAATTCTCCATCTTTCACCCTTTTATATACATCTGTTTTCGCCAATATTTTAATCACAGTTATTTTAACCTCTGGGTAATTTTTCAGCCTATATTAATTATCTTTTTTCTATAGATTACTCATCTCTTATTCTTTGCCTTTTCCTATCTAACAGTATTTTAATTGTATGTCAGATGGTGATAGATGATCACAGTGTCAGAGAAGGCTTTCCCCCTCCCTGCTTGGCCATGCTGGTGAGGAACTGGTGCAGGTGAGAACAAGCTGGGCTGGGGTCCTTGCTGATCTTGGGAAGGCCTCTGCTTCCTGTCTGTGCTTGGCATAGTTGGGCTGGTCAGCTCTGCTCAGCTCTGACGACTTGCTAATTCACTTCCCTGGGAGATGTTAATGTGTGGTGCTTTTGGCCTTGATTCCTTACACATCCTGGAGTTTTGTGTTTAAAGCAAGCATTCTGGCTTAGCAGAATTCTTCTCTCACATGCTGCCAGTGGAGCCCTCAATGTGGCTTTAGACACACCTGGCCTGGTCTCTCAGGCTTTTAAGCACAGCCCACAGTTTAGCAAAGTCCCTTAGGGAAAATGTACCTTGTTTTCAGGACCCATCACACATGCATTCTGCTCCTTAAAAGGGACACACTGACTCCTACAAACCTTGCTGCTTTGCTCCCTTGGTAGAGTCCCTTAAGGCAGCCGAGTCCCAATTCTTAGTCTGCACCTGTAGAATTAGCAGGTGTCCCCAAATCAACAAATGACCCCTGAAAGAAACCAGCAGTCACTTTGTTCCTCACTTTGAAAGATCTCCTGCTCTGGAGTTCCAGTTCTTCTCATTTTCTTGCTTTAGCAACCCCCTCGTGTTGGTAAAAATACAGTTTTCATTTTTCTCTCAGTTGCCAGTTGCTACAGGGGAGGTTGGTGCTAGGGCCTACTGTGCTTCGCCCTGCAGAAGGCCCTTGACTTTCCTTGTTTTACTGAATTTATGCCTCTGCTCAACAAGTTATTTCCTTTTTAAAAAGTCAATTTTGCCCCTGCCCTTATTTCTGTGAACAATACAAATGCATGTTTTAAGCCCTTAGCAATTTACTGAGTTACTTTAGCTTAGACGCGAGTACACGCTCCGCTTCTGGGTTTGCTGCCTTCTCGCTGAGTGCTGAGTTTTTTTTTTTTGTTTTGTTTTTTGTTTTTTTGTTTTTTTGTTTGTTTTTTTTTGTTGTTGGTAGTTCAAAACATTACATCTATTTTGATATATTTCACAGTTTGATTCAAAAGGGTTATGAACTCCCATTTTTACCCCGTATACAGATTGCTGAATCACATCAGTTACATCAATTACATTTCCATTGATTTACATATTGCCATACTAGTGTCTGATGAATTCTGCTCTCTATCCTATTCTCTACTATCCCCCCTCCCCTCCCCTCCCCTCTTCTCTCTCAACCCCCTATACTGTAAAACACTTCTTCCAATTGTATTATTCTTTCCTTACCCCTCACTTCCTCTTGTATGTAATTTTGTATAACCCTGAGGATCACCATCCCTTTCCATGCAATTTCCCTTCTCTCTCCCTTTCCCTCCCCCCTCTCATCTCTATTAATGTTGATCTTCTTCTCCTGTTCTTCGTCCCTACTCTGTCCTTAGTTACTTCCCTTATATCAAAGAAGTCATTTGGCATAGGTAACACATTTGTCAATTAACCAGATTTAATCATTCCATAATGTATATGAACTTTAGAACATTGTGCTGTATGTGATTTAAAAAAAAAAACATGCATCATTTGTCAATTAAAAAATGAATTTGAAAGACGAGGTAGACTCATTTTGAGTTGCTTTACTCTTTCCTTCCCCCTGACAACACCGTATCTTGCAAACTTCATTGCATTTAATGTGGACTTCACACTCTCCCTCCTTCTGCCCCTTCTTCTTCAGTCTTTGCCAATAAAGCCATGTGACCCCTCTACTTAAAAGTTCTCCTGTGGCTTCCTGCTTCAGTGCAAAATCAAGACCTTGGCATGGCTGGAAGGCCCCGTGTGGTCAGGTGTCCAGTTACCTTTCTGACCTCAGCTTCCAGACTTGTTTCTCAACCTCAGTCACCTGGCTGGAGTGTGCTGGACCCTCACCTGCCTAGAGGCTTGCTCTTGCTATTCCCTCAGTGTGGAAAGAGTTTACCTGGGAGATGCCCATGGTTCACATACTGTCCCTCTTCAGGTCACCTCTTCATGGAAGCCTTCCTGGTCTTGTCCACCTAAACTGCAGAAACCACCTGTTCCACTCAGCTTTTTCACTGCTGTGACTGAAAGATCTGACCAGAACAATAAAGAAAAGTTGATTTGAAGGCTCACAGTTTCAGAGGTCTTAGTCTTTAGAAGGCCGTCTCTATTCCTCAGGGTTCGAGGTGAGGCTGGACATCAGGGTGGAAAATTGTGGCACTGGGAAGTAGCTCACATGATGGTCAGGAAGCAGAGAGAGAGAGAGAGGTCTCCATTTGCCAGGTACAAATATATACCCCAAAGGCACACACCCCTAATTTCCACCTCCTCCAGCCACAACTTACCACCTCCTACCAGTTAATCCCTATCAGGAGATTAATTCACTGATTGGGTTAAGACTCTCACAACCTCCAATGATTCCTCCTCTGAACCTTCTTGCATAGTCTCACACGTGAGCTTTTGGGGGACACATCACATCTAAACCACACCACCACCCCACTATGGCCTCCCAACTCCATTCTCCTGCTTCTTTGGTAAACTTTCTCCTTAGCATTCAGCTCTAAGCATACGGTGTATTTTATTTAACTAAATTACAGTTAGTTTTCATGGGGGATTGGTTTCAGGATACCCCAGAGATATCAAAATTCACAAACGCTCAAGTTCGTATCATAAAATGAAAATAGTATTTGCATAGGACCTATATCAATCCTCCAATAGACTTTAAATCATCTCTAGATCTTGTATAATACCTAAGATAGTATAAATGCTTTGTTAATTGTTGTTACATTTTGTGGTTTAGGGAATAGAACAAGAAAAAATGGTGTATATATTCAGATGAAAAAAAAGTTTTCCCGTTTTTGTTTTGTTTTGTTTTTTGTTTGTTTGTTTTTTTGGTGCCAGGGATTGAACTCAGGGGCACTCAATCACTGACCACATTCCCAGCCCTTTTTTTGTATTTTATTTAGAGACCCCTATCTCTAAACCAAAAAACTCTCCCTGAGTTGCTTAGTACCTCCTTGCTTTTGCTGAAGCTGATTTTGAACTTGAAGTCCTCTCTTCCTCAGGCTTCCGATCCCCTGGTTTTACAGGTGTGCACCACCATACCCAGCTTCCCCAATATTTTTGATCCTTGGTTGGTTTAATCCCAGGATGCAGAACTCGTGTGTCTAAGGACCCACTGTGTTTATTACCCATCTCCCTCAATTAGAATATATGCTTCATGAGGGCAGAAATTTTGTGTGATTTGACTGCTGCCCTGTGTCCAGCACTCTGGCACATAGAAGGTGCTGATGCCACGTGCTGAGTGAGTGGGTGAATCACATCCGCCCACTGAAGGGGGCAAGTCAAGCCAAACATGGGGATACATGAACTGCTCCCTCAACGGTGCTCTGCTTTGACAAATGCTCTGTGGCTATGATGATGATATTGGTGAAAGTTGACCTCGATGGCTTGTGCATAAAACTTTTTGTCACTAAAGGGACCGAAAGTCCTGGATGGGCAATAAAATGGTACAGAGGAGAGAACGGCAACCAAAGTACCTTGAGAACTGTCACTAAGCAGGAGTACTGTGGAAGTAACTCCTTGGCTCATAGGAAATAAAAGCATAGGATCATGAGCCTGAACACCCTGTGTTAAATTCTCCATCATTGAGAAGTTGTCTTTCTGGGTGTATTTTAAATATCCCCACCTGGTACATAATTGATTCTGATTATAGATTCTTTTACCTGATTAGGGAGAAATACTGAATTAAGAGCAGACTTGTCTATTTTTTAAAAAAAAATATTTATTTCTTTTACTTGTACACCTTTGTTTTTATGTATTTACTTTTACGTGGTGCTGAGGATTGAACCCAGGGCCTCGCACATGCTAGGTGAGCACTCTACCACTGAGCCACAACCCCAGGCCAGACTTGTATATTCTTACAGAGCATCATTCTCTCCTTTCAGCAAGTATGGAATAAATAAACAGTATAATCCGAGAGGCTTGTTTGTTGGATTTTTTGATAGGGCAGCACATGGAATGGTCAAATCAGCCATGTAAACTTGTCTTATTCTTAGGCCCTTGGCAGAGAATTGGCTTGTGCCTGCTGCCTGAGAAGGAGCCACTTGGGTCTGCCTGACACAGGTCCCTCCCAAGATATAGAACAATGTCCCTGAAAACTCTGCTGTCCCCTTTGAAGTCAACCCTTGCCTATATCTGGACCCACAAGAGGAATCACATTTCATTATTTATATCAGCACAGATTCATTTTGCCTATTCTCGAATTTAATTTAAATGGAACCATACAGTGTCCCTGGCTTCTTTGTTTCAGTGAAATGATTGTGGGATTCGTCCATGTTACCGCTCACATGTGTGGAGTTTGTTCCTTTTCATTACAGGCATTTTTGTCTTGCTTCATTGTTTCACCCAGGATAATGGGGACTTCAGGGTGAAATGCTCAAACTGGAAGTAAAGAGGTATTTCTTTTCCTGGACTTCATCCAACTGGAGGGGTGCAGCTGTCATTTTAAGTCCCCCCCCCCAGCAGTTCAACCTGGCAAAGTTGAAGCCCCCTTCTGAGTATCTCCATCATGGCGGGACAGTCCTTTGGTGCCATGAACATTACACGTTGTTGGGAATTGTTTTGCAGAGCCAAAGTCATTTGATTCACAAAACGCCTCCAAATGCTGCTCTGGGGCTCTCCAAATATTCCCAGCACTTCAAATCCAGAGTCATTAATATTGATTTTCAAAGTTAGATGCTTACTACAGTGATTGCAGGGCCTTATGCAACCCTTGAGGTCTGTATCTTTGGAAGAACATTATTTCATGGCAAAGAAGAAAGACAGCTTCGTTTTGAGAGCTCTCCCTCTGTCTGTTAACTTCTCCCATTTCTCTTTAAAGTATTCATTGATGTGTTTGAGGGTAACGAATGGCCTGTACATTCTAACGCAGAAAAGATGGGCAGCTTCTATCTTTCATGGTCTCATCTGTCATGCCCCTCAAGAATAGGCTAACTCCTCCTCTCCCCACCTGCACACTCACACACTATAGTGAATTCCTATGATTTTATGCTGCCTCAACATCCATTCTGTGTAGGGGGCTAACTTTCACACTAGGAACAGGGTTCACAGCCTGGACCTTCCCAGGTCTCCACCTCCTCCCAGTTCCTTGAAATGTTTGATTCAGATAGCTGCTGCCTTGATCAACCACCTCCTGGTGAATACCTCCTATGATACAACCTACTTGACTTACCTCACCGACTGTAACACCCCACGTGGACTGCTCAGATACGCCACAGTGACCACCTCTCAATCACAGTGTGACTTGGTGGACCTTGTGCCTATCTGCTCAATAATACCCTGGACTAGACCCCAATAAAGCCTTTGGGCATGGGTCTGTCTCCTTCTCTCTCTTTCTTCCTATCCCCACCTGCTGGTTAAGCAGGCATGTTCTGGATGGCTCCCCTTTCCCCTCAGCCTCTCGAGGCACCTGTCCTCTTCTGTGGGATCTGTGAGTAATAAACTCCTTCTGGTATTTCCCATGTTCTGCTATGCTTCCTCCTTCGTGTCTGACCCCAGCAGCACACGTGCACCTGACCTTTTCCTTGGTTAATACTTAGTACTAACTACTCCCTAGGCAGGGAGTAGCTATCTTGGTAGGAATAAAGTAGACACAAGTCAAAAACAGCCACCAGGATATCTCCGAGCATAAACAGATTTCCTGTGACAAGGACACCTGGTCATGGTCGGAGAATTAGGAATTAGGTTGTCTGTCAGCATAAACAAGCACTCCAACCCCCTTGATTAAACCCATCAGGACAAAGAAGAGAGACCTTAAGACCTTAAGACCATATACACCCCTCCTTACCTCTCTCTTTCCAAGAAAGGGTACCAAGGTGTTAAGTCTCTCTGATGGATGGCCATGGTCATCAACAATGATGGTCATAGTCGCACTGCTGTTGAAGGGACTCGGAGAATTGTATCCATTAGTGAATAGATGTACTACTCCATGATCACTTCTCTCAGAAACTGTAAAAATTGATTTGATTGAGCTATTTTCATAGTTTCTAAAACTTGGAAAGCTGTCACTCAACACAATCTCCGGCCATTGATTCAATGAACGTCAGACATGAGATACAATTTCTCCCTTGATATCAGCAAGTGATAAGGGGCTGAGAATGTAAACTCTTTTCAGTTAGCCTAGAAGTTTCATAAAGGCTGTTGTCTTGTCCACTTGGACAAGGGTCAGAAGAATGCACTAGAGGCAGTGATTCAAGTAACCATATGACCTAGAGTAGCCCTGACCAAGAGAAAAATAATTCAAGTCATATGGATGATTTGGAATGTCCTAGTAATCATATTGATAAAAAAAGTGAAAAGAAATCAGTAGAGATCATTTCACTAAATTATCTTATTTAACCTTTATCCAAATATTACTATTTTAATAGGTAAATCAACATTTAGGGTTTTTTTATGTCTGCTATAAGAAATTATCAAATTCTGGAGACTAGAAGATGGACTTATGGGAGAAGCATTATTCAGTCAATGTATTATCAATGAGATGTTCAAATTTTTTTCATACTGATTTCAACATTTTCAAAATTCAGTGTGTGGTTTGCACTTAGAGCACATCTTAGTTCTGACTGGCCACCTTTCAACTGCTCAGTAACCCCATTGTAGCTAGTGGCTACCAAACTGGAAGAGAAGTCTAAAGCAAGGGTTTGCCACTTGGATGCACTTTGGAATCTTCTGGAGAGAATTTTTAAATCCTGATTTTTAGCCTACATGGCATTCCGAAGAACTCAGAGCCTAGGCATTGGGATTTCTTTAAAATTCCTCAGATAATTCAAATGTGTAGTCTCAAGACTGAGAACTCTGATGTAGGGCAAGAATAAATCTTATTCCTCTATCCTATTGAAAAATTACCCCCTTAAGAACCAGAGCTATTTCCCTGATGTCAAAGATTTAGAATTAGTGGTTGTGCTAACTTAAGCATTTAAATACCAAGTCTGCATGTGTGTGTGTGTGTGTGTGTGTGTGCATACAAATGTGCAAGCACTTAGCTTTCAGCATCTGAAAACATAGCACTCAGATTGACTTATGAAACCTCTGATTGGCTCTGAGACCATTCACTCATATTCATTTGTTCACCAGATATTCACTGAAAGCCTGCTGTGTACCAGGAAGTATGTCATTTCATCCAGGCACCGTCTACATATAGTTGGTGAGAGAAGCGGCTATGAAAGAATTATAAGGTCAAATTTTTCAGTGGGGTGCCTCCTGACTCTTCTGGGAACCCAGACTGCACACACATGCATACACACACACACACACACACACACACACACACGAGTTTGACAACACAGCAGAAGTATTCCTGGAGTTAGAGCCAGGCAAATCCACTGTATTCCTGGAAAAACAACTCAGGATGGACTCAAAGAGAAACTATAAAACCTTAACAGGGACTCTGAAGCTACATCCAAATGGTAAAATTGCCCCTGACCCCAAAACATCACACTCCCTTGAAGCTGCCTGAAAACTTTCTCTTATCTCTGTTTGCTTTCTTTTCTGCCTCTCCTTTGCTCTCCTCTGTATTTCAGGGTCTCCCCTCTTTCTTAGGAGATGGTGTTCTATGGCCTGCAATGCCTGCGTTCTGCTCTCCAACTTTCTTAGGTAACTATTATGATTGTTTTCCACACTCTCTGACTCGCTGTCAATTGTCTTCTCTTCCCATTCAGTACAAATTTCAACAGATGCTACCAGGATGCTCTTTCCAGATAGAAAATTCCTCCCCCATTGATTAAATGTTCCTTATGTCCCACAGTTTGTACCTTCCTTTCCTATCTTCTTGCCTTCCCCAACCATGGCTATGTCCTGTCCTTTGGACAATGAGGCAACTATTTCCTGATGTGACTCTGTGCCCTGCTCAGCTTGAATTCCTCCCCTTCACACCAGAAGTAGATATTCTACCCACACTTCATGGTTTTTCTCAAAAGTGTCCCATAATCCTCCCTGTCTTCCCTGAGAACAGGATAGGTGTGGTGTCTTTGTCTGTGTGTTGATCTCAGTATTAGTTAGGTTTCTCAAAAAAAAAAAAAAGAACCAATCACCTTGCTATTAGGGGACTTGCTTTAGGACCCCCTACAATTCCCCAAATCTGAGAATTCTCAAGTGTCTTATGTAAAACAGCATTGTATTTACATATAACCCTCATATGCACATACCCCTGATAAACTTTAAATCATCTCTGTATTACTTATCTAATACAAAGTAATAGCTATGTAAATAGTTCTTATACTGCATTGTTTAGGGGGAAATACCAAAGGGAAAAAGTCTCTTATGTTCATTACAAGTGCAATATTTTTCTAATATTTTCCATCGAAGGTTGGTTAAATTTTTACATGTAGAACACAGAGCTATGAAAGGCCAGTTGTCTATAGCTAGGGATTTATTTCAAGGAATTGGCTCACAGAATTACAGAGGTTGGCAAGTCAAAAAATCTACAGAATAGACAAGAAGCTGGAAACTCAGCAAAGAGCCACTGTTGGAGTTCAAGCCTGGAGTCTGTCTGCTGGCAGAATCTGCATTTCTTCCTGAGAAGCCGGTCTTTTGTCCTCTGGAGACCTTCAGCTGATTGGATGAGATTTACAGAATGGAGGGCAATCGGCTTTGCTCAAAGTCTACTGATTCTAGAGTGAGTCTCATCCACGGGGTTGGGAGAGACGTCTTCACAGAACGTTCTTAATGTTTGAGCACACATCTGGGAACCAGGGCCCAGTCAGGATGACACTATTTAAACACTGTGACTCATCATCACTCTAGGCCCCTCCCGCATCCTACACATGTGATGCCATGATGGCTTGTCCAAGGAAGACCTCAGTGAATGGGGACTGAGTCCTGTCCAAACGAAGTATTCACAGAAGCCAGGACTAGCAAAGCAATAGAGCAATACTGTCCCCAGGCTAGATTCCTGCTGCGGTGTCCTACAGAGCTTCTCTTGTCTTTGAGGTCTCCCCGGGTCCTCACTATGTTTCCCTATAAGTATTATTAAAAAAAAAAAAAAGAAAAAACTTCAAATAAGGGCTGAGGTTGTGGCTCAGTGGTAGAGTGCTTGCCTAGCACATGCGAGGCCCTGGGTTTGATCCTCAGCACCACATAAAAATATATTGAGTCCAACTACAACTAAAAAAATAAATATTAAAAAACAAAATTTCAAATAAAAGTAATCATCTGTATTCCAGATAGGGGCAGTGGGGGCACACCTGTAATACCTCAGGCTCAGGAGGCTGAGGCAGGAGGATTGAGAGTTCAAAGCCAGCTTCAGCAACTTAGGGAGACCCTAAGCAATTCAGGGAGACTCTGTCTCTAAATAAAATAAATAAAAAGGGCTGGGGATGTGGCTCAGTGGTTAAGTGTCCCTGGGTTCAATCCCCAGTACCAATAATAATGATCTTCTTAAAATTAGGGAAAATCTCAAACCACAACTTACAGGCTCCACAATGGGCAAATATGCTCTTGCTCATGCAAGACCATGAAGACTAACAGGGAACCACAAATCTGCAGCTGGTTTCTAACCTGGGAACTTCTCCAGGGCTGAATAGCCCCTCTTGACTTCCCATGGAGCATACGTAAGGCCAGGGCAGTACCTATGAGCAGACTCAAGGATGCAGGGCTCACGAGGAGAAGGGAACAAGGAGCGAAGGGAGCCCACCCCCATCACATTCCGATACTTCTGATCTGCTGGGCAGAGCTAAATAGGCAGTTGGCCTGCTGTCTAGAAAGCTCTAGGGGACTGTGTGAAGGACAGGCAGAACGGCAAACCCTGCCAGACCTCCCCATGGCTGAATGCCTCCTTACTGGAACACACAGGAGTTCAGAGAGGTCCATTTCCTCTTTTCTTTTCCACCAAGACCCATATGGTTTCATAATGGCATTTTAAGCTAGCTGTTAATGTGGGTAATGTAGTTTGGGAAAAAGCAAAAAGGTCCAATTATAAGAATCAATATATTGTGTGAAGGGAGAAACAAAAGCCTCTATTAAATATGAAGCAGGGCCTCAATTCCAGCCCAGCAAGGCCAAACAAGGAACCCGAAATCATGGCGTGAGACGGATGCGGGTGGAAGATAGGTGAGTATTCTCTGAGTTCATTCACCCTTCTTCCTGTTGAAAATGTTGCCTTGCCTCTGGGGAAATGATATTAGCTGAGCAATCCCAAGCCCAGCTGGCACAGAGCAGAGGATGAGTCCTTAGTAATTATTTATTGAGTTATTGAATAAATGAATGATTTGTTGATGCCGTTTTTTTGAACCAAGACTTTCAAAATATAGCCCCTGACCAGCAGCATCAACAACACCTAGAAACTTCTTCATATGGAAAATTTCCCCAAACCTCTCAGGGTAGGACCCAGAAATATCTGTTCTGATTCTGATTTATGACAAATTTTGAGAACCTCTGCATCAGGCCAAGCCTAGATTTTAGCAGGCAGCCTACCACCCAACAACCACACATTCTTAGTACTACAGAGATAAAAATGTGATGTGACACATGCCCTGCTCTCAGCCTTTTGTGAACACATCTCTGACCTAGTGGCCCCTACAGGGTACAATCAGAAAACTTCATTCTACCCTACACAGTCCCTTTAATGATAGACCCAGCTGTGGGATAAGGTCTCCCTAGCTCCTGGATGAAATCCCCTCAAGACTCATCACTGACTCAGGCCCTCCATGGTAATGAAAATATTTTGATCTATTTTCGTTATAGGGACAGTTGCCATCCAGGAATTCAAAGAGCTAGCTGTGTATCAAAATTACTTACCACTGGATTTGCCTTGCTTCAGACAAGTCAATGAGGAAGGGTGGGCATAATCCCCTTGTTCTTGTCGCCAGCCAAGCTCCTCTGTTCCCCTCCATCTCATCCCCGCCATCTTGTTTATCCAAGGTAAGAAGGTGGGCAGGAAAGAGGGAGTGAGAAGGAAAGAGTATGAGAAGAGTTAGAGAGGTCTTACTTGACTAGGGTACATATGAGGGGCACCACCATGGGATCCTCCAAGTTCAGCCTCCTTTGTATGGGTTATGCTTGACCATTCATTATGTTTTCCCCAGCACCTAGTAACTGTTAGCACTTTGGGTCTTTTTCCCTTCCTTTTGGTCCATCTCACCACTGAAGGTCATTCTCTTGACTCTACTCAAAGAATCACCTTTAGACTAGTACCATGCACTCTGAGTCCCTGGGGAAAGCATGCACTTTGGGCCACCATCTCTGAGAGTGAAGTTCACATCCAAACTAGCCACCTTCCCTTATTCCAAAGCCTGGCAGGTGGCACTCAGCACAGTCTTTCACCATCTGGAAGTGGAAATAAATACCAACCTCTGAGTCCCATGTACCTCAGGAGACAAACATCAGCTCCCCTGTTTTCTTCAATAACTTTCTCTGAAGGAATCCTCTTGCTAGTTTCTAACCTCCTTCCTTAAATTCCTAGATTTCATCTGTTCAGCCTGGAAGGTGAGTGGTGGATGAATACTGACAAAACTTACTTTCAGAATCTGGGGTTGCTATAATGAAACACCATCACCAGGGTGGCTTAAACAACATAAATTTATTTCTCATAGTCCGGAGATCAGAAAATCCAAGATCCAGGTGGTAGCATATTCAGAGTTTGAAGGACTCACTTCCTGGTTCAGATACAGTTGTCTTCTTGATGCCTCCTCCATTGGCTGAGGTAAGAAGCAAGCTCTCTAAGGACTCTTATCAGGCCCCTAATCATACTCCTGAGGAATCCACCTTCATGACCTTATCTCATTCTAATCACTTCCTGTGATGGTTAATCTCAAGTGTCAACTTGAATAGATGGAGTTGTTTAGAAAATTGGTGAAGCATTTAGTCGGGTGTTATCTATCAGGGTTGTTTTCACAAAAGAGAAATGTGTGAATTGGTAAACTAAGTGGGCAGGCTCTGTCTAATCAGCTGGTGGCTGAATGAAACCAGAAAACAGAAGGGGAATGAATGCTCTCTCTCTTTTCTGTGGCTCTTCCTTCTTAAGCAGGTAAGAAGCTTCCCTTGGACTTTAGCCTCCAGATTCTGGACTTACACCAGCAACCAACTTATAGATCTCAGACCTCTGACCTCAAGCTGGGGGCTACACCATTGGCCTCTGGCTTCTTGGATGGAGCCACACTACTGACAATTCTGACTCTCCAGCTTGCAGAAAACCACCATGGACTGTCCAGCCTCTGTGGTCATGTTAGTCAGCTCTCTGTAACTATAAAAAAAATACCTGAGATACTCAACTTGAAAGGGGAAAAGGTTTATTTTGGCTTATAGTCTCAGAAATTTTAGTCCATGGTTGAGTGGTCCTGTGATAAGTAGGACTGTGGTAAAGCGATACATTATGGTGGAAGTATACGATAGAGTAATGCTGCTTACCTCATGGAAGCCTGGAAGAAAGAGGAAGAGGGGGTGATCCCAAAATCCCCTTCAAGGACACACCCCCAATGACCTAACTTCCTCCCACTAGGTCCCACCTCTTAAAGGTTCCACCACCTGCCAATAGCACCACAAGCTGGTGACCAAGTCTTTAACATATAGAACTTTGGAAGATACTTACTCAAATCATAGCAGTGATCACTGAAGCCAGATATACTCATTCATATATATTTTCTATTTATTTTGTTTCTCTGGAGAATCCTAATATACTTCCCAAAGTGTCTACCTTCCAGTGCCATCACATTAGGGAAATTCAACATGGGAAAGTTGAGGGAATGCAAGCATTCATTCCACTACAGACATTCTCATGCCTCACTTTGAAATGTGCAGTTGGTTGGCATCCAGGCCTGTGGGATCCCAGAAATTGAGACCGTTCTGTTTTAGCATCCTTGTATATTATACACATAAATAACTAATATTTATTTGGTGCTTCACAGTTTAATAAAATACCCCCTGAAGTGATAAGATATGTAATGGCTTTAGAGGAAATTGATAAGATCCATAGGAAACAAAGAGAAATGTTTCAAGTTTAGAATTTTAAAGAGAGAGGGATCACTTTCATCTGGGGGGATCAGGTTGCCACTAATAGCTATTTGTAGCACTACAGGATTTTATTCAAACTCACCAGGAAACACCCTCTCCCCAAAACTTCAACAAAAGATCTTCCAGGACAGCTCAGCTACTCTGACCACTGCTCCTCCTCCTCCTCCTCCTGCCTCTCTCTCTCTCTCTCTCTCTCTCTCTCTCTCTCTCTCTCTCTCTCCCCCATATTCCTGCCCCCTCCTTCCATCTTGCCTTTAATAGGTCCCCAAATTTGGAACTTACCCAAGGTCCTATTTGAAACCCTTTTAAAACACCTGCTACCAAACCATAGCTTTGGGGAATCCATACTGAGTTAAAGAGGGGTCTCTCTGTACTGTCTTGAGTTCCTGCTTCAAAAAATAGAGAGATACAGAAGCAATGAAGCCATATCATGGTCCCCAACTGGGAACTGTCCACACATGGCCAGTGGGCACACCATTACCTCTGGCCTCCTTGGCCCTGAACAAACCTCAGACCCAGTAAGGTCCACACTCCAGCAGAACAGAAAATACTAGTGCTAAGGTTTGAATCCGTGTGTCTTCTCCAAACTTCATGTTGAAATGTAATGGCCAGTGTAACAGTATTAAGATGGGACCTTCAGGAAATAGTTAAGTCATGATGTGGTGTCCTTGTGAATGGGATGAGATGCTCTTATTCAAGGCTTGATGAAGGGACTTTGTCCCTTTGCCCTTCCACCTTCTGCCATGTGAGGACACAGTGCTCAAGGCACTATCTTGAGACCAGAATAGACAACAAACTTCCTGGTGCCTTAATCTTGAACTTCCCATCTTCCAGAACTGTGAGAAATAAGGTCCAGTTCTTTATAAATTTCCCAGTCTGTGGTCTTTTGTTACAGCAGCACTAATAAACTAAGACACCTGGGGATGTAAAATCTGTTCCCAAGACCTCACCTCTTCTCTGTCCCATCCAGAGAGCACTGCTAATTGCTTCATTAATTACGTTCAGATAAAATTTATGACTCCGCCAGAATCCAGAAGACCCTGGTGATGTGGACCCTGAAGAAATTGATCTGCCCTTCTGCACTGCAGGTGTCTCCGTGGCAAACCCATCTCAAACGTGCCAGGATTCTGTGATCTACCATTCAGCATACCTGAATGTGGCTACATCATTTGTTAAATAATCCCGCTTTCCCTCAGTAATTTCCAATACCCTCGTTGCTCTTAAATTCCCAGATATTTGGGGATTTCCCAGATATTTGGGCCAGTTTATAAATTCTTTACTCTCCCACATGATTTGCCCAAGTCTGTGTCATTTTTACCAGATGGCTCATTTTCATCATTAGAAGCATACATTCACGCATTGCTTAGTGACCACTGGTATCTATTCTCAGAAATGTGTTGTTGGCCAGTTTTATCTTTGCATGAACACCTTAGAATGTACTGACACAAAGGTAGATGGTATGTTCTACTACACACTGAGGTCATGTGTATACCATATGACCTCAGTGTGTGTATATATATATATATATGGATGTGGTCAGTCTACGGCTTCTAAGGCCTCGGTGAACAAAAAGCACAAGATCAAATCGAGCACAAGAGAAAAGGATTCCATCAAGAGACACAGTAAACACAAGACCAAGTACAAAGTGTAAATGCTAAACTTTTAAATGGCAGGCAGCATAGTAGGACTGTTGACACCAGCATCATCACAAATTATGAGTTATTTGTTGTATTACTGGCAATGGATGTATGATCCATTGCATCTCTATGATCTTAGCATAGGATGATGGGAATTTTCAGCTAACTCATAATTTCAGGGGACAACCATGGTATACAAGGTCTGTCACTGATCCAATAGCTGTTGTGAAGCATCTTCATCTCTCAAACTTCCCTTCTTCAGTTTCTGCTGCTTCTGCTTTTGCTTTAACTGCTACACTACCGTTTCCCTTTTTTTTTTTTTGAGAGAGAGAGAGAGAGAGAGAATTTATTTATTTATTTTTTAGGTTTTCGGCGGACACAACATCTTTGTTGGTATGTGGTGCTGAGGATCGAACCTGGGCCGCACGCATGCCAGGCGAGTGCGCTACCGCTTGAGTCATATCCCCAGCCCCCATTTCCTTTTTTAAAATTGTTTTTTTTTCCTTTACTGTTTTCTATAAATTTTTTGATAAGTATATAGAGTTCCATGAAAATTTTTATTAGAATATTTTTAATGATAAGTATGATTCTTATTGGAATTATTGATTTTTATAAGTTGGAGGACAGCTGGGTATGGTGGCCCACAGCTGTAATCCCAGTGGCCACTTCAAAGTCAGCCTCAGCAACTTAGCTAGACCCTAAGCAACTTGGCAAAACCCTGTCTCAAAGGAAAGAGGGTTGGGGATGTGGCTCAGTGGTTAAGTGCCCCTGCGTTTGATCCTTGGTACAAAAAAAAAAAAAAAAACTATAAATTGGAGGAAAATTAGAATCATGGCAATCTCTTCTCATCTTGGGAATATGGTATGATTCAACATTTATTTGCATCATCCTTACAGGTCTTACAGTAAAGAGATTTGATTTTCTCTATAATGGTGTCACTTTTGTAGTTGTATTCCTGATATACTTACAGTTTGGGATAGTATCAGTACATATTATCCTTTTTAGTATAATATAGTCAACCATTGTGGTATTACTATTTAAGAATATTCTCAATTTATGTATGTTGATCTGTATCCAACAATTGTTCAATATAATCAGTTCCAATGGGTCACATGTAGAACTTCTTGAATTTTCTACATGGACGTTCATATCATCTAAAAATAATAATAATAATAATTCTTTTCTCCTTTTCCATCACTTCTCTGCTGATATGCTGTGTCTGTCTCATTGCTTTGTCAAAGGGCTTCAGTATGATGTCCAGTAGAAGCAGTGACCACAGATACCTGCATTTTTTTAATGGAGTCCAACAGCTGAATTTTAGTCAATGCTTTTCCTACCCCTTTAAAGATGATCAGATGATTTCATCTCTAAGCTGGTCATAAGGTTGATTGCATTAGTAGATGTGTTATGTTAGACCACTAATGTTAGCTCATTGGTCTATCCTTGATTTGGAGTGCTATTATTTTATGTAAAATTTTCCCCTCTACATTGATCAGCAAGAACTGCATATAATTTTCCTTGTTCATAGTGCTCTTGACCAATTTTTGTAACAATATTATATCAGCCTCATAAAAGGAATTGGAGAGATTGCCTTCTATTTTATGCCCTGAAACACATTATATAAGACAAGAATTATTAGTTCCTTAGCATTTTATGGGAATATCTAATGAAATAATTTAGGCCAGAGTTTTTACGGGATAATCTTTTTATTATCCATTCAACTTTTTTCATGTAATAGACCGATATGATTTAAGATTTTCTATATCTCTTTGAGTAGGTTTGGAGATTTCTATTTTCTAGAAAACCATTTATTCCACCAAGTTTTCAAATTTATTGGATAGATTATCTTGTGATTTTTAAAAAAATCTTTGTAGTTAGAGCTTTTTAGTTTTAGCCACTTTTGGTGACTTTACTAATTTTACAGCTGAACTTCTTATATTAAGATTTTTTTCCTTCAAAGAAATAATTTTGGGGAGAGTTGGTCTTCTTTGGGGTTAATTTTCTATTTCTTTAATTTCTGCTCTCTTTGTTATTTTATTCTTTGAACTTACACTCTTCTTATTTTTCTAACTCCTTGAATTGTATGTTTAACTTGTAGTGTTTTGGCCCTTTTTTTAACTATATGCATTTTAGGATATGATTTTTCTCTACATATAATTTATAACCTCAAAGTTTTGATATATAGAGATTGTATTGTCATTAATTTCTAAACATTTTCTGGTTTCCATGGTGACTTCTATTGACTCGAATCATTTAAGGGTGTGTTTTTTATTGTCTATATGTAAATTTCTAGTTCTATTGCATTCAGATGACAGAATGTTGATATCAACAGAGAATCTGCATATCAATTTCTTAGAATTTTTGAAACTTGCTTTATGGCTTATTAAATACCCAGATTTATTGTAAATATTTTATGTAAATGCTTAAAAGAATATAAATTTTCTATATGTTGGATATATGATTCTGTGTATGTAATTCAAATCTTTCAAGCATTTATCATTTAAAAACATGACCTGACAGTTTCTAAAGAAAGGCACTGGAATTTTCCACAAATATGTGGATTTGTATAGATATTCCTATAACTATATTAATGTTTCATTTATACATTTTAGTGGTATTTGTTAATTTCATACAAGTTCAGGATTAGCCTGTTCTCTGGTGAATTATTCCTTTTGGCTTTGAATAATGGCTTTGTCTTATATAATGCTTTTTTCTTTAAAATCAACTTTGCCTGAGATAATATTTCTGAACCAACTTTCTTTGAGTTAACATTTATCTGAGATAGTTTCCACACTTTATTTTTCAATATTTCTCTCATAGGGTTTTATGTACATGTATCTTATGAACAACACGTTATTGGATATAGTAGGATTTACTTAATCTATTCTAAGAGTATTTCATTGAAATAGATTTTATTTAGTTCTACATTTTTGTAGTTCTTACTTAATTTTACCTACTCCTATTATTTTATTTTGTGTTTTTCTACTTAACCATGTTTTTAAAATTTTTTGCTCATTATTCTCTTCTACTCTTCCTTTTCTTTATACCTTACCTATTTTCCCTCTGCTAAGTTGGAAGTTATGTCTTCTGTTTTATTATTGTAGTGTTTTCATATTAAATATGTAATTGTTTTAAAACAGGGGGCTGGAGTTACTATTTACACCTTCTTCCTGAACAATCCAAGGAACCTAGAACATTTTAAATCTGGTTGTGGTTAACCCCTCCCTTCCATCTTTCCTATTTTGTTTTCATTTTTAGTTTCATGTTCCTTTTATTACCCTACATACTCATCTTACTATTATGACTACTTTTATTGCCAGTGTGGTGGAGATAGTCTTTATCTAACCTTACGCACTCCAATTTCTCAACTCACCATTGATTTTATATGCCACTCCTTACTATTGAATTCAGTTTTGTTCCTCTGAATCAGTTCATTTTGTGGAGATCCATGTTTGTAAATATCTCATTTTGAGTCTGAAAATATCTTTTTTTTAATAAACACACTTCAGTGGTTGTTTTTCTTGTAGACAGAATTCTGAGTTGACTTTTATTTCCCTTTGGCCTTTATAACATACTATTCCATTGGCTTCAAACTTCTATTGTCCTGTTGAAAAGTCTGTTGAAAGTCTCCTATTTTTCTCTTGTAGTTAACTTTCTCTGATGTTTTAAGATTTTTCTCCTTGATCTTAATACTACTACAAAATTTCACTACAGTGTTCCTATGATGAACTCATTTTTATTTAGCTTACATGTGATTCTGAATTTCTTCAATATGAGGCTAATCATTCTTGAATTCTGATAAAATCTTCTACCTAATTACAATGTATGCCTTATTCTATGTATTCTTCTAGAATCCCAACCAGATACACTGTATCTTTTCTTTTATTCTTCATACTATTAATTTTGTCTTCATGTCTTCCAGCTTTTCATTTTTTTTTTGCTTCATCCTGGGTAATTTTTAGCAATATCACCCATGTTATTATAACTATATCTTTTCAATCTTATGTCTTGAATAAGTACCTTTTCAAATATTTTTGTTCTTTTCTTAGGACATCAATTGCTTTTCAGGTCTTTTATTACTTAACACACATTTAATTTTTATTCTTTTCAGATGATCTATTATCTTAAATTCTTGGGGAATCTAACCCTTCTCTCATTGTCTTCTGATTATGGCTTGTTACTTCCTCATCAATTGTGTGTTTTTATGTGGGTCAATTTTAATTTAAGCTTCTATTGTTTGTTCATTTGTTTTCTGTGAGAATGTTCTGTGACCCGGGTTATGGCTGCACTTATCCAGAGTGAACATGGGTTTGGTCACATTACTCTAGGCATATCAGCATCCCAGGATGAATGTTATATTAATATTTCTTGATTTTTCTTGAGGTTCTGACTGCAGTTGTGATGAAATTGGAACCCCAAACTTCTGTGATGTTCAAGTTTGGGTTTTGAACACCTCAGAAGAGACCTGGTTTTTTTTCTATTCAAAACCTAGAGATAAGGACCAACTTTATTTTCCCATTCTGATTCACTTTTTCACTGAGTTTTCAGCCTTTCAAAAGTTCTACCATTATCTCAGGGCTATGCAGTTGCAAACGTCTATCTCATACAGAATCCAGGCTTCAAGCTCTGTTCCTATATGGACAATAACACTCAAACTTCTAAATTAACAAAACCAACATAGGATCCTCCTCCCCAGGACATCACAGAACCTGTTCACACCCATATCACTCTGAGCTTTCAATGTCTTCTCTATTCTGTCACTGAAGATTTCTTTATCCTTTTGGAGATATTCTCTCTAATTTATAAGGTCATTTATTTGTTACTTTTTCATCTACTTATCACCACTTGTATCAGAAAGGCTTCAGACTGCCTTGGCTCATCAGACCACCAAATACAGATTTTGTTCAATGGTGCCTTCTTAGGCTTAACCATCTGTAAAAACTGTATCATGGTAAAATTAAGAATTAAATAGAGATCCACTATTATCATGTATTTAAAAATAAATTTTAAAAAAAGGATTACACAGAGAAACTTTTTCACTCATAGTTTCTTACCAATCATTGATTGTTTACAATAAAACCACACAGACTTGTGGGGAAGCAACAGGTACATCTCTCATTGACAATTGATTCCAAATTAGTATCCTTTAGGACTAATATCAGTGATCATTTGAGTCAAACTTCTGATATAAAGTTCCTAAGGAGGTAGTAACATAATAAAAACATTTGGAGGAAAATGATGTCCTCAATATCAGATGTGAATTAGCAGTAAACATTTAGAAGTATGTTGTTATAATTTTGGTAATTAAAAGTTAGAAAAGAAAAAATAGAAATGTCACTATGACAGGGAGGTGTAAGAGATGATGCCTAGGGATTTGGAAAGATGCACGTTTACATTTCCATGTTAAAATGTGGCAGATGGGACCACATCTTTCTTTGAAACTCCCTTATCATATTCAGTCATGCACTGCATAAGGATATTTGGGTCCACAATGAGCCACATACATTGTGGTGGTACCATATGTTTATAATGGAGCTGAAATTTTCTTATAGTCATCATTTTACAGTAAAAAAAAAAGTTTACTGTGTCATACTGACAGTTCATACATCTCCTGTTCATTGTATCTCCTATTTGCTTTAAGAGGTCATGTCAAGTTATTGCCCTAGACCACCTAGGTCTGTGTAATTATGTAATGTTCACATAACAACTAATTTATCATTGTCACTTTTCACAGAACACTGTCCTATCAAGTAATTCACGACTGTACTAGGTATTAGGTACTGTACATAGTTGTCCTCCATGACAATCACATTCTTGTCTGCATACACTTTCAAACCTAATTAAAATAAATCCCAGGTACCATTAAACAACAGCTTTAAACACCATATGTAGACACATATTTTTACAAGTATGTTTTTGTCCAATTTTTGGTTATTTGATTAGAAAAGACTCCTAGAAGTACAATTTTTGGATAAGGTACAAAAATACAACTAACACATTTTATTTCATTGCCTAGTTGCCCTATGGAAATTTGTGTTACGTTAAACTTTCACAGTAATGACGAATGGTGTCATTCCTCCATGATCATGCCCTTTCACTGAGAGACAAGAACATATGCAACTGAAGTGCCATGAGAAAACAGAGTTTGATAGCCAGTACACATTACTTATATTTAAAAAATATGTTTTCCCTACATAAAAATCAATGCATTCAGAATGCATTGAAAGTATTGAAAGGTGAAATCATTTATAATTTAACAACCCAGGTATACCTGCTGTTAATGTTTGGGTTTCTGTCTTTCAGATGAATGTTTTATCCCTTGCTTATATTTATACAAAAATGCTGACATTCTATTAAAAAACACAAATGCACAAAATTGTAAATAAGTAAATGTAAAGCCCAGGTATGGAGGACATTAAAAATTATGATAGAGCAAATGTATACTATCATGTTTAATACATTAAATTCACAACAAGATTGCCCCATCTATGCAAAAATAAAAGCTTCCAAAGTCGCTCATGAGATTGCAGCTGGCAATGCCTTCTATATCCTCACTTAGTATTTAATGAATGTTTGTTGCAATGGGGATCATGAAGATAATGATAATTTTCAACTCTTTCTGTCCAAACCTGCTCAAAACCCAAAATAATTCCTTCCTCATCTATGATTATTTTATAAAAATATTGTATATCCTGTTTTCCTTGATCCCTACTGGCCCAAACTCTGTCAAATCAAATCCACTCGTCTCACCAGTCCAATATATAAAAAGCCTGGATATCACTTCTACCCTCACGACAAGGAAAAAAAAAAAAACCTGAACAAACCAAAGAATCAAGAACTCTTCTTAGATCCACCAGAGAATAGAGGTCCCAGAGCAAACTGCTGTCCTGAAAACTGGAAAAAAATCACAGCTTTTGGATAAGGGAAAGAATTATATCAGACTTCTTTTCAGAAACCAAAAGCAAGAGTGGAGTGTTGAAAGAAAGACCAACAATGCATAGTTCTCTCTCTAGAGAAATTATCCTTCAAAAATGAAAGAGAAATAAAGACTTTCTCAGACCAGCAAACCCAGTGGCCTCCCCAGCATCCCAGACTTGGCCTCGCTGCTCCCTGACTGCCCCACGGGAATATGGGCCATGCTTCCGACACTGACATCCAGGTCTTCTAGGTGCTAGAACTGTGCAGCCTCCAGTTGAACAAGCCAGAAGACAGACTCTCCTGTGTTTAATTGGGCAGAGAGAGAGAAAGAGGGCATCCCACACTGATTCTGAAAGTCCTAAAGGACCTAATGTAATGGATGGACCTTGCTCAAATCCTGACTACCTGCCCCCCGATTAAACTTTTAATTAAAAAATGGACATAAATAATGCCAAGAAAATATAATTCTGTTAGGTGTGAATAAGGGCATTGTGGACATAGAAATCTTTAAAGCTTTTAGAGATTCACATCAATGTTAAGGATCAGGTGGATGATACATGAGATGGAAGCAAAATATTTCAGCAAAGCAAATGAAGGAACGGAAGGAAGCAAATGTTGGAAAATTCTAATGTAAGTTAAGCCTGGATAACAGGTATACAAAGGCTTATTCTATTACTCTATTTTTGTGTATTTTAAACTTTTCATAGTAATTTTCTCTGCTTCCAGTCCCACTGATCCTTCAGGAAGCATTTTAGTTTCCATTTTATCACAGTCAAACAGGTGCTGGGATGGGATGGGGCTGGCTTACCTGGTCTAAGTTCCATTCATTTCTAACCTATATCTAGCCCAATCAAACCCATTACAAAAATAGGACTTTGATAAGCACACTGCTACCGAAACACTGGCTTGCTTTCTTACCATAAACGTTTACTGAAGACTAATTCCTGAGTTGTACAGATTGCTTTTCAGAAAGGTAAAACCAGGTCTATTCTAACCAGTGCAAGTTGCCCTTTCAGCACATGGGGCGGCCATTTGTTTAAAAACTTGTGTAAGTACAAAGCAAGAAAGACAGAACATAACTTGATTAGGTCGTGGGAAAACCAGGTCGAATGCAGTAGAAATAGCCTTACCAGAGGTGCAGACGTGGGGAAAAACAGCTAGTTTCTTTACTTCCATCATCAGAATTCATTCACTTAGCAAATATGTATTTGCCCAGCGCCTCTATCTTTAAATGGATGTCAATGGTGTTAATAGCTACGGATATTACTAGCAAATTTAGCCTTTCTTTCTTATAAAGTAAGAAGAAACGAAGTGGAGCCACTTTAAAAAAAACAAAAACAAAAACAAAAAGGACTTCCAGTAGCGTGAAAATTATCCTTCTGTGAACCTTCCGGAATCTCTTAGAGGTTAGTCTTCATTTTTCCCTCCTCCTAGACTTTCCCACTACACTCTGACCAATGAAATTTTAACGATATCAAGAGCAATGACCTCCAACATTTTCCTTTATCCCGTTACGCTTTCAGAAAGTGTCACCGTTTAAATCCCTCTTTTCCGGCAGTATCCTCTAATGGGAATTAATAAGCCCTTCCAGAAGAATTTTTTTTAAAGCAAGCTCCCCTTTAATAAAGACAGAGCAAGCCACATTCACTTGAAGGTGGGCTGAAATTCCAAAGATTTCAATAGTTACAATTCCATGCTCCTTAAATCCCAGGGTTTACCACGAGGACGATGCCTGTTCCAGGTTAATTGGAGAGAGAGGCGGTTCCCCTTCCGCACTCGCTGCAGCACAATTACCCCTGCACTGCAAAGCCTCCTTGCTCCGCCTTAGGTAGAAGAGGCGCATTTATCAGCTCTAACGAACTGCTTTGCTGTGTTTAATATCCGGGTTGTCCACCTTGCTTGGTGCACTTGGACGTGAAGGATTAGAAAGGAGGGACATGGAGCAACCGTCTGCAAGACATAGAGCGCGAGCAAAGGCAGGAAGGGTTCCTCCCTTTGCTTAGTCTTAGGAGGATGTTTTCCAGGGGGTCCCTTGAAATAAACGCCGTGCGTGGGGAAGCTCTGCAGAACCTGGGCGAGCAGGGCAGGTTTTCAGCACTGAGCACCGGCAGGCGCCTGGGGAGGCGAACGCTCAGCTTGGAACACAGAGAACTTCCCGCCCAGGCGCCGCCTGCTCTCCTTCCCAGGCTACTCCAGCTGGGGGCTTTGAGGGCAGGCACAGCAGAAAAGCAGCCTAAAATCAGAATCCTTTATTCTGGTGTTTGAGGTATCAAAGTAATTTCCAAGAAATTTTATACTCTCCTGTGGTGGTGGTGGGGGGGTGCATAAATGCAGTAATCCATATCCTTAAAAGCCAGAATTAGGAAAAAGAATGTTGCTTTTAAAAAACAAATCCCTCCGGTTCTGACTTGACACGTGTTTTTATATGGGTGGGCAAATATTCAACACTGTGCCATTGTTTCACATGCAAATGCTCTACCACATGTGTTGCCTAGGCAAGCCATGTTTTCACACATAAACTTATCTCTCATCCTTTGGGAAGAAGAAAAGGTAAACTTTCAGAGGATTATTAAATATGCAAATCACTATATTTCCTTATAGTAATAGTGTTGTTATATAGGACATATTTAATAATATATACTATACTGATAAATATATGCATAAGGACAGAGATACAGTGCCCTCTACTGGATCAAATTGAATGTAATTAACCTCTTCCTTGAAATAGTTAATTAACTTTCCTTCAAAGTGGCTAACAAGGCTAAAATACAAGCCTTAATGTCAGGTGATTCTTCACATTGGGTGATTCTTCTCAGGCTTATACTAGCAGCAAGCAAAACATCCTTTCACACATAATTTGTCTTCATACTGCCTGTTCACTGGACTTGTTTTCTGATCATTCATGTTCCAAGAGAATATTAAAATTTACTCCATAGGTGCCCTAGTATTGCTATCTGTGATACTTAGAGAACACTGCACAACATAAAGTAAAGGGAAAATTGACTAATTTATTTGTTCCCTATAAGCCATAGTCCAGATTCTGCAGTTCTCAAACTAAACACCAACTTCCTTTATTGTGTGCTGTTTGGACTAATCAGATGTAATTTTTAAAAACAGACAATATCCATGTTCAAAAAGTTGGATGATTCAACACATTATGAAAGTTGCAAAGCATTGGTTCAAAGGCAACAATATAGAGATGAAATCATCTCTATACACAATGCATAAGTCATCACCTTGAATAATTTGTTCTAAGTACTACAACAACTCCATAGAAATACACATTTACTTCCAAATGAGCTAGCAATAAAAGTTCTTATGTAGGTTCTTACTATTTTGGAATGGAAATGAACTCAAATGTCCTGTGATATAGAAAATTATTTACAATGAGAGAAAAGTCAAATTTTCACATAAGAATAGTTTCCCAGACTCCACACACTACAATATAATGTGCGTCTGGCATTGAAGGAGAGCTGGACTCCTGGAAAATATTGGGTCTTCCATTACATGGTAAGCGCCTTCTCTGCAGTGGCCCTGAAAATGTCAGCATTTCCTGTACCTGAAGAGACTCCGTCTTTCCTTTGTCCTGACTTGCATTTCATCTCCAGGCCACTGAGTGCAAAGACCTGCTAAGTTAACCTTCCACAAATTTTCAAAAGCTGGGCAGAACTTGCTATGGAAGTTCACAGCGCAACCAAAATAAAGCCAACGAGGAAATTGATGCTTGTCTCCTTGATGCTTTCATGCATCTTTGAATTTCATTTCAAAGAGAAAGTGTTGGGCTGATTGCAATCCCATCCCAACCTCTGCTGCAAAGAAACTCTAAAGAGATGAACTTATTAGAGTCTGTCAACCTTTCTTGTCGGTAACAAGAAGCCTCCTGGTCCATTCCTGACAGAAGAATCAAGGCTGGAAGGGAGGCTCACTTTCCTGCCCAGGTTTCCTCCAGAGGCTCAGGCCGCAGCCTGGGATATTTTGGCTTTACAAAGCTCACTCCTGTGCAAGGTAGAAGACAGTAGGGAAAGGCTGTGGTGAGGTGCTGCCTAACCAATCACTCTCATGCTGAGTGAAAACAGAAAACCCCTGTGGCTGTGCAGAATCCAGAGTTCAGTGGGTCTGGGAAAAGGCTCAAGAATCTGTTAAAAAAAAAAAAAGCCAACCAGGTGACTTGGGTCCAGGTGGTCTCTGGACCATTCATCAGAAAAACTGCCTGAGTAAGTGAAGATCCATCTATTTAGCCAAATTCCCTGACATCTTAAAAACCTTCCCTTTAGAAGCAGCCATGTTTTAATGAGATCCTCATGGAATAAAAACTCCTTTGTACTGATTTCTGTCCTCACGTAAATCGTATTATAATAAATGTAGCTATGTCTTTGAAATTCAACCAGATGGTGGGATGCAGGACTTCCTGCCAGGATAGACACTCCCAGGACATCTTATGGTCCCAGGCAGGCCCCCTGTCATATTTTTAAAAATTTTATTTATCAGCTCCAGGAACAGGATTTTATGTTTCTCTCTTAAAATGGTCTTCACCTCTTCTTTCTGACCAGTCTTCTCCCTGCAGCACTGCAGAATAAATAATCTCATTACTCTTGCCCACCTCTTCTGTCTCCCAAAGTGCACAAGACATTTTAGGTTTTTCCTTGAGGCTTTATTGCAAGCAATGAAGAAAAGACAAGAGGAAAACAAATATGGACACAGAACTAAAAAGAAATCTCATCGTCTCATATAAAAGTTACTCCCCAAATCCAGTTTTCCTCTTAGTAGCTATTGACCCTGCCACAACAAGATCTATTTTATTTCTTCCCTCCTTATTTCTTTCCTCCCTTCTCTTCCCCCTTTCTTTTTTCTTCCTTCCTCTGTAACTCTAAATAATGTTTTGATTCTGGGTTCTGGTCTCAGGCTTGACAGTGGGAGCCATACACACTCAAAAGTACCTGTATGAGTTATGAAGCACCAAAGAACAGAGGTTGTTACCTGGATCTTCACTCAGGGAAAAGAGCTGACTGGGCAGGTTATGGAGAAAATGAGTTTTCTTCCATATGTCAGTGATGACCTGAAGTTTCAGCTACTTAGGAGGCTGAGGTGGGAGGACCACTTGAGCCCAGGAGTTGGAGGCCAGCCTGAGTAACCCAGAAAGACCCATGCTATGGCTTAGATACATGGTATCCTCCAAAAGCTCATGTGTGAGACAATGCAAGAAGGTTCAGAAGTGAAATGATCGGGTTGTGAGAGCCTTAACCAGTGTATTAACTCACTTGAATGGATGGATTAGCTTGGTGGTAACTGAGAGTAGGTAGGGTGTGGCTGGAGGAGGGGGGTCACAGTGGGTGTGCTTTGGGGTTCACCTTTTGCAGCTGGTGAGCAGAGCTTGCTCTCTGCTTCCTGATGGTTATGTCCCCAACTGTTTTCCTCCAGGGAGCCCTTCTGCCTTGATGATCTGCCTCACCTCATGCACCAAGCAATGGAGTCACCATATGTGGTCTGACACCTCTGAAACCATGAGAACCAGATAAACTTTTCCTCCTCTGAAATTGTTCTTGTCAGGTCTTTTGGTCACAGCAGTGAAAAAAAACTGACTAGAACAACCTGTCTCAAAAATAAATATATTAACAGCCCCCATCCAAAGCCACAGAGAAATCAAACAATATCTCATAATCTGGGAACCTTGTAGTTCAGTAGAGTTGGAACCCAGAAGACACTGGAGAATGTTGGAAATTAGATTGGAATGGTAGACAGGCTCAACTCATTAAGGGCCTCATGGACCACAGCAGTAGTTGCATACAATGATTTAAAATTTCTTCTATTTTTATTTTTGTTTTTATTTAATTTTTTATTTTTCAAAATTTTTTAAAGATTTATTCTGTTCTGTTATACATGACAGCAGAATGAATTTCAATTCATATTACACATATAGTGCACAATTTTTTATATCTCTTTATACAATGTAGAGTCACACCATTTATATCTTCATACATGTACTTAGAATAATGATGTTCATCTCATTCTACTACCTTTCCTACCCCCATGATCCTTCCCTTCCCCACCCTCCCCTTTGCCCTTTCTAAAGTTCATCTATTCCTCCCATGCTCCCCCTCCCATCCCCACTATGAATCAGCCTCCTTATATCAGAGAAAACATTCGGCATTTGGTTTTGGGGATTGGCTAACTTCACTTAACATTATATTCTCTAACTCCATCCATTTACCTGCAAATGCCATAATTCTTTTAATGCTGAGTAACATTCCATTGTGTATATATGCCATATTTTTTAATCCATTCATCTACGAAGGGCATCTAAGTTGTGTCCAGTTTAGCTATTGTGAATTGTGCTGCTATAAACACTGATTGGCCGTGTCCCTGTAGTATGCTGTTTATAAGTCCTTTGGGTATAGACTGAGGAGAATAGCTGGGTCGAATGGTGGTTCCATTCCCAGTTTTCCAAGGAATCTCCATGCTGCTTTCCATATTGGTTGCACCAATTTGCAGTCCCACCAGCAGTGTATGAATGTGCCTTTTTCCCCACATCCTCACCAACACTTATTGTTGTTTGTCTTCATAATAGCTGCCATTCTGACTGGATTGAAATTTTTTTAAATTTTTGCAGTACTGGAGATGGAACTCAGGGTCTCTCACATGCTAGGCGAGCACTGTACCACCGAGCCACACCCCAGACCCTGTAATGGCATTTTATAAACTACAAAGTGGGCAATTTTGTAAACTTAATAATTAAAGTGGGGGGAGGCAGTGAGAGAAAGAGCTAACAATAATTGTACCAGGATAGGAGCTGGCTGGAGCCACCCAATGACCACTCTACCGTAGGGTGTACAGACTGAGGTAACGAAGTCCCTGGCCCAAGTTGTCTTCCTCTTGATGAGATAGTCTTCATCTTTCCCACCCCCACCTACTTTAATGACTCAACCCTGTTTATAGACATACTTCAGGACAAAACTCAGATACTGTACTGTCTTTAGGTTCTTTTTTCCCTCTCAAAGAAAAGCTTGATACCGAGGAAGGACTCCCTGCCCAAGCATGTAGAAATGAAAATGATGGCACCAACTTTTACAGAAGAAGAAAAAAGAGCTTTATTGTAGGTTTAACAAGTAGAAGACAGGAGGCACCTTCAAATCTGTGTTCCCTACTGCTGGGTATCCAAGAATGTAGGCAGCCAGGGTAAGAAAAAATGGAGGAATGGTGGTTATAACCAGGAGTCTTGGTGCAAACGTGTGTACCGGACACTTCCATCTAGGTGGAACTTGTGGCTACTTTATTGGGGTGTTTCCAGACACTCATTCATTCTGGTCTGTCCTGCAGCTACTGATGGCATCTGTCTTCTCATCTAAATCTGCAAGTCCCTGTTCTAATTCCCCAGGTTCACTGATTCATCAAAAGCTTTTGTTTCCACCAGGCTCTCAAGGTCAATTTAGATCATGTACTAGGGTTCTGCACCTGAACCCTGAAAAACAACAAGACCATTTTTTAAGCACAGGAAAGTTACTGTTTTATGGTTTGGTTTCAAGCTTTAAGCATTTCTTTGATTTAAAAAAAATAGTACTTTGTAAAAGGAAGGACAGCATCTTGCAGATACACAATGATAACTGACCTCAATGCCACTGATTTAATTCATCCTATTATTTTTAATTCTTCAATAATAAACAATAAAGAGGATTGAGCCCCTTTCTGATCTTATAGACACAAGGTATGTGGCTTCCTAATTACAAAGAATGTCTTGAATATTTTTGTACATTATCTACCAAAGCTTAGCAATATATATTATCTTGGATATCTGATTATTTTTAGGAGCCCGAGACAGGAATGGGTCAATCCCTAGATCTGTTTCCCTTGGCTGGTGAGGCTGAGGAGCTGAGTACATCATTTTGGGACTGGAAGAGTGCATATGACCTTCCAGCTGCCACATGGGCTCAATTACTTTTCTGCTCATGAAAAAAAAAATCACAAATTAAACAAGTGTTTGGTATTGCTCCAGGGTTTAGAATAAAATATCTTTATCCAAGGACTAAAGAGTCTCAGTAGCACACATATTGTGATGTTGTTTCTCTTTCGAAGCTCTTAATCCTTTTTACCAGTGAGGCCAGATGTACACTAAATGAACATTAGCGGGATCTCACTCAGGGCCAGTCAAGGAAGAGTTCAGCTCCAGTGATGAGAAAATGCAGCCCTCCTCAGGATTTCTCTACAAGGTCACTTTGTCCTGCTCTGACACATCATTTTTGTACAGCCAATTATAAGAGGTATTCTAGAACTATAATTCACAAACGGGAGACCTTGTTAATTTGCATCAATCAGGTCTTGGGTGGGACCTGAAATTCTATATTTCTGACACGTTTCCAGGTGATGCTAATGCTGCAAAATCACAGACCACATTTGGAGTCTCAAAGGTCTATAATATATCCAGAAAGTAAAACATCTGTGTTTCTGAGATATTTCAATGTAACAGAGACCTCAAGCCAGAAAACTTAAGATGTTGAATCAGTTTGGAATATTTGAGACGTGTGGTTCTCGCTCTTTGTACTCTTTCAGAACTTTGTGTCTTTTAGAACCACATGAAGTTTACTAGATACCACAATTTCTCATAGGATCATTTAGGTGCACTTTATTTTGGCTCCTCACCAAGGCTACTCATAAGCCTCCTGGTAAAAAAAAAAAAAAAAAAAAAAAAAAAGGTGAAAAGGTGGTTGGTCTCTAGTGATGTCCTTGCTCATAGTCTGTACATTTTCTCCAAAGCAGGTTGCTCTTCCTCCTTTCTCCCTGTCATCCCATCTACTCAACCCCATTTCCTGCTTCCATCCAAATCAAGTGCTTCTTAGTTCCCCCATCTCCCTACACATAGACGCATCCTTTCAGAAGGATTTTTCTCTCGTGAATAGCCATGGCCCAGTGAAGTGTCAGCTTACACTAGTGGGATGACTGTCCCCAACACCAGCCAGGGCAAGAAAACAACATTAGGGAATTTGAAGATCTTTCCAGAAATGTTCTGGATATATCCCAGTGTGCTTGAGTCTACTTCTAGAGCCTCCTGTGGCCTTGGAGATCTCAGATCTACCCTAGAAGAAGCATCTATAGCCAGAGTGGTTCTAGAACCTGATCTAAAGCCACCAGACCCCAAACAGGCCCCCAGCCAATACCTCAGACTTGGTCTTATGAAGGCATCTGAAATCCTGTTAGGTGTTATAGTTCTTTTTTTTTAAACTCAAATTATCTAAATTGGAATTTCTAATCTCAAATGTATCTACTTACATGTACATAGGTAAGGGTTGGTGCTAGAAAGATCCCCTAAGTGAAATCTTCTAACCAATCCAGAGCATCAGATTTTGCTATTGCCAAGGGCAGGAATAAACCCTGTTTATTCCTCATCTGTGGGTGCATTATTTCTGCCCAATATCAGTGAGTTGGCAGAAGCAGGAACAAATGGGACACCCCCTGTCTCACCCTCCGCTCCCCTCTCTGTGTCCCTAAGAGTCTTTGTATGTCTTAAGTCAATGGAAAAATACAATGATTTTTGCATTTTGTGGACTAGATTTCTGGGGTTAAACCACTGGGGCTGAGCCACAGGGTCCACACTAAAAAGCACTTGCGTCCATAGGTGACACAATCTGTCCATCATGTCATTTATGCTGTAAAGAAAATGTTGAATTAGGATACAAGAGGACGAAGAATCCAGATGCCCAGCCTTTAGAAAGACTGGTAATGAGAAAACAGAGCTGACCTCTTTCAGCAAAGCTAGGAAATGGCAGGGGACCGTGTGACGCAGCTGCTCACTTTTGGCAGCTGCCGTGAAGGCGGTGTTATGGAATGTCAAAAAAAATGGCATATTTCTTCGCAGCTCCTCACTGGCCTTTAATGATTCAGGAGCAGAGCCATCTTCAGCAACACTTGGTGTGCTGTCTGGCTTAAAAGCAAATAAAATGTCCTTTCCAGACAAGGAGAATTTTTTTAAAAACTGGGAAGAAAAGATAATGGTCAAAATATGTCCTTTTTAGGCACCACTCGAGTATCCGCCTGTCACCTGGGAGTTCCACAAGCACACTGCTCTCTTCCATCTCTGCTTAGGAAATAATTTCCCACTTTGCTTTGAGAACATCTACTGAGATATTTTTAGATATCTCATTCCTGTCATGGTATCTAAATATGCAAAATAATATGGATCATAATTTGAGGCTATAACACTAAGTCCAAACTAAAAGAAAATTTCTATTCAAGAGCTTTTATCTGGGACCTTCCTAATTCAACAGTGGCCAAATTTGATTATCGTCAAGTGTGACAACATAAATGAGCTCTTCCTGGAAAGTGTCCTCAACAGAAAGGTCAAGGCATGAGGTGTGCGAAAATGTTTCCTTATAGCTCAGCTTCATGTGCATTGTACAAATGTAGAGAATATGATGATATGCTCAAAGTAAATCAACTAATTGCTGAAGTTATTGCTTTGTTAAATAAGCCAACAAACACATCCCAACTCGTAACTTTTACTTAATGTTCACTGACCCAGTTCCAACAGAAGAATCTCAAAAAGTGTTTTAGTTGATAGCATTTCTGTCACCATGATGCACTTTAAAAATTTTTTTCAGTTGTAGATGGACACATCTACAACTTTATTTATCTTTATTTATTTTTATTTATCTTTATTTATCTTTATTTATCTATATTTATTTTTTATGTGATGTTGAAGATCAAACCCAGTGCCTCATACTTGCAAGGCAAGCACTCTAACACTGAGCTACAGCCCCAGCCCACCATGATGCTTAATATAAAATATATAATGTGCAATATGAAATTATTGATTTTGAACCAAGGTGCTGCAATTTTTGAGATACCTGGTTTGTCAATACCAATTCTGAGGGGCATCACCAACAATTTGTCACAACTAATTTTTAAAGTACTTGAGTTATAAATAATTTGTTTTTAACATACTGGTCACATAAATCGCCATGTATGGGGGGCAGGTTCAAGATGATTGAAGATTATCCTTAATATACCATTACTCTCACATTTTGAATTGCTTTCTTGAGAGAGAAAGAGAGAAGTGAGAGGTTATAGTGGAGAAATAACTATTGAGTCAAACATAAGCAATGATTAATAATTATTGTAAATGCCTCAATAATTGTAATTCAATGAAATCTTTTGATTTCCCATTCCATTCCCATGGGGTCTCCACGGTGTTCCCAGCTGGTTTGCCTCTAAGGAAAGCCAGCTGCAGAGCTGTTCTTACAGCCCACTACATCTCAGAGAAGGACAGACCATGGCGTTGGGAACCTATGTCACAGCTGAGCAGATGGAAGGGTGAGAAGCCCACCAGGAAGCCAGACAGCGACAGCGGTCCATGAAATTATTGTCAGAGACTATGCTGTCTTCCAAAAACCAAACAACCTACAATTTAATTTTATGGATATGAACACAAAATATCTGAGTAATCTAAATAATTGGCTTCCTGCAAAACTAAATTAAAACATAAAAGGACAGAGCTTCTAAAATATATTCCAGGTGGAATCCTCAATGAGGTTGGAGAATGAACAAGACCAGCAAAGGAACACGATGAGAACAGGAGAGAATGCTTGGGAATAAAAAATAAAATAAGAGACAGATGATGTAATCTTTCCACTTAGAAAACTCCAAAAGGATTAGCTGAAAATTTTTTATAAACATTTGGTAAGTTGCTATACAACTTTACACATTTTATACAATTTTTTAAATTTAAGAGTGTTTTTAATTTAAGAGTTTTTTTTAATCTTTATGAATTCTCCTGAAAAGACAGGAAGTGGAATCTATATAAAAAATAAAGATAACATCATCTACAACAAAATGAGATGAGATGATATTTCTAAGGTCATCAAACAGGAAAAGGTGAGTATAAATACAAACATCACAAGATCCATTGAATTAGGAACCTGCAGGCGGAAATAAAGGAAGATAGTAGGGCCATAGTTGTTGGCCTTGAAACTAGAACAGCCCCATGATCACCAAGGTCTCCACCTTCAGCCAAACTGACCTGTAAACATATCGTCTGCAGAGACGCCATCATCAACATGCAAGAACTCAGGGAATATGGCACGGGTCCTTCCTGGAAATCCACAGGAGCATGAACTACTGTCACCCAAGCTGACGAGAGAGGACTTAGAAAGATTGGAAGGCAAACAGGCAACAGAGGAATGTGTTAAATGACACCATGGGGCTTCAAGCAGGAAAAAAAACATCAGAAGGTAGGGAACAACAGAGTGAAAGAACTGAATTCTTCAACAACAACAAGTAAAAATCAGGGAAGGAAGGAATCTATAGAAGATATTTATAAGGCATCAAATAATTACCATGCATGGAATTTTTTTATATTGAGATTCAAAAGAACTTTTTTAAATGCTTTAAACTATGAACCCGCGATGTATTTAGTGTCATTAGAGATTGTTTTTACTGTTAGACATGATAATGGCATGGTAGTTATGCTTTTCTGAGAAAGAGTCCATTGGATCTTTTAGAAATGCATAACAAAATATGATATTTGGAAATGGTTTCAAAATAACACAGGGTTGGCAGAGAATATGCACAGGGTATGGAAGTGTGGGATTGGATATGAGGTGATGTCTGTTTGGCTGATCAAGAGAATAGAGAATTATATTTATTTTAGTTCTGTTGACATTTGGAAATTTCTACAATAAAAGCTAAAGCAAACAAAAGCAGGTGAATTTATAAAAAACTACTTATAATAAACTATTCCACAAATAACCAGCAAGGTGACATAATGAAGAAAGAAAGGTACATCATTAATGAAAACAAAAATGCATAAGATATAACTAGAAATTAACTTAATCAATGCAAAAGCCTATGGGAGGAAAATGAAATTACAAAATTTGACTGGAAGACATAGAAGAACTTAATCAACAAAGAGACAGTTTATGCTCCAAATGGAAAGCCAACATTAGACTAAGTCATCTCTCCTCAAGTTTAATCCATGAATTTATGGCAACTCTCACATCTTCATGAAAGATTTCTGAACTTGACTAATGAATTATAAAGTTCACTCATAAAATATTAGATAATAGTGATGAAATTTTGAAGATAATAAAGAAGAAAGGGTATTTTTCTTACCCACTAGGAAAACACAACACTGGAGAAATTAAGCTATTACAGTGCTCTTCTGGCCAGACGAATCAATCAGTGAAATAGGATGGAGATTTTCTCTTTGAAACAGACACGGATGTTTATAAGAATTTATTATTGGGTAACATGGCATTTAAAATAAATGAGAAAAAGATGGATTATTCTATAAACACTGTTGGGACAACTGGCTCTCCACTTAAATATTTTTAAAAAGTTAGAGTCAAGTCTCAGGAAAATACTTCACAGACTGATTAAATTTATCAGTGTAAAACTTAAAACTATCAAAATATAAGAAATATGAGAAATAATTTTTGTGATTTTGAAAGGCGAAAAGCTTTCTTATCAAGACCTTCCAGAGCTCTAAGGAGAATACTAAAGCCCAAAAAGCTCTGGTATAGAAAATCACCACAATATACCATTAAATAAAGAAGAAGGTGCGAAAATAGAGCATATATATAATTTCCTATGTTTATGTATATAAAAGGGGGAAATAAACATCATATTTGCTTCTAGACACACAAATAAACTCTAGAAAAATACACTAGGCACTAAAAAATTAGTTGTATCTGTCATGGCTGGTTGGGAGTTAGAGCAATTAAAATTTTTCACTCTACAACTTTGTTTCATCTTTTTGTTTTTTGATTATGTGACTGTATTGGGCATCTTTAAACTTAGAGAAATTTTATTTGACAATGAAAATATTTTATTGTAACATATGCAAACAGATTGAACTGAACAGACAAATGAGACTAGAAGGAAACTGCATGACTATAATGTACATAAAGCTCTAAACTAAAGAAAGGACAAAATAAATGAGTAGAAAAATATATAAACAAACAATTCACAACCACTGCTCTAGTTTGAATGTGGGCCCCAGAGATCCATGTGTCGAAGGCTTAGTTCCCAGCTTGACACTCTTAGGAGAGGGTGAAACCTTTAAGTGGGAAATTGTTAAGTCACTGGGGATGTGCCCTTAAAGGGAACTGTGGGACTCCATCCTCTTCTTCTTCCTCTCTTTTTCCCATGAGGTGAGCAGCTTTGCTTCATCACATACACCTTGCCATGATTGACTGCCTCACCTCAGGCCCAAAAGCAATGAGGCCAGCTGACCATTGACTGAAATCTCCAAAACTGTGAGCTCAAATAAATCTTCCCACTTTGTAAGTTGATATCTCAGGTATTTTGTTACAGGAATGGAAAACTGACTGATACATCCCCCACAAATAAATCAGCCCGCTGAAAAATACTCAAAGACTTAGATAAATTCAAATATTAGATCTTTGTGCCTTTTAAATCCAGGAGATCGACAGTACCTAATGTTGGTGAGTGAAACAGTACTTAACACAATTGTTGGTCATGGTATAAATTGGTACAATCCACTCCAACTTACTTTTAACCTCATCTTTTGGACTAAGCTGCTCCTGCTAAAATTACTACATGACTAAATCCAGGACCATTTTTCAGTATGTGTCCTTGTCACATATTTCTCACTTTGGCTTACATGATTCCATAGTTCCATTCATTTATTCATTAAAAATATTTATGTCTTCTAATCTGGGTATGGTGGCATGCAACTATAGTCATATAGTCATATAGAGGCTGAGGCAGGGGGATTGCTTGAGTCCAGAAGTTGGAAGCCAGCCTGTGCAACATAGTGAGACCTGGTCCCAAAAACAGGTAAAAAAGGAAGGAAGGAAGAGTAGAAGAAAGAAAAGAGAGAAGGAAGGAGGTAGGAAACTTACGTATTCCAAGAATCATGTTGAGTCTTAGAGATGAAACAGTGAAACAAAACTGGGCACTCACTGCGGGGAGCTTGTAGCCCACAGACTCTGCCTCTCTGGTGTCTGCTCCAGCCTTGAAGTCCTGGGGTCCCTCCAGACTCAAGACTCCTCCTCTCCCATGCAGTGTCTCTGCCAGAGGACCCACGTCCTCACCTGTTACCAGTGGACATGGAATGCCCCACTCATCTGTGCTCCAGGGAGCCGGTGATCACTTGGGTGTTCCACAGCTGATGCAAATCCAGCTCAGTCAAGATGAACCATGATGTTACCACCTCCTTCAGTCTTCCCCACTGGGCAGCAGCTCCCCCGCCGCCCTCAGCCAACCTTGATGCCAGAGACCCCTGACCAGTGAGCCACACCTTTCTTTTCCTCAAGCTTCCTGTGTGCACAACCAGTCAGCAGACAGGTTGTCTCTGCTCTGCCTTTTGACCACAGCCTGACATCACCACTTCTCTCCCCCTGGACCACCACGCCCTGGTCTGGGTCACCATCATGTCTGTGATGGCAATGACCACAGGCCCATGTTGTTCCCCCAATTTGTTCTCACCCTCTTCCCATCCATTCTTCACCCTGGAGCCACACAGGGGCCTTTTCCAATGACAATTTGACCATGTCACTCCTCTGGTGAAAGTCCTCCAGGGGATTCCCCGTGCTCTTAGGATGAAGTCCAAGCCCATTAGAAGGCCCCACACGAGTTGGCTCCTGCCTGCCCTGGTGGCCTCCTTACTGTCACTCCTGCGCTGACAGTGCTGAAAGGGGGCAGTGACCCACGGCAGGTCTGCGTGTACTGACATGAGAGTGATCCATGCTATATTAATACGTTTTAAAGTAGGTTACAGGATGTTCCTGTTTTCTAAACAGTAAATAAATAAACGTAACTGTGGTTTGATTTACATGTTTTTCAACTCTGTCGTGTTGTGAAAATGCTATGCATTGAGTAGAATTTTGTGCTTTTGTTCTTTTCCTGGGCTAGTGACATGGGGTTCCACCCTCCCAGAGACTGGACAAAGGCAGTGAGCTATGTCTCCCAGAGAGCCACCTGATTACCAGGAAAAACACAGATACTCTGATGTGCTGTGCTGCTAAGCTAGGATGTGCAATAGATATGTGGATGAAATGCATTTTTGACTTACAATATTTTTAACTGATAATGGGTTTATTAGTACGTAACCCCTCTGCAAACTGAGGAGCATCTATTTAAATGTACACATATATAAAATTTTATATGTAAATATAAAATTTGTATACAAATTTTTATATGTTTCTATACATATGTATGGAATAGATTTGGAATGAGCACCTCCAAAATGTTAATTATGTTTTATATGAAGGGTGTGATTATGTAGGGGGAAGCCAACTTTCTATATAGAATCCTTCTGCTTTAGATTATATGATATGTATGTAGAATTTTTATAATAAAAACAACAAAAACATTTAATTCCATTTAAAGTTTTTCTTTGAAAATTGTGTATGTTTGTTTCTGAGTTATGGTTTTATGGTTAATTCCATTTAATCTTTTGGTTCACCAATAAGTCAGTAAACATGGCTATGAGATCCCTTTCCTCGCACAAGTTTTGCTGGCTGATAAGATGCATTCATATATTTAGGGATCACAAGAAGGGTACTACAAATGTACTGGTTGGTCACATCTCAACTTCCATTTCAAAATCAAAGCTAGACAAAATGATGTGCACATGAAATCAACAATATTACTCATATTAATAAGAGTATGTTGAAAGTCAATAAATCTGCATATTATAATTTTGACAGGAAGTAATTCTTATTTGTGCTTATTCCTTAATGGCACATGCTTTAAAACATATTAATATGACTTATGGGGTGGCAGTCTAGAAGCATCAAGTCTATTTTTATGCATTCAATCATTTTTCCAAAATTGGATAGGCCATATTTTCTTTGTTAAAGGACAAGTTTTGAGATGTCTAAAAGGCTGATTCCTTATTCACATGCTTATAAAATATATTTATGAATGGCATAAAGATTGCAATGTCATTTGCTTTACTTCCCTGCAAGATTTTGTGGAGATTCATAAAGATTCAGAAATAGGCCTGGTAATACATGAATATTACCATGAGTGTCAACCATCATGTGTACAGAAACAGAAGGGAGGGGAGGGGTGAAAACAGCTGGTGCTCTAACACAAAGAGGCCAGAGCCATAAGATTGACATCACAACCTCAGTACCCATTCTATGGCTGAGATCTGTAACACTGAAATTCTCCAGGTCCTTTCTGTCCATTAGAATCTAATGTCAACATTGCAAGATCAAAGATGGTACTTCAAAGTCCTCAAACAGAAGATGACACAATTTGTCACTCCATAGATAGGAGGGTCTAGCTTTGGACCTGACCTTAGTCAGGAATCTGGTGATAGAGAGCTCCCTACCTGTCTTCTGCAAAAGGCACCACAGATATTTCAAGGTCCAAATTAATACCAGCTGTCACCTGTCTGAATGCCTACAGTGATGTTGTGATCCTGGTTCGTAATTACTACGAATAATCAGCAACACAACTCCAGAGTTTAGGAGGAACACAGAGACATTTTTTTTAAAAAAAATTGCTGGCTGCTAAAATTAAAAGTAAGTTTATAAGGTAAATGTGAAGTGTTGGGCATTGTGTTTTCTCACAGCTCTATCATTGTTCAGCCAATATTCCATTCCTTCTGGAAATATCATGGACAATCATTTTGTTACCAACACAATCTCTTTTCCATCTCCTCCAGCTGCTTATAACTCAGAGGAAATGGCATAGGGAGACCATATTTTTGTCTTGTTTTTATTTCTATTTATGAATTTTTAAAAATGAGGCCATTTGAGTAGGGCAAGGGTGCATGCCCCCCAGAGATCTAGAGGCTGAGGCAGGAGGGTCACTAATTCAAGGCCAGACTCAGCAACTCAGTGAGGCCCTAAGCAATTTAGCAAAAACTTGTCTCAAAAAATAAAAAGGGTTAGGGATGTGGCTCAGTGGTTGAGCACCCAAGTTTAAAATCCAGTACCACACCAAAAAAATGGGGGCCATTTCAAGTGATAACGGTGGGGGAATTTGGGGAATTTGAACACATCTATTTATATGTTCCTTTGACCCCTTCTCTAGGATCCCTTTCCTCGCACAAGTTTTGCTGGTACTGAACAGCTCATCTCTGTGGTTAGCTCAGCTTTACTGTTCTCTGGGCTTGGTCAGTAGAACCCTCACCACAAGTACAAACAGGAGACCTCCAGATTTAGGAGTCTGCCTACACACTGACCCCTGGGAACTCATTCTCCTCGCCCTTACGCCACTCTCCTGCCTGGCTCTGCCTACTCTCTTTTAATGGTCTCTAAATACTCCAAAATACCTTAGTCATAGATATGGATTGAGAGTAAACAGGCCCCAGGTGGCACAGAATGAGCTACACTACGTGCTCCAGCCTCCTGCATGCTCTGGACCCACCTAGGTCATATGAATCCCAGCCAACTTCAGTCCCCGTGTCCTTCAGCCAGTCTGTCTGGGCATCCACCCAGAGTCACTTTAAGATATCCATTCTTGTGGATGGACCCATCACAAGCCAGACTCTGAAGTGCTTTCGTGAGCCCTTATGTCTAAAATACATCAGGCTCCCCCAGGATTGGAAAGGAGAAAAATCTAACAGCAACACAGTACCCCCCCACAACCACCACCTCACAGGTGTTGGTGGCAGATCCCAAAACACGCACCACTTTCCAACTATGTTTAGTGTTGATCAGCCACATGGACTCCTATCAGCACCGGGGTTGGTGTAGATGATCCTAGGATTTCTAGAACCAGCCCAAGGTACAGCAGATCAAGTCACCAGGTGCTTCCGGCTCCTCCCTGGGGCCATGACATTACAGAACAATTGCTCCCTTCAACTATGGAGAGCAGAGAACACGCGTCCTTCCCACACCTCCCACCTGTGCTATGACACTGGCTTATTCCTGCCCTGACCAAAGCAGGAGGACCTGACAAGAGCCAGTGCGAGCCTCTCCATCTCAAGGCCACAGTGAAAGGAGCTATTACACATTTTTTAAAAAATTATAGCTTGATTCACTCTCTCTCCCAGTCCTCAGTTTCCCCACCTGGGAATTCAAACAGAGGAAGTAGAGAAAATGGTCTCTATTTTCATTTCCATCACGGGCCACACAGATGGGACCTGGGTGATGGATCTGGGTGTGATGTTCTGGGTGGTGACAGGATCCACTTCTGGAAACCCACCAGCCGTTGTGCAAATTGACCTGCTCAACTGAATTCATGCACTAACTTCCACTGTCTTTGTTACAACTCTCTGTCACAAGTGAACAACCTCTAATATTAGAAAAACCTTTGCTACATAGCTCTAGTGTTTACAGATGTTCGTTATTCACTACTTAAAGCACTGCAAAATGTCGATATGATGGGCGCAAAATAACACATTCAGTTTAGTTTTGACAGACTTTAATGGAGTCTTTGGAAGATGGGTTATGTTATCTCTCTCTCTTCTTATATTCTAACCATTCTGAAGAACAGATTACCACAAATAAGTTAACCTGGGCTCTGTCCTTGACACAAATTAGAACATTCTGGCACTCTGGCCTTATGGTTTTTAAGACTACATTTTGTTAATATTCTTTTCCTCAGTTAAATGTAAAGAATTATCAAATATTCATAAGACACTGATTTTGATCCTTTGCTATAAAGTGTTAAGTCTACATAAGTCCAATAACCTTCAAATCTGAAATACTAAAATATGACCTATTCTTTCCAAATGTGAACAAAGTACAAAAACAGGAGGAAAACTGCCAAATTTACAATGGGTTTGAAGACTCAGGTCAAATGGAGCCTTCATATGGCCTATAGAAAAGCCTCAATTTTGTGCCCTATGTGTATGGTGACTAGAGACTGAGCCACATAATCCCATTGCTGACACCTCTTGATGAACCAGGTCCACAATACTATCAGTCTGATTTGGTTTTAGTGTTAGTATGGGCCCAGGATAGCTGGGCTTTCGTACTCTTGTATCAGTCAGCAATTGGCCGCCTGTCACTGGGGGGGTTCCCTGGCAGAGAGGGTGGGTATAATCTCCCAACGCCTGTGGACAAGAGGCTCCTGTTAGCAGAGGGTATATTTCCAAAACTCAGCAGCAATGACCTTCTAGCTAATCAACACTCAGCAGGACGTACCACCCAGGAAAGGTGAAGTGGGCCAGGAGCCAACAGCCTCTCCTCCACAGCTATGGACCACCTCTGGTGCCAGGGTAGAGAGACAGCTGTCCCCAAATCCAAATCAAGCATTATTACTCATGTCAACGGGAGACCCTGAACATTTCATAATCTAGGATTTTTAGAGAGTACTTTTTGAGTGTAGGAAGAGAAAATAACTATAAATCATCACCCTTGGAAACTGCCAAATTTACCTATTGATTTATTGAGTCAGAAAATAGGTATTGGGTGCCTCATCTTTGCTAAGTTCAGCTTTGGAGCTAAGGGAGATAAACCTTGACCTTGCCTTTAAGTTGCTCATCTAGAGATGAGGACAGGCACTTGAACAGGTGAAGATGGCTGCGCTGTGGGTTGTCTGATGTTAGAAATATGGAAATATCTACAAAGGAGAATTGCTGCCTTAATTTGAGTTACTCTACTCTGGGTGCCAGATAGATAAATAGATTGATAGACAGACAGACAAGTAAATGTGAAGGATAAACAAAATCTCATTTTAGTGCCACAAAGACTTATTCGGGTAAGGTCTATTATCCCTACAAAGCATAGTAGGCAAATGAGGCCCAGAAAGATTAGGTAACTTGTCTGAGGTCACAGAGATGGTAAGGGACAGGTCCTATTTTCCTCCTCATGACTGACTCCCAAGCAGATGTTTTTGACTACCCCTGCTATTGCATAGTAAGCTTATTAGTGGAAAAAAGAATAGAAAAAGAACATGTTAATTATTGAACCTGTAAATCCCAAGTGTGGGGTTAACTGGAAAAAGAAAATAGGATTGTTACGGGGATTCAGGGCAGCAAACATTACATTTTGTCTGTGTCTGTGTGTGTGTGTGTGCGCGCGCACGCGTGCATGCACCCTAAACAACCAGCAGATTTGGTGAGTGGTCTTATGAACTGCTATACTGTAGTTTTTTAAAAAAGGAAGAAAAATAAGGTCATGTGCCAAACTGCTATGTGTTATCTGTTAATTCAAGGTAAAGCTCTTATATACAGTTTTTTTTCTCTAAAATAAGGACTATATTTTATCAATGTGGGTATCAATGTGTCCATGAGTACATAATGGTTTGTTATTTATACAGGAACATAAATGCACTTGGCAATTTACCCTGTGGAACAAACAATTCCCCCAAAGATCTGAGAAGAACAGAATATATAACAATATAATACAGGGGTAAAAAACATAATTAGGCAAATAGAAGGTAGTTTGTGGTCTTTATGGCTGGAAAGTTTCATACTATAGATATCATTCTCTCTTTAAAGTATTCAAAGCTGAGACTTTATACACAGTATTCAAAAAATACAGACTCATCTAATCTGATCTATCATTTTTATGTCTTCAGGAAACCAATGAAATGGTGTTTCAAAATCATCTCTTTGGAATCCAAGTTGAAGAAAGGGCAGCAGTTTAGAAAATGCACTGAGAAGTGTTTGGAAAAGACAAAATGGGACACAGAAATGAATATAGATCTGGTCATGGTTTCAAAAGATTTTTGCATGAAAAGTTTTAATCTTTAGGGATTCTAATCTTAAAGAGCTGTTTACTTTAGAGAAATGTTAATAGTCAATACAGTGGACCTGAGATGGTCAACAAGATCTTTATTCTTAACAGTAGCCATAGATTCCATCTCCATGGCCTACATAAGCAAGTCAGAAATGTTGCTTGTGGATCACAAGACGTGGCCCAACATGCAGCTTGAATGAAAGAAATTATCTCTGTTTGGGACAAGTTACGCAAATGTGCTTTTGTGATGATGGTCAAGTGGGTACCACTGGTGAGGTAGGTGTTTTGTTTTTGTTTTAGTTTGGGTTTTTGTGGTGCTAGAGATCTAACCTAGGGCCTTGCACATTGGAATGAGCTACATTCCCATCCCTGAGAAGCTGTTTTTAGCTGGTATCACTTACATTACAGCTATTCTTTAAACCTGTGTAAATGTATCATCAATACACCTCTGGGCTGACCAACAGTAGGGTAGCCATATAATCTGTCTATACAAGGACACTTTTAGTGGTAAAAGGAGGCACTACTATTAGTCATCCCAACACAATATGGGCCAACCATGCCAGTCACAAGCAAACCTGGACATGGGGCCACCCTAATTATTCATGTGTTGCAAACAAAATGAGGAAGTCTGCCAGGTTACGGGGAGAACAATGTGTGAAACCTGAATCCTCCTGATGCATCCTCAGCCTTCAAGGATGAGTAGGATGAGTACCAGACTGCACTCCACAGAGGCTCCTGGCTAGCAGCCAGAATGAGTTTTTAAACCTCATGGAGAGGGTGAGTGTGTCTGGATTGCCTACTGCATTTCTTCACCAGTTTTATTAACTTCAAAGAAACTTTGAAGTAAAAAGAAGGATCTTTATTTGTGTGAAAACCACAATGTAAAGGCAGATTCAGCAGAATTTCTGGCTTTTAGCTTAGGAAAACACTACGAGGTGAATGTGAGCCGACATTTATCCATCCAGTGGCTCTTTTCACTCCCCCATAGAAGACGATAATGGACTTAAGAATAGACCAGCATTTCTTAACCTCACCACTATCAACGTATGGGGCTGGCTAACCCTTTGCTGGGGGTGGGGGTGGGGCTGTCCTTGCAGTGTAGGACACTTAGCAGATCCTTGACTTCTACTCACCAGATGCCAACAGCACTTTCTCCCAAGTTGTAACAACCAAAAAATGTCCCCAGACATTGTCAAGTATTCCCTGAGGAGCAAAAATACCCTCAGTTGAGAGTCTGGAATATACCATGATTCTCTTTTGGCATTCCAATCACTATCCACTACCCAAACACATGGCCTGAACTTTTCCAAGTCCTGCCATCTTTCAATTAGAAGGTTATCTCAGAAGACATGAATTCTCTCTTCCATGTATTTATTAAAGCGTCTGTAACATCCCTAGCAGGTGATCATCCAGATTCTGTTGGGTTCTCCCAACACAAGGGAGCGCATTTTCATGAGAGAATCTGCATCTCATTTTGAATATGAGAAGGTTTGTTAATGCTGAGCTGCAGTCAGCTTCCCTGTGATCCCCTCTCTCATCCTAACTTCCCAGGGGAGCTTTTAGTAGGTGTCCCCTCCCTCTCTGACCATACATCCCTTCTAACATTTGCAGTCTCCTTTCTTCCCGACAGAGCTTCTCTCTGTCTTTCCATAATACTTTCCTTAAATAAGCTACCAGTTTATCTTTCTGTCTCAGGACTTCCCCAGGATGAAAATGATACTGGTGATGGTGGAGGGTGGTAATAGTGGTGCCGATGGTGGTGCTGATGATGGTGATGGTGATGGTGATGGTGGAGGGTGGTGATGGTGGAGGGTGGTGATGGTGGAGGGTGGTGATGGTGGAGGGTGGTGATGGTGGTGCTAATGGTGGTACTGCTGATGGTAATGGTGAAGAGTGGTAATGGTGGTGCTGACAGTGGTGCTGATGATGGTGATGGTGATGGTGATAGTGATGATGGTAATGGTGATAGTGATGGTGGTAATGGTGATAGTGATGGTGGAGAGTGGTGATGGTGGTGCTGCTGATGGTAATGGTGATTGATAGTGATGGTGGAGGGTGGTGATAGTGGTGGCGATGATGGTGATGGTGAAGGTGATGGTGGTAATGATGGTGATGATAATGGTGGTAGTGGTGGTGGTAGCAGAGGTGGTGATGTTAGCCATTTATGGAGTTGTGATATGTTCTCACCCATCATAATGTTATCCAATATATCAATTAACTACCCAAAAGTTGGCCAATTTAATCTATCTAAAAATACCCTTCTGCCACTTCATGAGGCTACCCTGACTCTCTACTAGACTCCCTCTTTTAGGTTTTCAGAACCCTTCTGGAGTGGACTCCACTTTCAGAAGCCAACAAATGACCTCTACTCTTAGGCCACTATTAAGTGGAGAATATATTCTCCACCTTTCCCCACCAAGAATCTCCAGTTGCCATGTCTCTAGTCCCTTTCCATCCTCCACCCTCATCCCCCTTCTACTTGTAATGGTTTGGATTCATATCCAAACCATGGTGTCCCCCCAAAGTACATGTAAGACAATGCAAGAAAGTTTAGAGGTGAAATGATTGGGTTATGAGAGTCTTGACCTAATCTATGCATTAATCCCCTCGTAGGGATTACCTGTGTGGTAATGGTACACAGGGAGGGTATGGCTAGAGGACATGGGTCACAGGGGGCATACCTTTGAGGTTTATACTTTGTCCCTGGTGAATGGTGCTCTTTCTGCTTCCTGGTGGCCATGTCCAGCTGCTCCCCTCTACCATGCCCTCCTGCCTTGATGTTCTGCCTCATCTTGGGGCCAGAGCTATGGAGTGGGCTCTCTCTGAAACCATGAGCCAAAATAAACTTTTCCTCCTCTAACTGTTCTTTTGAGGTCTTTTGGTCACAGCAAAGAAAAGCTGACTCAAACACCATCACAGACAAACAAGCCTTCAACTACACCACATTGATACTTCTTTCCCAGGAGTGCCCTCCGACCACCCCTACACATTCAAATCTTGCTCCTCCTTGAAAGCCAAGTCAAAGTCCTCCTTACTTCACTTCCATTCATTCACCTTTTCTAGTCTGCCAAGCACCGTGCTGCACACTGAGATACAGACACTCAGCTGAGTCCCCAGGTGACAGAGAGTTCCCCAGCCACTTGGAACCGTTTTGTCTAGCCAATTAAGATGATTTTGTTCCCTCACCCTCTCGATCCAGGCTGGTTTGTAAAGCAGAGTTAAGAGAATGTCTAGAGGAAAGAGGAGTCACATAGACACAGAGGACTTAAGAGAAGCAAATGAGACAAAAGATGTGGGTTGGGTGTCGGGAAAGAGGGGTGTCATGTTTGAAAGTCTTTCCAACAGCCATAGTTCTCAGAGACACTTGGGAAAAAAGAATAGACTTCAGAAAAGCATCATTGTAGATTATACATTAGGTAACCTTTAATGTTCTTGCTGAGCCGTGAAAATCACCCCAAATTACTTTTGGTCACTAGATTGCACTTATTTACGTGCAACAGCATAGGAAACCTGGGCTCTCTGGTTCTCAGTTTATGCTTGTTTTATATTTATCATTTCTGCTGGGACATTTTTGAGAGTCAAGGGGGAAGCCATTTATAATGATCCTGGGATAACAATTATAAACCAGACCTGTGATAGGCGAACCAAGATGCCTGGTCACCTGAGTTATAATCACAATAAAATGCAGCAAGTAAAGAAATGAGCAGCCCAGGGAATAAGCAGGTGGAAAAAGAGAGGGGGGGGAAAATTCTTTCCAACCACATGGGCCTACGGTGAACTTTCTCTTTTCCAGATTAAACAAACTATATCCCCTTTTTTAAAAAATAAATTACTGGGAGGCTGAGGTAGGAGGATTGCAAGTTCAAGGCCAGCCTGAGCAACGTAGTAAGACCCTATTTCAGAATAAAAAATAAAAATAAAAAGTGTTGGGGATGTAGCTCAGTGGTTGAACACCCTGGGTTCATTCCTTGTTATATCAAGATGTAACCTATATCCTCTCCCATTTATTTGCTAATTTTTTTCAGAGTGTTGACAAAAATCAAAACAGTGGAAAATATCAATACTTTATATCATCAAAGGGAAAGATCATCAGTCTTTTATAGTCTCTCAATACTGGACTGTGTGGGAGATACAAAAAAAGAAAAAGAAAAAGAAGAAAAAAAGCACAATAGATACACATTGTTTGAGCAATCTGGTTCCCTAGACCAGTAGCACCCATTTTCCAATTATTTCATAATGGCCTTTGAGCCATGCTCAATAGTGGGGCAATGGAACGATGTGAATACTTTCGGGGAAGCAGGCAAAGCATTTCTATTTTTGATTAATGGAGAGGAAAATGAACTAGAGACTCATTTGCCAGGCTTTCCCAACATCCCCAAACATCAGTTAACAATGCAACACATTCACACACCTACGTTGCCAAGTGGAGGTAAATGCTATTTGTCTTCAGCTGTGAGAAAGAAAAATGCTCATTTCACTCTCCATCACTTTCCTCCCTCCTCCCCAATCCGCTGTTCTGATGTTACCTAGTTGGCGTGAGTAAAGAATTTCCAACTCTATTCTCTAACCAGCGGGGAGGGTCCCAGAGAAAATCAATGATATTTCTTGTTCAGTTAAGTTCATGGTGATGCAGAATCCCAGACAGAAGGAAATCTATCCTTTTATCCAGGACTTAGCAGCTCACTTGGGCAGAGATATTTTTGGTTGGGAGGAGAATTTTGCTGCAAATCAGTTCCTTGGGCCCTGGGGGGCAAGCACAGAGGAAGTGGTGCAAATTGGGAAATACCAACAAAATGTGCTGAGAAAAAATCTAAACTTCAGACAGGAATACCACCAGCAGGGAAGTAAACCTGCCATGATGATCCCAAGTGGGTCTCTTGATTTAGATGTCAGGTTGACCCTGGCTCCTTGCCGATGAAGATGTCCTTGCACCCTGACAAATCTTAGGTGCAACCTTCCCTGTAGTTGCCCCATGATACAATCGATCCTTGAGCACTCAATGTTATGACAGATGAATGACCCCACCCAAACTCCTGTTGACATTTTATCCCCATGGAGAAGTCTAGAGAAGTAGGATCGGATGGGAGCTTCCTGGGACATTTGGGTTGTGAGGGCTCTGCCTTATGAATGGAGAGATCCACTCATGGATTAATGGATTATCTTGAGAGTGGGTTTGCTGCAAAAGCCAATCTGGCTCTGTCTCTGGTATGTACCTCTTTAGCCAAGTGGTGCCCTGGGCTGCCTCAGGACTGTGCAGAGTCTCTACCAGCAGTAATGTCCCTCCCCAGATGTGGCTCTTTGACCTTGGACTTCCCAGCCTCCAAAACCTTGAGCTAAATAAACTTTTATCCTTGATAAATCACCTAGTGTGTGGTGTTCAGTTATAGCCACAGAAAGCAGAATAAGACATTGTTCAAGACATATTTCTGGGTTGTAACCAGTTTTCCTGATGGCTGATATGTTTATTTATTTATGTATATATATTTACTTAGTATAATTAAGATTTTTTTTTTTTGGTGGTGCTGGGGACTGAATCTAGGGCCTTGTACACGTGATGCAAGCACTCTACCAACTGAGCTATATCCCCAGCCCATTATATTTACTTAGTATAAAAAGACATGAGCATTACATTAAAGAAAGGAAGAAAGGAAAGCTGTTTCATTGTGACCAAGGTCAGGCTGAAAGACCATTGGCAACAGTTTATTGGATTCCACAGAATGACAGAAGCTTGGATAAACCAGCAGTCAAATCATATCATCCCCACATTCTCTCCAGCACCAAGAGTATTGAGTTCTACTTCAAAAGAAAAGTGAATCTTATACACAAATAAAGCTACCTTCCTGCTTCTCCATCCGAGTGTCATTGTCACCACCATAGAAGGGAACCATAAATGTCACCCCAACGTTGGGCTTAATTTGAGGACACAAATTACAACTAGGAACAACTTGCCACAAGTTTGCAGTACATTTTATCCTGTTTTGTGGCTTAACACCAAATGATTAGGTTCAAGGGTACAAGGAGTAAACCCAATGAGGTTCTGGGAGACCAGAAGTAATCTGTCCTTTTATTTTGCTCCACTAAATATTTTATTTTTGTTTAGAAGATGCATAAGTGAAAATAGCAATTTCCTTCCTGTGACTAGCCTGAGTACTTTTCCAGGAGCAAAAACAGAGTTTTCTTTTAGCTGCAGGTCAGCAAATAAAAACTTGCTTAGATATGCAACAGTGTGGTTGTATAAAGCCAGGTTGGAGATTATTTCACTTTCTTATTTCACTTTGTCATATATCTAAAGAAATAAGGATTAGACTTCAGACAGTCTTTACCTAGGAGACGTTTATTCCCATAGCTGAGCAGATTTTTTTGTTTTTGTTTTTGTTTTTTGTTTTGGGGTTAGTTTTGGGGAAGAGGTTGGTTTTGCAATTTGCGTTGTTCATGGTTTCCTAATTTAGGGATCAGTTCATAGAGAAAAGATCCAAATCAATTTTTAAGGCACTTTCAATTACTGAAAGGCCTTGCCTTTCCATCATACTAGGAAATACCTAGTTTTTTTACAAAGATTCAAACTCCTTGAACAGTGGAGTTTAATACAGCTTTATTTGGGGGGATGTCATCATGTTTTTGAGAATCCCCCAAAAATACATCCTACATTTGCCTACTTTCTTAAACAGACTAGAAGGTGCACATAATACTATCCTCAGTTATTAGAAAGGTGGCCTGTAGAAGTTTGAGGGGGAAGGACTGAAAAGAAGCAAGAGACGTATTGAATTCAATATTTGACCTCTTCCATGGGGATCACATAGACTACCTTTGGGATGTGCTGTTGTATTCCTTCCAATTCCAGTTTAGAAAGCCTCTGGAGAGAAAGACATTGACTCTGAGTCTCAAATACTCAAGGATCCATCCACAGCCACAAGGGCTCACAAAGGAATGAGCAGAGGATTCACACAAAAGGAAACCAACTCAGGTCATCATAATAAGCAGAGGAGCAAACCCAAGTAGTCAAGATAAAATAAATCAGGTAAGCTCTTGGGTGCAGGGCAAGAGGGAGGGGTACAGACTGCTACCAACAGGGGAGTGTGTTCTATATAGAAGGGAGGAAAGTGCCACTTGACTACTGCTAGTTGGAGCCAAGCAAGATTGCAGTCCTTGCTATTGCCAGCTTCTCCAACTTTGTAAAAGTGGCTAGGAAACTTGGGGTTTTGTTGTTGTTGTTGTTGTTTATGTGACCTGTCCCTGTTATTAAAATACAGCACAAAATGAACTAAAGCTGTCTCCTTTGAGTCAAAGGTCAACTGAGGGCAATTTTGGTCCATATCTAGTAAAAGACTTTGGACTCCAACACTGATATAGCTATTACTGATTCCTGTAGGTGAAACTATTCAGTGGACTCAAACCACATGTGAGCTCTAGAACTTCCATTTGGGCTTCCAGAACTGTATTAGAAATAAATCATCTCAAAGCAGTCCTTTTGATTGAGTCTCCTAATATCTCAGAAATCATCCATTTCTCTCCATATCTGTGGCCACCAATATTATATATAGGTACCTGCCATCTCAATAGCTTCCTGCAGGGACATCCTGCTTCTGCATCCCCAGTCCCATGGCCCCACCCAGTCTTTGCTCCAAGGAGCTTTTAATTACTCCATCTCTGCTCTCAGGTGACCCTGCCTTCTTTTGAATCCCTCCGATGGTTTTTCTTCCTCTTAGAATAAACTCCAAACTCTTGAGGTGGTGTACAAGACCCTGCCCCAGTCCCACTCTCTCCCTTACTTCCCTCCACCTTCGCTGGCTGGGCTGTTTCAGAGCTCACACAAGCAAAGCTCCTTTCGACCATCATCTCTGCTACACATTTTATTTTTTTCTGGAATCTTCTTCCCCTTGGTCTTCAGCCAGTTGTCCCTATTCTCCTAACAGATCTCAAACTAAATTTCACCTCCTCAAGGAAAACATTCCTGACCTCTGTAGTGGGTTGAGTTGAGTCTCCCAAAGGACATGTGAAAGTCCTAACCCCAGATACCTGGGAATGTCACTTTATTGGGAAATAGAGTTAAGGGGTCTTCTCAGGTTAAGAAGTCATGATGGAACAGGGTATGGCCTAACCCCAATGACTCATGTCCTTAAAGGAAAGGAAGATCTGGAGACCCATAGACACCTACAGACGACCACATAAAGACAGAGGTAGAAATTGGAGTGACACAGGATTGTCAGCAACCACCCACACCTAGGAGATAGACAAGGAAGGGTTATTCTCAAGACCTTCAGAGGGAGCAAGGTCCTGCCACTGCATTAATTTCAGGCTTCTGGACTCCAGAAATTGAGAAATAATACATTTCCACTGTTCTGAGCCACACAGTTGTTGATAATTTGTTAAGGCAAGCCTTAGAATCAGACACAATCACCTAAGAAAAAGTAGGTGCCTCCTGCTGACTTGCTTTGATAGAGTGTGAGCACCTTCCACAGTGTGTAGTTATTCATTGGTGAGTTTATCTGGGTCGATATGTCTCTCCTACTAGACCATTAGAGACATTAGACCAGAAACCCTAGCCATTCTCTTCACCTCCATATGCCTAGGAAGCACCTGTCTTACAGAGGATGCTCAGAAAAGGCGGGTTCCATTCTATGAATTGTGCCTTAATTTGGGATCTTGAGATGTGTTGAGTGGTGGATCCTAAAGCTAAATAGTCTCAGGTTGCTGGCCTGATACTTAACCAGTACTTTTGCCTTCCCAGAGTCATGGAATTACAGTGCTGGAGAGAATCTTAGAAATCTCCCAGTTCCCTATGACTAGCTCCCAGTGGCTTTTCAGAAGAGAAAAATGTGCCTTCTCCATATGCTACCCGCTGTCACTTCTTACAGCTGTCAGTATTGCTTCCTTCTGAACAATAGCCCTGTGTCGGTGTGGTTGCCTAGCCTGAGGGTCCAGAGTTGGCTTTCCTTCCCCTGCAGATGAAAGCACATGACTTTGACAGTTATTCACGGCTCAGTGTCATTCTTATTAATTGTAATGATAGAATTTTAACCCTGCAAATGTCCTCAGACATCATCTGAGCGATCCCATCTCTTCATTTAATTGAGTTAGAAGTCACGAGTCACATACACTTTAAGTGTAGCAAGATGGATTGTTGGAAATCACCCAATTAACCACTTCCAAGGAATTCCTCAAATATATTTCTGAGCATGTCCCTAAGGTCCACCTCCAGAGATCCGGAATCTGACCCTAGACTCTTCTGTTCACAGTGTGTGTGTGTGTGTGTGTGTGTGCGCACACACACACATGCAAAACATGCAATCCTGGGTGAATCTGAACCCTGTGGGTCTGGCTGAGCTTTTGATGGCCCTAATACAGCCTTGCCCTTATGCCCCTTCTGGTGCTTTCTATTGACTTCTCATCTACTTCAACCCAGAGGAAGAGCATCATTCCTCACAATACAGCAGATACAGAGATACAAACTTTTATTGAGACCTTCTTGAAGGTTCAGGAAGGGAGACACAGCACAGAAAAAAATACAGATGGTATTCCACTTACAATGGTTCAACCTAGGATTTTTTAGCTTTTCCATGGTGCATAAGTAATATGCATTCAGCAGAAACAATACTTAGAATTTAAAATTTTGATCTTTTCCCAGACTAGCAATATATGGATTTTTATACTCTCTCCCAAAGCTCAAGAGTAGGCTAATGCCGGTCTTCTGAGCACGTATAATACAGGCTAGGCTAAGCTGAGATGTTCAGGAGGTTAGGTCTGTTAAACACATTCTTGACTTAAGGATGTTTTCAACTTGAGATGAGTTTACTAAATGTAACCCCATCATAAGTCAAAGTGGGTCTCTAAATGACTATTGCCCTCACCTACAAAATACCCAAGGCTCTGCCCAGCCTTCCTGTGGTTGCAGAATTTTGCAGGGCAACACCCCAAGTAGGAGCACTTCAGGTTTCCCTGGGCCACAGAGAAGGCAGGAATCTTCTTATAGCTCAGTCTAAAGCTCACCTCACTTTCTGGTCCAAGACTAAAGTTCCCTAGGAATTCCATTCCTTTTAAGGAAGTCCCACACCCTCCGCCATCACTATCCTCTGTAATCATCTGTGAGGGCTGCCATAATAAAGTGACAAGAAACGTGTGGTTTAAAAAACAGAATTGTGTTGCCTCGTGTACAAGGCTAAAAGTACAAGACCAAGGTACTTACTTGTAAGGTCGAATCTTTCTGAGAGCCGTGAGAGACAGCCTTGTCCTGGCCAATATCCTAGATGCTGGTGGGTACCAGCAGTCTTTGGTGTTCCTTGACTTGTGAATGCATTACACCAAATTTTACTCCATTGACACACAGATGTCTTTAATCATATTTATTTTGTACATGTCTGTCTGCATTTCCAAATTTCCTCTTCTTATAAGGAAACCAGTGAGTCAGACTGTATCAGGGTCCACTGTGATGTCTTCATTTTAACTTGGCCACCTCTGTAAAAACGCTATTTCTAAACAAGGTTTAGAAATAGTGTGAAGTCCTGGAGGTTAGGACTTCAACCTATCTTTTCAATGGAGATATAACTGAACACCTACTACCTATAATCCCAGCAAAACAAAACAATCAGACCACAGTCTAGCATCAATCTATTTCTCAAAGTTTGAGTTATTCATTTTGAAATAGTGTCTCATCAATAACCGAATTCTAGCTCATTATTTCAAACTCATTCAAATTCCTCATTCAGTTCTCCCTCAATAAGCCTTGGGGTTTGGATTCACCCAGGATTACATGTTTTACACACACACACACACACACACACACACACACACATACACACACACACACACATATTATTTCAGCAGTATGTTTTATGTATTAAGAGCTTTGAGCTGTTCTCATACCTTCCATTATTCAAGGTCTGAACATCAGAGCATATGCTGAAGCATAAAACTGAATGGGAAACAAAGAAGAATTTCATTGTTCAAGGAAAAACACTCTCACCTCACAGAAAACAACTTAATAAAGACTGGAGAGAGAGAAGGCATAAGCTTCAGGCCTAAGGGAGTGCTTTGTCCATTTTGAGTTGCTATAACCAAATACTTGAGGCTGAGTTATTTACAAGAGATTTAAAAATATGGGATCAGCACTGGTTTCTGGTGAGAACCTCATGGCAGATGGCACCATGTGGCAACAGTGCATGCAAAGAGAAAGGTCACGTGGGAAGGCAAGAAGCAAGAGAGTAGGGAGGGGTAAGGCTCACTCTCCTGTGACAATCCATTCTTACATGAATCAATCTACTTCTATGAGATCAATCTCACTTGATGAGATGAGTGTTAATCCATTCATGAAGGTGAAGCCCCCAACAGAAATCACCTCCCTTTCACCAGGCCCACCTCTTAAAGGTTCCAACCACGTCATCACTGCCACACTGGTGACCAAGCTTCCAGCAGGTGACCCTTTGGGAGTAAATCCCATCAAAGCCATAGGAGTGGGTTTCTCACTTCTCATTCCAAATTTAAATCTTGGGGTTAACCTAGATACTCCCTATCTCTAGAAAGAGAGAGGGAAGCTAACTGTAGGGTAGACTCCACGTTCAGGTGCACAGCAAGCCATCCACAGATGGACACAGGCCAACCTCAGGAGCTTCCCAGAAACACAAAAGGACCATTTGCCATCATGAGATTTGATTGACAGCACAGTGACCTGACTCACTTGGGAGAGTGAGTACCAGGATCTCGGGAACCAACAGGGAGTTGTGTGGCAGAGAGACCACAGTGTTGCACCGTGGCTCCCCCGAGGGAGGAGAACTCATGGTGGTCGGAAAACAGATGCCTGAGCAGGCAAAGGAGGGTCCCTCTCTCCTCAGTTCCACCCCCTCCAGTGACCTCTTCTGATCCACTCTCACACCTCCCTTCTCCACAGCCCCCCCTTAGTAAGGAGACTGAAGCCCAGGGCCATGAATGATGAGAGCCTGTGTTTCTGAGAACATGGAGGGAGGAAGCCAGAGCTCCATCCCACGTGGGTCGGCCTGACTCCAGGCTGCAACCTGTGAGGTGCCGCTTTCCATTTGGTATTGATCAATTTCTCATGATGATCAGGAAGGTCTTGGTGGTGACGGGTGGGGTTCGATGGAGTGTCTCCACAGGGTTAGACAGGTTGACTTCCAAAAGTTTATGACCAGGAGCTTCTTCCTACCCACAGACAGAGAGGGAGCTTGTCCAAAAATGTTTCCATCAGGGTTGTGTGGGAGCTCAGCCTCACGTCGGGGACAGAGCAGGAAGCCAGCATGCCCCTGTGGTGGCTGTGTGGCTGCCAGCTGGGCTCTCTTCCCTCCTCTTCACAGAATAATCTTTGGCATTTGTGAATGTCCTTGTCTTGCTGTCTGAGCAGCACAGGTTCTAGAAGACAGAATCGCATTTCTTAGAATTACAGCTCCTGGAAATAATCATATGATAAAAGCACATTTCAGACAAATGGATCTGTTGGATTTAATTTTAAAAAATCATGAAATTCTTGAAGAGCAGGAAAGACATCTGACGCCAAGCCGGCTCTGTTAGGAGCCCTTACTCTTTCCTTTGGGTGATCTGGATGAGCAGGTGATGCTTACAGTGCGTTGTGACAAACAGCCACATGACCCATGACATTCTTCAACCTTCCTCTAGTTGGATTTCATCTTTCCAGGAAACTACTACTTTGCTACTTTTAATAAATACCCTGAAAACAGCTAATAAGGTCATTCAGCAGGTAAAATAACAAAGAAAGAGGAATGTTGACACCTCCAGGCTCTCATCTCTACATATGAGATGGCCTCCTGCAAGCTGTGCGCTCAGCCACCTGCAACGAGACGGTGGGAAACCATTGAGCTGAGTGAGCCACAGTGATCCAAATCTGAGAATGAGAACAGTCTCACAATACACCTGTACTGGGCGAGGTCTTTGGAGGGATTCCAAAATTTTTGAAGGCTTTTTTCTCCCTGCATGGAGATGCTTCAGTAGGCTTGGAGAGTTCCGTCCTCTCAAGCAAATATTATCCGGCTCATCCACCCCAGTGTCTTCATCCTGACATGAGAAAATTACTCTTTCCTTAACAAAGCCCTAACCTGAAACCGAGCAAGCCAATAAATTCATTCTGTTAGCTCTAATACCTTAAAATTAAATCCCGATTCTCATTTTCATCATAGTATAAAATAAGACTCCTGAACATAAGGGTCTCTTTAAATCTTTAAAACTAACTGTCCCAATAAGGTGGCCCCCAGACAATGTGTCTGTCTAAGGAGAACTTGAATTGTGGCTATCCTGAGCTGAGCTTTGTTATTAGTGTGCAATACAAACTGATTTTGAAAACTTATTACAAATAAAGTAACTAGCTTACTAATCAGTTTTTATACATTAAGTATATTAAATAATACTTTTCTTTATTGGGTTAAGTAAAATATATTATTGACACTAATGTCACCTGTATCTTTTTTACATTTTAATCTACATTTTAATTTGTATAGAACATAAAAAAAATTACATACGTGCTTTGCAGTATTTTTGCATGAAACAGCACCGTTTTTATTGCTTGCATAAAGGATTTCTGGTTTTCACCGTGGGCCTCAAGTTGAGAGTTGTCTGAGGTGGTTGTTCTCTTTTCTCAAGGATTCTGAAGCTGTACAGAAGTCAGTCAATTCCAGTCTGCGTTTGTCTAAATGAATTCTACAGCACAAAGAATGAACTTTAATGTGTACAAAAATTGTTTTAAATCATTACAGAGGTCAAGGAAACCCAGGATGGAAAGAAGAATAGGTCAAAAGAGCCTAAATATATGACTGATGTATGAAACAATATCATCAAAAGGGGTGACAGGAAGAGATGCTGACCCAAGTAACTTTGACCTGAGTGGAATCTCTAAGATGAACAGCAAGAAGAACTGTACATAAGCACTATCCTCTGGTCGAAAGTTGTTTCTCAGGGAGGTTCAGGTCAACCATTCTCAAACCACTCCATATGCTCACTAGAACTGGACAATTAGGTAAATGGGTGACAGGCAGTTGGGGTCAAATGTCTCACTGTTGGAATAGGAGGTGACAGAAATCCAAGGGGAGGAGGCTAGAAAAATCTATATGGTGGTAGTTTAGATTTGGAGACAGCATACAAACTCATGTTTAACTTAACATAGATATACATGGTCACCCAGCAAAATATATATGAACAGGTATAGACACACATTTTGAAATACATTTCTCAGTCATCTGAGAGTGCTAGAAGCAATGACACACCTCAGTAGCAACATGCACACCTACTGCCAAGAGTTTGGTTTCTAATAACATTGTCTAGTAATAGGAACCATAGATCCTTGGAGACATTGCTGGTTCTATAACTGGGATGGAGGTACTGTGAATCTCATTTACCTTTGTGTATCTGATTTCTAATTATCACTGCAAAGTGACAGTTGGCAAGCTGTGGAGGAATCAGAAGACTGTAATGTTTTATTAAAGTTTCAAAATATGAGAAAAAAAGATGAACCTGGAAAAATTCTTAGGCATTGAGGCAAGGAAATGTTCCTTCCAGTAAAGAGAAAAAAGGTCCACAATTATGGAGTATGTCCGTGGGAGGCACAGTCAGATGAAAACTCTCCCAGTGATCAAAGCTGGAGCAATTTGAGCAATAAAGTAGAGTAGTGTTGGGTTATAACCCAAAACATAAAGTAAATGCCAGTAAGTCCATATTGATGTAAATAAATGACTGAATAAATAAATAAATGAGGGAGAAGAGACAAACATCCTGCATAAAAGAAATTCTCCCCAAGTTATTTTCAAGGATGGGAAGCCTAACTTCCCACTCCATGTGTGGGCCATGCATAGCATCTTCTCTCCAAAGAATACAGGATGGAAGGAGAGACCAAAATATGTAACTGTGCAGTGCAGAAATGGAATGAACACTTACCTGTCCAGGTGATCAAAGTTAACATAAGCAGTGATAACTCATTCCTTAGCTCAGGCTGCAATAACAAAACACCACATAGACTGGGTGGTTGGAACAATATTCTCAGTCTTCCAGGTGGTAAGCTCAAGATCAAGGTGCCTGCAAGGTAGGATTCATTCTGGGGCTTCTCCTCTTGTCTTACTGGCCCCTTCCCTTACCCTTTCTTTGTTTGTGCACAGGAAGAGAGAACAGGAGAACTCACAGAAGTCAATCAATTCCAATCTGCGTTTGTCTAAATGCATGGATGCTATAGCACAAAGAATGAACTTTAATGTTTACAAATTAGGGAGGGACCTCCTTCATGACCACATCTAATTCGAATGGTTAGATGAGTGTCAAGTGCCAGGTCACAAAGGCACCATCTCCAAATATGACCACGTTGGGGTTTGGGCTCAAAATATGAATTTCAGGAGGTCACAAATATTTGGTACATTATGGTCACTATTGATAGTATTCCCTTGGTGTGATGTGATGAGAATGGCCCTTTGCCTCCACAATCTACTTCCCCAAACTCAGAGCATCAGTCTAGTCATGAGAATAACATATGATGAATCTCAACTGAAAGGTCCCAACGGAGAGAGCTGAGCAGTGCTCCTCAAAACTCCAAGATGATGATAAACAATGAAAACCTGAGACTTAACCAGAGCCAAGAGGACCTAAGGGGACATGACTACAAAATGTTATGTGCTATCCTGGATGATCCTACACAGAAAAAGGACATGAGGTCAAAGCAAAGGAAATCCAGATAAAGAACGAACTTTAGTAATTATAACAAATACAACATATGAATATGATATATTAACTAAAGGATAAACTGAGTGAGGAATATCTGTTGATTCTTTGCACTCAATTCACAAATTTCCTATAAACTTTTCCAAAACTGAAACTGTTCTAAAATAAAAGGTTTATTTTTTTTAAAGAGATAAATAGAAATTCTTACAAAATTATCATCCAGAATAATGGGTGAAATAAAAACTTAGTAGATTCATTGAACAACAATGAAGGCACAGATAAAGAGAATTTATAAAATGGAAAATTGATAAAAAATACACAGAATAAGACATAGTAAAACAGAGAGATGGGAAATACGAAAGTGGGGGGATATATAGAATATACACTGAGCAAGAATCACAAAATGCCCAGAATAGCCAAAACAAACTTGAACAAGAAGAGAAGAACTGGACATATCACATGATCTGATTAAAAAACATACCACAAACAGAGCAATACTGCATAAAAAGATACATAACCAAACACTGCCCAAAATAAGTCCGTGAATTTACTGTCAACTGATCTTTGACCAAGGTGCCATGAAGGAGGAAAAAATTAGTCTCTTTTATAAACAATATTAGGAAAATTGCATATACACATGCAGAAGAATAAAATTAGAACTTTATCTCACACCATCCATAAAAGTCATCATAAAATGGACTAAAGATGTAAATATAAAACCTGAAACTGGAAATCTAGCAAAATAAATAAAGAAAAAGCTTTTAGGTTTGTTGTTTTGTTTTGTTTTTGTACCAGGGTTTAAATTCGGAGGCACTTAATCATTTGTATTTTATTTAGAGATAGGGTCTCACTGAGTTGCTTAGGGCCTCACTAAGTTGCTGGAACTGCCTTTGAGCTTGTAATCCTCCTGTTTCAGCTTCCTAAGCTGCTGGGATGACAGGCATGCACCTGGTCAGACATAGCTTTTTGACATTTTAGATATGACCTTAAAAACACAAAAAAATGAAAGCAAAAATGAGACAAAGAGTGTTGCATAAAGTTAACAAGCTGAGTATTGAAATGGCCTACAGAATGGGAGAAAAATATGTACAAGCCATACATCTGATAAGGGGTTAATATAAAAAATAAGTAACACAAAAACTCAACAGCAAGAAAAGAAACAATCCTATTAAAAAATGGTCACAGTTCTGTTGGGCTTGGGGGCACACACCTGTAATCCCAGAGGCTCAGGAGGCTGAGGCAGGACTATCACAAGTTCAAAGCCAGAATCAGTAATTGAAAAAGATGAGATGCTGTCTCAAAATTTAAAAAATAAAATAAAATAAACTAGGCTGGGTATGTGGCTCAGTGGAAAAGTGCCCCTGGGTTCAACAGTACCAAAAACAAAACATGAAACCCTAAGTAGGTATGTATCAAAAGAAAATATACGACTGCCATAAGTATAGGCAAAATATGTTCAATATCAGTAGCCCCCAGGAAAATGCAATCAAGACCATAATGAGGAGCCTCACATGTCACACATAAGAATTAATAATATAGTCTCATGCAAAGTAAAAGATGACAAAAATAATAGGAAAAGATAGAGAAAACCAAAAAACAAAGTCATCACAATATATTAACAACAAATCTCTCAGTAACTGGTCAAGTTAACATACAAAATGTTACAGTTTAAAGAGGGAATATTTGATCAACACAATCAGAAAAATTTACCTTGTAGATGGATATTCATAAAACACTAAAAACAGAAATTATAAAATACACATTCTTTTAAAGCACACACAGAAAATTTTGCAAAAAAAAAAAAGTTGAAAGCTTGCAACATATGGTCTCTAAATATATTTCAGTTTGGCTGTAAATAAATACCAAAAAGACAACCAAAATATGCTGATCCCGAATAAGCAAAGCTTATGGCTCCCAAACCCAAGGCCAACCCTGAAGAAATTAGAGAGAAAACTATGCAAATTCTTGAGATTAGAAGAGTTGTTTAGATGTGTGACAACTGGGTGGTGTTTGGGGCCAGTGAACAAGAAACACTGAAAAGTCTGGTACAATGAAACCGAAAAGTTTTGCTCTTGCTTCTCTCTTGCCCTTTCCTTGTACAAACATAGCTTCCCCCTCACCTGCTGTGATTCGGAATTCTGGTTCAAGTGTCCACTGGAGTAAAATAAGGGCATCACTGAAGGTGATGCTAGTCAGGAACTGAGAAAAACATGTGGGGACTAATTTGCCTAGGATATTCATTTTCCCATCCCCTGCCTACAAATCTCCAAAGGTGTTCAACTAAAACTCTAAAAATAATCTCCTCCACATCCAGTTAATAGGAGTTCTAAACGAAAGAGCTATTTTAATGGAGAGAAGAAAATGGAGATAAACTTCCCAGAAATAAAAGCCCCCAAAATAAAGACTCGGATTGAAAATTCCAAGGATTCCAACAAGAAACATTAAAACAGTCGCCAACTAGACTCATTTTAGTGAAATTTAAGAAAGATAAAGAAAAATATTTCAAGAATGCATGCAGATTACAGAAGGCTATCTACAAAGGAACAGAAGGTGGATGGACACCAGATTTTCCAACAGTAACACTAAATTGAAGAGGACAATGGACTCACATTTTTCAAGTGTGGAAGGAAAGGCCAAGCTATAATTTTAATACAATAAAAAATACACTGAGAAAGCGTCACAAGCTTTTGCCATTAAAACACATAATGGAAATAGTCTTAGATGAATAATTTGAAGGAAGTATCATCGTGATTCTTGGTTCTTAGTACAGAGCACTGAGACCCTTGGACTCTCCAGAAAGATGAGACTGTCTCTTGCATGCCAGTAACTGACTGGTGGCTGGAAGACTCTAGATGGCTTCAGGACAGAGGTCAGCCCCCCAAAAGATCCAGGAATAAATAAAGGCTTGACACTTTCGATTGCTCAACCCATGGAGGTGACTGAAGGGTGGCAGATAGAAAGCACAGAAGCTTCTCATCCCTTTCCATACAACGAGCTCTATGCATCTCTTTCCTATATCATTTATAACAGATAAACACAAGTAAGTGTTCTCCCGAGTTCTATGAGCCATTCTTGCAAATTAACAAATCCCAGAAGGTGTTTGATTAATTTATAGCAAGTTGGTCAGGCATATAGGTGACAGCATACCTCTTACTACTGATATTTGAAGTGGGGGCAGTCTTGTGGAACTGAGCCCTTAACTTATGGATTTGATATTATCTCTGGCAGATAGCGTCAGAACTGAATTAAATTATAGGACATTGAGTTGGGGTCCAGGGGAGAATTGCTTGATGGGTTGGGGTGAGGGGGGACCTTATATATCTGCTCCCAGAAGTGTTACACTGAGTAACTCTGTCAGAGACTAGGAACAACAATGTGGTTTTTCTTATCTCTAATAATCATTCAAGAAATGCTGAAAATACAGAAAAATTAAAGGTAATTAAATACCTTACTGAAGTGTTTTATTTTAAAATAGATTAATAAAAATAGAGCTAAGATCAAAGTAAGAGAACAATAACATCCATGATAGCCAAAACTAAAATTCTAAATCTTAAAAGGTTATATAATATGTGAATGTAATACTATAAAATTTTAGAAGAGAATGTAGGAGAAATTCTTTTTGTCCCAGGATGAGGTGAAGACTTCTTAGACATAATATCAAAAGCATGAAACATAAAAGGAGAAAACAGACAAATTGCCTCTCATGAAAATTAAAACTTTTGTTCTACAAAAGACTATGCAGAGAAAAAGAAAAGAAAAAAAAGAAGTCACCAATTAAAAGAAAATATTTGCCAATCATATATTCAACAAGGGATTCACAGCTGAAATCTACAAACAACTTTCTAAACTCAGTAGTAAGAAAACAATTAAATCAGAAAATATTATGGGACAGGCTACATGGACTCCATCTTGCCCTGAGACTCCACATCATGTAAGAAATGCTTCTCCCAGGGAAAGCCCGGCCTCTGTACCCACCAACAATTACTTAGCAGAGCATGCCTGGCAACACAAAATGGCAATTCTTATACAATGTAAAAGTGTTCTCTCTTTGATTCCCATTTTTCTTGGACAATGAACCCTGTCAGAGATTGATTGTCTAGATGTTGTAACCATTCTTTAACTTGTACACAACAAGGGATGTTTTGGCCTACTCTCTTTTCTGCTTTTGATTTTAGATCTCATCACGTTTGTTTATGGTTTTGAACCATAGCAACAGCCATTTATGCTTTGTTATGGTTTTGGACTATAAAAGGTGAACTCAAACCCTGGAGGGAGGACAAAGGGTGTGGGCTTGCAGCCTGCCCCTTGGCCCGCCAGCTGGTGGATCCAGATGCCCAACTGGTGAATAAAGTTCCCTGCTTTAAGATTGACTCTGTGATTTATTGCAATCTCATCTTAACAAAAATAGGAAAAATTTTAAGCAGATATTTCACTAAAGAAGATAGAAGAATAGCCAATAAGTACACAAAAACATGTTCAACATTACTAGACATTAGGAAAAAGCAAACGGAAACCTAGTGAGATATCATTACATATCTGTTAGAACAACTAAAATCTAAAAATGGTGATAATACCAAATGCAAAGGAACTGGCTCTCTTGTATATGGTATATAACCCAGCAATCATATACCTGGTATTTTTCTAGGTCTAGAGAAATGAAAATTGTGTTTACCTGAAAACCTATATAGACAAGGTTCATAACAGATATATTTACAAAAGCCAAAACTGGGAACACCCCACATCTCCTTCAATAAATACTTAAACTAATTTTGGTACATCCATACCACAAAATACTATACAACAGTAAAACAATGAGCTATTGATGCTTTCAACATCGTGGATGGCAGAATGGAAAAGTCAATCTTAAAGGTGATACTCTGTATGATTGCATCAACATAACATTCTCAAAATGAGAAAACTATATTTATTTATGGAAAATAAATGTGTGATTGCCAAAGGTTAGGTAAAGAGAGGTGGAGTGCAGCAGAGTGTGACTATAAAAGGGGAATTCCTTCAGGGTGACAGAAAATTGTGTACCTGGATTGGATGTGGTTATTTAATTGATACATGTGACCAAATGTTATACAATTAAATACACATATACATCCAAATTTCATGTGTGGAAAAAAGGAAAAAAAAGGCTGGTGAAATCTCAGTGAGTTCTGTAGTCTAGTTAATTATATCACATTTTCTGATTTTGATAATGTGCTATGATTATGTAAGATATCACCACTAGGTACACGTGACTTCTTTGTATTAATTCTTGCCACTTCTTGTGAGCCTGAAATTACTTCAAAAATAAAACATTTTTTAAAAACCTACATAAGATAAATATGGCAATATTGGCAGTAGAAACCCAGGGAGGGGAGAATGTACTGGATGTCGTGTTTTATTGGTGGAATATGTCTGTATCTATTCAAAATATTTTTAAATATTTGAAAATGTATAACTTAAAAGTATGATAAGCCAAAATATAAATAAGTCAGTAGAACCAAGTCTATCGATAATTACAACAAATGTAAATGGATTAAACACACCAATTGAAATACAAATATTGTTAAATTGAGCTTTTAAAAATCTTTATATGTTACTTACAAGAGATGCATCTAAAGTATAAGGATAAGGCCAAGATTAAAACCATAAAGAAAAAAAAGACATATTAGGTATATAAACATCAGGGAAAACCCCAAAATATCTGGCCTAATTAATTTAATATTACATAAAATACACTTTAGCAAAAGCATTATTAGATATGAAAAAGATTGCTATCTAATGATTAAAAACATTCATTCCACTGTAAAGGACACAGAGATCAGCTTGAAGGGACTTCCCTCACTGAATAGAGGAACATGAGCATCCAAATAAAGATAAAAATGGATTACAGCACATTAATACAATAGGAACACATGAGTCCAGGCAAATGAAAGAAGGAATAAGAAAGGAAACTTATTTCCTGTAGTAGAATGCCAAGTAATAAGTTTAGAAGAAATAATAAAAATAGAAAATCACCTTTTCTTAACCACTCCAGATGTGGTGATTTCAGACAGGAGCAGTGAATAGAGGTGAAAATGCTGTTGGGAGGAAGACAGAATACTTCCCCACAAAGGACTCATCAGTTACAAAGTGGGAAACAGTGAATTTAAGAGAAACCTGGCAGATATCACGATAAGTTAACATCACCAATGGGTGACATTATTCATCCCAATGAGTTGGACAGAGAACACAGCTTCCTCTCAGAGGTGATCCCACCACACATGAGTGGTCAATGCCTAAAACTTAAAACTTCAGACAGATCACAGGGAGGTCATCCTATATAAGTCCAGTCATCGTGAAAACCATCCAGGACCTGGGGTTGAGGTTGTGGCTCAGCAGTAGAGCGCTCTCCTAGCATATGTGAGGCTCAGGGTTCAATCCTCATCACCACATAAAAATAAAAAAAATTAAATAAAGGTATTGTGTCCAACTAAAACTAAAAAAATAAATATTTAAAAAAACAAAAATTCAGGACCTAAAGGACACAGGAATTAAGATTTTTTTTAATGTTAAAACATTTTAACTGCATCCCTAAAATAAACTACATAGGCTTTCTTTTCTGAGAAATTTATTTGTGTGTGTGTGTGTGTGTGTGTGTGTATGTGAATGTGCCTATGTGTGTACACATGCTTTTTAAATATTGATTTACAAAGTGCTTAAGTTCTTATACCAATTTTTGTGACAGTTGGTAATTTTCTTTTTTATTTTCTTTAAGATGTAAATTGACGATATAATAAAGTTTATCAGTCTTTTTCAGTTCACAGTTTTATGCTTGTTTAAGGTTTTAAAATCTTTATATGTTTCACTTAGTATTTGAAAGCTTTGTTTTGATCAGTTTGGTCTTTGTATTAGACTGTTTTGCATTGCTATAACAAAATGTCTGAGTATAACTTCATTAGTAAAGGGTTTCTTTTGGATCATGGTTCTTGATGTCCAATGTTGAGGGGCTACATGGGGGAGGGTGGCCTTTCTGCTGGCAGAGTCCTGGTGTAGCAAAGGGCATCACACAGAAAGACACAGGGAGTATGTGTCTTCCAGTATAGCCACCAATATTCAGTCACAGAAGCTCCACCCTAATGACCTTGTCTAATCCTATCACTTCCCAAGGGCCTCTCATCTGAACATCACAATCAGAGGGAGCTACCACCTTCTCAATATCTCACAATGGGGATTCAGTTTAGATACATGAACCCATTGCGGGACACAGCAAACCATATACAAACCATAGCAAAGTCTTAAATGCACCTGGAGATGATTTTTTTAAAAACAATTAATTATGAAATGACTTGGAACTTAAAAAAATTCCAAAACAATACAAAGAATTCAAGTGCCCCTTCCCTTAGAGATTCCCCAGCTATTAACCTTTGACTGTTTGTTCCATTGTGGTCTATTTATTTATCACCAGTATAACTATTCCTTTTCTGAATCCTTTAAAGCAAGCAACAGATGTTTCATCATCCCTAAATACTCCAATATGTATCACTCCCAAACAAAGACACAGTCCTGTATAATTAGCATGCAGCCCTCCACTGGGATACAGATACTGGTACAAAACTACTGCCTAATTCACAGACCTCATCCAAGGTTTTCCATCTGTCACAACAATCTCTCTGCCCATTCTGCACATGGACCTGTGTGGGAATACAGGTCACATATAGTTGCTAAATTCTCTTCCGATTGTTTCAGTGTGAGTAGGGACTACAGAAATGTTCACTTTGTGATAAATCCACAGGCTGTACATCCTAACCTTGTACATTATTCTGTGTGTATGTTCCATTAAAAAATGTTTATTTTTAAGAAGAAAGCTAATTCCTCACATACATTTGAAACACAGCATTTGCTTCAAGAATTCAAATTTCTATGTTAAAATCAGGTTTCTTCAATCAACCATAGATATCAAGCCTAGATGTTTCAACTAATTTTGGAGTCTCACGACTAAAGAATGAAAAATATCACTTTATCAAGTAGCACATGCAAAGGTACACACAGGCCTTCCAAAGTGGATTTTTAATGTGATCCTTACCAACATATTTCCATAAAAATTTCACTCCCTTCTTAATTTAGATGATTGCTAAAATATAACATAGTTTTCTCAACTGGAAAGGCTATACACATTTACATTCATATTTTGATTAAAGATTTTAATTGAAAGTTTAAAAAAATGAGCAAATGAATTTTTGAGGGAGACATATTGCTAGACCCATCTATTCTAATATTGCAGAGGATTTTTTCTGACCCAGAAGACAGAGATGGAATTTCCTAGTGGCCCTGGCAATTGCTCTTGCAAATAAGTTCAAGGTGATATATTTGAGATGGCAGTTTCTGGGAAGTCTGTTTGTGATGGATTGATGGACCAAATTGAGGAATCAACCATATACTTACTTCTCAGCCAAAACTGGGGCTGGTAAAAACCCGAACTGGAGAAAAGAAATTTAGTGCCAACCAGGCTTAGAATTAAGCATGGTCTCTTCCTAGTAGCTTTAAAGATAAAGAGTTTTGCATATGTATGCCTTAATTATGCAGACCTACTTTAGGGGGTTCCTTTCCCTCAGTTCAACATGCAGGACCAAACAGCACCAAAGTTTGCTTTTTCTTTCTTCCTTCCTTTCTTCCTCTTTTTCTTTGTTGAACAATATATCCATCTACCTAGAAAAGCTCTGGTTCGCGAAATTTCGAAGTTGAAAACAGCCTATGAGATTGCATCAATAGTCAGATTAGGTAACTGCAGCCCTGAGAAGTGTGGGAGACACCAAAGATCATCTGAATCTTGACCAAGACCTGAGTTTCTCTGTCCTTCACTGGTCTCTGAAATGTGTCTCTCACCTCAAATGTGATATGGGATGAGTTTTTCAAATTGATAAGAGTCCATGTTCTCCATGGCCATGTTTAACTAGGGATGTTACCCCAATGCTTCAGAATAGCCATCCTGAGTTGGCAACCAGGGATTGCTTTAAGCTTTAAAGAAGTCGAAAGAACCAAGTCTGCATGGAGCCTCCACTGCTAACAAAAAAAAAAAAAAAAAACCGTTAGCTTCTGCTTTCAACTATTCATCCCCCAAACCGTTGATGGACAGTACTAACTCTGCTGGTCTCTCACTCCATCACTTTTACGAAGACCCATATCAGCAAGGGGAGGCTAGGGTGCAGGGGAGGTAAGTCAGGAGGGAAAAGCCTGCTCAGGATCCAGCGGCATCGCGGCGCCTTGGCCCCAGCTGCACTACAGAGGACCCCCACACACACCCAGCCCTAGGTGTGCGGGGACTGTGAGCAAGCGCGGGTCACCTCGGGCGGCAGTTCTCCAGCACCCTGCTTCTCTCAGCTTTACTTAGATTTTCATTGCTGCTTCCTCCCACACCCTTAAAGACTCAAGTTCAGGGTAACAGAGATGGGCCAGGGAGAATCCCGGGGCATCCCCAGAAAACGTTTTGGAAGATCGCCGGTGGAAGACAAGGTCATTGAAGGCAAAAAAAAAAAAAAAAAAAAAAAAAAAGAAGAAGAAGAAGAAAGAAAATAAAGAAATCTTAAGCCGCCCTAAGTCTCAGCTCTGTAAAGGTCTGACTACGTTGGGGGAGACTCAGCTTCCAACCAGCGAGGAAAGAGCAGAGCGGGCCAGGAGCGCCAGACCCCGAGGGGCGGGGCTGCAAAACCCCTGGAGGCCCCACCCCCCCGGCAACCTGCCTCTCTACCATTGGAAGAAGTCTGGGGCGGGTCCCAGAGACGGCCCCCTCTCGCCACCAGTCCGCGGCCCGCCCCCTACACGCCCATTTCTTTTTTTTTTTTTTTTTCCAGCTCTTCCCGGAGCCTTGGAGCAAGCTGGGAAAGGAAACACCGGTGCCACCACGGCGCCCTGGGACGCCAGAAAGGCGAGCCCCCCTGCCGCCCCGCCCGCCGGCCGGTGACATCAGCAGGGGCGGGGCAATGTATCCTTGGCTCCACCCCCAGGGCCAGGGCTGCTACCTAGGGGTCTGTGGTTTTCCCCGCACGCGGGAAGCCACCAACCAGAGCAGGCGCTCGGCTGAACAAAGTGCTGCAATCAGACTCCCTGTGGCTCTCGCGTCAGCCCCTCACCCTTCACAGCCTGTCCCACCGCCCCCTCTCCTTATTTTGCACCTTTTCCTCCCTTTCTCTGTCTGTGCATCTCCAAATGACTGTGTATGGGGAAGCTAAGATGGGCATGCAAGTGGCACACTGACTGGAGAGACAAATTTCATGCCATATCCCCTTAATCCGTTTGCATTTCTACCTTATTTCATAGCTTGACATTCTCTCATATGCAAAATGTGGGAGAATCGTTTTCTCCCCCCCCCCAGGCTTAGGGGAAAAGTTATTCCATGCCTTCTGTAGTATTTCATTAAAGAAATTAGAATTTTAAGCTTTGGTGAAGGAATTGGGAGTGGGAGACAGCGTAGAAAAGTAAAAAGAAACCCAAAGCTTAACAGCGTTTAGAAAGGAAATAACTATTTTTCATTCTCGACTGAGTGTGTCTTCTGCAGCATTTTGCACAAATGCAACTGCAGAACCATTTCGTTGCAGATTAAGTAGGCTGCGTCTGCACAGGGTCTGTGCGGGATCTTCAAAAGACAGTGCAGGTGTATACGGGTCCGGGTGTGCGTGTGCGTACGTGATGTACGTGTGTGCGGGTGTGTACGTGTGAGTGGGACCCAACCCCAAGAAACGCGTCAAGATCAGGAACAGGAATGCACACTGGCGCTTGCCTTGGAAATTTCCTAAAGCGCTTAGAGTTTGTAAATCACTAGTATCCGAAAAATTGTCAGCAGAGGCTCTCTCCCGGTGCCCTGCCCCCCCCCCCCCAAATATAGGTGTCCGCGGTGTCTTGTGAAGCAGCCTTTGGCCCAGGCGGGTCTTGTGAGTGGTGAAATCCACAGAGGGCACGCTGTGTATATTTTGGGGGTCCCACGTGTGCGGCCCAAACCCCTGGGGCCTGGGCGTGTGCTCGCGTGTAGTGTGTGTGGGCGTATGTGTGTGAGTGTATGCTTGTGCCGGGGGCCGAGCTGAGTGCTCAAGCGCTCCAAGCTGCGCCCAGAGCTCAGCTGTAGGGTTGGAGAAAAAAGGGGGTAGGCAAGTTCGGGGGGGGGGGGCGGGGGGCGGGAGGCTGATTGGAGCTTTTGAATTGATGGAGTTGGCTTAGCCGCTTTTCCCTCTCCGGCTTGAGCTCCTTTAAACCTCGCTGCTGCTTCGTAGGAAGGGGGCTGGATTCACTGTAGCTGCTGCAGGAGGGGGAGCAGGTTGAAACAATCGAGTAGGCGCGCCAGGACTCCCCGGCTCCAGGCGGGGAGGGGAGAGGGAGCCCCCATTCTGCGCAGGGAGGGGGCGGGGTTGGAGGGACCCAGCAAACCAGGAGGAGGCGGGGGCGGTCGCTGGGATGGGGGAAGCGGTCACCCCCAGGAGACAAGATTTCGTTCGGATCCCACATTAATTGGAGATATCTGATTAATTTGAGCTTCTGATGACTATAAATGGCGATTCTCTACTAAGGTGTCTATATTAAAAAAAAAAAAATCGTTCCGTGTCATCCCCCATGTTAGGCCTGCTCGTGGGCGTGAGGCTGTACTTCCTCCGCCCCCTCCTAATGGAGTGAACCATTCCCAGCTCTTCCTCTCTCTCTCTCTCTCTCTCTCTCTCTCTCTCTCTCTCTCTCTCTCTCTCTTACTCTCTCTCTTACTCTCTCCCTCTCTCTCTCTCCACCTCTCTCTCTTTCGGTCTCTTCCTCGCTCCCTCTCTTTCTCTCCTCCCTCTGCCTTCCCGGCGCATAAAGTCTCCCTCGGAACTTGTTGGCAATGCCTATTTTCCAGCTTTCCCCCAAGTTCTCTAAACTAACTATTTAAAGGTCTGCGGTCGCAAATGGTTTGACTAAACGTAGGATGGGACTTCAGTTGAATGGCAGATACATTTCACTGATCCTCGCGGTGCGAATAGGTAAGTGGTCGCCCAGACTGGCTCTCTCAACCAGTCCCTGCCAGAGGGGCAGACGCTCGGACCAGCTGGGCCTGCAGCCACCTCGGGGTGCAGAGAAACCTGCAGAACCCCGAGGGGGTGACGTTGGCTCCTGAGGACTTGGGCGTCCCGGGTTGAATTTTTCTAAAGAAAAAGAGACTCCAAACGTTCTCCAGGAAAATTGTGCGCTGGCGGGCGGTGGTTTTTCCAGAGGAGGTCCACCGTCCCCCTCGCCGTTTTCCTCCAAAGCGCCCATCAATTTTTGCTTTCCTATCTGGGGTTAGACCCGGTTCGGTGCGCTCTGGGGCAATGCATCGGCTCCTGCGATACTGCAAGATACTATTTTTGAAGGGTCGAAAGGTGAATTCAGGAAAAAGATGGCTAGCCAGATAGGACTGGAAAGTTTTATGTGCAGAAAGCGAAGATATTCCAGGGCTCCGCTCAAACTGCTGCATTTAGAACTTTGTCATTTTCCCTCCCCCTCCCCCCATATCCTAGCTGCAGCATTTACACCGGGCACCGCAGACTCGGTTCAGAAGCAAATCGAGAACGACCAGGAACTCTAGATCACATATTTTTTTATGCTTACCATTGAGGAGGGTAAACTGAGCCAAATATACTTTTTGAGACACGTTTGCCTGTTACTTTATCCAACACTGTCTGCATTTTGTACATAGGAAATGGTTAAGAAGTGTTTGCAATATGTCATGTCAGGTGTTTGTTATTTTTGTTTGTTTGGGGTTGATTGTGGACGGATTTATTGAGTCACCATTTTATGTTAAGGAATGTTGAGTTGTAGTTACACTGCCATGGGGCTTTTTAAAGTTTACATTTTTTTTCCATCCAGAATGCAGAAAACATTATGGGAGCAGGCATTAGAAAAATTCCTTTTTTGATGCTGGTTCAGAACATTAATTAACATGGCCTAAAAGTGAAAGTGAAGCAGGTTATTAATAGAATGGACAAGAGAAAAAAATAGAAACTCTTCAAACGGTTTTTTTTTTTTTTTGGAGATGGAGGGAATTGTTATCTCCTATGATTTCAGGCTGTAGCATTCTTCTTTGCAGACAAATCCTTGCAGTATTTTGGTGGGGGCTGCTTTAGGGAATTGGTTCGGGGCAAGAGAAAGAATACAAAACAATTTTTCTGTATGAGAAATGTGGAGAACACAGAATTTGGGGTTCTCTGGACATTAAAATTGATTCTTTGCAATGGGATTTTATGCACTTAACATGATTTTGAGGGATCTGGTTGTTTGTTTTGTTTTTATTCCCCAAGAACATTATAGGATGTTAGTGTGTGTGTATGCAGGATGTTGCTGTTTTCCTTTAATTCTAAGGAATGACTTAATGCTTCCAGTCTGGTTGATTTGAATATCTGACATTAGTTCAAAGAGCTGCAATAAATAAAGAACATTTCTAAAGGCAGCAAATCCCTTAAATGTTGCAAATAATTGCATGTGGCATTTTGCAATTAGCCAGAGAATTTTTAGGGAACAGGAGAGGTAATTGTTTTTGAGACAGGGGTTTTAATCCGAGAAGGTTTGTGCTGTTTTCTCAGTGGGAAATAACCTTACTTTGAGGATTAAAAAAAAATTAAAAAGCAGTTGTGCATGAGGGATGTGTTTTGAACACATGACCCTCAGACTGAAAATGACCACTTGTAGGCTATGGAGTTGAAGTTGAACGTATTTTTTCCCTAATGTCTGCCCTTTCCTGCACCAGAGCCTCAGTCTTTATTAATTCATGCCTGGGAGCTGTCCCAAATCACTGACATTTGACAAGAAAAGTGGGGGTTGGGGAGGGACGGAGAAGAGGAGAGAGTGGTGAACGAATGAAGATGCGGTGGGAGGAAGTTTGGAATGAATGAGAGGTCGAACGAATGAACGAATGGAAACCGCACAAGACAGGGACGCATAGGAGGACAGAGAAGGAGCCCGAGTCGCCTGCCCAAACTTGCAGAAACCGGGTTCAGAAAGGACTGCAAGGGACACGGTCTGCGACCTACTAGGGTCGCGTGCACCTGCAAAATCTGTCCCCGTGCACAGGCTCTGGCCTCCTGGTGCAGGCTAGAGCCCAAGGAGTCAAAGTTGCAAAACACAGAAAATTTCACGACTTCTTATTTTACACACGCACACACTCACGGTTTGCAGGGTCTTCTCTATAGCAGCACCTAGAAAGATAACGTGACAGAACGCTTCCCGCCCCCAGCGAGCCCCAATTCCCGTTTTAAAAATTGTCAGTGCGTCTTAGGGGCCTCTTTTTCGACACCGAATTTTTAGGGGTGGAGGTAAGGAGTGAGGAGAGACCTGGGACAGAGCGGGAGAGTGGTCTGTATTTTGTTTCTTCTCTGCAATGCTGTGCATAACGTAGAAGAGGATGATGCATAGGGTTGATTCCACTTTGAGTTTTATTATCACAAATATTCATTAGTTCATGAGATACTGTTAGTGTTCCATTTGCTATTATTGTAGTCGCAAGGAAGGGCATTTAATTTTTGTGGAGGTTTCTGAAGGTTTACGCATCTGCTCCAGCTGAGGTCGAAGTTAACCCTGGTCCCTTCCCCAGCGTTTCCCGTTCCGGATTATAAAACGCAAGACCCGCCTCGCTCTTCCTGCAGCAATTTGTACACCGTGAGCTCTCAGAGGTTGCTGTGGGTTCCATCACCTTCCCCCTGGTCTGCGTCTGGCCTAGCGCTCGGGGACAAGAGGATGCGTGGGGGAGTGTGTGCGCGGGGGGAGAGGTGCACCATCCTCCTGGGACACATTCACACGCGAGCGGCAATGGCCAGGACACTGCGGAGGAGGCTTGCGCACCGAATCCTGGGAGCTAGAGGCCGAGCCACCCTACATTCTCCTCGCCCCAACCGCGCAGATTTGGGCTTCTCTAGCGCTTTCCAGGAGCCCCAAGTGCTCCTGGCCGCTAGGTATCCAGTCTCAGGCTGGTTTCGTTGGCCTTAGGGTGGAAAGAAATGGCCACCGCAGCGCCCGCAGGCCTGGAGCCTGTTTCTGGTCCGGAGCCTCGGGGTTTGGTGGACTTGAGTCCAGGAGCAAGGAACTCTGTGTCGCCCGGGTTTTCTCCTCCTGTTCTCCAGCTGCCCCATCTTGCATCCCGTCCCCCCACCCTCTGACGCAACTTGGAGCTAGAGGCCGCAAGTCCCAGGAGGCCGAAAGCTGGGTGTTCAGCAGCCTGTCTGGGACCTGGAGAGGAAAGGTCTAATTCCGCTGCTGCTGTCCCGAGTGGTGGCGGGCCTTTCCCGGGATGTGAAGGGTGTGTGGGGAGGTGAGTGGCGGACAGAAGAGGTGGAAGGAAGCAGGGAACCCGAGATAGTGTAGGTGACCTGGGGCCACCTGCGCAGACACATCCGTTCCCCGGCCTGGCTTGTGGCCCTGACTGCCGGGACAAATCAATCCCATTGGGTCTTGAGAAATGTAAACTGCCTTTTTCTGTGGGGCAAAAGCGAGTGCATCCAAGGGTCTCTCGCGGAACAGATTCCACGGTAGGCATCGGTTTTATAATGAAACAATCCATTTCGGTGACCTCCAGTGGCTTCCAGAGACTTTATTCATCCATTCATTCTGAGCACCCACCGAGGACCGCGCGCCCAAGGGCTATTGGCGGGAGGTGGCCTGGGTTCCAATGCTTGCCCCCAAGTCTGTCAGCCTTCCTAGGCTAGCCTCGCCCCTGCACTCTGTTGTCCAGACCCCCTCTCTCTGTCCTCAGGAATGGAGGATTACACTGCTAGAGACGTGACGGGGCTTGCTGGGGGAGTGTTGGGAGACGAAGGAGGGAGTGAGGAGACAGAGAAATAAAAGAGATGAGGGAGGTGAGAAAAGGGGGGGCGATAGAAACAGAAAAAGATACAGAGCGCGATTCAGGAGGGAGCTGGAAGGAATGGACTTTCCTCTCTCCCACTCAACCCACATCCATTCACACACAGACGTTGCGCACCAGAGTCGTGTTGAGTGGATATTGGCCGGCCATCCCCAGGCCAAGTCTTTAGGTCACCTTTGACATCGGTGCTTCCCGAGGCTGGGCCATGAGAGACACAGCTCCATGGGGCAAGGCAGCAAGAAGTCGGGGACGCCCGGGCGGGCCTTGGGGCATCAGGGCAGGGTCGAGGCGCTGCTGACCGGTGTACCCTCCTCCCCCGCAGCGTACCTGGTGCAGGCCCTGAGAGCAGCAGGCAAGTGTGATGCGGTCTTTAAGGGCTTTTCGGACTGTTTGCTCAAGCTGGGCGACAGTATGGCCAACTACCCGCAGGGCTTGGACAACAAGACGAACATCAAGACCCTGTGCACATAAGTGTCCTCTCTGGTCCGCTGGGGTTCTCTTCTGGGGGCGCTGCTGAGGTCAGAGTGCCGCACCTCCCCGCCTGAGCTCAGCATACAGTGCCAGAGTAAATCTGCGCACTCTTGCCTTCTGGCTCTCACCCCCAGGCCCAGGCCTATGGACAAGCCCTCTGGTCCCTAGGCCCAGTCCTCTGGTTTAGGAAACTCCAGAGCCTGGGGTGGACTACAGAGAAAGAACCCCCACAGCGGCCTGATCCCAGCTCCCAGCAGCCTCATGGGCTCACAATGAGGTGCATGCACCCAGTCCACCTGAGAGAAGGCCTGGGGCAAGGAACCCTGCTACCAGTTCCTCATTCAGCAGAATCTCTGCTTTGAGGCAAACTTTAATTATTACCTCTCTCAAGGATAAGTGACCTGCTGAATACCCTGAACAGTTGGTTTGGGTTTGAGGACCTTTGGGGAGTAATTCTAGATTTACCTAGAGGCTATAGTCACTGGCCTATTATCTCCACTTTCAGTGATATATGGCCCTTTCAAAACACACCAAGAAAATGCAGTGCAAGTAAGGAGGCCCTGGCTTCCAGTTTCTGGGAGAAGGGCTGAAATAATATTTTATTGTATAGCAATGACTGCCCAAGAGGAGAATGTCTGGGCTGTCTGGTGACTGTGCTAAGTTTGTAGTCATTTCCTAAGCTAGAGGTAGCCATCCTCCATGCTTTTCCCACCCCTTTCCCTATCTGCACTGTCTCCTCAGATTGCGGAAGGCGCAGGTCCAAAGGAAGGGGAGAGAGACTTCATGGCCAGGCCCAGCGGTGTTTTCTGAGATATTAGCTAGAAAGTCTGCTCCCACTAGCAAATGAGGTAACCAGCACAGCACTGTTGCAGCGGACCTGGGACATTAGAAATTTGCTGCAGACCTTAGAAATTTCCCCAAACTCTGCAACAGACACTGCCTTTATTTTTTTCAAAAACAGCTGCTTTCTGCCACCTCTATAATGACCCTTCCGATACAGTCAAGGCAAGAGGTATCCCTTATTCCCAGACTTTGAAATGACCATTTTCCAGGCTTTTCTTTTTATACTGTGAAGAAGTCTTCTCTCCCTAACTGGGAAGAGTTTATTTCAATTACAACTGAATGAAGGTCAATCATGCTACATACTTCCCTGAATATCCTATTGCCCACCTGGAGCCACAGCAGCTAAGTGGCTGCTACCTTCTTATCAGAGTAGGAACAAATACTTAATTCCAAATGTCTGGTTAAAAGTAAGAATGTATCTCCTAAGGCATGCCAAGGTTACATATAAAGGAATTACCAATGCCTCTGCCATTTTCTGGAACTTTCAAGCTATTTAAATATTTTAGCAGGACTTTGGTCCTGGAAAACCTGGAGTGAGAAGGCCCCTCCCTGAGGTTGCAGGCCATAGTTGGGCCCAGACCTCATTCACTTGGTGGTGCTAATTGTTCAACAGGATAAAGTGCACCTCTCCCAGCCCCAAGTGAATATTTTTTTTTCTCTAGGAGTGTCCCTCTTCTAGGAAGGCCCTATCCCCATCTTGGGGTACATAAAGAAAGCAGTAATTTAGAAATCCTTTGGGAGGTGCAATTACACAGGAGCTCCGCAGGAGAGCTGTCCCTGGGCTTCTTGGTGTGCCAAAATCTTGCTATGTATTACAATCCTGAAAGTCCTACACCCTGCCCTCCTTAGTCCTCATAAACTAGAGATTCAACAGGGGTCATGAGAAGACAGTCTGAACCAAGGCAACCCAACAAACATTTATATCTTCCCTATTAGCCAGAAGATAGGGTGGGAGTGCAAATAAGGATAAATCAAACACTATGGTTGCCTTCAACATGCTTACCGTCCAGGCGGGCCACAGAAGAGGGAGAGAGGAGTACATATAACCAAACTGCCTGGAGGGCTGCTGCTGTTTTCTCTGACTCCCAGGGCCAGGGTGAAGTGGGAGCCAGCTTGGAGTTACCGAGACACACAGATCGACCCAGCTCTGAAAGGAGACAGCGCCCCAGGAATTGATCACGGCTTGGGATTATATTTAGTTTCAGGACCTATTTTGGGTTTTCAGAAGAAAGGGGGACAATAAAAAATAAAGAAAGAAAGAAAGAAAAAGAAAGAAAGGTTGGATGAAGGTTGTGGGGGCGGGGCTAGGAGCCCAGCCCAGCCTGGGAGGAGGAAGTGCTGTTAAAAGCTCTGCTGCGAGAAATGACAGCAAGGGGAGGACGAAGAGCCGGGTCCTAGAAGGCTGGCAATGGTGGGCATCGTTACACTCTGAAGGCGGTGGGGGCGAGGACCTCTGGGGTCTAAGCCCACCTGAAAGACTGGAATAGGAAGCATGCAGCGCGCAGGCCTGGGGCGCTGGGGGTTGCCAAAGCGGGAGAAAGCCCTGGAGCAGGCGCCAGGTGCCAAGCACTACCACTCACCTACCTGGGCAGGGCAGAAGCAGGCAGGAGTCTCTGGATGGAATCTGAGCCGCGGGACTGTGGAGGGCCAGGCGGGAGGGCCTCGGAGGACCGAAGCAAGTGGAGAGGCAGAGAAAGAGGAAGTAGGGGGACCGAAGAGAAGAAAAACGGAGGGAAGGGGAAACCGAAGAGAGGGAAAATGAGGAGAAACGGGAAACAAAAGGCGGAGGTTGGGGTGGGAGTGGGAGAGATGGAGGGCGAAGGCGAGAGTACCACAGCGAGGAGGAGGGAGACAGAAGGGGCGAGGGAGAGCAGAATGTGAGAAGCCAAGAGGGGAGGGCCATACCTGAGCAAGTAACCCATCTTGCAAGCTAAGAGGCATTAATGGGCGGCAGCTTGCAAGGCTTCGCACTGTTTTCCCAGCCTTCCCCAAGGAGGGCGAGCAATCTGTTGGCGAAGGCGGAGGTGTGCCAGCGCAGTTGCAGCGGGTGCAACCCGGCTGCCGAATCCGCCACAGGCGAGCTAGAGGGGGAGCCACCTAGGTGAAGGGGCGCCCGAGCCGCTTTGACAGCGCTTCGGGCATGGGCCGAGGTCTGACGACGAGTCGCGACCTGGCGCAGCCCTAGAGGCAGGGCTGCAGCAAGCAGGTAGGAAGGGGCGCGCCCTGGCAGATGGGCGAGGAGGCCGTGAGAGGGGGAGTCTCCAGGGTGCAGGTCCAGGGTCCTCCCCGCGCCCCCAAATGATCCTGCTTCTTCTGTTTTGTTCTGTTCCTCGCCAGATACTAGGAGGATTTCCACAGCTGCACGGTCACAGCCCTGACGGATTGCCAGGAAGGGGCGAAAGATATGTGGGATAAACTGAGAAAAGAATCCAAAAACCTCAACATCCAAGGCAGCTTATTCGAACTCTGCGGCAGCGGCAACGGGGCGGCGGGGCCCCTGCTCCCGACGCTCCCAGTTCTCCTGGTGTCTCTCTCGGCAGCTTTAGCGACCTGGCACTCCTTCTAAGCCAGCTCCACTCCGCGCCCACCCACACTCACTCCATGCTCCCGGAAATCGAGAGGAAGATCCATTCGTTCTTTGGGGACGTTGTGATTCTCTGTGATGCTGAAAAAAAAAAAAAAAAAACATTCATAATAGGATTGTGGGAAATCCTGATTCTCTTTTTTTTTCTTCTAATTTCGTTTGATTTCTTGTGTTTTAATTTGCCAAATGTTACCAATCAGTGAGCGAGCAAGCACAGCCAAAATCGGACCTCAGCTTTAGTCCGTCTTCACACAAAAATATGAAAACGGCAACTCACCCCCATTTTATTTTTAATTTTTAATTTTTTTGGCAAAAGAATCTCAGGAACAGCCCTGGGCCACCTACTATATTAATCATGTTAGTCACATGAAAAATGATGGGCTCCTCCGAATAGGAAAGAGAGGAGAGGAGAAGGCCAGGGGAATGAATTCAAGAGAGATGTCCACGTGGGAAGCATATGGTGAATAATTCACGCTCACGTCTTTCTTCCACAGTATCTTGTTTTGATCATTTCCACTGCACATTTCTCCTCCAGAAAGCAAAATGACAGATTATTGGCTTTAGATTTTTATGGGTAGGAGGGAGAGAGGAAGGGGTTGTGGCAACTCTGGCATCATGGTAAAAGGTGTGAGAAGCAATGCTGCTAAAGTCACTGAGGGGTTAGCTTTACCTGCTGTTGTTGATGCATCTTTCAAATCCACTGCCTTTATTTTCCCTCCTCTCTCGTTTTAGCTGTTACACATACAGTAATACCTGAATATCCAGTGGTATAGATCACAAGGGGGGGGGATGTTAAATGTTAATCTAAAATATAGTTAAAAAAAGATTTTGACATAAAAGAGCCTTGATTTTAAAAAAAGAGAGAGATGTAATTTAAAAATTTTATTATAAATTAAATTCAGCAAAAAAAGTTTTGCTACAAAGTATAGAGAAGTATAAAATAAAAGTTATTGTTTGAAATGGGGGTGTCGCTTTGTTTCCTCCACCAAGTTCTCTGGGTACCTCAAGGGACATACAACGCCGGGTGATCAATTAACTCACGTGTTCACCAAGTCACTGGGTAACCTGAAGGCTTCAAGCAGATGCTCCTTAGCTAGGACTCCTTGCCACGACTTCCAAATTTCTCAGTCTTGAAAGGGGGGGGGGATGTTTTAAAATGTATTCATTCAAAAGCAGAGGTCCCTTCTAGGTGCGGAGTGCAGAAACTGGGCTTGCCCTTGTGTGGGGGGAGGCGCTGGGAGACGCAATGCCAAGTGGCCAGCCAGCTGCCCCCACCTCAGGTGGGTCTGAGCCCTAACCAGGATCCTTCCAGGCTGGTCCCTAACCACGATTTGCCTCTTCCTCTGCGGTGGCCAGAGGCCACCAAGTTGAGAAGCACGTGGCTGTTGCTGAGGCTGGCTCTGAACTCACGATCCTCCTGCCTCAGCCTTCTGAGGCGCTGGGATCATAGGTGTGTGCCACCGCGCCTGGCACTTAATGCTTTAAAATATTAAAGTAGCATCTTCTCTACTCAATGCCTTTCCTTCGTGATGCAGATCTACGGTGTCAGTGATTTGTGAAGATGGTCTTGAGCCCTGGGAACCTGCCTGTGTACAACATTGGCTCTCTAGAACCCTTAGGGTCATGTCCACACTTCATTGAAAAGCTTACAGAGCCCAGCACTCACTCTTTTCCACAATTCTTTCTTCACGCTTTGCTCAAGGGTCTTTCTCCAAGCCCATGCAGGTGCTGTTGCCTTAACTAGGTTTTCTTCCCCCTTCCTGTGTGCCCCCAACCCTTGACCCTTGCTCTTCCTCCTCACCCCCCTCCTGGCTTTGACCTCACCAGCCTCAACCTCCACACCCAGCTCCCCTGACCCCTTCCCACACCTATCAGATTTTTAATTTGAAACTTACTTAATGACATTTTTTCTTTAAACTATAAGAATCAAAAGAGCACATCTGTATCTCCAGCTACCTGGGGAGCCACAGTAGAAAGGTCATGAGATCAAGGTTAGAGCTCAGTGGTAGAGCATTTTCCTAGCATGCACAAAGCCCTGGGTTCCATCCCCAGCACCACAAAAATTTAACAGAGCAGGTCAGGACTGAGGCAGTTTTGCTCTTCAGCACACACCCAGAGCTTGGCATGGTGCTCACAGTAGGTCCTAAGTAATGATGTTTTGGCAGTTTGGGATGGAAGACACATAACTTCAATACCCTGTGCTCATTGATATGATAAACAGTGATAGAATTGCTAACATAGAAAATTAGAGTTGATCATTTCTTATTTACATATTAGTAAGTGCAATGGAAGAAGACTCACTAATGCCATGACAGCATTTAATAAAGATTTGACCATAGAAAGTGACTCAACCTTGAAGACCAAGGAGAAGCCAGGTCCATGAGAGAAGGGGTATGCAGACCAGACACAGGAGGCTGGGGCAGCTGTCTGGTGAGGGTTACCAAGGAAAGCCATGCATGGCTGGAGTCCCTGGGGAAGGGTGAGTGGCACAGTAGAAACTCCCTGGAGGGGCCATAGAGGCAGGTGGGCCACCCTCGTAGCTCGGGGGAGAAAGAATAGGAGTTTGGACTTGAGTGATGCTATTACAATGGATTAGGGGTTTTAGAAACATTGACTTTTGCCTGGTGAAAAGTTGGATCTTGGTGTCTAGGGTATTGAAGGATTGAGAAGAGAATTGTAGAAAATACAATTTGTAAATTTCTGTTGTTCGTAACTGAATGGATTGTGTCTCCTTCACTTTGTTACCTGCTTAGCACCCCATTGGGCATTTAAACACCTCAGGTAAATATTTGCTGAAAGCAAATGAGCATTGTTTTATTTAGGAAAAACTTTCATTCAACAGCAATATAAATTGCAGAAGTAGGAAATACATTACTCGGTGGAATCAAACTTAATCATTTTTCTTTACTTTGCAATTTGAAAATATCAAATTGGACCTAGAATATAGTCCTCTTCTTCCAGGCCTTTAAAATAACTGTGGTGACTTGTTATACACATGCAGTCATCTCATGAGAGAAATGAAACACATGTAAATTCTGTGGAAGCCTTGATGCTGATCTTATTACGGTGGTCTGAATATTTGCTTTGCTTTGTTTTGTTTTCCTCTGCAACACGTTTTATGCCCTTGTCATAGATAATTCAAACTTTAACACCAATTCAAAATCCAGAAGGGAATATTGAACTCTAGGCTCCCCGTCCCTCCAGGCCTTCCTGGGTTGTGCTGGGTCTCACTCTCACACACAAGTACACTGTGCTGTGGAAGGTGACATCACTGGAAACGCCAGCTATTTAGGACCTGTATTCTACTTAAAGTAAGGAATTGACGTTTATAACATTTTTGCCCTAAACATGTTTAAACATTTTATCCTACAGTCTTTTGTAAACATTTGTATTGGTACTACTACTGTTTGAGTACTGAATGTGACATTGTCACCAGTAATGTTCCGGATGTGCTGTGGTGTCTTGCAGGTGTGTGCTGCTCCCACTCCTGGGCATGGAGCCCCCTCAGCAGAGCCTGTTTCTGCTGGTGGACTCTGTGGATGAAGGGTGCAATGTCACTGAAGGAGAACAGACTGCCACCAGCTTATCTGGGACTGTCGCGGAACTGCTTGCTGGTCACCATGAGTTCTTCCCACCGTGGCTCCTGCTTCTCCGTTCTGCCTGAAAACAGAGTAAGGCTGTTCCTAAAATGTTTACTGGTAAGCATACTTACTTACTGCCATCCGATGCTTCTACTGACCAGCAACCACTTGTTTTCTTCCGAGAGTGAAGTGTGCAGTTGGTAATCTGGGTGTTGCCCCTGCTCCTTCTGTCACTGTTATTAACTGTACCCTTCTACAGGCGTGTTAAAGACAGTCTGTGGCATGTTTTAAAGCTGCTTAAGCATTACTCTTTGCAGAACTCTCTTCCTAACTGCTTGGTAAAGGACGGTGGCACATCCTGCATGCTGACTGCCCCGGCCCTGTGGGGCTGCCTCCCTGCTGATGTCCTTTGAACTAGACTAGCATCTGAAGAGTAGTGAAGGCTCAATGCCAGTCACTCTAGTGTTTTCCATGGTGTCTAAACAGAGACAGTTAAAAACCCTTTAGGATGTCACTTGAAATATTTCCTTTCTCTTAATCTTTTTTTGATAAGTGAGAAAACAGAGTATATAATGTATAATGAAGATGGTTTTCTTCATTTCTATTCTTTTTTCTTGATCTTTGTACTTTTTAAACCAACCCTAACAAAGTCACGATCATGCCAATAAATCATATGACATGCTTCCTGTGCCCTCTGGGAGGTGAAGGAGTGTAAACAAAGGACCTCTCCCAGGACTTGGGTGTAGCTGGGCAGACACTGACTGGGGTCATGACGAATGGGCGGTGTCATTTTTGAGCAGTTCTGAGCATTTGGCAGCATGGCAGACTCTCCTTCATCAGTTCAGTGGCTTTATCACCAGCTTCGCTCCAGCTCAGCTCCTGCCTCAGGTCCCTGCTGCCAGTGCAGCACTGCAGGCTTCCAGGGGAGCCATTATTTTGGGGTGTTGATAAGAATTGAGGGTTAAAATGAGAATGGCTAACCCTGATATCACACAACCTGCCGAGCATGTACACGGGAGTTGAAGGCCCCTGGCCTGAATTCCCATGCCCTTGTCTCCTCTTGTTCTTTAGCCCACATGTCTATACTATGTGTTTACATAGTTCACACCTACAAGACACTCCATGTACCATCTCAGCTCTACCAGGTGCTTAGCTCTGTGACCTTGCACAACTTGCTTAATGCTCCATATGCCTGTTTCCTCATCTACAAAGTGGAAATTACATAAAGTTAAATCACAAATTACTCGTGAAGCACTTAGGATATTGCCTACCTAATACATACTAAGTGCTTCATGAATGTTGCTATTATTTTCATTTATTCACATATTTAGCCAGTGACTTTTGAACTCTAATTATTACTGTTCATAAATCTAGGTCATTGGTTTCAACTGGTACCTAGTATCTCTTCCTGGGAATAAATCTTCTATTGTTTTTCCATTATACTATTCATGGACATTTAGATTGTTTCCAGTGTCACTGAGTGAGCATCCCTAATCAGAAATACTCCAGAATCCAAAAGCTGTTGAAATGTGGACATGACGCCACAAGTGGAAACTTCTACACCATGAAACCATTTTATCAACAAAATTATTAAGCATATTATATTAAATTACTTTCAGGCAGTATGAAACATAAGTGGATTTTGTGTTTAGATGTGGGTCCTAATCCCCACAATATCTGATTATGTACATTCAAATAGTCCAAAACCTGAAAAAATTCAAAATTCAAAAACTCTGGTCCCAGGCATTTCAGAGAAGGTATGTTCAACCTGTATTGCAAAAACTACTTTAGGAATGTGCTTGTATATGGCTTCATGTACACATGTGCTAAAGATTTAAATCTATTTAAAGTTAGAATTGGAATTGCTGGGTCATAGAACATATACATTGTGAACGCTACTTAATTTTATCAAATAATAGCTAGTGTGCTTGAAATAATTGACGCATCTACCAATAACATGAGATTTGCCATTTCTCTACATGCTCATCAGCCAACATCTGTTATTTGCAGATCCGCTCTTATCTGCTTTAAGGCATCTGCACTGATATTCTTCTGACTAGAATGTTCTTCCCTTGACTTCTTACCGCCTTCTTACTTGGACCCCTACTCAAATATCAGTTGCACACGAGCTTCTGATTGTATTTCTATTCTAGTTTTCTTCTCTCCCCGGCTACATGGTCATAAACTCACTATCTGGTTTTATTTCTTCATATATCCGATTACTGTTTAAAATCTGTCTATATTTTATACTTGTTTACTTAGCAATCTGTCTTCTCCACTATGATATAGTCAACATGAGAACAGGAATTTTTCCTTGATCCCCAACCTCCAGAACAGAGCTTGGGACTAAACTGCCATGCCTTGATTTGCAAATAAGTATCTTCTTTCAACTGTGTTTAGTGGAACAAGCAATGAACTAGGAATCAGGTGGAGCTAGATTACAGTCAGATTGTACCTATCCTCCCTTCTCTTCCCCAGTATACTAATTGTTAAAAATGGTGGGCTTTGTGTGGACATTTACCACCTCTGCTGTTGGTAAATTTTTAATTTGGGAGTAAAAGTTAAGAACATTACTGAGGTTATTAATAAATACCATAAAATTGCTTTCTGAAAAGACCATATTATATTCCTTCCTGAAAGTATGTGTGTTGCTTTCTTTGTATTTCCACCAGTATTGAGTTACATCTTTTTTTAGTACTTGTTAACTTGCCACGTGAAAAATGTTATTTTATTTGGACTTCTTGTTTACTGTTTAACTGTTCATTTATTTATCAGTTTGTCTTTTTTTTCTTTATCATTTTTGTTAATCTTTCTATCAAGAAGGTAGTGATTTTGTTATTGATTATTTTTAAGGTTTTTATTTCATATGCTTTTATTCTTTGTAACTATTTTCCTCAGTTTTTAAAAACTGTAATAATTATTTTGAAATCTGTTATATGTAAGCTAATTATTAGCCTTTATATTACATATTCTTTTATGTTTGATTATGTTATTCATATGGATATTTTGTCCTAAGTGGTGCAAAATAGGAATCTAGGATTTAAATGATTAGTTGGACCACATATTTTCTCAGCATCTTCTTGATTTCCTTTACTGTTGCTTGGCAAATTGAAAGAATTAGCCCATTCAAAACACCAAGAATTTACTTACAAAATATTTTGCAGATTTTTGTACATATTGATTCTGATTATAAAAGTGACCCATGCTTACATAGAAACATTTTATTTTTTTATTTTTTTTTCATTTTTAATATTTATTTTTTAGTTCTCGGTGGACACAACATCTTTGTTGGTATGTGGTGCTGAGGATCGAAGCGGGGCCGCACGCATGCCAGGCGAGCGAGCTACCGCTTGAGCCACATCCCCAGCCCACATAGAAACATTTTAAATGACAACATACACCAGCATTGATTCCATCACTTGGAGATAAAACACTGATTGAGCACTCTAACACCTTGTGTTCTTAGTTCTTAGTGTTCCTACCTAGTTGAGCCTATGCTTTGTACCAGTTTGATTTCATGCTTTTTAAATTTAACGTTCATGAGCCTGTTAGCTATTTTTTGCTGTCTTTTTAATTGCTATTTTTATAGCTGCCTGATTTATCTGTTACATACTGGAATTCTCTTAGCTTCCTTTGGTCCCACTGTCAGGTTTGACTTTCATGTTCCCCAGCTACAGGTGCTCTTGGGGACATGTGGCAGTTGCAGTGGGCATCAGTTTCTAAGCAGAGGTGCAGATCCACTCACCACCTCCAAATAAAATCAGCCCCTGAGCAGGAGCAGAAGTGACTCAGTAGCAAAGTGGCCCACATTCTATTCCTCCGGAAATTGTGATCATTTTCAGCCTCATCTTGTAATTATTGAAAGTGCTTTAATATCAGTATACTAAATTGTATATGTTCATAATCAGGGATTACATGTGTATTTGTCAAAAGTCACAATTAAAAACGTTATTAATTTTAGTACCTTTAACTAAAATTTTTTTAACTGGTGGATTAATAATCATATTTCTGTTTTAATTAATAAATAACTTCTTATTAATGACAAGCCTAATTTCTTCTGAATTCATATTCCCAATGTCTAGATCTGAGGAAGATTTATTTTTCATATTGCAAACATTTTGCATCTATTCTACGTAATTAATTCCATCCCTGTTTCCTCCCTGTTATCTCCATGTCAAACATTCGCTTCCTCTCAAAACTTTCTATTCCTATTTTCACCAAAACAGCAAACTTCAAAGTCAAAAAGAGCTATTAGAATCCTGGTTCTCTACTTATTCTGTGCTTTAGCTTCCTCATTTTAAAATAAGCACTCTGGTGGCCCAGGGCTGTCAGGGAAGGCATGTGTAGTGAGTGCTCCAAGTGCTTCCTTGAAGAGTGGACTCTCACAGAGCACTGTTTCCTGCCACGCCATTCTGCCAAACCTGTTCCTGTGGAGGTTGAGCCTGGGTTGTTTTAATTATGTCACATTTTAATCCTGAGATCTTAATTAGCTTGAACTAGAGATAAGTACTCATAATGGGTGATATGATCATTCTTGTGACTCAGACCATAGGTTCAGCACGTTGTATTTAAAACACTGTATAACATATAGGATACTATTTTAGTACATTTTTTATTAGTGATGTGTCAGGTGTTTTCCTTTTTAATTTTAAATTGTTTTTAATGAATTTCTGAAGTCAAAAGCACCCAGACACATAGGACAGGGTTTGGAGGCTATCACCTCATTTCACTGTGAATGCCTGTTGCTGTAAATTTCTAGGCATGTTTTAACTCCTCCTCAGTTTAAGTAGTGTTGTCTTTTTTTCCATAAGTAAAATTTGTGTTTTGAGATTATTTTTGTTGAGGATTTAATGATCACTTGTGTGTATATAAAATCATAGATTCTATTTTTTTTATATAGATTTAGGGCTGTGCAAATTTGTTATTTCCTCATGTTTCATTTTGGTAGGTTATGTTTTCTAATAAATATGTCCATTTCATCTAAATACTTAAAGCTTAGTATCACAGAATTGTCTAACAGTTTTCTCTAAAAATCAAATTTTTAATCTTTCCGTGATCTCTCTGTCTGTCCTGTTGGCAAAGCCAGACATAAGGCCTGCTTGGGCTCCTTTTTCCACACAGTCCCCCAAACCCCATAATCGGGGCTTGTTAGTAGTCCCAGGGTCATCCTTCTTCTTTATGTTTGCTGCTGCTGCCACCACGATTGTCAAACCCCCTGGGCCTCTCAGCTGGAATATCCCAGCTTCTCTGAAGGCTGTGGCCTCTACTCTTGACTGGATGCAGCTCCTCCCTGGAGATGTTGGGATGGTACTTCATAATGCAGACTTGGTCACACTGCTGCTTCACCAAGTTCATGTGCTCTGCAGCTGCTTCTTCTGGAAGGCAAATATACAGTTGTCTCAGGAATTCATGTCTGTAGATCATGAATGAAAATCATGATCAAAATGAAATCATGGTGCCCTTTAAAGAACTTAAAGTTTTAAATAGCTGAAACTAGTGTAATTTTAGGTTGATTTGAACTTTATTACGTGGCTTTGTTACTACAAAGCTAAAGGTTTTAAGCATAATTTGACCAAGTTGCATCTTAATTAGTTCAAGCTGTTTATTGGCAGTCCAAATTTTAATTATGTTAATTTGATAATGTGTAAAATAATGTAATTCAGAGGCAGTGGCAGGTGATATTCTAATTGGGTGTAAATATTCAACCCCTTAGTTGAGGCTAATGTATTTTCAGGTATATGCTGGAGCTATATCCATGATTTGTATGAAAAAGATCATGTAAAAACAAACTGTACTTGTGTGTCTGATCCTCCTCATTTGGAAGTAAGTTTAGAACATCTTCAAAAGGCACTATTCGAGCATGTCAGGCTGTGATGCTTGGTGAGGCTCCTGTGGTGGGGTCCAGAGGCCTCAAGCCACTAAAAGCCACTTGCCAATGAGAAAATGAGGTTATTTTTCTGTCATCCATGTGTTTTTGCAGAAAGAAAAGAAAACTGATTTACATACTGCCATGTATTAATAGATTTATTAGCATTAATTAGTTGATTTTTTATTAGTTTGTTGTAAATTGAAAACATTCTCTTTAAAGATAAGGCTGCTTCCATAATACTTCTCAACTGAAGACATCTGCTTTTTTGTTGTTCTTCCAGGTTTTCGAAAAATCAGTTTGGATGACCTTAGGAAGGCATACATTTTCAAGGATGTGCAGCAGTACATTCTTCATCGTTTAGACCAGGAGGAAGCTCTGCGGCAGCACCTCACGAAAGAAACTGCCGAGATGTTAAATCAACTGCACATTAAAAGCAGTGGATGTTTTCTTTATCTAGAACGAGTTTTAGATGGAGTTTTGGAAAATTTTATTATGTTAAGAGAGATTCGTGACATCCCAGGAACTCTGAATGGTCTGTATCTCTGGCTTTGCCAGAGACTTTTTGTAAGAAAACAATTTGCAAAGGTTCAGCCAATTTTGAATGTCATTCTTGCAGCCTGTCGACCTTTGACTGTCACAGAGTTATATCATGCAGTATGGACCAAAAATATGTCCTTGACCTTGGAGGACTTTCAGCGCAAGCTAGATGTCCTCTCCAAACTTCTTGTCGATGGACTGGGAAATACTAAGATCCTGTTTCACTATAGCTTTGTTGAGTGGCTTCTGGACGTGAAGCACTGCACTCAGAAGTATTTATGTAATGCGGCAGAAGGACACCGAATGCTGGCCATGAGCTACACCTGTCAAGCCAAGAATTTGACACCATTGGAAGCACAAGAATTCGCACTGCATTTAATTAATTCAAATTTGCAGTTGGAGACAGCTGAATTAGCCCTGTGGATGATATGGAATGGCATGCCTGTCCGAGACTCTCTGTCCACTTCAATACCCAAGGAACAAGAAGTGCTGCAGCTGTTGGTTAAAGCTGGTGCTCACGTCAACAGTGAGGATGATCGCACATCGTGCATAGTCCGACAAGCCTTGGAAAGAGAGGATTCTATCAGGACACTATTAGATAATGGAGCTTCGGTGAATCAGTGCGATTCAAATGGGAGAACGTTATTGGCTAATGCCGCCTACAGTGGCAACCTTGATGTGGTGAATTTGCTTGTCTCTAGGGGAGCAGACTTAGAGATAGAAGATGCTCATGGACCTAGCTGCTAGACAAGGTCATACCAAGGTGGTTAATTGTTTGATTGGGTGTGGAGCAAATATCAATCACACTGATCAAGATGGTTGGACAGCATTAAGATCTGCGGCTTGGGGCGGCCATACTGAGATCGTGTCTGCACTGCTTTATGCTGGTGTAAAAGTGGATTGTGCCGATGCTGACAGTCGAACAGTGCTGAGAGCAGCAGCATGGGGAGGCCATGAGGATATTGTTCTCAACTTCCTACAACACGGTGCTGAGGTTAACAAAGCTGATAATGAAGATAGGACTGCTTTGATCGCGGCAGCATAAATGGGACACAGAGAGATTGTGGAACACCTGCTGGACCACGGAGCAGAAGTCAATCACGAGGACGTGGATGGCAGAACCGCGCTCTCTGTTGCTGCACTTTGTGTGCCTGCAAGTAAAGGGCACGCATCTGTCGTTAGCCTTTTGATCAACCGAGGTGCTGAAGTGGATCACTGTGACAAAGACGGCATGACTCCACTGCTGGTAGCTGCCTATGAAGGACATGTGCATGTGGTGGACTTGCTTCTGGAGGGAGGGGCTGATGTAGATCACACAGACAACAATGGCCGGACACCCCTGCTGGCAGCAGCTTCCATGGGTCATGCTTCAGTAGTAAACACACTTCTGTTTTGGGGTGCAGCTGTGGACATTGATAGTGAAGGCAGGACGGTCCTCAGCATAGCTTCAGCACAAGGAAATGTTGAGGTGGTACGCACTCTGCTGGACAGGGGGCTGGACGAGAATCACAGAGACGATGCCGGCTGGACCCCTTTGCACATGGCAGCCTTTGGAGGTCACAGGTTAATATGTGAGGCGCTCATTGAACAAGGTGCTAGAACAAACGAGATCGACCACGACTGCCGGATCCCCTTCATCCTGGCTTCACAAGAGGGTCACTATGACTGTGTTCAGATATTATTGGAGAATAAATCCAGCATTGATCAGAGATGTTACGATGGAAGAAATGCACTGCGGGTCGCTGCCTTAGAGGGACACAGGGACATTGTCGAGTTGCTGTTCAGCCGCGGCGCTGATGTGAACTACAAAGACGCAGATGGCAGGCCCACGCTTTATATCCTGGCCTTAGAAAACCAACTGACAATGGCCGAGTATTTTTTAGAAAATGGTGCAAACGTGGAGGCGAGTGATGCTGAGGGCAGGAAAGCGCTCCACGTTTCCTGCTGGCAGGGCCACATGGAAATGGTGCAGGTGCTCATTGCTTCCCACGCAGACGTCAATGCTGTGGACAACGAGAAGCGCTCGGCTCTGCAGTCCGCAGCCTGGCAGGGCCACGTCAAAGTCGTGCAGCTGCTGATGGAGCATGGGGCCATGGTGGACCACACCTGCAACCAGGGTGCCACTGCTCTCTGCATCACCGCGAAGGAGGGGCACGTCCATGTGGTCCAGGTCTTACTAGAGCACAGTGCTGATCCTAACCACGCCGACCAGTTTGGACGCACAGCTATGCGTGTTGCAGCCAAAAACGGACATTCTCAAATCATTAAATTATTAGAAAAATGTGGTGCCTCTAGTCTGAACGGCTGTTCCCCATCTCCTGTTCACACAATGGAGCAGAAACCTTTCCAGTCGGTGTCTTCGAAAATGCAGTCGCTCACAATCAAGTCCAACAGCTCCAGCAGCACCGGCAGCGGGGATGCGCAGCCGTCCCTGCGCGGCCTGCCCAACGGGCCGGCACACGCCTTCAGCTCGCCGTCGGAGTCTCCCGACTCCACCGTGTACCGGCAGAAGTCCTCCATGTCCAACAATTCCCTGAAGAGCTCAAAAAACTCCTCTTTGAGAACGACTTCCTCCAAGGTGACAGCACAGACAGTGCCGATGGACAGCTTCCACAGCCTGTCCTTCACGGAGCAGATCCAGCAGCACTCGCTGCCGCGCAGACGCAGCCGCCAGCCAATCGTGTCCCTGTCCTCCACCACGCAGTCCCTGGGACAGAGTCACAATTCCCCGAGCAGTGAGTTCGAGTGGAGTCAAGTGAAGCCCAGCCTGAAGTCCACCAAGGCAAATAAGGGGGGGGGGAATCGGAAAATTCCAGCAAATCCGGGTCAGCTGGGAAAATGGCGAAGCAGAGCAATTCTTCACAGCCAAAGGTCTTAGAGTACGAAATGACCCAGTTTGATAAGAGAGGACCCGCAGCCAAGTCTGGGAGGAGTGTGCCCCCTAAACAGACACCAGCAGACGCCCAGTGCAAAAGCCTGGTGCCCTCCGCCCAGCAGCAGCTCCTGCTCCACCAGCAGGGTGGGGAGCAGAAGAGGAGAAACGGGATCCTGACCAACCCCAACTACCACCTCCAGAGCAACCAGGTGTTTCTTGGTAGGGTGCCAGTCCCACGGACAATGCAGGACTGAGGGCACCCCGAGGTGTTGGAGGGCTATCCCTCCTCAGACACGGAACTCAGCCTTAAGCAAGCCTTGAAGCTTCAGATCGAGGGTGCCGACCCCAGGTTCAACTACAAGAAGGAAACGCCGTTGTGAAAGGTGGGACCTGGTCGGCCTAAAGTATCTGCACCCCGAAGTTAGCTCCCTTGGCTGGGTGCTCCCCTGCCTCCTCAGGGCCACTCCACCTTCCAGTCTCCCAGCCAGACCTGCCCTGCCCCCTGGAGTGGAGTCCTCCCCACATGTCACCCCGCCCCCCCTCCCTGCAGGTGACCAGCAGCGCATAAGCCTGGCACAGCCACATTCATTCTCCCACTGTGTTCTCGGTTGGTGTCCCCACCTGAATTGTAGGCTCTGGGAGGGTTAGTGCTCTGCCCACTGCTATCTTATGTCCCTGGATTAGTGTCTGAACAGTCTAGTTTCCAGGAGGAAGTGGACATGCCTTGCGTGTTCAGTTACCCCCTCTTGGGAGATGTTGATAGGTGAGGCTGTTCTGTATATTCATCTTGCTGCTTGGAAGAAGAGTGTTTGTAATGCATAGTAGATAGTTGGCCAATACTAACTCTGTTCCTCACTCAGAAAGAAGTTTACTCAGTAAAAGGTAGTTTGTTATTATGACAGATCTCTTGAGAATCTCCCAAAGTCATATTTTCACATACTGAGCAAAGAATTGAGAGGTGGGAAGTGTATGGTTGGCAAGGTAGGTGTGTGGAGCCCGTTGTATTCAGGTAGAACAGTACTTTTTAATTGTAAAATCTTTCCCCTTCCCACAAAAGTTACTTTGTTGATTATATAGGGGAAGTTGGTGGGAAAATAGGTCTACAGTTTTTATGTTACAGATATTTTTTTCAGAATCCTATTTCCCATGTTGGAGATAAATCTGAAGATTTCATTAGAAATCTGTTCTGGTTCATATTAAGCTACATTGATCCTACTTTGCTTAACTGATTTTCTTCCTTTAGCAAAATTATACTCTAGCAAATTGCAGTCTCTTTCTTGCTTCTTTTGTTTTTGGGACTATCTTCCAATAATAAACATCCTTCAGTTTGAATTTATGGATGACCAGGCAAATGTCACTCAAAAATAATCTGTATAAAATAGATAATTCATTCTCTACTGTAACTTATTTTAAAAATAGGTACAGCCCTCCAGCTGTCATTCTCGTCTTTTGTAAAGGCACAAGTATAAACATATATTAAATACAGTAAACCACATGAACTAAGGTAGATGTATTATGGAGCCTTTTAAATTAAATAATGAGTCTTTAGATTATTAAACTTGTACTTTATGTGATAAATATTTATAGTTAGATTGATATGCATATTCTTATATAGAGTCTTAAAACTATATGTAGTTTCATGGTAAGTGTAATGTGGACATTCACTCTTTCTTATTTAATGTTTGCCTAGTTCCTGCTCTGAGAGTCAGAGGCTTTGTGGTTGGAGTGGCTCTTCACCTTCCGGGATAAGAACATAAACCGCCAATGGTGTGCTGAGAGAGAACGAAGAATGTGCTATCTGCAATACAGTTACCTTAATTACTGTAATGTGCCTAAAAAGTAAGGCTGCCTTCTCAGTGTAACCCTCTGTGCTTAAGAACTTTCATTTTGTGTGCTTTGTATTCACTACACAGAATAAGCACTTTTTTAAAAGATGCAGATGTATACTACAGTTCCCTGATAAAGCTGAAAACAATTTTGAATAAAGTATTTTAAGTTAAGATTTGATAAATGTGCATGTGCCATGGTCAAATATATATGAAAGGCAGTGTTTTTTGTATTTATTTTCTTTTTTGTGGCAAAAGAACCTTATGCGCAGTGTTCCGGTCACATTCGCATTGTAGTGCGTGGCCTGTTTCCTGTATTTTTTAAAATGTCACTCAATAAAATGAATCTTGCAACTGTTTTATGTTCACTGTCCCTTCAGCATTGGCTAAAATGAGTTTCTGTATGAATGCCACATCTTGGTGAAAAAAAAATTTTTTTGACAGATTCTCAAACAGTATATAATTTCTAGTAGTTTAGGGAGCTGCTCCATGTAGTTTAAATCTGGATTGTCCCAGTAGGATGCTCCCTATGTCTGGCCCAAAGTGTCCAAACGAGCAAACAAGTCGGCAGAACAGAGTTCCATTTCCTTACGGGATGCTGTTTGCCTCCCGCTCGCTGTCATTCCACCTCCAAGACCGCAGACTCATTCCCAAGGCATGAAAATTCTCAGGGACAAAGTCATGCCTCAGTCGCATGTGTGCGCAGAGGGAGGTGCACCTGTCTCTCGTCTGAGGGTAGAATTTTTGATCCCTGAACAATTCATTGACTACCCTCATCTCTTCTTTGAAGCAAAACAAAATGTAATTTATCGTGTGAAGGTTTATGTGGCTTCTCTCTCAGCTTCTCTACTTTTAAATCACTGCATGACCACAACAGCCCTTCTCAGAATCAAGTGGGTCCATGCCCTGGCTCAGTTGGATGGTGATGATTGTGGTGTGTTCTGTCAGTCCTTCATGGATGATGCCTGTAACCTTGTCATAGCACATGCGTATTTCTTATTATTTAACAGAATGGTTGGATCTGCACTTTCCTATCCATGTGCTCTTTCCTATGTTCTTTGGGCAGTTGCATTCAGGATGGCCAGGTGGCAAGATGAAGGGAGAAGTCTGTGACTAAGGAAAATAAATTTGGTGCCGATGAGCATGTGACCCACAGCCCTAGCCTCCTGGAGGCCCTCGACACCAGTGGGGCCAGAGTGGAGGGACCGTGCATCTGTCTGGGAAGGTCAGCATAATGATTTGGCAACCACAGATGTGGATTGGATCTCTGGGTGAGTCCTGTTAGTCCTACAGACCCCAGAAATTCTGTGATCTTGATAAAGAGGAATGAGGAAAGAGAATTTGGAGACAGCACAAAACCTTTGCTACTACTGAAGAAAAAAATATTTCAAACATTTGAATCACAGAGATCAGTGGTGTCATCGTAGATGAAGGACACATGCAATGCTTTGTTCATGGGAACAGAAATGTACAACAGACGATGAATGTTTCCCACTTGAATCTGTGTGTAAGGCTTTCTTGCTTTTGCTTTTTAAAGTCAGTACGACCCATTGGCCTGTGTCATTCATAAATCATAATCAGAGCAAGGAGAAGAGAAGTTCAATTGAAATTAAGGTGACATGGCAATATTGATAACTCGAATGTGAATGTTTCAAGTATCAGACTCTTGTCCCTATGGGACATATGTTAAATACACTTAATAGGACTCTTGCAAAGTAGCCTTAAAAGTGTCAATGATGCTATTAATGCCAACATGCTGTTATTGGAACCGACTTTCCTCATGTCTCATATAGTACATTTGCATCACTTTAAAGTACAAAGCTCTCATTTCTTATTAGGTGTATTTTTCTTCAGAAAGAGAACCTTGAAAGCTGCCAGTTTTTCTATTAACCTTGAATTATTGAAATTGTATTTATTTAATATTATTGTTTTTACAAAATTGCACCTCGTGGCCAAAGGGCAAAGAGATGGCTCATTGTGTTAGGGATTTTTCAAGGAGCTAAATGTCTTCACATCCATCCTTTATACATTTGGAACAGTTGGTAGGAAGGGAGCCAGTTGGAAAAATGTGATTTTCCTAAGAATTCCTCTGGATGTTTTTTATATAAATGATGTTTTGGAATAGAATGAAAGGGACTCAGTGTTATAAGAATGATAAGGGTGCCGGAGGCGCCCTGCTTCACTTATTTGTTTCTGTGGGGGAGTTCAGACCATAAGTGAAAAATGGCCTCTGCTCCATTAAAAAGTAGGAACAGTCCTGCAAATATGAAGGTCCTAAATAGCTATTTTTGAAATTAAAAAGTTTAAATTTTGTAAATCAGCTGTTGCTACTCCATGACTTAGGATGCCATGTGCTTAAAACATTTTTATTGCATTCCATCACACCATCCCTGAAGCCAGAGTGATGGTACGGGAAGTGAGAAAGTACAGGAATGAAAAATGAAAACCTAATGTTTCTAGGAAAGGTTTGGGGAGGAAAATTGACCAGAAATCAGTGTCTACTACAATGCACAGCCAGTGTCTCGTCTGCACCCACCCAGAATCCTCACCAAAAACCACTCCTTCGACAGCAGAAGTCAGAGCCTCTCCGTGTTTTGGCTGTGCAGGTGTTCATTCTGCTGGACGTCCTCCATTTACACTTTCTGCAGATATAGTTGCAGACAAATGCTTTCTTTTTATTTTTCCCTTGGTTTGGGGTATGTAAATAGCCTAAAATGTACATTGAATTTCACATTGTAAAAGTTTTATTTTATTCCTTGTATTATATTATGCAAAAATCCCTATGTATATGAAAGTGCATAATAAATATATTTGCATTACAGAAGAGATCTTGTTTTAATTTTGTTATTGAACTAGTAGAATACCCACAATGTAATTGTAATAAAAAGAACACTTAGTTGTTTAAAGTTAATATTTTAAAATGTTGAGTGAATTAATTTGGGAATATTTTCAAAGAAAAAATGAAATGGACACTGTCCAAAGAGAGAAAAACAAAAATATTTAGCCTTTATATTGTCCCAGAGCTTCTATAACAATTTACTCTTCTTTTCCCTCCCCGCACTGAGACATTATATCTCACAATGTCAAATGTGATACCTTCGAGAACTGCAATAGTCAAATAAATTGTGTACACATGCACTCCTTGGTTGTTAGAATATCACAACAACCTTATGCTGAAGAGTTTTTAAGTTTTTTTGCAAAAATGACCATTTTACAAATAGTATCTATGTGCTCGTCACTCAGAGAATTTGAGTTCCAGCCTATTGCCCCTACCAGGACACAAACGTACCCATCTGCACTTCCTGTAAGTATACATTTCCACCTGTGTATGTGAGTGTACCTTTTCCCCACATCCTCACCAACACTTAATATTATGTGTATGCTTGATAATTGCCTTTCTGACTGGAATGAGAGGAAATCTCAATGTAGTTTTTCAGATTGTACAGATCTTCTAGCCCTCAAAAGAAAGGCTTCAAAAAAGGCTAACGTCATTTTCTATTTAGTAATTTTATAATTCTAGTGTTCTGCAATGATTCCTGTAATTGCATTCTATATAAACTTGTTTGGTTAATAAAAGCCTTAGTCCAAATGTGTTTAAAAACAGAACTTCTAAACACAAATGGGCAGTGTACATAGAAGAGTTCATTAGTACATTAAAGCCATACATAATTTTGGGGTTCATTTTTATATAATCATACATGGAATAAAATTTGTTCCAATTCAGCCCCCAGTTCTTAACCCTTTCCCTCTCCATCTTTCCACTACTCTGTTCCCTTTACTCTACTCTACTGGTGTTCCTTTTATTTATTTGTAGTTTTTAAAAAATAGTGCTTTATAGATACACATAAAGGGTGGAATTCACTCTGGTATATTCATCTGTGTACATTGCATAATTTGGTCCATTCCACTGTTCCTCCATTTTCCCATTCCTTGTCCCTCCTTGTGAAGCCCCTTCTTCTACTTTACAGATCTGTTTTCATGGAGTCTCCCCTTATTTTGGTCTAACTTCTGCATATGAGAGAAAACATTTGACCTTTGGCTTTCTGAGTCTGGCTTCTTTCATTTAGCATGAGATTCTGCAGTTCATCCATTTACCAGCTAAGCCATAATTTTATTCATCTTAATGGCTGAGTAAAACTCCATTGGGTATATATACCACATTTTCTTAATCTATTCATCTGTTGACAAGCACCCAGGAATTGTGCTACTGTAAACATTGATGTGGCTATATCACTGCAGTATGCTGATTTTAATTCCTTTGGATAAATACTGAGGAGTGGCACAGCTGGGTCATATAGTGGTTCCATTCCTAGTCTTTTGAAGACTCTCCATACTGCTTTCCAGAGTGCTTGTATTAATTTGCAGTCCAACCAACAATGTGTGTCTTTCCCCCACATCCTCACCAGCACTTACTATTATTTGTTTTCTTGATAATTGCCTTTCTTACTGGAGTGAGAAGAAATCTCAATGTAGTTATATGATTTGCATTTCCCTGAATGCTGGTCATTTGTATTTCTTCTTTTGAGAAGTCTCTGTTTAGTTCTTTTGCCCGTTTATTATTGGGATTATTTGAGGATTTCTTGTTCATTTGATTGTTCAGTTTTTGAGTTCTTTATATATTCTGGCTATTAGTTCCCTGTTGTCTAAGGAGTAAGTGGCAAAATCTCCACTTCTGTTGGCTCTGCTCTGAGCAGAAGCTTATTGAGTCTTGGTTTTCTTTTGTATGCTTTAAGAGTCTTGTTAAGGCAGACAGTGCCAATGCTTATATGTTGGAGTGTTGGCCCTATGTTTTCTTGTAGTGGTTATGGAGTTTCTGATCTAATCCATAGGTCTTTGATCCATTTTGAGTTAACTTTTGTGCAGAGAGAGGGAGAAAGAGGGAAAGAAAGAGAAGGATATCTAGTTTCATTGTTCTACACATGGATATACAGTTTTTCTAGCACCATTTGTTTGAAGCTACCTATTCTCCAAAATATATTTTTGGCACTTTTGTTGAGTAGCAGATGACTGTATCTATGTGGACTTATTTCTGTGTCTTATATTTCATTGGCATTCATTTCTGTTTTGATGCTAATACCATGCTGTTTTTGTTACTGTGGCTCTGTAGTTTCATTTGAGGTTCTATATTGTGATACCACCAGCATTGTTCTTCTTACTCAGGACTACTTTGGCCATTCTGGGCCTCCTATTCTTCCAAATGGATTTTAAAACTTTTTCTAGTTCTATGAAACTAGTTCATTGTTAATTTTATGGGGATTGCACTGAATGTGTATCCTGCTTTTGGTAGTATGGACATTTTGATAATATTAATCTTGCCTATTTGAACAATGGGCGATATTTCCATCTTCTAATGTCTTCTTTGAATTTTTTCTGTGGTGTCCTATAGTTTTCATTGTAGAGAACTTTCACCTCCTTGGTCAGATTAATTCCTAAATATGTTGTTTTATTATTTTACTTTATTTTATTTTTTTTATGTTATTGTGATTGGGATAGTTTTTCTGATTTATTTTTCTGCAGAATCACTCTTGGAGTATAGGAAAGCAATTGTTTTATGAATGTTGATTTTGTATCCTGCTACTTGACTGAATTAATTCAGCAGCTCTAGAAGTCTTCTAGTGGAAATTTTTTTTGGGGGGTAGGGATCTTCTAAATATAAAATCATGTCATCAGCAGACCCACATAAATTGACTTCTTTTTCTATTTTCACCCCTTTAATTTCCTTCTCTTGCCTGATTGCTCTGGCCAAAGTTTCAAGAACCATATTGACTAGAAGTGGTGAGAGTGGACACTCTTGTCTTGTTCCTAATTTTTAAGGAAATCCTTTCATTTTTTTTTTCATTCAGTATGATTTTGGTCTTGGTTTGTCATATATAACCTTTACCATGTCGGGATAAATTACTTCTATCCCTAGTTGCTCTGATGTTTTTAACATAAGTGGGTGCTGGACTGTGTCCAGTCCCTTTTCTGCATCTATTGAGATAATCATGTGATTCTTGTCCTGAACTCTATGTGGTGAATTACATTTACTGATTTGCATATATAGAACCAATCTCGTATCTGGGGTAAAACCTACCTGATCATAGGGTACTATCTTCTTAATGTGTTTTTGAATGGAATTTGCTAACGTTTTTGTGTCTTTGTTCATGATAGATATTAGTCTGAAGTTTTCTTTCCTTGATGTGTCTGGCTTTGGTATGAAGATGACGATGCTAGATTTATAGAATGAATTTGGAAGTGTTTCTTCCTATTCTATTTCATGGAATAAATTGAGGAGGATTGACATTATTTCTTCTTTAAAGTTCTGATAGAACCCTAATGAGAATCCATCTGGACCTGGGTTTTTCTTTGTTAGTAGGCTTTTAACTGCTGCTTCAATTTCTTTGCTTGTTATTGGTTTTCTCGATATCATCTCTAATTTATTAATTTGGGTCTTCTCTTTCTTTTCATTGTTTGGCTTACAACTTTATCTGTTTATCTTTTCAAAGAACCAGCTCTGTTTCATTGGTCCTTTGTATTTTTTTATCCTCAATTTTATTAATTTCAGCTCTGATTTTAATTATTTCCTATCTTCTACTGATTTTAGAAATAGTTTGTTCTTTTTCTAGGGCCATGAGATGTATTATTAGATTTTTTATGGGTAACTTTCTTTTTTTTAATGTAGCAACTCAGTGCTGTAAACTTCTCTTGTAGAACTGCTTTCATACTGTCCTAAAGATTTTGATATGTTGTATCATTGTTCTCATTTGCTTGTAAGAATTTTCATTGCTCCCTTGATCCATTCCTCATTGAAAAGTATTATTTAATCTCGAAGTATTAAAATGTTTTCTGTTTTTTATCTTGTTATTGATTCCTAATTTCATTTCATTATAATCTTACAGGATGCAAAGAATTATCTTTTTTCTTGTATTTGCTAAGATTTCCTTTATGCAAAAAGAAAAAAATAGACACACACACACACACACACACACACACACATTTCAGAGAAAGCTCCATGTACTGCTAGCGAGAAGAATTTAGATGTCATTGAAGGAAATATTCTATAAATATGTGTTAGGTTCATTTGATTAATAATGTTTTTTATATCTGAAGAGTTTTTACTTAGTTTATTTCCAGGGGGCCCTATCTAATGCTGAGAGAGAAGTGTTGAAATCTTTTCGTATTACTATATTGTGGTCTTTAACCCAGGGACACTTTAACCCATTAGACCACTTATTTTGGTCTAATTTATTGGTAATGTTATACACTGAATTTCTACATGCATCTTGTATTTGGATTTCACTAAGCCTCATCCTCAGCCCATTTCTTTTTAAATTTTTAGTTTGCTAACAGGGCCTCACTAAGTTTCTGAGGCTAGCTTTGAACTTGTGGTCCTCCTGCTTCAGCCTCTCTAACCATTGGGATTACTGGCATGCACCACCACACCTGGCTCTATTTTATTCTTTATATTGACAAGGGTTTTGCTTTATGTGCATAGGTGCACCATTGTTCGGGGCATAAATATTTACATTGTATTTGTTGTTGGATGGTTCCATTAACCAGTATGAAATGACCTTCTTTGTCTCTTCTGATTTGGCTTGAAGTCTACTTTCTGACATGAGAGTAGCTACCTCTGCTTGCTTGTAACTTCCATTTGCATGGTGTATTGTTTCCAATCCTTACACCTTCAGTCTATGGAGAACATTGCACATCTCATGAGTCTCTTGTGAACAACATACAATTGGGTCTCCTTGTTTTTAAACCAAATCAGCGAATCTGTCTATTGATTGGAGAATTTTGGTCATTTATATTTGATGTTATTATAGAGATAATTTTTATTTCATGACATTGATTATTTTTAATGCTTAATTCAGATTTTTAATGCTTAATTCAGTATGATTTTGGTCTTGGTTGACAATTAGTTGACAATTCTTTTATTGCAAAATTACCCATTTGCTGGTTTTTATTTTTGCTTTTTATTTCTTCTATAGGAAACATTTTATTTATTATGTTTTGTGGTGCAAGCTTAGTGGTCATGAATTATTTTAGTTTTTGCTTATCACAGAAGGCCTTTATTTCATACACAATTCTGAAGGTTAGTTTTTCTGGACATAAACATCTTGGTTGGCACCCATTTTCATCATGGCTGTGTATATATTATGTCCCCCCAAGGCTGTGGCCCCTTCTCAGGAAGTTAGTGAAGGATGCACAGTTTTGTTTTGTGACAAGATTTTAAAAAATAAATCAAATACTTTGATACCAAATATCCTTTCCAGTTGAGCCAGTGAGAGGGCTCTGCTATGCCACTCACCCTCCTGGGCACTTCATCTTAAGCCTCAAGTTGATCTTACTGGACTTGTTTCCAAATTGTGTTAATAGATCTGAAATAGAGCTCTGTGTTACCTTAGGCCCAGGGATGGCCGGGTGCGATTGTCCTTTAGCGGATCTTAATGCAGGTTGTCAACTGACAGTCCTCTCAGGTCCTTCAACCAAGAAACAGAGGTTCAGCTTTGTAAACTAGTGATCCCCTCTCTCTGGAACCCACAGTTTGGTGCCCCCTCAAGGTTCTTGTTAGAGTTTGTCCTGTAGGATGTAAACAAAGCATGTGTCCTAGAGTCACCAGATCGCACCTGTCACCCTGTCGCACCTGTGTAGGTGTCACCTGCCTGTCCTCTGTTCTCTGGTCTCCTGGGGCCCTCCAGACCAGCACTCCTCTCCTCCTCTGGCTTCTCCCACTCCACCAGCCGGTGGCAGAGAAGGAGCCTTAAGGCAGCCCCGGCCTGTCCACGCAGCAGCCTGCACGTGGCCGCTGGCTCCTTCTAGGGCACCCCAGGGCCTGACCAGGCCCGGCCCTCCCTGCCAGCTTCAGGGTCACCCCTTCCTTGGAGGGAGCCACAGCTCGGCGTGGACACGAGCCCTGCGCAGATCCCCTTCCCCCGACCTTGGCTGTGGCTGCTCTTCAGATTTCGGCCACCACACCCCGCTGGACACCGGACACCGCCCGGGATGCGTGGCTACTGTCAGACTCTGCCATCAGGGCTGCATTGTCTCCCACCCATGGGAACTGCTGTCCCACCTCCTGCCCGAGACCACTACTTTCTAGTCACTGTCACCCTCTGTGTCTTGACAGTCCTTCCCTCTTGTGCCAAATCCCTCCTCCTCCTGGGCGAGGTCTGAACTTACCTGAGCGCCCCTCAGTGTGTCCCCACCGGAGCCAGTGCCCGTTACTGCCCTGGGGCACTGCCTTTTCACTCAGAGCAGCTGCGGGCAGCCAGAAGCCCTGCATCCTGCTATTTTAGGCCACTTGTTAGAGCAAACCCTTGGCTTAATTGTGTTCAAACAGGGACCCGACTCTCAGTACCAAATAGTCTATATTTTCTTATCCCTGCCTCCCCATCTGTTCTATTCTCTCGGATTGTATTGAATACAGCAGGAAAACAAACCAATTATTCACCCTTACTCATTTGGACATTTATGGTTGATGACTTAATGGCTCTTAGTAGATACCCTGCCCTGACCTCTTTGTGTTGGAGACAATTAAGCTGAATTCAGTGGATTCTTTTTAAGAAGAATTTAGTAGCTGTCACTGAAGTCCAGAAAACAACCTGTTTCTCCCTGAGTCATCGGCCTGTGCAGAGAACCGGCGGTTTGCAGGATTGCAGGAAGAGGGAGCGTGGGTGGGTGGCAGGTGGCAGAGGGCTCCCGCCCAGCCCAGCCGCCCAGCCCTGCTCCCCAGTGCCCAGCCCCACTCCCCAGCACCTGAGATCTGCGGGCTCGGTAAGAATAGGCCGTGATTTGAGACCTGTGCTTATTCTACTGATATAAATTTTAATAAAAATGGGAACAGCTAGATCAGTTGAGAAAATAGCTCTCTAAAAATGAACTAAAATTGGTCGAATGAAGGAAGAAAAGATGTACCAGGATGGAAAATAAAATGAAGTGTGATCTTAAAACAAAAAATACCCTGAAAAGGCAAGTGAGATGAGAGGATTAAAAGCAATCAATGAAGACTATGATTTTGCCTGATTTTAAAATCCTGGACAATATCTTTATCTTATTTGATTTGTGCAAAACAAACAAATGAAACACTCTTTATTAAACCTTGCATTGAATTTTATTATTTGGCTTTGATTTGTATTTCCAACACTTACTGTATCTCCTGATTTCCTTGTTAAAAGAGATAAACAAGAAAAGTCTGATTTCCACCCTCAGAGGATGTATATTCTGCCTCTGTTGAAGAGAGTGGAAATCCAATACCTACCAGAGTTTGGATGGAGCCCCTGTATGAATGGACACATTGCCTCCTTTGTTTAGTGCAGTGTATTTCTAGTAGTCAGCTGGAAGGCAGCATTCAGCAAATACTACTTTAATTAGTGAATGAGCTCTGAAAAGGGTTTCTAACCAGAGAGGAAACACAACAAAACCTAGAAATTTAGAGTGCTTTATTTACATCTTTGGTAGTGAGGCTTCTGATTGACAGGATAGGGTTAACCCCGCTATGTGGAAAGACCTCCATAGCACATGAAAACCCAGGACTACCCAGGCAGTGAGACTCCACCTCCCTAAGATGCTGGATGATCCTGTTAGACTTCTCCCAGTGAAAAGCACAGAAAACACTTTAAGTCAAAGAAATGTATTTATGGATGATAGAAGCTCATGCAGTTTATAGGAATTGTGAAGAGCTTGTGTGGACACAGGCAGAGTTTAACATATCCATGGATTCTAGAAAAAGGACATACTGAAATAGCAGGAAGTGCTTGTTTAGGGAGTCACTGCTGGGAGGAATGAGTGGCAATTGTTGTCATTGTCTCTGTCACCCTGTAAGCCCCAGGGAGGTTAGCCTGGGTCATGCCTCCATCCCTTAGCTAGGAGAGGACAGAACACCTTATTAAATTCCTCAAGATAGTATTCAATGGGGGATATGTAATTTTCAGGAGGGAATCAGTGTGCTATTAGGAAAGAAAAATAAATGCTAGGAAAACCCAAAATAGAAAATGCCAGCTACATGTTTCAGTGAAGGACGACATGTCAAGAGCCGTGAACGTCTGAAATGATCATGATTCAGTGGCTGTACAGGTGTGGAAGGCTTGAAAAATCAAGAACAGGGTGGATGAGCTAGTCAGTTTTTATCCCTGTGACCAAAATACCTGATAAGAGCAACTGAGAGGAGGAAACATTATTTGGGGCTCAGAAGTTCACTCTGTGGTTGGCCAAGTCCACTGCTCTGGGCCTGAGATGAGGCAGAACCTCATGGAGGAAGGGTCTGGCAGAGGTCTCTTCAATCAATGGGCTATTTAGTTGGCAATATCACTTGTCTCTGCAGTGGATGCTGTTCTCGTCCTGGTTGAACAATGATTCTGACCTAAAGCCTGCCGTGGATCATGGATCTGCACCAGCTGACCATCAGAACCTCTTCAGAAGCTCCCTGGTGACTTCTGAAAACCAGTCTGCTTGTGAAGACCTGCCCGGGCCATCTAGTTCCACTTCTTCTTTAACAAGTGACTCAGGCTTGTCTTCATCATACGACGGAGCCTCTTAATCCAAGCTGAGTGATTTTCCACCCACACCTCAGCCCCTGAGATCTTATGTTTTACTCTTCACATGGATTTTTCTGACATTCTTCCTTCCCCATACGGGAACCCAGGGTGGAGTTTCATTATTTCAGAGGAGAGTGGATCATATCTCCTTCTTTATCATGTCACACAGAGAACAGAAGTGCTTCTGTTCCCCATCAGAGGTCAGTACAGGGAGCACACATCACGGGGGTAATGTCTCATCCCATTTTTCAAGTGGAGAAAGATAACTATTCTATATGAAATACAGCCACAACACACGTGAGACTCTTACACATTAGGGGTGCAGAAACTGAACAATTCTGTCATTTCCAGCTATCTATAAATGTCTCTAAAATCTAAAAGTTCTCAGTTTCTGCGTAAGGTTCAGAACAAGAATCTGTTCAGTTGCACACAAACTTTTTATCTTACTTGCAAAATTGTTCAGAGATCTGCTGTAGTCCTTATGCAGATTCTGCCAATAATATATTATGTCTACCATGGTACATTTACTAAGCAGGAAATGACATCAGAAGAATATTTTAAAAAATCACAGCCTCTATTTGTATTCCACGAGTTTGTACATACACTCTTTTTCACAGTTGAATGACATCTTGTCACATATGCTGTTTCATGTGGCCACCACCACACTCGAGATAAAGGATGGTTCCCTCACGTCCTCAAAACTTACTCACTCTGTCCCTTCATGTTGCTCTTTCCCCACAAACAGGTTCTGATAACAGCAATGATAAAAGAACTCACAAATCGTTTAGTATGACCACTTGACTTGATCCAGTTAACTGTGACTGTTAGATGATCGACTTGGCCTCCTGTTGGAGAGCCAGTGAGCGTTTGCAGAACAGCCCCCAGGACGGCATTTCCCTCTTCTGGTGCTAGGAAAAGTAGCCGGAGGGACAGAAGCAGGGACTTGTTTTTCAGTGAAACCAGCAGACCAGACAATTCCCAGATGAAAGGGCGTGGTCTGCTGGGAGCCCACAGGGCTCTGCTGACCTTCCCAGGGGAAGAGCCCCAAGTGCTGCCAGAGCGAGCCGGAGACCCCCGACCTCAGGAGACAGCCCACAGACTGACTTCCTCTTGCACACTCATGGACACTCTCCAGGGAGACGCCATTTACCATTCCTGACCCTAGAAAAGGATTTCTGTTTGGTCTTGGCTTTGGTCTTTCCGGTGCTGGCTGGGTATTAAGACTGGGCCTCGTAGGTGCTAGACAAACAGGCTGCCACTGAGCTACGCCCCGGAAAGAGAGTTTTTTCAACATGTGAACATTTTATTCCCGTGGAAGACATAGTGTATATCTACACAACGGGACATTCTGCAACTGTCAAAAAAGAAAAGTGAATGGATGCGATCTGGGAAATGCTCCGTGATGTGAGGTCAGTGTGTATCTGAGCTGCTGTTTGCATAAGGTGACAATAAGATCTGCATAAAACACCCCTGGAAGCCACACAGCAGCCACTCAACGGGGCTGGCTTAGGGGAGGGGCAGGTGAATGGGAAGCGAGCCCACCCGGGGGCCCAAGCAGAGAGGGCTTTTTCCCTGAGTGCCTTTTATTTAATTACCAAGTGAACTCATTCCCCATTTAATTTTTCAGCTTTTTTCCTGCTCAGTATTTTAAATCTTATTGATTCTGAGGAGGCCCTTTTAACCTGTCTCCCACCTGTGAGTAGCCCGCCTGTCCCCTTGCAGTCAGCTGTAGCCCGGCTCCTCACGGCCAGGGCCACCTTCCTGGGTGCCCTAGAGCAGTCCACCAGCCCACTCACACTGAGCCTGCGAGCCTGGGTCCGCCTGTGCTGGGCTTCCGTGGACCTTGTCAGTCCCAGGAACTTCAGGTCTGGGGCCTGCGCTCTCCTAGCATTCCTGCCTTAGGCAAGCCCCTTCCCTCTCTAGGCTTGCTCAAGGGCTGAAGGTCACGCATGACAACACTGGTGTGGCCCCAACAGCCTTCTGTGCCTTCTTTTTCTCTTCACTTCTCACACTGGCTACTGGAGAGCCTGACATTTTAGGTTAACTGATTTGAATAAAAAAGTGTGCCCCATTCATTCGCTGATAATCCAGGATGACGTGAGCATGACTGGTTCTGATTTACCTCTTGAGTCAGGCGTTTTTGTCTTTTCCTGCTAAAGTGACTAAGACCAGAGTATAATGTGTCTGTGAATTTAAATGAATAGCTCATTCCTTCATAGAAAGCCTATCACTCAATTTCATGGGAAAAGTCAATTCCAGAAAAACACTCAATTTTTGTGTGTGGGCACCTCTTCTCCCCCTCACTGGTGAGGATTGCTTGAAGTGTGTGTAATTGTATGCTTAGAGTCTGGAGGTAGAATAGAATTGTATACCTGAAGAATGCCCTGTTAGTAACGGAGGCGAAACAGATAAATCAGCAAGAGACAGAGCAGATTAGTAGCTGCCCTAGTATTAGCAATAAACTTTCTCTTCAAAGAACAGTGAATACCGTGAAATATTTTACTTTGGAAAATAGAGGTGCAGGTTAGCTACCTCGGTGGGCACCTGTGATTTACTTGGGAAGCTGCATGAATAGATTGCGGAGACTTCTAGAAGCTGGAGATGAACAACTATTAAAGAAAACAACTGCTCTGGCAATCATTAGGATGGAAAGGAAATCTATTTAGGACTATCACAGTAGGGATCAAAATGGGGGAAAGACATCAGCCTGAATTCTAAAAACAGCTCCCCTGGGAGATGCATAGCCCAGGAGCAGGTTTGAAGGTCAGGTCATGGATGAAAAAGTGCTGATAGGAAAGACTCACTGGGGGGGAGCTTGCCAACAGGATTTCTGCTAACAGAACCCTGAACTCATGGGATCCTTCTGGAGGCAGGCCAGGGAGACCAGGTGTCAAGAGCCGGGCTGTGGAATTCAGCTGGCTACCAAGAGTGCTCAGAGTCAAGGTGAGGGATCCTCTGCTCTCTTTTGAACCTGGAATGTCCCGCAGGCCCTGTGTTAAAGCCTCAGCCCTCTGCTTGACTCTGTTGGGAGGTGGCAGAACTCGGGGAGTGTGGCCTCAGGGAGGTCTTCCTGCCCTGGGAACATTGCTTCTTAGGGAACCGGGGGACCCCCTCTTCCCCCTCTTTCACTTCCCACCTTCTACGCAGTGAGCAGCTTGGCCAAGCCATGTGCTCCCCCCACCATGAGGCATGACCTTGCTGCAGACCCAAACCGCCACCCACCAACCATGGAATGGAATCCCCAAACCTCAAGCCAAACAATACTTTCCTCTCTGTAAGTTGACTGTCTCAGGTATTTGTTGTAGAAACAGAAAGCTGAGCAACACACTCTCTAAACTGACTTAGCAGGATTTTTGCTACAACTGGTCTTTGGGTGGGAAATAGGGAAACTCAGGAAACTTGAAAAGAAGAGTCGGAGTAGCCTGGGGTAAAGGGAGACTTTGTCAGAACCTTTTAGCTGAAAGCCAGAATTTACAAATAAGACATAGGTACTCACTTCCTCAAAGTTACAACGTTTAGCACCCTAGATAAATTTCGGAGGAAGTATCCTGAAATTCCACATCATAAACAAAATAGTTATGAGTACAACCTAGAATAGAAACAATGTTGCAAAATCTGTAGTTTTGTTTAACTCATGACAACATCACAACATGAAGGACAAAAGAAAAAAATTGTAATATGGACCAAATAAACACAACTAGCTTCCTCTTCCCCATCTTGGCATTTTTACCACATTCTGGGGTTTGGGGAGGAAGATGTATTTAGATGTGACCAGTAATAATAACAAAAACAGTCCCTTGTGATGGGGACATTTTAAAAGTCAAAATGCATAGAAAACGAAAAAGACCAAGAGCATTTCCATTCCCTTCTACTGGAAAGTGTATCATAAAAAGCTCTGAAACAGGTGCAACATCCATCATCCTCCATTCAGGGACCCAGGCAACTTCTTACAAATCAAATCACAGGCAGAAGGGCCACAAGAAAGAGAGACATTGGCAAGATGCTTCCTAGGCAGCACCCTGTTGAAAATGCACCACATTCTGTTCCCTGTCAACTCGCATCCACCTTCCCACACCAGGGTCAGCCCTGAAGAAATACTGGCAGCATCAATTAGCTTTGTAAAGGGGAATTTCTCATATTTTTGATTGACAACAAATTTTAAAATTTCTCCCTTTAAGACCCAGGGTTAGGTGTCCGAGGACGCCACCTGGATGCTCCCAGCAGGGGCGGAATTAACCCTGGGACAGCCTCAGGGGCCAACCCAGCGGGGTTTGCCTCTCCTGTCTCTCTCCCCCTGGGAGCAGGACATTCTGTATGCAGTTGCTCCTGGCTGGCTGAGCAGTTTACAATAGAACTGAACAATGGGATGGAATTAATTCCTGGCCCTGCAAGTTCCTTGGGGTGCCCTCAATTTGAAGAATGGCAGCAATGGCTCATGAGGTGAGGAAAGGAGAACTGCAGGCAGAACACAGGTGTGTAAGCAATCAGGGGACACCTCTGCAAAGAAACAGCCTCTTTAGGAGGAGGCCACAGGCAAAGCCACCAGCAGAGCCCAAGGCTTCCAACACAGCCTGGCTCAGAGTCAGGATGAGGGGGTGGCCTACAGAACCGACCTGGGGACAAACACCTTCCTTGGGGAACCCCTGAATTCTGGTAAAAGGCTAACTTGGTTGTTGGGTTTTTTTGCTTCTCTCTCCCTTTAAAGGGGAGATGTCTTGTAAGTGACAGGCCCTCTGCTCTGCACACACCCTCCTCTGCACACCCCCCTTGGCCCAGGAGCTGGGAGGGCTGCACTGTACCTTTGCATTCCGGCACGGGTGCTAAATGCATCCTGTGCAATTATTTTGCATTTAATCCCTACAGAGTTTTATGATCGCAGGTTTAGTACCATGTTTTATAAGTTAAGAGAAGTTGTGCAGAGGTCAGGGAACATGTTCATTGTCACAAAGTAAAGAAAAACAGCTGATTCTGCATTCCTCATGGTTGAATGTTAAGTTGAAGGAAAAGCTAAAGAAGCAGGTGGAAGTTTGGGGTCCATGGGAAACAGTCAAGTCAGCTGAGACCAACAACATGAGACACAAAAGGTGAAGGGTGACTGGCATTACCTCTATATTCATAAAATCAATAAGTAAGGTTGCTGGCTGCTCTGTGCCTAACATACGAAAGAAGAAAAGTGGGTACAACTTAATTTTTTAAAAAAGCAGGTTTGCAGTAATGAATGATTTTGTAATTGGAAGAATTTAAAGATGACAATCATCCAAAAACAAAAATTTACATGATTTTGGTGGAAAAAGCTTTAGGGAGGGTTTGGTAGGAGATGATCTCTGAATTATTCTTCCTGTTGTGGGAAAAGGAGAAGTTACCCAAACTTAGGATGAAAGGGTAAAGTTTCTAAGCTGCAAAGCCTGAGTTAAAATGTAAAGGACTAGGTATTGTAAAGTTTCTGAACTGCACACAGAACCTGAAATTCCTGAGGCAGTTAAGACAATGCCTGGTACTGACCATTTAGTTGTTAAATAACCTAGGACCCTGTGCAGTTTGGCACGTAGGCATTCAGGGCCCAGACCAATCAGTTTGAATGTATCCCCTCCTTAGGAGTGACCTATCACCTCCGCCTGACCTGTTCCTGCCAATGAATGGACTAATCATGTTTGAGAGTTGTTGTTCGATTTTCCGGGCACCTCATGATGATTTGCTCTGATGTATGCAAAGCCCCCGCCCTCCCCAAAAAGTGTACTTAAGCACTGCTCAACCCCTGCTCGGGGATCTTGGCCGCTCTCCCTTCTTGAGTGAGCCTGGAGCCCCAGGGCGCTTGATTGGATCCTCAATGAATCCCCTGTTGCTGTTTCATGAGTCGGTCTCTTGGTGGTCTCTTCCTCCGATGTTCACCGGACCCTTACAAGGATCCACCTAGGGATGGAAATGAAGGGCCAGACCATCATGGTCTTCTGGGTTTGCAGGGCTTCCTAGCAGACATTTATCAGGAAAACCCCCAGGAGGAGTCTCAGGAGTTTCAGAAACTGAGAATCTGGTGTTGGGGTCAACCTGGTTTTAAATGTGTAGTTAGTGGAAGAGTTGCCACTGGCATTTTGATACTACGAACATAGGGAAAGAAATGAGATGAAAGCACAATAAGCTATTATATATATATATATATATATATATATATATATATATATATATATATATATATATATATATATAAGAGATTTCAGAACAAGACTTTGGTACAAACTCAATACCCATACCCAAACAAAATAGCCCAAAGTAGAACAAGCAAAACAAGACACCATCTACAAAACCTACCTACAGCTGAAAGTGTTCTTGTTCATTTAAACTACACCAGTAAACTTAAACACCTTTACTCAGGGATCCATCAATTAGCCCGGGTGCATGGGGTACTGTTAGTTGCCTTTTAGTGGAATTTACAGATTAATGATGCTGTGTTTCTTGTTAGTATGAAACAAATTCCATCTACTAAGGATTCAAATGCTAAGCAGGAAAATCTCCCCTACCTACTGTTGTGTGGGTTTTCCCTGGCAATATTATCCATGGCATTGGTGTTCATTTATGTAGTGTGCATAACAGACCAAGCAACAGAAAAAGAGATTCCATAGATTTCCATAAAGACCATTATTTTGATAGTTAAATTTTGGATTAAAAAAAACCCACTATTTTTAAAGATAGCCTCTTCAACAAATGGTGCTGGTAAAACTGGAAAACCATATGCAGCAAACTGAAACTAAACCCCCAATCTCCTATCTCTCACCATACAAAAAACTCAACTCAAAATGGATCAAGGACCTAGGAATTAGACCAGAGACCCTGAACCTAATAAAGAAAAAAGAAGACCCAAATCTTTACCACATCAGATTAGGGCCCGACTTCCTTGACAAGACTCCTAAAGCACAAAAAATAAAATCAAGAATCAATAAATGGGATGGATTCAAACTAAAAAGCTTTTTCTCAGTGAAAGAAACAATCAATGAGGTGAAGAGAGCCTACATTTTGGAAGAAAATTTTTGACACACACACATGTCAGATATAGCACTAATCCCCAGGATATATAAAGAATTCAAAACAAACAAAAAACCAACACCAAAAAACAAAATAGCCCAATCAATAAATGGTCTAAGGAGCTGAACAAATTCTTCTCAAAAGAAGATATAGAATCAATCAACAAATATATGAAAAATGTTCAACATCTCTAATTAGAGAAATGCAAATCTCTAAGATTTCATCTCACACCAGTCAGAATGGCAGTTATCAAAAATACAAACTGAAAGAATTCCCCACGCAAAGACACTTCGCTGGGATAATTCCAATTTTATTGCAAAAAGCTGTGTGCTTATATAGAACTAAAGGGGAGATGGTAGGGCTTAGATAAATGGCAGGCCACCCGTTTATTGGCAAGTTCTTCCAGATATCAGCTCCGGAGCCCAGGAATTAGTTCTCATTGGGGCTAAGGTTCCCCACCATCGAGATTTGAAATTGGCGCCAGCGGGAGAGTTCACACAGGTGGGAACTTTTCTCACCACTGCAGAAAAGAAGTAGGTAGGAAGAAGAGGTCCTTAGGCGCCATGTTGGAGTTTTTTCTCTGGGGTCCAGCTGCTGTTTATACTTTTCCCAACACAAACAATAATAAGTGTTGGCGAGGATGTGGGGAAAAGGCACACTCATACATTGCTGATGGGACTGCAAATTTGGTGCAACCTCTCTGGAAAGCAATAGGGAGATTTCTCAGAAAACTTGGAATGGAACCACCATTTGACCTAGCTATCCCACTCCTCAGTCTATACCCAAAGGACTTAAAATCAGCATACTGTTAGAGTCTGTAAACAAGTCTGGATGGCGCCTGGCAAAATGCCAGAGGGAATGGTTTGTGAAGTAACGCCAGGGAGCCATTAAATGTCGAGATTCTTTATTGGTTGACTGCTGTATCTAGTTTATGCTAATTTAGATAAGCTGTGTGGAATGTATAAATACCGCTCCTGTCCTACAATAAACGGCTCCCACTCCTGCTGTATCAATCTACACAAGTTGTTTATCGCCCCCCGGTTATTTTGCTGCAGCCGGACTGCAGCAGATGGTGGCCCATTACAGGGAGCCCCGGGACACTCGGGGGTAAGTGACGAAAAAAAGCTGCCCGTCCATAGAGAGGATGGGAGCAAATCTGCTCATCCCTAGGAAGATAGGGTGAGAGGAAAAATGGCCATTTTGAGAAAATGGAGAAGATTGATACAGTATGTTTGTGTCTTGTTTTGTCTCAATGTATTGTATTGTCTTTGTGATGAAAATATGGAAGGGGTGTTAAGTAAATTGATAATGGAAAGAGGCACCCCAGTGGAACCAAGAGCAGTTAGGGCATGTGTTGATGGAAGCCCAGGAACTCTAGTCAGAAAGAAAAAGAAAGTTCAGAAGAAGAAGGATTATCAGGAAAAAAGTTGCAGCAAAAGGCTACTACTAAATACTTTTCGTCATCGGAGGGTGCATGAAGCCGCAAGGAGGCTGCTGCTTATACAAGCCGGTCACAGCGCACCAAGGGCTTTCCAAGAGGTGGCAACCGGCTCTTCCCTGCACGGGGAGCGGGATACCACTGCGAGAGCCCAAATCCAAACCTGTGCCTGGAAGCAGTTTGAGTACAGGACTCTCCCAGGGCCATCTAGGGCTGCCTGGGACGCTACAGCCGAGGCTACAAGCGTCCCTGATGTTTGGTCATTTTCAATGCCAATAACTAAGCTACAATGGTTCTCCCACACCTGGAAGCTAATGAGTATTGAGCACTATTAAGGCTTATTTCAAATGTAAAAAACCTTGAGATAATGTACTAAATTGTTTGGAAGGTTGTTTTCTTAGTGGAATGCTACAAAATTTTCTTTAGCCATCCAGAGTTCCTGCCTTCGTCCCAGTCCCAGTGCCGGTAAAGACGAAGGTGGAAGAATTTCGAGTGTTGCTGAGAACCGGACGAAACTTCGGCTGAGAAACTGATGAGACTTCGGATCAAGCTAGCTGCCTGCAGAACTTACCTGGACTGTGATTTAAGCTAGCTGCCTGCAGAACTTACCTGGACTGTGATTTATCTGGACTGTGAGTTAATCTATTGAGACACTGCTTTACCTGGACTGAGACAACAAACTGTAATCTACAACAAATTGTAACTCGAAATCTTTGCTAATGGTGTCATTGCTGGTATAATTTTTCCTAGGGCTTCTTGCATGGAGCCATCAATTGGCTTGGTATTGTGGCATTTTGTATCCTCCCCTTCTGCTTGTAGCAGATTATTTATGGTGTTTGTGTAAAAACCATTATGGTCATTATTTAAATTAAACAAAAGGGGGAAATGTTAGAGTCTGTAAACAAGTCAGGATGGCGCCTGGCAAAATGCCAGAGGGAGTGGTTTGTCAAGTAATGCCAGGGAGCCATTAAGTGTGGAGATCCCTTATTGGTTGACTGATGTATCTAGTTTATGCTAATTAAGATAAGCTGTGTGAAATGTATAAATACCTCTGTTGTCCTATAATAAACGGCTCTCACTCCTGCTGTATCAATGTACACAAGTTGTTCGACACCCCCCCACACCCCCCCACGCTATTTTGCTGCAGCCGGACTGCCGCAGCATACTACAGTGATGCAGCCACATCAATTTTATAGCAGCTCAATTCTCAATAGCTAAACTGTGGAAGCAACCTAGGTGTCCTTCAATAGGGAATGCATAAATAAACTGTGGTATATACATGCAATGGAATATTACTCAGCATAAAATTATGGCATTGCAGGTAAAGGTAGGGAGTTGGAGAATATCATGCTTAGCAAAGTAAGCCAATCCCCCCAAAACAAAGGCCAAATGTTCTCTCTGATAAGTTGATCCATAATGGGGAGGGGGCAAGGGGAAAATGGAGGAACTGTGATTGGGCAAAGTGGGGGGAGGGGAGGGGAGGGAGAATGTGTGCAGGAAAGATGGTGGAATGAGACGGACATCATTACCCTTGGTACAAGTATAACTGCACCTATGGTGTGACACTGCATGGTGTACATCTAGAGAAATGGAAAGTTGTGCTGCAATTCTGTACAATGAATCAAATGCATTTTGTTGTCATATACATGTAATTAGAATAAATAAATAAATTTTTAAAATAAGAATGGAACTCAGTTTCCTATACAGCATCTCTGAAAAAGCAAATTAAATAAGAAACGTTAGATGATGAAGCTCACAGTACAGCATTTGTGAGGTTGCTCATGGGTTAGCGTCTTTAAATATTAGTTTAAATGAATCCATTCTAAATTTGGTTACCCCCAGACAGCTCAGTAATTTGAACGAGTTAAAATCATCACATCTGATGATGCAGGTCATACTTTAACTTCTAAGAATAAAAAGAAGTTGAATTTTAAAAAATAACTATTTTTAGAAGCATGCGATGGGATGGAAACAGCAGGTTGGCCCCCGGAGGCCTGGGAAGGAATTCCTGCTCTGCTGTTCTTTAGTTCACAGCCTCTCTGGTCTGTGATCCACAAGGCAGAAAGCAAGATTTCTGTTTGTCCATATGATTATAGGAAAATATGGGGGCAAGCATAAAATGAGAAATATATCTAGTTTCTAAGTACTAGTGATTGTTGATACTGGAAACTCAATTTTAATGACTTCTAGGTAATTAGAAAAAGAAAAGGAAAGAATCATCTCTGTGCCGCTCTCTACTTCAGCAGCTCAAAAGTTCGCTGTGTCTGTCAGGGTCACCTGAGTAGGATGCAGCGGATCCTTCTGCTGCCCATCTTCCTGGGAGTCTCATCCCCAGGTGTGAATCTGAGTCCCCGGGGTGCGCCCCGCTGTCGGACAGGAAAGTCCCCGGGCTGCGCCCCGCAGACGGACAGCCAGGAGATGGGGGGGAGTGGGGGTAACTCCCGGGCCACCTCTCCGGAGCCCTCGCAGGCTTGGCCAGGTGGCCACGCTCTCCTGGAGGGCAGTCGTTGCAGACCAGAGGGGACAGCGCACTAGAGGGAGAGAGTGCAGTTTGCACAGTGGACGTGAACACAGCTGAGCTCACGGCCCGGGCACCTGTGGAAGACACTGGGGACCGCCCCAAGCCCAAACCCCGGGAGCGCCCAGCGAGGGAGGCCGCCTGGCCCGGGGCAGGGGCGTGTCTCTCCATCATCTGCAGCCGGCTCTGGAGCCATGGAGATGTGCCCAAGCTGGCAGCCACATGAGGTGTAGAGTCACCTCCTGCGCCTGGAGGGGTGGCCCTGGATCGGTTTTGTTTTGATTTGATTTTTTTTTTCCTGTTCCGACTTATCCTTAGCAGGAGCCAAGAACACAAAGGATTCTCTTAACCCTGCCTTGTGTTTCTCAGGGAATATCCTTCAGGACCCGGGACTGGCCAGGTGGTGCGCCCCAAGTCCCTGCAGGTGGATTTATTCCACGCCCCACAGCGGAAGGTGCGGTTTCTCGTGGGTCTCACCCATCCAGGTCCTTCCCACAGGGAGGCCCTTATCTGAAGGGCTGGACCGCCTAAGTGCGGGCCCGCAGGGTGTCGCCTGGCAGAGGTGGCACCCAATCAGGAGAGGGCACCCCTGTCTGCCCTTGTCTCCGGATGAAGGCTGCAGTTTGCTGGAGATGAGCTTCTTTCCCAGTTGGAGGCTTGGTCTCACAACTGCCCTAGAGCAGACCTTCCCGCTCTTCCCAGCCAAGAAGTCAGATTCACACCTGGGGATGAGACTCCCAGGAAGATGGGCGGCAGGAGGATCCGCTGCATCCTACTCAGGTGACCCTGACAGACACAGGGAATTTTTTAGCTGCTGAAGTAGAGAGCGGCACAGAGATGATTCTTTCTTTTTCTTTTTCTTTTTTTATAGTACCAGTTATTAAACCCAGGGTTATAAAACCCTAGTGCTTAACCACTGAACCACATCCCCAGACCTTTCCATTTCTTATTTTGAGACAGAGTTGCTTAGGTTCTTAGGACCTCAATAAATTGCTGAGGCTGTCCTCAAACTTGCAATCCTCCTGCCTCAGCCTCCCTCGTCATTGTGATTGCAGGTGAGATTATTCTTTAGAAACAGAGTTAAAGCTAGTGTAAGTTCCGGTTTTGATGTCGCAGTAACTTGAGACTTCCGGTCCCCTTCTGCTGCTTTTCAGGCAATGGTACCTCAAGGGCACTGGGAGTTTCTGCCAAGTCCTGACCATGTTTGAGCCTGTGGTGTTTTGGCTGACCTTCCCATTCCCCTGTGGGTAGAGGACCCCAGATATCCTCCTTTCTTCAAATAAAAGATGAAATAAAACAAGTTTTTGAGAACTATTTCACAAATTCTTTTTTATTCTGATATTGAACTTTATTAACCCCGATTTCTTAAAAAATAATTTCTTCTGTCTTTTGTTAAGAAATTCAATGAACTTTCTAAGTCTAGTAAAATATTTGCTTCTAGGCTAAGAACTTGAATAGACATTTCTCCAAAGATTATATACAAATGGCCAGCAAGTGTCTGGAAAGGTGGTCAGCATGGTGAGTTATTAGGGAAATGCAAGTCAAAACTGCTACAAGGCACGGCCTCACACCCACTTGGATGTCCACTGTCAATTGGAAAACAAGGAACACTGACAGGAGTGGAGAAACTGGCACACTGTGCTGTTGGTGGGAACGTGAAATGGCGCAGCTGCTCTGGAAAACCGTGTGGCTATTGCTCAGAAAATTACAAATAGAATTACCATATGATCCTGCAAGTATATCCAGGAGACAAGAAAGTAGGCTCTCAAAGAAATATCTGCAGAGCAAAGTTCACATTAGCACTATTTACAGTGGCTGAGTAGGTAGGTGCATCCTGGTGTTCATTGGTGGGTAATGGATAAACAAAACTTGGTGTGCACGTACAATAGAATACTACTCAGCCCTTAAGAAGGAAGGAAACTCTGATAGTGATACAACCTTAAGGACATTGTGCTAAGTGACATCAGCCAATCACAAACAGGCAGATACTATGTATAGGTTTGTAAGCAGACAAATTCACACAAAAGAGAAGCAGAACAGTGGTTGCCAGGCTGTGAAGAAAGGAGGATGGGGAGTTTTTGTCTACTGGGTATAGATTTTAGGTTTTATGAGATGAAAAATTCCAGAGATTAACTGTACAACAATGTGAGTAAACTTGACACTACTAAACACTTAGAAACCGAGATGGTGAATTTTATGTTATATGCTTTTTACCTATATAAAAATAGTTTTCTAGAAATCTTCAAAGGGTTGATGTGTGGTTTTTCATATTCCTTACACTATAAATTATGATGAGAATTTTTTTGCTCTAAAATATTTTGATTATTTGTCCAAGTAGAAATGTTTTTATTACAAGCTGATTTGAGATAAACAGACTTTTATTTCTTATAATTTATACTGCTTTATGCTGCATTTTAAAAATTACATTTAGGCAATTGAACCTAACTTTATAATTACTATATTAACTTTAAAAAATTACAATAATATGTTTATAAGGACTGCTGATTTCAAAGCTGATATTTTTCCTCTGTGCAATCAGCTTTTACAAAATGCATTTAAACAGTGTTTAAATAAATAATAATTAATTATGTTTTTAGATGCTTCAAATAAGCTGGGCCTCCCAATTAGAGGGCTAATTATATTGAAAATGCAATTTCACTGCCTCCCACCCAGGCTTGTTCAGTTATCCCTGTGTAAGAGTTTCTCCACCACCACTAGGCAACACCTGACGAAAATGTGTAAGTACATGCAAGGACAGTTAGGTACCTATAAGACGTGCACCAGGAGTTTTAGGTGGGAAAGATGATTATCTGCTGGAAATGTGGGGCATTTTCTTTGATTTTTATGTGTTTCTATTACAACCCAGAAAGCTCAGCTGTGACCACAAATACAGCTGCCAAACACACTGGGGTTGGCCAAAGCAAGGCCACAGGACATTTTGACATGCCACCTCTCACCAAGGCCCTGGGGCACATGCAGACAGTGCGTAATGTAGAGTGGTGACTTAAGATGTTCACTCAGGATACCCAGCACAAGGTGACCTCAGCCTGTTTGTTAGGACATGGTCGATGGCTAATTCCCACAGAGAGGGGAGGTGGGCTCTGGTTGGGGTGGGGATCAAGCAGCCTCTCCCAGGCTGGCTTCCTGTCTCAATGGCTATTCTGTGACAACAGAACAGAGAAGTCATTTAACTTTTTTGCATTCCATTTCCTTCAAGAACCAACCACAGCTAACACCTTCTCTTTATGCTCTTCTTAGGGCATTAAACAAACAAAATAACAACATCCTTCTGTGTCTGCAGGGGGATTCTTGTCTGAGCTCCAGGGTGTGCACCTGTAACCCAGCAGCCTGGGAGGCTCAGGAGGGAGGATTGTGAGTTCAAAGCCAGTCTCAGCAAAAATGAGGTGCTAAGCAACTCAGTGAGACCCTGGTGTTGAATAAAAACAAAATATGGCTGGGAGGTGGCTCAGTGGTCAAGTGCCCCTGAGTTCCATCCCGTGTACCAAAAAAAAAAAAAAAAGGACGGGATTCTTTTTGAAACCCATTTAAGGTTCCTCTGAGCCAGAAACCTGAGGCAGTGAGGAGGAGCAGCACTTCCAGCCCAGGAGGAGGAACTGGGTCTGTGGAAGTGTCGGCGGAGCCAGGCTGCGAACAGGACTACAGACAGGAGGAAGGGTATCCGCACCATACTCGCTGAACTTCAGACACCAGCCTCTGCAGATTGGGCTCTGGACTACATGTGTTCTTAGACCTGGTAAAGCCATATCAGGAAATGGGATCAGTAAAAATACAAAGTGTGTGTGTGTGTGTGTGTGTGTGTGTGTGTGTACATATATATATGTCTATGAGATCAGCCATTGAGATCCAAGTAAGCAAATTCTTTTCGTTAAACATGGAACTGTAGATTAAATAACTGCATTTCTCAGACAGACGTTCCCTGTACAGAAGCATTGTTATACCTTCAATTTTCCCCTAGCAGGTTCTCTATGGAATTATTTATTCCAAACCAGCTGATAATTTTGAATGCCACATTTTAGAAAAATGGAAATATCAAGTCAATAAAATAGCAGTAAGTGTTCTATTTCCTTTGCAATTATAATTAATTGAATTGAAATATCTGGGTATTGAAAAATACAACAGTAGATTAGATTACAAAAGCAGCGTAACCACTCATTGTTCAGGCCTGTAATAAAGTGAAGAGCCTTATTGACAATTTCCTTCATCCGTCCACCGTCGTGTTTTTACCTCTGCTCTGTCAACATGGGAAGGCTAGGAATTATGGAGCCTTGACCTACTTGGCAAGACTCATCTTCTCCAGTTGAATAGGTACTGTTATCAGAAGTGACCTCCCCAACTCTCTGATCAACCTCCACGTCTCTGCCCGGGCACCTTCTCCTGGGGGAGTGCCACCCTGCCTGCCCTTGTGTTCCCTGATGAATTCCTGCCATGATGACAGCATCTCTGCTTCATTCTTTACTACTGTGTTGCAAGCCACCTGTCCCTGGACATCTGAAAGGAGACACAGCCAAGCTCCTCCCTGTCACCCTGAGTTCATTTTGGGCTGAAGTTCCCATCAGCGACAGCTGGGGAAGAAACAGCAGGACCCAGGCCGGGGTGTGAGCCGAGGCCTGGACAGACACCCCACAGACGAACAGGAGCCTTTCCTCTTTCCTCTGAGCCAGGCTAACACTAGGCTGGCCCCGTCCCTGGTTTTGCAGGATCCCCCTGCCTCAGCCTCCAGAGCTTCAGGAAGTGCAGGTGCAACCGGGCGGCACAGAACGGCTTCTGTGTTCATAATTTTACCTCCTGGTCATGGCTTATGGCTGCCAAGGCTGGGTTCTCCGTCCTGCACAGTGACTGGTCAGAGCCCAGGCAGAGCAGACACCCCTCTGTCCCATCAATGAAACCTCATCTTAAATTCATATCAAAGCAGGCACATGCCCAGCTCAAGTCTGCTCACAGCTTCCCAGAAGTTGCAGAGCCTGGCAGAAGACTGAATTTGCCGCCTGTTACTGAAGCAGCCACCTGAAGATCTAGGTCAGTTCTGTGGAGTGTCCAGCTGGCTCTGAACACAGTAGAGGGGCCACCCATAGGGGGCGCCTCGAGTGGTTGTCCTTTTAGTGTGAAGAGGCTCAGCCTTGGACAAGTAGAAAACATCTCACGTGATTGGCATCTGTAAAATCTATTCTGTCTCCTCGCCTGGCACATTTGTTGAGCATTTGGTCAGATGCATCATTGGGTAAGTAAGAAGATGTGGCTTTGGGTGTGGAATTCGGTGTGAGTAAACACTAACATTAAGCCACTACCCTGGGCTGAAGGAAAGCTCATGGCTTCAGAGCAACCACCCACGGGGTCTCCCCAAAAGGCTGCCATCACCTTGTAAACGAGTGGGAGGGGTGGCCCCTGAGGGACAGGGGGAGCGTGGTGGCAGGAGCGGCTTCTCTCCACATGTGCCAGCCCTTGGAAGGCGGGTGGACTCGCCTGCACACGCCCTCCCCTGGATCTCTTTACTCCCGTCAAAGGGCCTTTTTCTGTTTTCTGCAATGCTTCTTCCTCCCCGTGCCTCCAACGATTGCTCCCTTTCCACCTCTGCTCTGTTCTCTTCCTGGGGGAATGCCTGCCCTGCCCTGCACTCTGTGAAACATCACTATGGCAACATGATGGCTATCTTTACACTTCGGTTATTTATTACTGCACGACAAGCCACTGCTTTAGTCCACGTGTGCTGCTATAACAAAATACCTGAGACTAGGACACTTATAAAAAACAGAACTTCATTTCTCACAGTTCTGGAGGCCAGAAATCCTAGATCAAGATGCTGACATGTTCAGTGCAAGATGCTGACATATTCAGTGCCAGATGGCAGCGAGGACTTGTTCCATGGATGGCATCTTGTGGTGGCAGCATCATATGGCAGAAGGCTGGCGGCACCATAGGGCCTACCAACTTCTCTGCAGGCTGCTGTATCTTAGTGTTATGTGATGAGAGATGGTTACACTCATGGAGAGGGGAGAACTCTTCTTCCTTAGTAAAGCATATTTTATAACAAATAAATACACAACAGGACCAAGTAAAGAGAAACACAGGATGTAACCACTGCTTGTTTAAATAAATAGTGTGCTAAAGGCACTATTTTTTTTTTTTTAGGAAAAAGAGGCAAATTTCAAAAATTGGAAATGTAAGTTGTATTTATGTAAAATAATTCTAGGATTGAAATTCTAGTCCCTAAAGCTAAAATTGTTTGTAGGGCACAAAATGAGAGATATGACCATTTTCAAAAGCATTTGAGTTCACATGAGATGTCACGGGATCATAGGACTCCTGAATTCAACATGCTGACCCAACTTTCCATATTCAAATTTTAAAAGTAGAGAAAATAAATAGTTGGAAATTACATACACTCAATTAGTAACTGCAAGTTAGCGATGGGGGATACTGCCTTGAGTCTAGCTATGGGCAGCGGGGAAGGCAGCACATTCCCTGGAACAGCACCCAAGGTGCCGCGTGAGCCAGGAGCACAGCAGCGGGCAGCAGACTGCGGGAATGGAGCTCATGGTTAAAGTAATTCTGGCCGAAGAAAGCTGCAATCTTTTTCAAGGACTGGTCATTTAATCACTGACTTTAATGTAATACACGACCTCAAAAGGTGCCCAAGTCTGTTGCCATTTTTAGAATTTGAGCTCCAATACCCTCAGTCCTGATTAAGCTTAACCCATACAACCGAAACCCTTCATTAACTATTTTTTCCTTCAAAATGATGAAAATACGAAGCACACAAAAGTAAGGTCATACCGAAGTTTTACTTTACAAAATTCCACCAAAATCTTCCAGAGCGGACCTTGGTGTCAGTACCTATGCCTAAGAAAAAATGAAAATATAACAAAAAAATCCTGTACTCCACTGTTCTCTTTATAGTTATTATATATGCCCTAAATATTGATCCTAAGGTATGCAAAATCCTCATTAAAATAGCTGTCATATTCAATATAGTCTGCTTCCAGAGGCCATGAAGTAGACCAATGTATTTTTCATTAAAAAACAAAACAGAATTTCAAGAACTGTGTGATTTGCAGTTAATCAGAACATGTATTAATGGCAACAACCCAGTCACTGGGCCTTTGATTTGTTAAGTTTGCACTGTCATTGCCGAGACACTTACAGATAACGCACAGGCTGTCGGGTAGACCCCAGGGTGCAGGCGGTGGAAGCGGGTGTCCTTCCGGGAGGGGAGATCCAGTCACAGTGGGCCTGGGGACGGGCACAGGGAGGGTCCAGGGCGCACTGCCTGTGGCTGGGGCACAGCTAAGCGGGGGTGAGAGAGGCAGCAGGATGGGGGTTAGACCCGCAGACCAGGAGGAAATTCCCAGGGATGCTCACGGAGGGCGGGGGGAGGGGGGGCGCGGGGGGGGGGCGCGGGGGGGGGAGCGCGGGGGGGACCCGGGAGCAAGGGACCTGGAGGCGCTGGCAAGATTGAAGTGGGACCCTGTGCACACTGGGACTTGGGCGGTGTCTGAGGGACAACTCCCCGCTCTTGGCTTTGCCATAAGGTGGGAGCAGTTAGTGGAGATGCTAAGAAGCTTGAGAGAACCCCAAGACGTCTGAGAGCAGGGCCCAGGGGAGTCACCTGCTTACATTAACACACCGGGTCCACCTCCTTTCCACTGAGGATCTAGCTCCACCCAAAGGCCCCTCACCGTACCATTCCTAAGGTGCAAGGATTTCTGGCTAGTTCCAAATAAAACATGGGTGATACAGAGAATCCCACAAGAATCAGACATGAAAAGAAAGCTTCAAAAACTTGGGATTATATTGATTTTTTCACTATTATAAGTAGATTATGAAATAACTTTTTTTGATGGAAAGTTGTTTTAGCTAACCAGCCCCATGATCAATTTACTCTGAAGATGGACATTTCCCCTTTAATCACCTGATTTAATACAAATCACATCATTGTAATTAAAGAAAATAAAGCTGGGTCACGCCTAGGCCAAGAGACCCAGAGGGAGGACCTGGTGCCAGTCTGTTCTCATCTGTAACAAGGGTGCAGTGGGATGAACTTCGCTCTGCAGGGAAGGCAGAGGGACAGTCACAGCCCAGAGCTGACTGAGGGACAACCTGGGAGCTCCCAGGCTGCAGTCGGTGAAGGCTGCTGGTGGTGCTGGTGGTGCTGGAGGGGTGGAGGGGTAAGAGGTGGTGTAAGGATGTTCAGGAAGTCCCTTTTACCAGAGCTCTTCGCAGGACAGTAACAGTGGGGCCACCCTGCGCCCCACTCCCCATGGGCTGTGCACTGGCATTGAGAGTCGGCAAGGCACTTCCAAAGGGAGGTGGATCTCTGGAACTGCAGTTCATTTTACTGAACGGGCATCCAAATTTGGAGCCCATATTTCTCAGGAAGAGAAAAGAAAGAATGATTATTCTCTAGGTCTTTAAAATTATTAGTTTGAAAAGTCTCCAAATAATGCCTGACCTGTTGCCTCCAAATATGCACCTCACTCCAGCCGTGCTCCTGGGTTCAGCCCCTCTCTCACTCTCGTTAGGTTGAGCTCCCAGGGAAGACCAGGAAGACACCAGACTGCAGGCTCTGGAGAGAGAACCGTGAGCCCCGTGGGCTGCTCCCTGCCAGCTCTTCCTGGAGACCAAGAATACAGAAGGACCATGCAGGGCTCAGCAAGACCAAGGCTCTGACTGAGCGGCTGGCTGGGCTGATAAATCCCACCTGGGCGTCTGGCAGCCATGGGTGGACTGCGGTAGGAAAGGGGCATCTTTGCTTTTAATCTTCTCTTCCTTGTTCTTGGCTGGAGAACCAGGGGGTATCACCTTGTAAATTGATGGAAAGCCCCATTTTCTTTTCCAAGTTCGGGTCTTTCTTCTCCTCTTGTTGCCTTTTCTGTGTTTGGCTTCCTTTACCTTCCGGGCTACTCCTTCCAGTGATTGCTAGGCGAGTGGCCTGGCTAGTCTTTTATGCAAATATCCAGTTTGCTAAGCAGTAGCCCTTATTTTTCTAGTATAAAAGCTTCCTTTTTTTCTGAAGAACAATGTCATTAGACTTCCTTCCAACGTCTTCTGGCCATTCAGTGTCTTTTGAGATAAGAGACCAAATTTAAGAAAATAACGGAGATAGCAAGAGTCATCCTTCTTGGAAGACAGGGGTGAAGATGCGGAGAGCAGCTGGCGAGGATTGGTGAGCTGGGCAGAAGAGACTGGGAGCTAGAGAAGAGGGGCCTTGTCACTGGGCTCTTGTCACTGGGAGGGATGGTAAACACATTGTGGGTCAGCCCCATGTAATCAGGCTCCTTTGTATACAATATCAAAACATCACATCGCACCCCACAAGTCTATACAATTGTGATTTGTCAGTTAAAATAATATAGTTTCTAAAAATAAAAGCAAAGAAGCTTGGTGCCAGGAGCTCCCACTAAGCCCAGCCTGAGAACCTGGGATCACCAGGCCTCCAGCTCAGGGCAACCTGTCAGCCAGCTGCCCCAGGTTGTCCCGTGTGTGTGTGTGTGTGTGTGTGTGTGTGTCAGACCACACACTGCAGCAGTGATAGTCTCACTATTTCCAAAACTCAGGAACAGAAGGAATCCAGGAAGCTTTGAATCCTGTAATCTAATGAAGTTCCAGAAATGTACTAAAAGAAAAATGTAAAACTTGTATCTTTAGCTATCTCTTATACATAAAGAATATTTTTTCTTTGACAATTAAGTTTTCTATGAGAAAATCAAGTCTATAACCAGATGTCATGGAAAGATTTGGGATACTGTGTATCAATACTTATACGATATTCCCTTCCCTCAGCGCCTCTGCCTTTGCCCGTTTCCCTGCATGCAAAATGTACCCTCTGCAAACACTCTTTCCACCACCGGAGCTGCTCTCTTTGCCAAGGGAGCTGCCAAACCCACTACCTTATTACCATGTTGCTGGAGCATTTGTTAATTCCCTTGGGGACCTACTCTACTGTTCAGCCTAGCCCCACTTCTTTTACTTCCCCTCCTCTCCAAACCCCTTCTTCCCATGTTCCCCTCCCCTTCCTCCCTTCCCCCATCCCTTCCCTCCTTCTCCTCCATCCCTTTACATTTTGTACCCCCCATTCCTGTAATCCTGCACACCTTCTGTTGCAGCTGTGGCTCTGCTGGGGGGCAGGTGAGGCTGCCTCTGGGTGGGAAAAGCTCTATCCTCTTAGGTAAAACCTTTTTTGATATGCTCTTTAATCTGTGATTCCTGCTCTACCAGACACCCTCCTAGATCTGAACCCACTGCGTCCTATGTCCTGCCCTGGACCCAGAAATTCCAATTTAACCACTTGCCTGGCTGCAGAATTGAATGGACACTGAAGATGCCCAAGCCACACACAACTCCACAGAGCAATCATTTCCTAAATCACTTTCTATGTCTTGAATATCGAGGACCCCTAAAGATTTGCTAATTTCAAGCAACCAGGTTACATTAAATTTCTGATTAAGTCAATGTACAGATTTCTTTTACCAATGTAAGTCACCTCACCACAGACTGCATGTAAATTTTAAAAATCATAATTCTTAGATAAGTGTTGAGTCAGGAAATATTATAGAGCATCTAACTGAAATATTGAATGTTGTCAACTCATTTTGTTAGAACTAGAAAACTGAGTGACCTGGTACCGCACTTTGGTTGTTGGTAGAGCCAGGACTGAACTCAGGGCCACTCACAGGCTGTGGAGACTTCTCTCCAGTCACTGCCTCAGGGGCGGCTCTGGCCTTGAGAAGATGCACCTGAGGAGAGGGCAAAACCTGCTCTTGGAGTTCTAACCAACCCCGGGTTCCACCTCAGCCTGGCTGCTTGCTGGCTCTGATGGTGGGCAACCATGAATCTCACCGAGTTTCGTTTTTTCTTGCATTTATTACAGAATGATAAGATTTCTCTTAGAGGAAGTTCATGGGGACCAACTGAAATAAAGCCCAGTGCCCAGCACAAGGGCAGCAATGAAAATACCAGCAGCTCTTATCGACCTTTGTGCATTCAGTGAAAATTTCAACGCAAGCTCGTCTGAATTCTGGAGATGAAGGTACATCCGGAGGTCTATCCATATATTGCAGCAGAAAACTCTTCCTTGTTTCACAGAAGCATCGGTCCATACTTTGGGGATGCAGCTGTTCCATGTGACTGTATCCTGCTATCAACTCACATGAGCTTGTTTGCATAGTGATACCATTAGCTATTTTATCAGCTATATTTTGGGTTATTTTTATGTTTCCCAGTTTAGTATAAAAGATGTCACAAAAGATGAAGAAGTGCACAGGGTGAGGGGTCATCCTGCTCCCAGGGTACCACCTGCTGGACCCCCACACCACGTCCTCAGCCCTCTGAGCTCTGCTTTTGAAGCTGTCCTCTTGTTTTAGCTTTATTTTTCTTAATTTTTTTTTTTAGAGAGAGAGAGAGAGAGAGAGAGAGAGAGAATTTTAATATTTATTTTTTTTTTAGTTTTTGGCAGACACAACATCTTTGTTTGTATGTGGTGCTGAGGATCAAACCCGAGCCACACACATGCCAGGTGAGCGCCCTACCGCTTGAGCCACATCCCCAGCCCTTAGCTTTATTTATTTATTTTTTTTGATGACACATAATAGTTGGCACTATGACGTAATTATCTGAACCTAGCACTATACATTTGGAATAACAACCAACATATAGAATTCATTACAATTTTTAAAAAAGCTAAAATTACAGTCCAAAGCATAAATTAAAGAAACAAGGTCCAGAAAGCGGTTTCATTATTCCACTTTTATTTTAAATTTAATACAAATATTTAAAGAATTTTTTATCCATATTTTTGTAAGTGGAACACACAGTCCTCACCATTACAGGTCCCCAGTAGAAATGTGACCTAGGTGTGCTCTTTGGCTGCAATCCCATATGCAGAAAGTCCTTAGCTCACAGCAACTCTGCTCAAGAAGGTAGTTGCAAGTCAAATAATCAGAGAGAGTGGTTTCTCTGGCTGTTCGCATCTATGTTTTTTGGTAATAATGTCCTCTTCACACGCATGAACCACAGACACTGTGAAGACAGAGAAGCTCATTCCCTGCCGCACCCATCCTAAAAAAGGAACAAATTGTATTTCAAAAATTAAGCTTGTTTAGCCTTGCATGTTGCTTACAGAGTGAAAATAAGAAGGTTTCTAAGTAAAAGCTTAAAAGCCAGACAGCCCAGAGCTGAGGTTTCCGGGGTGCAGAGGAGAAATGCAGAGAAGCCACTGAGGAGGAGGAGCGGTCCCTCTCCTGGGCCTCTGATGAGCGCCTCCACAGTGCTCCTGAGTCTCACTTGTCTGTTAAAGCTCAGAGCTAATGTCCCTAGTACAAAGGGTGGAGAAAACCTGGGATGTTTTATTTCTGTTCAAAAGAAGTTGTGATAGGTAAGATTAGTGCAGTGTGTCCATTCAGGGACTTGGAAGGCACTCTGGGGTGCTTGTGAGTTCTTCTTATTCATTGTGATTTTCTAAGCACCAGCGTGTGACAGGCACTGTTTCAGATACTGTGAAACACCAAGCTCCTGCTGTGGTACTTCGATGGGTGTGTTGGGTGCGAAGCAGAAAGGCTTTCCCAGCTGTGACACAGAGCGTGAGGAGAACAGCTGGAGACAAAGCACTTACTGGGGCCACAGATCCTGCAGGTCTCAGAGGTGCATGTGAAGATTTGCCACTCACTTGTACTGAGAAGGGGCCAGGGACACTTTTGAGCCACAAGGACTATGACTTGGCTTACATTTTGAAAGAGGCACTCAGTATTATGCTTAAAATTAGCCTGAAGCGTGAGGTTTGTTGAAAGGCTTCTGCAATGATTTGGGGGGGGGGCTGTCAGCTGTCAGAAGAGAGTTTGAGGAGCGGCTGGATTTTGATGTTTTTATTCTGGATTTGATATGAAAAAAATGACCAAATTATAATAGAAGAAGAAGAAGAAGAAGAAGAAGAAGAGGAGGAGGAGGAGGAGGAGGAGGAGGAGGAGGAAGGGGAAGGGGAAGGGGAAGAAGCATTATTATTAATTAAATGTCAGAGAAGAAAGTAGCCCAGCTTTCAGTGGCCATTCTTAGACAATTTCTAAATAAATCTGGAAGGAATGACTGTTGAGTCATTTTTCCTGAAGTTTTCATTTGTTTTTCCAGATGAAAGGGCTTGATATATTTGAATGACCAATAAGTCTTTCGTGCATATTCTTAGTAACTGAGGTTATTCCTACGATTTATAGCACCATAATTAACAATCTAGATAAAGAGAAAAAATCACCATAAATATGCTCATTTCTCTGTGCATGTCTTGGGTTGTAATTTTTCCATTAAATTATGTAAAAGATGTAAGCTACAGGGCATAAAAGCCACATTACTTTTAAATTACTGTATTATAACTGGTAACTGCAATTACAATGTACATGCAAGGTAATAAAAGCATAAACATAGGATAGTTCCTGCTTTTAAATTAGAATTTGAGTTATCCCTTAACCTAATTTAGATTGACGCCTGGAAACTGTATTGACCAAGTACCCTGAGAAAGCATTATAACTCTCTGATTTGCATCCCATGGTCACAGAGGATTGGCTTCAACATAGGAGTCAAATAAATTTAGGATGTAGTAACAGTAATAAGAGTCAAAATCATTCTTTCTGATCACAGCCGACCTGTAAACAACTTTGTGATGAAATTCACAGCACTCAGCAGGAAATGCAGTATGCTTCAAGGACTGGATTTCTATGGTGCTGCAGATTCATATAAATTATTACAGTTAAATTAAAACCACTGAAGCACAGAGGGAGCCAATAGCTGTGGGCTGTAACAAGGGAATGAGATGTACAAGGAGAATTGGAATGTAAAAGAAGTTGTCTCTGGTTACATACATAAAATAAACTCATTGCAAATACAGAAGTTAAATCCTACATTTGAAAAGTGGTGTTTTTCTAAAGGAGAGAAAGTATCTGGAAGGAGAATAGGAAAATTTCCCATGGAATTCGGAGGAAATTGGTAATATAACGTTAAGACATTAATATTCATTATCAGTTGGAAGCTGAACAAGTGTTTCTGGAAGGTCTTAGTCATAACGAGGCTTAGATCACAGGGTAGCACACAGATTGGAGGAACCAAGTTGTCTACTTAGTAAGGTCGTGTTTAGAATTAAATGAGATGGTGCCTCCGACAAGCATTGAGCACGGTAACTAAAGATCCATACATACAATGTGATGTTTTTATTGTAATCTCAGAGAGAGTCTTCAATGATTAATGCCATTAATGTAGTCGGAAGTTCCCCATCAATCAGAAACACTTTTTGTTGGAAACTTGAAAGCCCATAAAGCATCCACATAACACTGATTCTGAGGAGTTGAAGCTGTGAACAAGTCTCAGGCTCTAGAAAATTAGGTTTAGTACCCTTCTGTTCCCAGGATTTCGTAAACCTCTGGTTTCCAGCGCCTCGTTGCCAACAGCCAGAAAGAATGTGATAAATGATATAAAAAGTAACAAAACAAACACTACTGATGAAAATTAAGATCAATATTTAAAATTTTTAAACTGTAGAATTAATGAAACTGGCTGTCGAGTTTGAATGAAAACCAAAGAAGTAGCATGTGTGCGCAGGCGACCCCGGGAAGTGGGACCCACGGTGCCACCTGCTGCACCCGCCCTCGCGGGTCTCAAGCCCGGACTCGGCCTGCGGCGGCTGAGGCAGAACGGCCCCGCTCTCCAGGCGCCTTGGCCTCGAGGGCTCTTCTCCCATCTCCTCCGCAGGCCCTTCCCTTCCACCTGATGGGTGACGGTGCCTGGTGCCTGGTCTCCCTACCCATGTCCCTCCTGGGGAGACGCCTTTTGATACCACCCACCATGATGACTACAGAACAAAAGTCTCCGACCCAGACTCCTGCTTCCCGCTCCCAACTCCACCTGGAGCTGCTCACTGGACACCCTGCACGACCAGAGGGAACTATCCGCCTTGTCGGGGCTTCGCCATCGCTCCTGACCACCTCTCGGTTCTTCCTACTGCTCTGTCCAGACTTCTTGCTTCTTCTTTATCATCTTCTTCTTCTTTTCTTTTTTTGGCAGGGGCTGGGGGGTACTGGGGATTGAACCCAGGGTCACTTAACCACTAGGACACATCCCCAGCCGCTTCTTATATTTTATTTAACGACAAGGGTCTCGCTGAGTTGCTCAGTGCCTCCCTACCTTGCTGAGGCTGGCTGTGAACTCAAGATCCTCCTGCCTCAGCCTCCTGAGCCACTGGGATTATGGGTGTGCGCCAGATTGGTTCATTCTTGACCTCCTGGTTTCTCTTAGACCAATCATACTGGAAACTCTGTTGGCTCTGCCTTCTAAATATGCCAGAATAAGGTCACTTCTCATCACCTCCTTTGCTACTACCCTGGCCCGGGCCACCATCTCTCTCATGAAATGCAATATTCTCACTGTGGCCAGAGTGGGACTTGTGGCACCCACGGGAGGTCAGGTTGCTCCACTTAAAACTCAGAGGAAGTGTCCCGCCTCCTGCCATAGCCCAGGAGCTCTGCGTGGCCTGGCCCAGCCCTGGACCACGTTCCTTCCCTGTGTGGCTTGCTGCGCTCAGCTGCCCTGTGCTGTCATGTCTAACACACAGGCCTGCGCCCTAGGATCTGTCTCATCTTTACCTTCTGCTGAAACACTCAGTCCACAGCTCTTCTTAGAAACATCTCCCATATCCTTGGATTTTAATCACATCTTAGTTTTTAAACAAGGCCCACAATGCCCCGAAATTTAAAGCTCAGACTTTAATTTTATCCTTCATATTCCTGATGTGTTCATCTGCTCTAATTTTTCTTTTCTTCTCCTTCTCCTTCTCCTCCTCCTCCCCCTCCTCTTCCGCCTTCCTTCTCTTTCTTCTTCCCCTCCTCCTCCTCCTTCTTGAATGAAGTGGCCATTGAAACTGAATCATAGAGGGGCTGGTTTCAAGAAAAGAATTGCCAAATGTTACTTAAAGAAAAATTATGAAAACTACTTTGGCTTTAATTCTTAAGATGTCATTTGTGAGCTTGCCCAGGGTCATTTCAGTGGAATGGTCAGGACCAAAGACAGAGGTCCAGTGATCACGTTGGAGACAAGAGTCCATGTTGATGGGAGCCCCACAATCACACTGAAGTGTGGAGAGAAAATCCTGTTAGAAGAAGAGGTTGGACTCCCGTGGGAGAAGAGGCCCTGTCAGGTGTCTGCCTTGGACACGGGGAGATCCCAATAACCACCTGTGGGCCCCATCTCCCTTTCCCCTGAGTCACAGGAACTAAGCTGAAGGTGATGCAGGGGGAAATCACTGTTTCTAGATGGAAGGTGGGAATTTTGTGCTTTCTCACCAACATTTCAATGAATCCTGGTTTTCTCTTTTAATAGTAGGGAGAGCTTTAGTAGATGCTATGGTTTGGATCTAGAATGTTCCCCCAGAACATTGGGAGCTTGTGTTGGGAGCATAGTCCCCAATAAAGCAAGTTTCAGAGGTGGGGCTTGTAAGAAATACTGAACCATGAGGGCTCTGAGCTCATCATTTTGAGTGGACCACTGGGCGGTAACAGTGGGATGGGCCCTGGCTGGAGCAATAGGTCACTGGGGCCGTGGCTTTGGGGAGGTAGTTGTCCCAGGTCTCTTCCTCTCTGTTTCCTGGTGCAGCCACTTTGCTTTGCTGCACTCTTCTGCCATGAAGTGTTTGAAATGGACTTAGCTGGCCATGGACTGAGGCCTCTGAAACCAGGAACCACAATAAATATTTCCCCTAAATTGTTCTTGTGGATGTCTTGGTCACTCACTGCAATGAAAAGCTGACTAACACAGTAGAGAATATGAGTCAAGACTTTGAAATTCTGAATAACTTCTGTAGACAATAGGAATTCTGTTCAGGAACACTTAGGAGGTGACTGGGACAGTGCTGAAGGCCACGCCAAGGTGGCAATCATGTACCGGCTTCATCCTGACATCTCTCAGCTGCCTAGGGCAAATTGAAAGTATTGGGATGTATGGAAATAAGTCACAAGTTTGTGAAATATTGAAATAAGTCACAAGTTTTAAAGTTAAGACTTTTTTTTAACCCTCTGCCCTATTAAAATGTCATCAAAACAAAACAAAACACATCCAAACTTCCTTCCCTAGCTCAGTAGTAGCCTAGGGCTGAATAGTGTATATTCTGTCTATTGGTTGCAAACATCTATTTGCTCAAGGTCAACTACAAACCACAAACAACTACAGGTTAATCAATGAGATAAGTCACTCTTCTTTTAAAAAACAATCAATTTAAGTTGCATATGGGTGGAAATTCAGCTAAGTCACCTGGATGTGAGGTGATGCCCTGTGCCTTATCTCTATGACACTGTCTCCAAGGCCCAGGTAAGAGGTCACTGCAGCTCTGCCATGATCAAGGCCCCGCGGTCCTTCTGCACTGTTCTCCTCCTGAGTGACTTACATTGTGCATCATTCAAGGTCAGTCCTGCAGGGGTTGACATGACTACAGTTGAAGGATCACACAGGAAGACAAAGGGGAAAGGAGATCAGATGTTTTTGAAAATATATGACTGAAGAAATACACAATGGGGAAAAGCTTGAAGGAAAACAAATTATATCTATCTATATAGAAAGAGAGAGGTGGGTGGGGGAGAGAGAGTAGTTTAGGCAGAAAAGAGAAGGATCAGAGAATTACTGAAATGTGTGCCATCCAAGGATGAAGCCTGTGTGGGTGTGATAACCTGATAGCTGGAGGGACTGGCTTGTCATGACACAGTGAAGTCCTGGACACTGAGCTGAGCCATGTGGCACATGCTCTCATCGCCATCCCTGGCAAAAGGCGGCACAGGAAGAAGGCTGGAGGGCGTGTCTGATGGCTGATGTCCTTTCTACACCAGTATTCCACAAAGCCTTCCAAGGCCTCTTCCTCTGCCCCCAGAGTAGTGTGGACCTTCACCCTGCCTGATCACTCAGAACCACGGGCCTGCTCATGACATGTGATAATGGCTATTGTATGTCCTTATGATGAAAGCAGAGAGACCAACAAGGATATTTCTGGAAAGACATCCAGGGAAGAAGATCCTACACTGTTTCATGTTAATTCCCCTTGATTGTGAGTGGACCAGTGAAATGGAACCATTACGTTGTCTTTCACCAAGACTATCTGTGAACACGTGAATATAAACCAGCCTTATGACTTGCTTTGGTCTATAGGACAGTGAACCAGTTCAGGTCTAGCCCTGGGTTTTGCTTCCTATTCTTCCTTACATTGTGATTTTGAAGTGTGGGGATGCTAGATCTTAAACAAAAAGTGAAAACAGAATTTAATAATATGAAATTGTGGATAAGGAAAGCAAGGACCAGACTGAGTAGCAGGGCCGCTCTGGCAGAGTATTGTATTATAGGTGCACTGTTTCCACAGTCCTGAGGCAGCCTCTTTGGCAGTAGTCTGTGTGATTCTGAAGGTACTGACACTTTTCAGGCCTCTTATAAGCCTTTTTAATGTACCGGTTTTGTTCAGTTTTAAATGTGGTGAAGTGGTAAAGTCTGAGCTCTGGAGTTCTGCAGCCTTGGGTGAATCGCCTCCCTTTACTTGCTGTAAAGCAGAAAGGGTGCTTGAGATCAGGAGCCAGGGAACAAGAATGAGGCACCAAAGGAAGGTTTGCAGGGCGCTCCGGGTGAGGTCCACTGGTCTGAAGGGGTGAAGGTCAGGAACAGTGGTGGGAAAGGCAGGAACAGTGCTAATCAGGGAAGCTGGAGGTAGGAGGGCCGTCTAGATTGCAGCTACTGACAGCAGGTTGGGCAGAGGAGTTTAGGGGCATCGTGACTGTCGCAGCTTGGTCAGGGCTGGTGTGAGTTGACAGGGCGATTGCTTCAGTGGGGAACCCCTGGTGGTTGGGGCCCGTGGTCATGTCAGCTTCTGACGGCCATTTCGGGTCTCCTCAGCCAGGTGGAAAGTCCCTACCCACAGCTGTGCCCACCCAACGGATGCCATCTGGGCAAATACTGGTGCCCCCTTTGCCTAAAATTTCTCATTTGTCAAATGGTATTAGCAAATAGTACTACTGTTACAAGGTCTTTTTTGTTTTATGGCTTTTTGGGGTTTTTTTTTAGCTTAAAAAAGGATAATGTATGTTATGTTGGATGTGAGGTGTCCCCAAAAGCTCATGTGTAAGACAGGGAGGAAGATTTGGAGGTGAAATGACTGGGTTATGAGCGCCTTGACCTAATCAGTGTGTTAATCCCCTAACAGGGATTAACTGGATAGTGACTGTAATCAGGTAGGGTGTGGCTGCAGGGCGGGGTCCCTGGGGGTGTGCCTGTAGGGTATATGGTTTGTCTTTGCTGAGCAAAGCTCTCTCTCTGCATTCTGGGGCAGTGTCCTCCATCACGCTCCTCTGCGGCTCCTCTGCCAGGATGCTCTGCCTGACCTCAGGCCCCAAGGAGTGGAGCCAGCCTTCTATGGACTGAGCCCCCAAACAAACTCTTCCCCCTTAAAATTGTTCTTGTAAAAAGCTAACTAAAACTATATGTATGTATGTATGTGTGTGTGTGGGGGGTATAGGTATATATATATATATATATATATATATATATATATATATATGCTTTCGTCAAAGGGCCTGGATGAATATTATAAATAGTACTGTTATTTCTATGAATTTTGCAATATTACAGGGTTCTGTGGAAGTGTCCTGGCTAATAGCAGCATAACATTTTAGAAATAGTACAAAAGATTTCAAACTCATAATTCTTCTCTTTAGATTGTAAAAATACCCAATCAAATGATATAAAAGCTTCATTTTGAAACCTAGGCCTTGCAATGAAGGCCTATGAACCAAGCGTTTGGTTTATATTTTGAAATAAACATGCATTTCTTGTATGTAAATACTTGGCAAAACTAGTGAAAACAGAATAACTGAAATATACCATCTCAACTAAACTATGTATACAGCCTATATCTTCCAATTCTGAAAATATTAGATATTCAATGATAAAAGGGCACAGATGTGAGGTTGTAGTTTTGGCTTGGTTTAGTATTTTATTCATTTTGTTATTCACTTTTTTATTGTACTTCTAAGTGGCCTATAACTAATTTTTTCATAATTTAAAACAGCAGTACATTAGAAATCAGCAGTATTATTTAATAGAGCAGAAAGATCCTAGTTCAAAGTAACCATACATTTTCTATGTCTGTATCAAATAAAACCACCAAAGCTTTAGATTTTTTTTCAATTTTAGTTCTTCATAAAATGAGTGTAATGAGCCTGGCCTGGTGGCTCATGCCTGTGATCCCAGCAACTCAGGAGGCTTAGGCCTCAGAATTGCAGTTCAAGGCCAGCCTCCCTAATTTAGGGAGACAAGAAACTTAGCCAGTTCCTATTTCAAAGCAAAAAATAAAAAGAGCTGGGGGTCGGGAGCATGTAGCTCAGTGGTAGAACATCGCTGAGCCCAATCCCCAGGACCAGAAAAAAAACAATTTTAATGTAATTAAACCCAAGTGAAGAAAACCACACAAGCCAAAGCCAGCTTAGAGAAGCAAGTCACCCTTACTCTCAAGGCTCAAAACAGACAACCTTCTGAATAACAAAAAGGAATTGAAAATAACTTCTGAATGATACATCTTCCTTTCAGTTCATTTTATTTCTATTAAGTTTTCAAAATTAATTTGCTTTTTAAATGAACTACTATGGCGTCCATTTACAACTACAGAAGGCACAAAATAGCAACCTAGAAATGCAGGGTGGTGGAGCCCAACTCTTCTAACATAAGACAACTCGGGGAAGAAATAGTTAATAACGGAAAGGAACAAGAAAAAGAAATATCAGAAAAAGAACTATGGTAGAGATTTTCATTCTAATCCATTTAAAATGACCTCTAGTGTCCCCTCATTATGAGGTTGTAACAAACAAATTTATCTAAATTTTTTTAAAAAAACGTTCTGTAACTAGGGGACAATGTGACTCTCAAGTGATTTCCTAATTGGCGTTTTAATTCATCATAGTGTACCCTGACCTCCCCAGAAGCTGACCTCAACAGATGCCCCAATCAAAAAAAAAAGTATTAGATTTAATTTTTAGAACAGTCTCAGATTTCAAGAAGAATTGAGAAAACAGTATGAAGAATTCCACATACACAGTTTTACTTATTATTAACCCTTTATATTAGTATGGTACACTTTCTATGCTTAATTTTAAAATATCAAGACATCATTAACGACAGTGCATGGTTGCCCCGACTTCCTTAGTTTTCACTAGTGTCCCTCTCCCTGCCTCGTGATGTTTGGTTACGGTGTCTCCTTCAGATAGGTCTTGGCCACGGTCTCTTAGACTTTCCTTTTTTATATAACCTCGATGATTGTGAGGATGCTGGTCAAGGATTTTTAAGATGTGCTTCTCTCAGCACGTGAGCACCTTGCTCATGGTTGTGCTGCATCGTGGACTCTGGAGGAGGAGCAGCCCGGAGGAGCCCTCCACACCTGCCAGTCCTGCCCTGCAGCCGCCCCCTCTTGTCTCCAAGTCCCACTTTTTTTTTTAAACCTGGTGGTTGACTTCTTTAGGTTGTTCTGAGAAACTGAACATGGGAAGTCATGCAAAAAGCCTGATATTAGGAATGCCAAAACCTACCTATAACTAGTGTAAAACACCAACAGATTCTGTTGACTGACTTCCACTCACACCTGAGGACATTTGGAGGTCAAAGTCCCCTGAATGGCAGGCCTAAGATTTCCCCTTTCTGTGCGGATGTCAGTAGGTTCAGTGTGCGTTTCTCATGAAGCCTCCTTGGTAGCTCTGTGAGGAGGATCATCTGCTCTTCCTTGGGGGGAAGCAGGGGGAAAGAGACCCCACTGACTCACCAGTGATGAATGGAGTCTGCAGGAAATGCAGTACCCCAGAGTCCTCAACTGGACCACAGGATTCTGGTGGCCCTGCTGGTGAAATTTGTACAGCTGGAAAATCATACAATGAAAACGGGACCAAACTCCTTCCTGCCCACCATCCCTGACGTGGCTCCTCATCTCTTTTTTTTCTATAGTGAATAGCACAAACAGTATTTCAGGAAGTTCTAATTTAATGCAATTTTAGATTATGCCAGTTTGGGTAGCTGGGCCTGTATTTCTACTGCTTTCCTCTGGCAGGCCTGGGTTTACTTCAGCTTGTGAGAGGTGTTTCAATAGCAGAGAGCTCTGGGCATGACTGTGACTGATGTCGGGCAATACTTCCAACATCTCTTCTATTGTAACTCATGATTGTTTTCCTGGTGAATGAGATGGGAAGCCAAACCTGGCAAATTAGTAAACAGATGATATTTTATATGTTATTCTGAAGCTGCAGGAATGAAAATACTACCAGTGTAGACAGCAGATATAATCTCCAATTAATATTTTTTAAAAGTGTGTGTTATTTTTTCTTGGATCACAAGAATAAGACCCAAGACCAGCCTACGGGCTCATGAAGGCTTGAGCTGCTTCCTGAAGATGTCCACAGGAGAGAGCAGCAGGAGAGAACTCCTAAGGGACAGCACTGTCTGCTAATGAATCCTATCAACAGCAAGTGCCCGGTAACCGAGGGCCTCGTGGAGAGCGGGCCTGTGTTCCGGAAGGCTGCTGCCCCAGGTGAGTGCTTGTTGCCGTCATCTCCCACCTTCTATCTTCTCAGCATCAAGTAGCCTAAGTTAATCCCTGTTCATTGGGTTATTTGCTGGTTGATCGGTTCGTTCATCCCTTTATTCTTTTTCATGTTTCCAGCAGTGGGTGATAGTTAATAACATGGTGCCTAACAGGACCTTACATGCATGGAGTAGAATTTGGCTCCACATCCTCCCCACTGCATCCTCTCTCCCCTCCTCCCCCACCCCGTGTTCCCTCTCTTGCTTCTATTTATTCAACGTTGTTTAATAGGTGCTTTATAGATACGCATGAAGGTGGGACTCGCTGGGTATGTTCACGGATGTCCAGGGCTTCACTGGGTCAGCTTCCTGCTGCAGTGGCTCCCCTTTCCTGTCCCCCTTCCATCCCCACCCACCTCTCTCTGCTGCGCTGATCTCCCTTCTACATCCATTTATTCTAGCAGCAAATATTTTATTTAATGTCTTCCAAGCAGAATCCTTCCTCCCACCCCATCATCTGTGGTTTCAGAGAAGGACACAGTGACTTGAAATGACCTGAAGTGACACCCACTGACTAACTTGACTCCTAGCAAACAAGGCTGGCCATCCACCCTGGTCCTGAGTGGGCACTGTAAAGCTCTGGGCTCCAGACACCACCCTGTGCACCCAGCCAGAGCTGCTCAGGACACCCAGCCCGCTACACAAATTCCCCGGGGCTCACACCGGTGGCCTCAGCTGTCCCAGACGCCCTCTTGCCGCCATCCCCAGGAGAAGGGCGTCTCCTCTCTGAGTTTGAGTCACTCTTTTCTAGCTATGAGAGACCCTCTTGGACCCTGGGACCTTGATAACTTACACAAAGACATGAGCCTTTTACTTTTCTCAACCCCAACTTGAGCTGTGGCCATTTTAATGCCCTTACTGTTAATGACACCAATCCCGTGTGACAGATTATAATTTTCTTAAAATATATGCTCTATGCAAGTCTCAAAGGGCCATTTGGGACTCTTCTGTTCAGCTTCTGTATCGTGTGTGTGTGTGTGTATGTGTGTGTGTCTGTGTGTCTGTGTGTGTCTGTGTATTTTAATTTTACCAGTAATAATTTTTCTCTTTTCTCCTTTGTCTACTTTTTTTCACAGTACTAGGGATTGAACTCAGAGCCTCTTGCATACTAGGCAAGCTGCATCCCCAGCCCAATAATAATTTTTTTCTGATATTGTATAGATTTGGTCAATCAGGTGTGTTAGCTGAGCTTTAAAACTCTTAACTGAATCACTTGACTTTTTCACCTGAACACATCAACAGCATCGCCACATTCTAGGGCCTAATGCTTAGTAGAACAGCCAAGTCCCCTGGATGGTTCTAGGGGAATAAGATCAGTTTGGATATCTATATGTTTCAGTAGCTTGTTTTAAATTTAAATTATCAAGACATAATCTATAATTATGAAGTTTTTCTTTCTCTCCCTCTCTCTCTCTCTCTCTCTCTCTCTCTCTCTCTCTCTCTCTCTCTCTCTCTCTCTCTTTCCCCCTCCCTCTCTCTGATGCTGGGAATCAAAACCAGGGATTTGTGTGTGCTAGGCAAGGGCTCCCCACTGAGCTACAACCCCCAGCCCTAAAGTTCCTTTCTCGTGTTCATGTGGCGAGATTTGCCAAAGGCATGCATTCTAGTTAGCCACCACCACGAACAATCAAGATGATTCGGAATAGGGATCACTCCCTTACCTCCCCCGCAGGATCCCCTATTTCCATCTGTGCATCTGTGTCAGAATCATGGCCCTGCTCCCCCAGCCGTGGGCAACAGCTGTATCATTTCTGCCTTAGTTGTTCTACCTTTCCAGAGCATCCCAGGGAGTGGGGCCCAGCATGCTGCTCTTTGCATCTGGACTTCTTTTCACTTAGCAAAATCCGTGGCTGCTCCCCGCATCACTGGTTTCCCATTGCCAATCACTCCTGGGCTGCACAAATGTACCATAGTTGATTTTCCAGTTGGGAGTCATTTGGGCTTTTAAGTGTGGGGGTGTCTGAAATGAAACTGCTAGAAACATCCATGCAGAGGCTTTGGTGAGGACATAGTATTTTAATTTACTTGGTAAACACATAAGAATGTGAGTCAATGGGTTATAGAAATAGCGTGTTTAACTTTGTAAGAAATTGCTAGACTCTTTTCCGAAGTAGCTGTACATTTTGTAGTACCATCAGCAGAGTATGACAGTTCTGATTACTTTGTATCCTGGTGGGCACTTGGTATGGACACCATTTTTAAAGCAAAATAAAGACATAGTGTCCACCTATAACTAAAAAATAAATATTTAAAAAAACTGTAGCCATTCTTATAGGTGTATTGCATTGACTCTTTGTGTTTTAATATTAGCATTGCCTCCTAATAATGAATGGTTTTCTTTAACATATGTCTTCTTTGGGGAAGTATCTACTCAAATTTTTAGTCTATTTATTGAGCTGTTTTCTTATTTGATTTTGAGAGATCTGTATAATATAACTTCATACATATTTCTGTATACACATACACACTTATTTTCTCAGACTGTTTATCATGAATGGGTGTTGAATTTTGCAGCCTACTTATGAACTGAGAATTCCATGCTTCTTCTAAATTAGTGTATGGTGAATTATATCAATTTGTTTTAGAGTGTTAAAGTTTTAAGCTCTGAGTTCCTAAAATAATTCCCTTGCGGACATGATGAATTATCCTTTTAAAAAATATATATTATTGCATTTGTTTGTTTGCTAGCATTCTTGGAAAAAAAACGCGCGTTAGTGCTCATGAAGAATATTGTTCTGTAGTTTCTCTCCTGCCACCCTCTCTCTTTCCAATACTGGAGATTGAACACAAGGGTGTTTTACCACTGAGCTTTTACATTCTCTGTCCTTTATTGTTTTTCATTTTAAGACAGGGTCTCACTACATTGCAGAAGCTGGCCTTGAACTTGGGATCCTCCTGCCCCAGTCTCCCCAGTCACTGGGACCACAGGCCTCTGCCACCATTCCTGGCTTGCAGGCGTTGTATAATGTGTTTTCCTAGTTTGAGCATCCGAGTAACTCTCACTCATAAAATGAGTTGTGAGGTGTTTATTTGAACTTTAAAAATTCTGGAAATATGTCAACCTGTTATTATTTCCTCCTTGAATCTTGGTAGACGTTACCAGCATAGCTGCCTCGGTATGGAGTTTTCTTTGTTTGGAGACTTATAACTAGTTGGGCGTGGTGGCACCTGCCTGTAGTCCCAGTGGCTCAGGAGGCTGAGACTGAAGGATGGCAAGTGGAAGGACAGCTTCAGCAAAAGCTAGGTGCTAAGCAAATCTGTGAGACCCTGTCTCTAAAATAAAATACAAAACAGGGCTAGGGATGTGGCTCAGTAGTCAAGTGACCCTGAGTTCAATATCTGGTATCCCCTGAAAAAAGACTTGTAACTGAAAAGTCAACAAATGCAATTTATTAATGTATATTGGACTGTTTAGGTCACCTACTTCTTTCTGGGGAGTTTTCCCAACTCATCTGAGATATTGAAGGGCCTGAATTATGTTGTCCTCCCCACCCCAATTTATATATCAAAGTCCTAACTCCAATAACTTTGCAGATGTAATGAGTTAAAGATGAGTTCATACTGGGGTAGGGTGGGCCTCTAATCCAGGCTTCTAAAAAGGGGAAATTCAAACACAGACATCTACCCAGGGAGACTTAGAGGAAGATTGGAATTTTTGCTGCCATTAGCCCAAGAACTAGCAGACAGCAGGAGAGAGGCCTGGAATAGATCCTTCCCCACCCTGTCGGAAGGGGGATGCCTCTGACATGGAGTCTTGGGCTTCTAACCTCCGAACTTCGAGGCAATGCATTTCTGCTGTTTAACCCACTTAGCTGGAGCACCGTGTTATGGCCTGGCGACCTTGTACAGAGTGGTGTTGATTTTTTAATGCTCCTGGAAGATTAGTGATGCCAATGCTTCTTTTCCTGGCATTATCATTGTGTCTCCTCTGCTCCTTTGTCATACTAGACTAGGTTCATCAGGATTGCTGACTCTTTTTGAAAAAAATCAGCTACTGGTTGAAATGATTTTTTCTATTCTTATTCTTTTCTCAGTTTTCTTTGTGTCTTAATTTTATGATGTTTCTCCTGCTTTCTTTGGGTTTAATGAGTTCTTTCTTCTATAATTTAAGATGGAAACTTTGATCATTGATTCTTCTTTTTTTAAATATAAGCAACCCATGATACAAATTTCACTCTACTCTAACTGTGTCCCACAAGCTCGGGTACTTTTATTCTTACTTTTATTCAATTAAAGGTATTTTCTAATTTTCTAATGTAACTCTTTGACCCATCAGTTACATAGGGATATTCTATTAATTTCCAAATATTTGGGGATTTCTTAGTAATATTTTCTTTTTAAATATAGTTTGCTCCAAAACATATTTTATATGCTCTTAATTCTTTTAAAATGTGTTTAGGATTGTGTTTTAGTCCAGAGTGTTGTCTGTCTTTTTGAATGTTTACACATGTGTGATTTAAACAAATGATCCTCCTCATCACACTGGGTGGGGCAGTCTGTAACTGTCACGTAGTTGAATACTGATGATGGTGGTAATTCAGGTTTTTAAATTCTTCCAGGGTTTTTGCTTAGCTCTTCTACTGGTTCTGAGAGAACAGCATAGGACTCTCTAACTGGAATTGTGGAGTTGTCTATTTCTCCTTTTTTTTTCTTCCAGCTAGTGTGTTTTTGAAGCTGGAGCTTCACACATTTGGGATGTTCATATTTTCTGGATTAATTGATGATTTACCATGTTGAGAGATTGTTTCTATATTAATATTTTGTCTCCTGTCTTCTTTCAGTGTTTGTTTTTAAGTTCTTTTATCTTCTCTATATTTAAATAAGTTTACTGTTAGAAATCCCATATTTGGGTCTTGTTTTTTTTTTATATAACCTAGCAATTTGTCTGTTTTAATTGATTTATTTAGAGCATTAACACTTAGTGGGACCACGGATGTGTATGAATTTAAATCCACCAACTTGTTAGATGTTTTCTCTTTGTTCTTTGCTTCTTTCTCTTCTTGGCTGCTTTCTTTTGGGTTAATGAATGAATCTTGTGTTTCCGTTTACCTCTATATTAGGCTTATTATTCAAACCTTTTCAAACAATACTTTCTACCGGCTCCTCCTGCAGCCCATGGAATTAAGGGAGGATGCGGGGTGTTCTGGTTGTCATCTTATGCCTGGTCTTCCCCTTGCGCTCTCCATCACTGGGAGCAAAGGTACCCTGGCTCTTGCTCCTCCCTGGGGTCTAGCTAATCAGGACAGTGGGGCTGGTTTGTCCCCTTCTTTCTGAGCCAGCCAAGTGAACCTCACTGCCGGAGGCACGGGGCTGAGCTCTGGACCAGGTGTGAATGAGTCTTTCCTCCCCCCAACTTCCTCCAGGAAACTATCTCACCTGGCAGAATGGAAAGTTCTTCTCTCACTCCCAGTGGGTTATTCATGTCCCAACTCTTCTCAAGGGCTAGGTATTTGATATTAAAATAATTTTCTCTGATTCTGCTATGACATGACTACTTTGATGTAAGGGGTGATGTCTGTAATGTGGGGAAGATCCCAGTCCTATGTAGGGGTGGGGAAATTAATGACTAATGTATCAAAATATGAATCTACCAACTCTTTATACTCCACACTAAACCATTAATTCATTTTTGGTAGGAATTATACCTTTCTTTCCTCCCTACCCCAACCCCCTTTTAAAATAAATCCAAGAAAAGAGCCAGTTATACAGTAGAAACCCAGCAAACATTTCTTGAATAAAGTAAGACACAAGAACAGGGAGGCATGCTTGGCAGGGAAGGAAGAAGTGGTTGATATACAGGGGATGTATTTAAAGCCTATTTGTAGGAGGGACAAAGGCAAAGGGATAATCTTCAGACCAAAGGCAACTGATATCTTTGCAATTTCATTTATTAAAGGCCAAGACGTTTTCTAGGTTGTTCTTAGTAGAGATTTCATTTCATGATGTTTTTATTTCATTCATACAAGAACAGAGTCTATAAGACCTACAATTAGCATTTAGCAACTCAAAATAACATGTTTCAGGAACAAAGTAAATGCATCAGTTTCAATGTGCTGCAATTGTTTTCCTTTCTTAAGACTAAAATGCATATGCTCAGAGGTCAGCTGGCACCACGTGGGCACCGCTGCCCCAGGTCTTGAGTTTCACAAACCCGTACAGCAGACCGATGAATCCTGAGGAAAGCCCCCAGAGACTGAGAATCACAGTATTTCAGAAAGTGAATCCATTTAGGTCAGAGGATAGTTCTCTTTCATGGCTATACAAGGAAAAACAATTTCTTCACTTCACATGGGCTATAATATTCTGCAATTTCATCCTCATTTCCAAAATTTCAGCAAACTGTAATTCACAGCCTGGCATGGCTTCAGTGGGGGCTGAATTTCCAAAATGGATTTTCTGTTGTTTTATTTATATTTTCTTCACCACACTGTGAAGTGCCCTCAACACTTTGTTTTTCAAAGACAGGATTAGAGTGCAGCTGGCAGAGAAAGGCCCTGACATTCTTAGCTTTGAAACATCCAGTCAAGATGCACATTGTCTCTCTGGTTACCTGACCCCTCTGAGTACCCCTCCTGGAGAATTTCAAAGATCCTGATTCTTTGTATCAATAGGTCAACTTTCACAACTTCACCTGTGGGGAAAGTAATCAAACTGCATTGAAGTGCATTATGATAAACAAACTAAACAGGGGGCCAGGGGTTGGTGGGTTGGTTTTGTCAGTAAGATCCATGTCAGTCTGATCCATCTGAAAGCATCAAAGCTCAGTTCTTCCTGCCAGCCTCTGGCTCCAGCACAGCCGGGGCGTTGACAATTAAGGGAAAATGCTGCTTCTTCTTCAGGGTCCTGAGCATGCATCCGTGGTACAAAATCGTCTCTGCCACAACCACATCACATGCTTTTATTTTTAGTTGTCCTCTTCCTACTAAACATTTTGGTAAATTATAATCTAACTGTGGCATAAACATTTTCTAAAAATATAAGCCAGCAGCTAGCCCCTAAGAAATAACCTTGCCAAATAGGTCATTTTTTTTCTCTAAAAACTGCAAGATATTTTGGACAATGAAGATTTCTCTAAATACCAAACCCATAGTCCTTTAGCAGTAAGAAAGCTCTCACATTGTAAAATGATATGTGTAAAAGAGATTATATCATCTCATAAATCATGTGAATGTTTAATTTCTTTGGGAAAATATTCTATGTGGCCAAATTAAATACAGTTCGGATTATTTATATGCAAAAAAAAATTTAAAAAAAGAGCTGGAGAATCTCAGTTATGTATCATCTTTCCGTCAGGGTTGTCTAGGAAGACAGAAGCTCTCCTAGGAAATGGTCTCATCTCAGTGCTTGGGCTGCTGTTGGGGGAGCTGGGGTGTGGGGGTAAGGAGGCACTGCTGAAGGTCAGAGGCTGACCAGTGGAATGTCCAGCGGTCTGGAGACCTGGATGACTGGTGGGGAAGCTTGCTGCTCGCTTCCCAAGCTTAGAGCTCACATGCTGTAGCTACATTTTTTGGTTCATGTTTGGTGACACAAGGGGCAGATGGAGAAAGAGAAACTGGCCAGCGTTTTCCTGCTACAGGATACTGGACAGTTCTCCAGGAGAACACAGCATGCCATCCAGAGCCATTCCTGGGAGCCTTGGGTCAGCCAGGAGGCAGAGGGTAGGGAGATGGGCTCAGCACCTTCCTGTGGTTTCCAGGGAGAGGGGTAGCAGGCAGGGCAGGCAGGCTGAGGGTGGGCCAGCTGAGTGTAGGAGTGGTGCCCCTGCTCAGTTCAGGCTCCCCCGGATGCCTGGAGCACATGGTGTAGGACTATCTAACATCTCCAGATGTTGTTCCTATTTGTTGATTCTCATTTTGGGTGGGCCAAGGTTAACTTGGGAACAGCTAGTAGGCATTTTGTAGATGTGAAAGTATCAATTACAGAGATTAAAAGTATGGTTACCAGCCATGGGTGCTAACAAACATCCCACAGTGCACAAGACCATCCCTCCTCAACCCACAAAGGATGATCTGGCCTAAAATATCAGCCTTGGTGAGACAGAGGAGCCCTGTTCAGACCTCAGAGCCTGCCGCAGAGAGCAGGGCCCACTGCCAGTGCTCCAGCAATCAACAGGGAATTCCTCAGGGTGGAGTAGGGTGGAGACACTAGCTCAGGACAAGCGGCCTCCAGCCCTGCAGGAGTGTAAAGTCCTCCTGTCTGACCCCACAGGGTCTGAACTTCTACTTCACTTCCATTTTGAGCTCCCTAAGTTTCTCTCATTTACCAGGAAGGAGTTCTCGGAGACAGTGTTAGACTCAGTGGTGGTGCTGCCAGTGACCACAAAGAGTCCTGTGCAGGGATGGCCATTTCTGAAGCAAGAGAGGACGTCAATCAACACCCATGGCCACTACGGAGAAGGAGGTGACCTCAGAGTGCACAGAACGCTACCAGGACAGAACTAATGGATGGGCATGGAGGTAGGGTGCTGAAGGGTGTGTCTTTACTTAATGCTCCATAGAAACATGGTTGATCGTGGCTGTCAACTTGATTGGATGGAGAGACACCTGGAACATTGGTGAAGCACACGTCTGGGTGTGTCTGTGAGTGTGTTTCCAGAGATGACTGGCATGAGGGTCAGTGAACTCAGGGGGGGACCTGCCCAGAATGCCAGCAGCACCATCCCAGCCCCTCATGCTCCCAGCCTCTGCCTCTGATTGCATACGTGCACCACACACTCCCAGGGCCTGCAGGCCTCCGCCTCAGGCTGGGCGCACCATGGGTCCCCCTGGTCCTGAGGTTCCAGCCTGCACTGAGCAGCCCCTGGCTTCCCTAATGTCCCTCCTGCAGAGGGCCACTGTGGTGCTCTCCAGCCTCTTTGTAAGCCAATCTAATAAGTAAACATACATATACATATTCATTCATTCTAAAGGTTCTTTTCTTCTGAATATTTCTAACTCAATGTGTATGTGATAAGAATGATTTGGGAGAATTTATATAAACCAATTGTTCCGCTAGTGGGATTCAAACTCAGTCATTCCCTCAAATTTCAGTTTTGCTGTTTGGTAATTGATGGATCTGAAACAAAAGACAAACTCACAAAATCAGCTTTCTTATTTGCACAATGTCGTAGGTTCCAGTAATTTCCTTGAATTGTTGAGTACATCAAATGGGAAACCGTATGGAGAGCAGCCAGGTGGTGCCCGGTGCCAAGCTGATGCTCAATAAATCTCGATTTCTACTTCCAACCTTGTCTTTGCCCTTCAATGAATACAGCAACGAAATCCAATTAAATTCCTCAGGCAGTAGAGAAAGCTAAGTGACTTTAAAAAAAAAAATCCAAGTAAAAGAGGAAAGAAAGCAGAACATAAAATTTAACTTTGTGCTTGTTGAAAATAAACAGAAGTGGAATTGGAGTTTTGCTTCATTTGAAATGAAGATGATACTAATGTTTACCTAATGGAAAAATCATAAAGATTAAATGAAACAATTGATGTTGCTTAACACAGTTTCTCCTGGATTGATTTATATCAGCTGGGTCAGTCAACTTTTTGTATAAAAGACCCAAGAAGAACAACAGAGGAGGGAAAGTCCACCTCGGCTAAGGGTTCCAGAGGTGTAGTCCGTGGTCAGCCAGTCCCTTGCTCCTGGCCTGTGAAACCAAGCATCAAGGTGGGAGGGCATGCGAGGGGGGGGGAGCTGCTCCCCTGGGGCAGCAGGACCAGAGACCCGTAGCAGCTGGGAGTCTGTGTGCTCCCCAAGCTCGCTCCGGGCACCTACTTCCTCCAACCTCTGAGCCTTCAGGGTCTCCTTAATTTGCTCCAAATGACAGAATCAGTTGTGGCAATATGACATAGGATGGGACTTTCCTGTGGCTCTCTCCCTGGCGGGGAGGGTTCCTCGCCCTCGGGTCCACTGCTCAGGCCATTTCAGGGGCCCCTTGGTCGCAGTTAGGAGGCTTCATCGTGAGTCCGTTTTCCAGAATCTCTCACCCGACTGGAATGTTTCTACTTGAAACGAGGAATGATTAGGGGTCTGAAATTTGGATTTTTAACCAAAGTGGGTCATTTGACAAAACTTCAAGCCCCTGGTGGGAAGCCAGCCTGGGAACCCGACGCGGTGTCCCTGCGCGGCTGCTGCCCCTCGGCTCCGGGGCCCCCTGGCGGCTGGCGTGCCCTGCCCTGGGCCGGGGCAGCTCGGTCTGTACGGAGCGGGCTCCGGGGTCCCGCCCCTCTGACCCGGGCTCCAGGGTCCCCTTCCGGGACCAGCAGCCGGGTTACCAGTCGTGGCCACGCCTCCGATTCCCGCCAGGTGCTTCAGGGGGCGCGGTCCCGGTGCCCTTCTTGGGAAACGCCGCCGCCTTGGCTGCCTCCGGTACTGCGCGCTCCCTCCCGAGGCCGTCCCCCGGCCGACACCCGCTGAGTGCCGGAGCTCTGCATGGCCAGGGGCGCTCTGCAGTCCTCGGGTGTCTTAAAACTGGGTCCTCTACTGCGGATCTGGCTCCTCGGGCTGCTCTCCCTCCCCGAAGCAGCTCAGGAGGCTGAGGCAGGAGCTTGTGAGCCCCAGGCCAGCTGGGAGACCTCTGACGCCCTCTCTGAAAAACAAAACAAAGAAAAGTACAAGGATTGATGCCTCCTAGAGCATTATCTCTGACGCGATCATCTCTAAAGAAAACTGATATTTTACTTCATTAGGTCTTTTAGTGGCAATTAAGTAGGTTGTTTCAAAAATGATTGGAACGAACACAATCATCATATTGTTCTTTTTTTTTTTTCCAAACATTCAAGTCACTCTCTTCCCTTAAATGCTTTTGGAGATCCCATTACAGTAGAAGAACTCACAGCTCCTTAAGGGATACCAGGTTCCTTTCCATCTGCCCTCTGATGATACTCCAGCTTTGCATTCGTTCATTCGATAATGTTGCTGTCACGAAATACTTGAGACTGAGGACTTTGTAAAGAAAAGAGATCTAGCTTGCAGTTCTGTTGGTGAGACTTCCTGGTGGATCACATCACATGGAGGGAATGCAGGAGAAAGAGAGAGAGAGAGAGAGAGAGAGAGAGAGAGAGAGAGAGAGAGAGAGAGAGATCACATGGTGAAACAGGAAGCAGGAGAGCCAGGTTCTCTCCTTTGACAGCTCAGCTCTCTAAGGAACTCACCTACCCCTGTAAAACTCCACCTAATCAAGACCAGCACTGATCCCTTCACATGGACCATGATGACCACTAGGCCCCCCCTAGCCCCCCCCTACTTAAAAGTCCCACCCCTTTGGGTATTGTTACACTGGGGACCAAGCCTCCAGGATATGTAGCTTCAAAGGCAAACCATATCCAAACCATGTGTTAGCCTCATCTGTCAGAAATCTGCCCCTTTCCTTCCACGTTCCAACCCTGAGCTACTGGCACTTCTCCGGTGCGTCCCTTCCTGGCCCCCTCTTGTCCACTGTGCATGGCAGGCTGCCCTGACTTCTTCCTCAGCCCAGAAGGATTGTCTTCATGAAAGGTCTGAATTCTGGCTTGACTGCCCTGGGCCAGCCTGGCCTCGCAGCAGCCTGCTGACACTCAGCCTGCTGCCCAGTGCACTCCCAGGCAGCTCTTCTCAGTGAGTGAAGGTAGGTTTTAACATTGCCCAAAGTGAATTCAGATTTTATTCTTATTTTTTTACACAAAAAATACCAATACTAATCACTTCAAATAGTCTTTATAACACTTGGTAGTATGGCCATTTTGACAATATTAATTCTGACTCTACAAGAGCATGGCAGGTCTTTCCATCTTCTAAGGTCTTCTTCAAATTCTTCAGTGTTCTGTTGTTTTCACTGTAGAGATCCTTCACCTCCTTGGATCGACTGATCCCCAAGTATACATCTGTGTGTATGTGTGTATGTACGTATTTTGAAATTCTTGTGAATGGGGAATGGTTTTCCTGATTTCTTTCTCAGCATAATTACGGTTGGAGTATAGAAGCTATTGATGTTAAACTTGTATCTTGCTACATTGCTGAATTCCTTATCAGCTCTAGAAGTCTTCTGTTGGAGTTTTTTGAGTCTTCTAGATACAGGATCATGTCATCAGTAAACAGATAATTTTTATTTGTATTTATTTGTTTCTATTTGTATCCCTTTAATTTCCTTCTCTTGTCTGATTGCTGTAGCTACGGTTTCAAGGACTTATGTTGAACAGGAGTGGTAAGACTGGAAATCCTTGTCTTGTTCCTAATTTAGAGGGAATATTTTCAGTTTTTCTCTGTTCAGCATAATATTGGACTTGAGTTTGTTATATGTATCCTTTACAATGTTGAGGTAGGTCCCTTCTATCCCCAGTTTTTCCAGCATCAAATAGCCTTGGTCATTCCTGAAGCCCAGGACAGACTCCTCTCTATTTCTCTGTTGAGATGCAGCTGACATTTTGTTTTCTCCACTACTCCCCCAAATTATCTTGCAAGTTGGGTCAATATTTGCTTAGTTCCAATTACATGTTTTCATCCTGGCTTATAAATTTATCAGCAGGGCATCTTTCTTTCTGAACATTGTAGCAATCAGAATAAACTAATTATTTTATTACATCTTTCATAGAGACCAGGGCCTGTTATTGGCATTTCTTTATTGTGTACTGAAGACTAAGTTTATTGGCACATCTACTTACTCTTTGATGGTGGATGTTAATCATGCAACTGATATTACCACCAATCCTGGGACCACATGGAGAAAGCAAACCAGAAAATGTGTTCATATGAAACTAATGAGAGTGAGAACATGCCAGTGAGGGCATCAGCATTATTACTGTTGAACACTCCCTGCTCATTCTGGGCTGATGTATGAGGTCACAAGTGGTACCCAGAGATGGCTCCCGGTGGGACCTTTGCTGATGAGTTGAATGTGTTTGTTTGGCAGGGCTTGCTTCATCTGTCATCTTCTCTAATTGCTGTTTTCATTTTTAGTTAAAAGGAGAGAAAGCTACGCAGCCTTGCCTTTATGTCCACAGGCCTTGAGAGTGATCAGAACTACAACTATATGATCAATAAAGGGAACAAAAATTTAGATTCACCAAATATTTTTAAGTTGGGTGAGTTTTTTTCATATTTAATGTATATCAGTTAATTATATCAATTGCCTGTCTCTCATAGCCAGTAGGAGCAGTGGTGATCACACCTCATGACTTTAAATGTGAAAGGCCTTTCTTATGTATGCTTTCCAGTTTCTTACTTCATCCCTGTGAAAGGTAAGGGCAGCGATTTTGCTCCACTAACTGCACTCTTGTTGAGGTTGAGGGCTAAGGCCCAGCACAGATCTTTCACTTTTGTGGCCCTTGGCATGGTTCCTGAAAATGGTTGGTGACACACATCCTCAAGAAAGTTCCCAAATGAGCAGACAGTGGACCAAAACAATGAAGCCTCTGGCAGAGACAGATATTAGACCCAAGCATCCTGACTTCTAAAGAGTGAGAAAACGCATAAATAGCCGCCAAGAGGTTGGAAGTGAGGAGGCCGAAGCTTCTCATGGACGATAAGGGGCCGTGCGTGCAGAGGTTCCCCCCCATGGAGAGGACTGTGGTATAGGAGTCGTGGACTGAAGATGCGCAGGTCAGGACAGAGAAAACTCAGCAGACTGAGAGTGGACTGTGTTATTAATTTGCCCTCAGCCAACAGGCTAGTTCAGTGGGCAGCTATTCTGTGATGCAGAATCAGAGTGTGGGAAGATTTCATTGACCACCGAATCTGTATCAAATTGGAATTAATTTTTTATCCTGGTAAACGATATATAACATAACATGTCATACCATAATCTCAGCAGCTCAGGAGGCTGAAGCAGGTGGATTGTAAATCCAAGTCCAGCCTCAGCAACTTTAGCGACACCCTAAGTAATGTAGCAAGACCCTGTCTCAAAATTAAAAGGTCTGGGTATGTGAACAAGTGGTTAAGCACTCCCAGGTTAAATCCTCAGTACCCCACCCCACAGTTGTCATATGGTCCTGCAATTCCAGTATAGGTCCAAAATAAATGAACGATGGGATTTGCACAGATTTTTGAACATGCTGTTCTTAGCAGCATTACCACAGTAGCCACAGATGCAGAGCAGCTCACATGTCCATTGCTCTGTGAATGGATAAACAAAATGTGGTGAATCATGTAATGGAGTGTCGTGCGGCCTTCAGCAGGCATGTTGTCACACACAGTCCAACATGCATGAAGCTTGGGAACATCCTCCTGACTGATAGAAACCTCACTGGCAAGAGCAAACACCACAGACCTTGATTCTAACAGTACAGAAGTGATGTTAGGAAGGATTCTTGAAGATGGCCTTTGTTCTTTTTAACAGAATTTTAGCTTTTTCCAAACAAGACATTTACTCTCAGCCCATACATTTTGCTTTAAATCCTCTGTTCTAGCAGGAACAGACTGTGCAGTTTTATGTTGGGTTTTACAAACACGAATAACTCAAGACATGTCCTGGAAGGGATCAATAATGTGTAAAATCTAAATCTTGCAAAAACATATGCCATATGGATGAATCAACACACAAAAGGAGCTCAAATGAAATACCTGATTTTCATTTTTTTTAAATTTTAGCCTGATATATTTTCTAAAATGTTGTTATTCTTATTTATTAAAAGAAAAGTTAAAGAAAAATAAGGCTCATGAAACATTGTTCAGCATTCCTGAAATTACAAAATATTTTGAGCCAAATCTAAGAACAAAATGACTTGGAAAAAACATTTTTAAATGGAAAACATAAGTATTTAAATTTACAATGTATCAAGAAAATAAAATGATTTATTGTCTAAAGCTAGTAAATTACACTAAAAATAAAAGGTGTACAAAAACCTTGTAAAAATATGAGCAAAAGAGAAATATTTAAAATTAAAACAATAAAATGTCTGATTTTTTTTCCAATTTCTGTGATTTTTACTCCTATTCCTTATGGTAATTATATTAAAATTTTGTTACTTTTCTTGAAAAGAAATTCTTATAAGCATTTCACATGTATTTATGTGTATTTAATCTTTGTTTTCATAACAGTAATCTAGTGTGGTCATTGTCCAAATCAATGTCTAAAAGCTCAGTTTGTTCTTTTTGTATCTGCACAGTGTTTTGAAGTTTGAATTTTTCTAATCACTCTGCCCACGTCTCTTTCCTCTGCCCACTGGCATTCCCACCCTCCTCACCACAGCCAAAATAAAAATAAATTTACATTAAAAATAAACTTAACCTGGTATATAAAATGGCAGGCACTGACCTTATGAGTTTCCAACGTAGATGACATGGAGGAAACATTCTTCTACATACTTGATGAATTAAGGAAGGAAAGAAAATAGAAGTCTACCCTCAAAAGAGGAAGAATAAAGGAGAGAAAGAAAAAGTTTTAACAAGTTACTTTTTCATTTTGAGTTATTATAAACAATTCTGAAATTAGTGTATTGAAACATAAACCTTTACAAAGATTGCTTCGGGAAGATGCTTGGTAAAAGAATTGCTTCTACTTTATATTTGGCTGCAGAGTGAAAAGGCCAGTTTTGACTTATTTTGACTTATATTTCCATATATTTTCACAAAGATTAAATATTATAAAGTTTCAAATTTTTTGATAGTATGGTTACTTTTTTTCTTAAGGACGAAGCTGAGCATCTTTGTGTGTGCTTATGGGCACCCCATTTTCTTCTTTCTCCAAGATGTCTTCGTCTCTTGCTACACAAATGACTGATGTTTTCTTTTATCTTTAATTATTTATATTTTTCTCCACAATACCCATATATTTTTGGTTTTAACAAATTTCTAACAATTAACTAGTGTGCCTTATTTGCTAATGTTGTTGGAAGAGTGGAAGAGTATGTATGTGTTTAACTTGGAACTACATCAATTATGTGGCTAATGTGTGGTGTTATAGAGGCAAATACCAGGGATTTGAGTTTTTTTTTTTTTTTTTTTTTTGCCTGGAAAAGCTGGCTAGAGCATATATGGTTACTTCCAGTCTTTCCGTATGCAGGTGAAACTGTTGGCCCTATGGAGATGCTGGACGAGGCTCAAAGCCAGTATGGGCAGAAAACACACCAGATGAGGGTAAGTAACATTAGCATTATATAAAAGCAAAAATTTTTTATTTTTTATTCTTATCATTTAAGGAGTATTATTAATTCTACAAATGTGTATTATTTCATCTATTAGTTTTACTAATACTAATTCTTTTGATCTATTAGAAATGCTACTTTTAATTGATTAATGAAAAAAGCAAAATACCATTGTTCATGTTAATATCTATTTTTCATATTTATAGAGTTAAGCATTAGATATCACTGTTAAAATGTGAAATAGTTCTTCAGGCTATAGTTCTGCTGTTTAATGGAAATAGATATGCTATTACTAATTATGCATATTTTAAAAAATTATTTTAATAGAAAAGAGATGATGGGTATTTTTTAAACTGTTAACATGTCCTCTTCTCCCCCCAAAATTCTACTGTGAGGTGATAACTCATAATGAAGAAATAGCACAAGCGATTCAAAGATGCTGAGATGTAACCAAGTCCTGCATTTGGTGCTGAGAGAGGGAAAAAAATGAGACAGCAGAAGCTGTGTAACAGGAGCACTGGTAATGGTTCATTCTGGCTGGCTTTTCCTATGCACAGCAAATTTGGTCTTCAAAGTCTTTTTCTAAAAAATAAAGTGCAGGGGACTGGGCAGAGTGTTTGCCTAGCATGTGTGAGGCATTGGTTAGATCCTCAGCACCGCAAAAAAAAAAAAAAAAAAAAAAATTAATAATCAAAGATATTGTGTATCTCTCTACAACTAAAAAAAAATGTTTAAAATAATAAAGTGGAAGTGGAAATATTTCCATATGCCATCCCTGAAACCTAGTTATATATGTGAGAAAAGCTGATATTTTTACTTATGAAAATAAATGGCTCATTGTTAAAGGGGGTTCGTATCCTAATGTTGGTACTAAGAGCAAGAATTGATCATTTTAACTTACCTTTCAGCCATTATTTGATAACTAATTGGGGGGCCAATTTGTCTTGATTTGGGATACAGCTAAAAGGAAATTCGTCTTGGGAAATGAGATTGCTTGGACATTTAGTTTGAGCCATTGCCTTTAGTTTAATGATTTCTTTCAATTTAGCATTTATGTTTAAATTACTCTAAATTTTTACTTAAGTATGTGTTCCACTGAGGTCACTCAACTGTGTCTTGGATTTACACAATTTCTGTTTAAGGAACAGAGTGATTTTTAAAGAGTTTCTTTGTAAAAATACTTATACATGCAATCTTTATAAAAATACAGTTTTTGCTCACTTTGAAAACAATACATTTCCAAAACTGCTAAGAAAAAAATTATGTACCATTTCCTTAAACCATATGAGACTTACATTTAACAGAAGTCGTTATTATATGAAATGTAACTAACTATATGTAAAGCAAAACAAAATAGAAAATCTTAAGTATATAGAAACATTTCTTTGGTTGACACCAAATCTTGGTTAAAACAATCAACCAACCAAACAAGCCCAGTTCATTCTTAGTAAGAATGGTGTATTCCTTCTAAGACAAAAAGACACTCTTGGCACTCCCTGCTGTGAAAATCAGGGAAAAAATCTAAAGCTGAGTCATGTATTTTAAAGATGAGAATGCAGTAATTTTAGAAGGTGATGCTCAATGTCATCTGATTTTTGTCATGTTGGGGAAATGCCTGCCTGCCCAGCATGTTCTACAGGAGGACAGCTGTAAGCTTCTGTGGCTGTTTGTACTCCCATAATCTCCTTGGCTGATCTTCAAAGAGGTTTCCAAACAGAGTTCAAAATTTAAACCATGAAATTCTCCCAGCAACTCAGAGTAGCGGGCAAATCTGCTTGCTAAACCCCAAGTAGGTATCCTTGGGGTTGGTGAGTACTGAGGTATGTGCCAACTTTACCTTAAGTAGCTTTCTGGGAGTGTCTGGGAGAAGTCAACGTGCCTTCACCTTTCCCTTTATTTTACAGATTCCAGATACTTTGGGGTTGTTAATATTACTTCCTTTTTTATGGATTACAGATTGCAAACTCATGCTTAGTTCTATCTTGGAATCAATTATCTGCCAAGTTCTGTGATAGTTACAATATATGAATCTATAACTAACACTCAACTCCAATTGGCTTCAACAGCAAAGCCACAGTTTTAACTCCTAAACTGATACCCTGAAGTCGGCCTGGTTTTAGGGAGCATTGGTTCTTCAGTCCAAATACAATGATCCCAGGTTCTTTTTGTGTTTCCATCTGCTTACTTGCGGTGTTGGTTTCACCCTAGTGATTATTGCTGCTAGTGGCCCAGGGTCTGACCTTCATTCTTCCTGTCCAGTGGGGAAAGGTGTGTGGTTACAGCTGGAGTTAGGAGCGTTGTTTCCAGATGCCTCCCAGCTTCCCCATATCCTTTTGGCCAGAACTGGGAATGCTTATTCTAAGGGAATGGATGATGGGTGTGGGGAGGGCACAGCTATCCTAAGTCCAATCAAGAGAGTTCTTTAGCTGATTTTAGTTCAGCAAACACTATCTTGGCTGCTCACAGGTGAAGTGCTGATGGACATGGTGGCACCTGTCTTGTTGTGCATGATATCCTGGCCCTTTTGTTGCCTTGCATTCATGCAGAGCACCCTTAGGGTAAGCCTGAGGACCCCCTTTGGGGGTAATGGCAAAGGCCCTTTGGTCTATATGTAATTTCATTTAATTTTTAAATCTATTCCTCTTTTTAAAGAGTTGGTTTTTTAAAGACATGGCTCTCAGTACCTGTGCTGGGCTCCAGCCATCCTCCTGCTCCCTGTAGCCCCCAGCATTTTAATCTATGGCTTTATATTTGACTCACTGTGCATTTATAGTCTTTACATCTCATTTAGGAATGTTGCAAAGTTCACCTTAAATTTTGTTTCCGTATCTACCTAACACATACCCTGTTTCAACTTATGCAATGATCCTCATCATGTACCATCTGAGACCCTGAGGTTCTTATCCTGGATATGAAATACTAGCAAATGAACCTAGTTAAATATGTTTAAAAGACAAACTTTAGGCATTTGTAGTTTTATCTTAAAAACGGCACTTTCATTTTCTTTCTTTTTTTTTTTCTCTTGGAACTGGGGATTGAACCCAGGGGCACTCGGCCACTAAGCCACATCCCCAGCCCCATTTTGTATTGTATTTAGAGACAGGGTCTCACTGAGTCGCCTAATGCCTCACTTTTGCTGAGGTTGGCTTTGAACTCATGATCCTCCTGCCTTAGCCTCCTGAGCCGCTGGGATTACATGTGTATGCCTCTGCATCCGGCTAATTTGAACATTTAATTCAGTATGTTCTGCACTTGAGATCCAATGTGAATCAACCAGATGTTTATTTTCATTCAGTCAATGTACAGTGTTTGCTGAGCAGTTGGTATATGCCAGGCCCTGGGGTAAGCACTGGGACTAAGTGGCAATCAGAGCAGATGAAAGTCCTTGCATCTGATGAGAAGGAGGCAAGAGGAAAATGCACTGTGTGTGTGTGTGTGTGTGTGTGTGTGTAGCAGGTGGCACCTGCAATGTTAGGCCTGACGGCCAAAGCCGACTTCACTGAGCTGTGTCATTGGGGTCAGTATCTGAAAACCAGAGGGACCAGGTCTGTGGGTGCCTGACCTTGAGACCCAACACCCCGGGAGTCTGAGGGACAGCGGCAGGACTGAAGGAGGAGAGGAGGTCAGGAGGAGGTGCAGTATGGCTGGCCTGCAGAGCAGGAGCACAGGCAGACCTGGGCTGTCGTTAAAGAGCCTCTCTTGCTCCACATGCATGCGGGGACAGAGGCTGAAGCAGGGGCAGCCAGTGAGGCTTCTGTACCTAGTGACCATGAGGCAGGGGGGGCTGGGGGGGCAAGTTGAGCAGGGTGATCGGAGGAGAGCTATTGCCAAGTATTTCTAAGTATATTCTGAAAACAGAATTGATTGATCAAACATGAGAAATGAGAAATGAAGATGCCTGTTGTGGTTTCTTTTGGGTGGCCTACTGTTGAAACTGGAATTGAAGAAGGACAAAAAACAAAAATTAAAATTTCAGGACCAAGTCTTAAAGGACGGAAATCCTCATAGCACTGTAACCTTGTGTGACCTTGAGCAAAGGTTTTTCAAGGTTTTGGTTTAGTAGACAAGATGGGGCTAGATATTAGAAGGGGCCAAGTCACCCCACTGGTAGGGGCAAGTAAAACTTTATAAATAAAGTTCTGTGGGAGAACAGGGGCTGCTCTGCAGGGTACTGTCTCTAGCTACTTTTGCATTACAATAGCAGAGTCCAAAGGTGACTGGAGACTGTGCCTTTCACAGAGCCTGAATTCTTCACCATCTGGCCCTCTGCTGACTCTTGGACTTGAATTCAATGAAGAAATATTGCAAATACTTTGGGTTTTGAGTTGTTTTCTGTATTAAATATTCAAAAGGTCCATAAAGAATTACATATTTTCTGTGTAGCCAATCAAAATCAGATATCAGCATTAGTTAGCTGAATACAGATGGGAAAATGAGTGTGGTCCTTCACCCTTGAGAGTGTCTCCGATGATCTTTCTACAACTACTGGCACTGAGAGGTGACCATTGTTTTTTTTTAAAAAATGGGCCTTAAGGACACACACATGCACACACCCACACACAACTTTGTGACACTCATCATTCCTTTTCTGACTTGTCTACTTATTCCTTGATTTATTCATTTCTCACTCAGCTCACCTATGTGTATCATATACATACCCTGAAACAAGTCTGAATGACATTTTGGGATGTTGACAGCATATATATCATGGATTTAATAATGACTGCTGATTTGCATTTTCTTATTTTCTTACAATGAAGGCGATTACCTACAGAAATTGAAATAACAGCCAATGCCACGGAAGCCTCTGCCTGATAGAGCGCTTTAGAAGTAAAGCTCAGGGCCCAGACAGATGTGAGCCGCCGCAGTGTTGGAATAGTAGATCAGCCAGTGATGAGCACTAGTTTCATAGGGTGTTTGGGCTTCTTCCAGGTATCGTGGGTCTATGCATACTTCAGAAAGAAAAGGAACAGAAGATGAAGGGAGAACGGGAAAAGCAGATTAATTTCCATGATTTTGCCTTGGGAACCTTATAAATAACACAGAGCTCAGCAAGTAAGTGCTCCGAGACTGCAGCCCTTTCCTACCTGTAATTTATTCTCTCAATCTCTTCATTTCTCTCCAAGTTCCACATACAATTTAAGTTCTATATAATTCCTTGAACTTTGTGTTCATAGAACTGCTAATTATTCCTTTTTTTGGTGAAATCCATTAAATAAGCAGGCATCCCTTACCATATATTAAAAAGAAAAAAAAACTCATACAAACTTTTTTAAAAATTGAGAACGTTTTCATTGGCATAGTGGACTCAGCAATGAGTGATTCTGAATGAACTGTCTCTTCCTTCTGATTCAAGTATTTATGTTCCTGAGTACAGCAGGGAGACCAACTACTGAGTTCCTGTTTCTAAAGGATTAGAAAACTAAACAATGGTGAATAAAATTAGAAAGGTAAGGCAGATGCTAAGCAGAGTGGTAATGAAGCAAAGAATTTGCATAGATGTGGGAAGGAAAATTTTAAAAATCCACAAAAACAAACAAAAAAACTCTGATTTTTCAGGTCCTAAAGAACAAACATGAAATAACTCATAACCATCATTGCTAATGATTGTTTCTTATTAAGTTGATCATTTACCTTGGTGTTTGATTCTTTGTTTTCTTCACACAATAATTCTATATTCAAGGGCAACATTTTGTACATAGTGGATCTAGTGCTAAACTCATAAGGGAAAAAATGTCAAAAAATAAAATAAAAGGTAAAAAAAAATTAGAGCCTATCTTCAACAAAATGTTTCCAAGGCACAGGGTAGAGGTCTGAAATATGGAGAATATAGTTGAGGTACATTCTTGAAAATGGTTGGGTTAGTTTTGAATTGATGTGCTATTTATATCTTCATCAACTAAAAAGACCTTTTGGTGTAGATTAAAGTTGTTGATCTATATGAAAGTTATATATTTTCATTGCAGAACACTTTATTGCAGAGTGCTTCTGAGGTTGATTTAGCAGGGTTCCCTCTGCATTGTAAGTTGAGTGAGGCTAACAGATGGCACAGGGAATGTTTTCTCCTAAACAACCTTGAATGAACCAAATTTGCTAAGGTTCATTTTATGCTCATCAAATTTTGTTTATTTGGAGATTAATTTTGATGTTTTACTTCTGACAGTATTTTCTACAAATGGCTTTTATTGGTAGCTATACATACAAATGGGGGTTCTCCAGACCTTCTGCTTTCCACCTTTTTTATGTGAGTATTTGCCAAGAGTTCTGTTAGTTTCTGAGTTTCTTATTGAAGCACTTTCTGACCACATCTGATTAAATTGTTAATTTTGATAGACTGGGATTCCCTTTTTTTAAAAATATCTTTCACATTATTCAATACATTGAAGACACCAACGATGTAGACAGCAGTCTTTGACAGCAGTCTTTGGGGTATAAATTCTTAGATCCTTCTCTTATTTTTTTATCTTATAAGGAATTGGACATGGAACAGTCCATGCAGAAACACATCATTTCAGCAGTTTATTGCTATTGAGGCTATTGAACCTCCATTGTTTACTTGTTTTGTGCTGAAAATTGTATTTATTCCTCTTTATTATAGGGAATCGAGTTTGCATTTGCTCCTTGATTATCTGATTTTTTGAGCTACACTCCTTTTTGTTCGTAATCAAGCGGTGGAAGCTTACTCTCTTCTAGCTTCCGGCTCCCAGGGCTTTAGGCAAGAATTCTGATGCCAGAATAATTATTTTTCTCTCCATGGGAATTTCTCTATAACCCAGAAACTTGGAAGTTTTTTTTTTTTTTTTTTTTTGTTGTTTTCCCCCACTCCAAGTGGAGCTCTTTTCTCTCTAGGTTGTACTGTCGGTAAGTCCCGAAACCCAGGGTAAACCTTTGCCTCTGGTTAGTCACTCCATCTCCACTGTTCCTTGAACTTCATGGTGGGATCCCTGGGGCTCTTGTTACCTTCCATGGACCTGTTTCTGTATCTCTTACATTTTTTTTTTCAATCAATCTGTATTGTCTTCTGCTTTGTGATATTCCTTCTGCTTGGTTTTCCATGCTACCAATTCGAATTTCGATGGCAACTATTCTTTGTTTCAAGCTACCTGTGATTTGCGTGTTCAATTAACCATTTTAAAATGTTCTTTTCAACCGTTTACATTTTCTTCTACCTGTATTTGAATTACCTTTTTTCTTCCATTTTTTCAGTTCCCCTTGTCTCTCCTGCTGCTCTAGCTGTTGTGTTTTCTATCTGTTCTGACTGAGCGTCACATCTTGTATCTCACCCTCACTACCACTGGACTCGACCAGATTCTGCCTGATGCTAGAACTGCCCCTCAGCTCCTGTTCATTTCAGCTTTGTCAGTTCCTGATAGTTCCTTGACGCTGAGTGGTTGAGTCGGTGTCCCCTGTATCAGTCCTTGTCTCCCCCACCCCCACCCCCAGGAGGGCTGCATGGACAACAGCAGCTGGAACCTGGTTGCAGAAAAGGTGAGCTTCACCCCGTGCCTCAGGTGTGCCAGCTCCTCCTCAGAAGTCTGGTGGCAGCCCCCGTGGCACCTCCCCATCTCAGACGCCATCCCCAGCCAGGCAGGGCCACCTCCCCTGAGGGCTGAACCCCAGCTCTGTGTGGCTTCCCTCCAGGATTTGGTATGGCTGAGCTCTCCCTTGGCTTTCAGGGAGACACTGTCCTCTGTAAGGGCTACCTGCGGGATGCCTGAGACTCCTCTTCTAGACTTTTCAGTTGTCCAATGAACAGGGTTTAATGTATCTTTAGCCATTATTTATTTTAAATTCTGTCAGTTAATATAATGGGTGTGACTAGACCACAACTGAGACACTAACTGATTGGTGGAGTTTCCCAAATGGATGGTGACTTTTCTCTGTTAGCTCACTGATGACAAAGGCTCAGGTGTTAAGGCTCTGTGTCACAGAGCAGCCATGGTCACAGGTGAGGCTTTGGGGAGGGACTGGATCACTCCCGACCTCACCATGGCTGGGTCCATGAAGGGATTCACAATGGAAAGGGCTGTTGGGGGTGGAGAAGCTGAGAAGCTGGAGGAGGATGTGCCTAGTGGGTGGGACGCAGGCACAGCAGGTGGCGCTTTGGGGGAACCTCTCCCTGGCCTCTTCACCTCCCTCTCTCATCCCCACCATCCACCCTCCTGCTTCCAGGCTAGGCTCTGCCACACCCAGCCCCCCATGAAGCTCTGCCAGACCAGAGTAAATTTTCATATAAAGACTTGTTAACACCTGTTAATTACTTTGCCAGTTGTTTCTCTTAAAGATAATATATATTTTATGTCTTAATCTGCACTTCCTTTTTCAAAGCCAATAATTTCTCTGATAAAAGAAAAAACTCCTACCATTGATTTGAAAGGTTAATAAAATAGGTACTTGTCACTCAGTTTCTCTATATGCTTAACAAAACACTGTTGAAATCTTAAGAACTGTCTGCTAATCTTGTTCCCAGAATGTGCTGTCCCCAACTGTGGACTGTCTGCTAATCTTGTTCCCAGAATGAGCTGTCCCCAACTGCCAAACTACAAAATGTAACTTCTCTCCCTGCCCTCTCCAGGGAAAGTATATAAGCTCTGCTCAAGCTGTTCTCAGGGCTCTATCTCTCTTTGCTATAGAGAGCTCGGGCCCCAGCATGCTGGTCTCCAAATAAACCCACCCTTCTGCTGTTGCATAAGACAGTCTCTTGTGGTCTCTTACTCCAACATTTCGCTGGACCCTTACATTATAGTGAGAAAGGTTGACAAAAAAAGGAGGAAAAAGAGAGAGGAGTGAGAGGAAGAGAAGAAATGAGTGATTATAATCTAATGTGGTCATTACTCACAAAGAAGAATTCCGAAAGTCAGAAAGGTCTGAAGGGTTCTGTAATGACTGCACTGATGGAATTGCATCTCAGAAGAAAGTGGAAAGAAACCAGACATCCCAGGCAGACAGAATAGCTGGAGCAATGATAACGTGTCTTATGAGTCACTTCAAATTCAGTACTTTAACTGCAGATCTTCCTCTTTATTTTCAATATTGGATTGCATATTAACAGATTTGAACATAAAGCAAGAACAGTTTATTCGTGACTTCTTTAAAAAAAAACAGGCCATTCAAATCAAACATGCCTATATGGCACTGATTTAAAGAGAAGTCCTAGATGCTCTATTAGAATATGATTTCTCCACTATGATGTTTCTACTGTTCAAGAACTCTTTCAACAAATAGAGCAAATAGCATTTTTATTTCAAGTTTTTTTCTAAAACTCATCTGTTTTTAAAAGATGATAAGGAATATAGGATTAAAATAGTGCTACATGTGATCCTACATATGAGAAAAAATGCATTTTAAAAGATGTATTCTGATTGAAGAAAACAAAATATAAGCAAATTACTACTTGATTGTACTATAAGTTTATTCAAAAAGTTTGAAAAAAAAATTAAATTCATTAAAGCAAAGAGCAGACCAAAAATAAAAATAAATTCACAATTTTACTGATTTTCCATGTTTCAGGAGGGCTGCAGATGGAGTACAGTGTTCAGAGTAGTTCACAAGGACCAGAAAGGTCAGTATGAGGTGGTAAGTATGAGCCCACAGCCTATGGGATGGGAACTAAGGCTCTCAATGCCAATAAAGATGCCATAGCTAGGGCTACAACTGAAGTAAGCAAGAGAGTTTGAAAAAAAACTGTCTAAAAAAAAAAGATTAGAGCATAGGGTCCTGGGAACTCAATGAGTAAGCTTAAAAGTTCTTCCATTTTTTAAAATTATGCAAACTTAGGTACACACACAAACACACATAAACCTAAAAAAAAATGACACCTTTCTTGTAAGTAACATTCTCTTTTTGTAATTTTTATTTTCAAAGGACTCCTTGAAATTTTAAGCCCTGCTGACCAGGATAAATGTGATGTAAACCAGAATTCAATAGTAAATATGATTTGGTCTATTTGTTTTAAGTAGGATACAGCTGCCACTTGCTACATTAGATATATTTTGGCCTACTACCAACAGAATTATTGAGGATGCTTTAAGTGATGTAGCAAACTCATATTTATTCAGATCTCATGAGAAAATATGAATGACTTAAAGAACTTCTGATACCACTAAAGTAAATTCTCTATAATTATGAAAGGGAGCTGTTTTAAAACTATTAAATTGTCATTTTCAATCATTGAGGTTGTGTCCCAGTGGTAGAATCAGTGGTACCACTTCTTATTAAACCAATAAGTCATGGTCCCTCTACAACATGAAACATTCCCAATAGTGTGCCCTTTAGAGAAACCACCTAGTCAAATGAAAGTTATGGTTAAAATAATTCTTATATACTTTTTGTTACTGAGAATACAGACATAGCTTCAAATTCTATGATTTCATTGTAAGTTCACATAACCAAGATCATGGATTGTGTGTGTCTCACAAAATTTATATATTGAAGGCCTAATCCACAGTTAACCCACAGTAACCCATAATGCAACTCTATCTGAAGGCATCTTTACACAGATAATCATGTTAAGGTGAAGTCATTAGGGCAAATACTTACCCAAAATAACTGGTATCCTCATAAAAAAAAGGGAATTTGGGCATAGAAAAATATTCAGAGCGAAGAAGAAAGGAAGACCCAAGGAAAAGACAGCTATCTAAAAGCCAAAAAGAGATGCCTGGAACAGTTCTTTCCCTCACAGTCCTTAGAAAGATCCAACTATAATATTGATATCTTGATCTTAACTTATAAGTTCCAGAATTATGAGACAATCAACTTCTGTTATTGAAGCTATTCTGTTTGTGCTAATTTGGTATGCCAGTCCTAGCAAATAATACAACAATGTAAACAATAACAAAGTTATCATGTTGTACTAATTTTCCATTGCTTCTATACCAAGTTACTATAAACTTAATGGCTTAAAAAAAACAATTAAATATCTTGCATTGTCAAAAATGAGGAGTCTCATTTGGGCTAAAACCAGGGTGCTGAGGGGGCTATCTTTCTTTTAGAGGCTCTTCAGGAGTATATATTCCGAGGCTTTTCCAGGTTCTAGTGGTTGCCTGCATTCTTTGGTCCATGACTCCATCATCTTGACCTTTGCTTCTATGATCAAAACTCTTTTACTGACCCTGAATTTTCTGCCTGTTTCTTATATTTATCCTTGTGACACACTGGACCCATGAAACAATTCAGGACAATTGTGCCATCTCTCAAAAAATATAATCACATCTGCCAAATTATTTTGTACAGTTAAAGTAACATGTCAATTCCAGGGAAAGATGTGACCATCCTTAGGGGGGAAAAGTGTTTGCCCTATCACAGATATGTTGAGTGATTAGCATGCAAAACTAACCAACTAAGCATTATATCTTAATTTTCTTATTTGATTTTCCTAGTTATTTTATGATAGTGCATATTGTAATGTTCATTTTCTTTGAGTGCTTAAAGTTTTGCATGTTTATTCAATAAATCATTTGGTCTAAACCTTTTAAATTTATATAAACAATATTTTTATGAATGTTTCTGTTTTTCACATAACTTTTTTTTACATCAAGATATTGCCTCTGTCTTTTAGTTCTTTAAATGAACTCATTATGTCACATTTAGTCAATTCAAGTCAAGATGGAACATGAGAATACAGACAATAAGTATGAACTACAGGATTGAGACAGGATGCATAGGAGAATTCTCGGACTCTACAAGAGTATATAATAAGACTGTCACATTGAGTCACCAGGCCCAGGGGTTCACAGGGGCAGAGAACTGTAAAACTTTGCAAACATGACTGCTTTGTACAAAAGCATAGGTTAGACTCAGAGCAGCACTGAGTGGAGAGACTATGTATTTTTATCATCAGCATTATTGATTTGGTGGATAAATCCATGAAGATAAGGGACAGTGCAATTTATCAAGATATAACCATTCTTGGCATGAATAAGGCAATGTTCAACTAAACTCTATTAAATAGGTAAAAGTAACCAAAGGGCAATTATTTAGCAGGGCATTAGTTATCATAGGCTCTTCTTGGTACCAGGAGACATGGATTTATTGATCTGTAGCCTGAACAAACTGAAAGCAGGAACTCAGCAGAGATGAAATGTCTTCAGGTAAAGGATATAAGCCAAAAGTCCCAGAAATCAGGGACACAGGGTCACTAGTGCACAACAGCATCTTTTTTTTTCTTTTTCTTTTTAATAGGACATGTTCTGAGTCCTTTTCACATACTAATTAATTTTATCCTTGTAAACATTTCATGAAAAATTTGTTACTATTTTCATCATCAGTGACCCTCTGTCAGTCAAAGGCCACAGGGAAATACCTGGATTGTCTTTAGAATGGGTGTTATCTGGAGACAGAGATAATTCTCTCACTGAATGTATTTGTAAATCTGCTCTAGAGGGAGGACAAACTACAGTGAGACTAATGAAGCAGAAAACACTCCTATCAGCAGGTATCCTGTGGTTTACATGGAGACCATTTCTTTTGTCTACTCTTAGAGAAAATTATCAACTGGTCTTTTTTCCTCCTCTTTATCTTTACCTTTGTTCAAGTCACAACATGACCTTGTCTGATAATTGATGTTCTGCAAGATTTGCTTTCCATAGAGAACAACAGGGCTCAGCTCTAAGTAGCAATCCATTTCTCCAAATCAGGGCTACTTTTCTCTTTCTCAGTCTTCATATTATTGGTAAAGAAACAGAGGCCCAGAAGTTTCAGTAACTTACCAAAGGTCATAGGGGTCAGTGAAGACTAGTGCCACATGTCCCAGCCCAGAGCACACCATAAAGGCTAAAAAATATGAATGCATGGATGCTTTCACAGGATTCCAGCTTTGTGTTCTTAATCTTTTATTCTTAAACTAATTTACCTAAGCTAGTACCTGAGGTGAGGGCTCCACAGCTCACTATTTACATTCACCATTCTGTCATTTAAATAATAATTTACTATTCTTTTATTCAGATTGTATTTCTTACTGATCCAGAATCTTAATACAGATTGAGTATTTCCCCAAGATGAAAACACTTATTCATGTAAAACAATTTTAAATATTGCTGTCAATGAGATGACTTTCAATTGAATCATAAAATATTCCCACCCATCTCATAGACAAACCTAGTTCCAAATTCTTCCTAACTTTTTATGGTAATAACTATTAGAATAATTTAGTAATACATGATCCTAATTTGATCAACATATCCTGTATTAATTTTAGTTGTTATATAACTCAATCCTATCAAAATTTTTATAGTATGGAGATTCATGGTGGTAGAAAAACTGTAAATAATTTTGAATTTTGTATCCATAGACATTTAATAGAATAAAATATATTTTCAAATTGAAGAATTGAGTTATAAAAATTTCTTGACTGAAGAAGTTAATACAATTTACAAATGTGGATGCAAAACCATGATTTCAAAAAGTTAAAATTTATTTATATGTAATATATATTTAAAATAAAATACAAAATATTTCAAATTGCTATGATATGTGAAATGTTTATGAAATAATTGCTTAATATTTTTTAAACATAAATATTTACAACATTGTTATATTTTATTTTATGTAATTAGACTTGAAAAATGTTCTGTTACTTAAATATTTTTTCAAGTATTTTTTTTTTACTTTTCAGAATTCTTTCAGGGATTACCTAAGCAAAAAATTTTAAGATGACCTATTTATACTGTCACTATTTGGACAAGATCCATTTATTTTATGAGACTCTGAAAAAAGAACTCAAGAACACTAGGGTTACAGAACATATGCTAATGATCTGCCCTAATTAGATACTATTTTGTTTCATTCCATTGTTCCTAAAATCCATTTTCCTTAGTTTCTTCCACCTGAGCCAAAGCAGGAAAGCCTTTATTCTTGCCTGTGACAGTCACAGCAAATTAACCAATCTTCTCTGCTGCAGATCCTATACCCTGCTCGCAGCCTTTAAAAAAGTCTACCATAGAGAAGCTCCATATGTAGGAATCTACTTTTCATCCTCTTCTTGGGCAATTTCTGTCCCAGAAACCTGCTTCAATTGATAAAATGTTTCCTAGAGGAAATCTTTTTTATAATCTATTATCTTTTATTCACTTATGGATGTTTCAGTTTATTTGCTCTATTTATTATGTGTGAGTTTCTTACAATCTCAATCTCAAAAATTTAATGAACAGACATAACAGTCTACAGTAATTCAACTAATGATTTCAACAGTTTAGCAATTAAAAGAAGTGGACTTGGCACATTGTATTACATGTGGATCAGAATTATAGCACAATTTTTAGTAAAAATATTTTCATTTATAGTGTATATGGAGAAGGAGGCCTAGCTGTGCTAGAACTGAATTTTAGATATATCTGCTGAGAGAATTCAGAAGACGTATCTCTTTCCACCTTTAAAATATATTTGTGTAAACTTACTTAGAAGCTTGCAAGTTTTCTTGGAAAAAAACCTCAAAATATCATTCAAGAATTAAATAAGTCACAAAACATAAAATAAATTCATATTAGCACAGGGGTGAGAGTTGGGGAGGAAAAGGGGTATATGACTCAAGGAAGAGAAATTGTAAGAAGGGAAGGAGGCTTTTCCATGGACATTTTTTTTCCTTTCTTTTTTTTTTTTTAAACAAGCTAGACCCAGTAGCAGAGCTTGAGGGTCTGAGAACAGAGTGCTTCTGAACAAAATTGTGGCCCAGTTGTTTCAACTCATCTCAGCCTCCTCACAGTATCTTGCAGAAAAAAAAAAAAAAAGAGCTAAGTGAAGCTCAGAAGAAAAGGAACCACTCTTTAAAAAAACAACAACAACAAAAAAATACAACACTGCTTTAGAGTTCTTCTGAGCAGACAAAATGCAAAGCCTTTTATCTGCAGTGGAGGCTGAGAAGGAGAATTGAGGAAGTTTCAGTTCATTGCAGAGCTGTCCTTGGAATCAGAATCAGCTAAGCACTGAGGAATGCCCACAAAAGCAGAGGCTGTAGTCACAGGGTCAAGATAGAGAGATGTTCCTATGAATGGCAGCCCAGAGGCAGTGTCCAAACACTCTCAGAGGCTCCATTTTCATTATTCATGAGGAGAAGACATAAATAAATAAATAGAACTTTGAAGTAGACATTGTGCTCCTGTAAGTGGGCAATGGGTTCTTTTAAGCAAGAAATACTGAGGTCTATATACTAAAGTGTTCGTGTTTTAATGCAAAAAAAAAAGATGAATCATGGTGATATTTTAGTATTTATATTTTAAAGATCAATAGCCTGGTTAGTGACTTTTTTTCAATATTTAATAGACACTGCCCCAAAACAGCTAAGATGGACTTAAATTGTTCACTATAAATCCAGCAATCCAGGTGTTTTAAGAACTACTGGATTAAAATTAGGAAGGCCTGGCCTAACAATTTTAGAAAAAGAAAATGGACAAAAGAGGTGACATTTTGTTTTCAAAAACATATTTTATGATAAATATTCAATTTACTGAAGTTATCTGATGAAAATATTACTATTAACCACCCAAATTTATAAGTATACAAGTTGTTTATATTTAATTAATATTTGTTTGGTGTCATTTAATTTTTTTTAATGGAAAATTCTCTTTTCCTTTTTTTTGGGGGGGGCGGGGCAGGGTACCAGGGATTGAACTCTGGGGCACTCAAAAACTGAGCCACATCCCCAGCCCTATTTTTTGTATTTTATTTAAAGAAAGGATCTACACTGAGTTGTTTAGTACCTAGGTTTTTGCTGAAGCTGGCTTTGAACTTGTGATCCTCCTGTCTCAGTCTCTGGAGCTGCTGGCTTTACAGGCATGTGCCACCATGCCTGGCCCATGTAATTTAAATTTTTATAACTTGAATTATGTTGAATAAGACCAATCCATTATGCACTGATTTACAATTATTTCATTAATTAAAGGAGGCCCTTTAACACAAACTATAGTCTATTGACTTTGAATAGCCTATACAGACTTAGATATCTGCAAGAAATCTTGAACTTAACATGCTCATCAAAAATGTCTTCAATTTCTCTGTAAAATTTCAGCTCCAGCAATCTTCTCCATCTTGTTAAGAGATAACCCCATTTTTACAATCCATTAGACCAAAAGCCTTGAGTCATCCCTGATTACTCTCCTCAAGGCTGTTATTGAATTCGTTAGCAAATTCTGTGGAATACTCCTCCAAACTATCCTGACCCTGATCACACTTCTATCTGCACTGCTACCAAGTCATCTGTGAGACTACTGCAAGCATTTCCTAACTTGTCTCCAGGTTTCTACTCCATAGTCTTTTTTTCCAGCTAATTTGATCAAAGTATTGCTCTACTTAAAGAGGATTTTAAATAGAGCAATACTTCAAAACCATAAAGGCCACATTGCAGCTTCACACCTGCAGAGGCTTTCTTTGGCCTCCAAGACTGCTTTATGATCTAGCTCCTCAATATAATCCTAAATTTATCTTCTACAGTCTCTTCTTCAGATTTCTTCATTCCAACTTCTCTCTATGCCATTGAAAGTCCCATATTCCCAGCTCAAAGCATTTTCACCTGTTTTGTCGTTTAACAAGATAACCCTTCCATGAAATATATTTGTGGCTTTCAACTCTCCTTTTTTCTTAACTATATGCAAAATTTGTATTTTTCAGAGTTGCATTTTTATCTGATTACCTGAAATAGTATAGTATGTCTTCTCATTCACTTTACCAGTTACATTTTTCTTCAGTGCAATTTGTACTTACTTTTGTTTATATTTGTTATCTTCCTATAGTATGTGACTATATGAGTTCACGATACTTTTGGATGTGTTATGATAGCCAGAATATGTGGATTAGATTCCCAGTAAACAATATGAGATGAATTAAACAATATTTAAAAAGAACCTTATGATTTTTTAACCTGTTCTATTTTAATCTGTCCTTTAATGACTTCTAAAAACCTCTCTTAGCAGAGAGTTACAATATAAAATTGAATATAAAAATTTCAGGAACTTTTCTGTTTTTAACAAATTATTAGACAACACATCGTGCCTCCTCTGATAACTTTTCCCCTTGATTATCAATTCTGAAGCTATATGCCTATTTTCCCCCAAATAATCATCATATGCTAATAATCATCTCCCTATTTTCTCACCAGAAAAGGAAATGTGCAGGCTCAGTTATAATACATGGATCTAGAATAACATTATCTAAACATCTGACCCTATCTAGTCCTCCCACATTTATATATGAACCTATGAATCCTGGAAGGAGTACCCTGAAGCCAAAAGAAAGATGAATACCAAAGTTTTATGCCTGATTTGCATGCTCAAGAATATTTGGAGGAAGTAAAAGTGAATGGTAAAAGTCTTCAGTTATAAAAAAATAACTTATACAACATTGTTTGATTTATATAATTATAAAACAAAGTTTTTCTTTTCTTTCTCATAGATTCTTTGGTGGATTCTATCACTGACCTCAACTCTTTCCACACCCTTCTACCTATATCCTGTCCATGGATTTACTATTGCCAGAGAATATATGCCCATCCCTTAACTTTGGTCTCTACCCAGTGATTTTCTTTAACCACAGAATGAAAGCAGAAGTGACAGTGTCACACTCTGAGCATGAGTCAAAGAGACTGTTCAGTTTCTGATTGTCATTTGTTCCTTACATATCACATCAGATGTTCATCACAATTATTAAAGTAATTCCTACAGCTCCACATATAAGGAATGATGGGCATGTGGAAGAGAACAACTTCAAAACAACCCACAGAATTTCAGCAATGAGAAAAAGCTCCCAGCCACAAAACCCTGAATAAAGCACTTTTTCTGGCCCAGCCAATCTGCAGACATTCCAAGAGTAATAAACAAGCATTTTTTCCCCCTTTTTTTAGCCACTGAGTCTTGAGGTAGCTTATGCATAATAACAACACAATATAAAAATTTCCTTGAAACTTCTTAAAGAAGATTTTTTTTCACAATAAGAAAAAAAATTGAGTACAAAAATATGAAAGGATTGGCAATCAAATTTAGATTGGAATATTGAGCATGAAAAATGCACTTTTTAAATAAGATGCATAGGAAGAATTTGTAATGAATTAACTTTTCATAAGTTATTTTTATAGAAATATGAACAGAATGTGAGGTTAAAGTGCTTTCATGATGAAGTCTGAACAAAACAATATAGAAAAAAGGAGAATAAAAGACTTGTGATATTCATTGATGTTAGCATTTTATTATTCCACAAAGAATCTTAGTGTACCATAACCATGTAAAACTACAGTTTGCCTAAAAGAAATGAATTCCCAGAATAATAAAAGCTACCCTTTGAAAAATGGAATGAAGAGAATCATATAATTTATCAGACTGTAAATAAGAGATTGCCTAAAGGCCCATGAGAACAATGCCAGCAAATAGTGTTCAGCCAAGGGGGCTTACAAGAACCAACCCAATGTTCCCCTCAGGACCCATTCAAGGAAGATTTAGAGGGAATATCTAGACATGGAAACTTTTATTAGAGATTATCATAAAACACTGATCAAAAAACCTTTTTCAGTATCATACCAGGATCATTTATTTGAAGCCCAAATGTTTGATAAGTTATCAAGGTGCTAAAATATCAAAATAGTTATGAAGTTAATTAACTTCCCATTTGTTTTTTTGAATATATATATATATATATATATATATATATATATATACACACACACACATTCATATATATATATATATATTCTCATATGTATTAGGATATTTCTATATGTGAATATTGAATATATCTCTAAAGAGAGATTTAGATTTGGAGGAAATTGGAAATTAATCCCTTTTCATTGGTATTCCTATTTTCCCCAAATAATCATCATATGCTTATTTGGGCAATTGTTTTATCATTAGTTTGACAAAAATATATATAACTACATTTATATCAGAAATAGCTAATTCAGATGTAGATGGCTTAATTCAGCTCATAGGAATTTAAAAGTCCTGTGATGCTGATATATGTTTGTGTATCCCTCAAATACTCCTGAAATTTAATATAGCATTCTTTCCTATAGGAACTTGTATTCTGTAATATCTAGCAAAATCCACACTCTCACAAGATTTAGTAGCAGGTAACTTTCTGACCATTCACAATGAGCCAGGCACCACTGAGAGTTAATAGAGCAGAATTAATATCCTTAAGCCTTGAAACCATCTTATAAAATATATTTTGTTGTTATCTCCATGTTACATATTAGAAAAATGGAAATTTATTTCCTTATCCAAAATGGAACCAGGAGAATATATCAGGCAGATTGATTCTTCACTGTCATATCACAACACTAAAAAACTGGAAAATAAAATAGTTGTCATCAAATTTCCCCTTAGTAAGAGTTCAATTGGAAAAATACCATCCAAAATTTCTTGATTTGGAGCTGAGACTTTGAGAGAATTAGTTATCTGTAGTTTTCCTAGCAAAGAGACCTCAAACTCTCATTATTTTAAATATGAGATACATGGCAGTGTAGTGTTGAGTGAGCTAAGGTATACCAGGGCACTTTGCAGAAAGGGAAGTAGAAATTGCTTAAATAAACAGAAATGTTGGATGTTCAACTTTAAGTTGCTTGAAATTATAATTTTGCCCCCTGCCTTTCTCCTTATTCCCAACAAGTTGGCTCTATTCACCAACCTATGTGAGTGATATTTTGTTTGCTTGATGTGTTGTGGGTGGTTGTAAATCAAGGATATTTTTTCTATCTCTGGGTCAATATATTAAATGAATTCAGTGAAAGAAGAACCTAAAATATGATCCTGAGAATATTAGGTTCATGGGAATCCACAGGAATCTTAGGAACTTTTTAAGGTACTGGGATTTAATCAGGACTTGACATATGGGAGGAATTTGGGGGATTATTTTTAAATACTAAAAGGGTGACCAACTCAGCTGATGACCAGTAGATGGTTTATCCTCACCATCAGTAAATCTAACAACCATCTTACCCTGGCTTCTAAGGACGCCTACCCTCCAAAGAGTAGCACCTTACCTTATACCCAGATGCTTGACAATTAGTGGAATTTTCTCTTTTATTTTTTATTCTCTATTTTTTGGCTCTTCCTTTGTCTTTTTGTCTTTTCTTTTCCTTCACCACAGACTCAACCCCAAATTATCCAGAGCTCTGCCATGGCCATGAACCAAATTTCCCCATATAAATGCCATCTGTTGTGGGGGTTCTACTCCCACAAATAATTGAGTTGATAAGGAAAACACAGTAATCAATAATGTTATATCTGGGACCAGAAGCATGAAAAACCAGAACAGATTGGAGCTCCCCATATTCAGCATAAACCAGTGATGTGGGAGGGGCATCCCCCACCCATAACAGCTGCCCCTTTAACAAAACCAAAGTTAGATGCTGACAACACAATGAAGAGTGGTTGGGGGAAAAAATTGTGTAGTGAAGGTAAATGTGAATACCATTACCTGCTTAAGAGTTTAGTGAGGAGCTCAGGATTCCTTTAAACAGTATTATTATCCATTTTTTAGTCTCAATTGTTTTTTAAAAATAAAAATGAAAATATTTTTTCATTCTTTCTCATCACTCTTCTCCCAGATTCTGATACCTACATACTTTGTCAAACACAATTGCATTACTCAAATCAGGAGGACAGTTAAATCGTTTGTTCTATTTTCAAATTATATGCATAGATCCTCAAATAAACATATATGTCATGCTTTTCCCATTTTTAAAGATTTATTTTGCAATAGAGATCTAAAGATATAAAATAAAAGATGTGACTACTGGAAAGATGAAGCAGGAAGAATAATTTAGAAAATCCCCATAGTATGTAGATTTTTCTCTTTAAGATGTACACTTTTGAAAAAATAAAATCAAATGAAATAAATATGAAATATCATACCTGGATATGACAGCTCATCTGGAAACATAAATGAAAAACTGTAATAAGTTACATGTTTTTAAAGCTCAAGAGTTTCTTTTAGGCTTTAAACATACATCTTCCAGAGTGACATTTTTCATGTGTCATCAACAGTTGCTTGTATTTTCTCATATTTAAAACAAATCTCCATTGAAGAGTCCCCTTGTGGGATATGAAATATACAATTTATAAAAGAGTTAAAGATTATAATTTTAACTTTATATTGATTAGGGGAAGAAGATACACACACGTACAGTTGATATTGTGACAGAGATGGTGTCCTTCCTCCAGAGAGCACCTAGATGCTGCCACTCTTGTTTGGGGGGACCTCACCAATCGTTCAGGATGACATCCTGGAGCTTCGAGCTCACCACCTCTGTCTTGCTTGAACACACCTTTTCCTTTTCCTTCTAAAAGCAGCTTTAGATTTTAGGTTTTTTTTTCCTACTCAGCAACAATTTTGCAGATAGCATTCACATTTCACTCTTTCTCCTTTTTTGTCCACAAGCATTGATTTTTTTCAGACTGTTCTTTCTTAAATGCTTTCCTCATGACATCCTTTCCCTACTCATGAACCCTACACATTCACTTCTCTCTCTGATGTCTAATACTATGATATTTTATGAACATTACAACATTTTCTCACAGACTTACAAGAGTCTACTTTCTATTTTACCCATTATTTAATCAATGAACTATTACTGGGCATTGGGGATTTTATTCCTAGTCATTTTTTCTTCTATTATAAACCATGTTCTGGTCAACCTTTAATGCTTTCATTATTATTTTTCTCGGATTGTAAGATATTATAAATGCTATATTATTTTTTGTTTAAAATATTTTATTATAAACTTTTATTTCAGTATATAGCATCTTCTGACCAATAATTTCAGAAAAGTTCATTCCTTTATTACCAGGTGATTTGTTAGAATGGTTATGAGTTATGCATAATGCCACTTTAATACACATACTGTGACACCATTAAATACAGAGAACACCTCCTATACAAGGCCTGTTGAGATACTTAGATAAGGCAAAAATAGATAGCAGATTTGAGCTGTCATGCAAGGATAGGAACTGAATAGAGATTCTTCTACACAGCACTGAGCAGTCAGCAGAAAATTTACTACATGAGGGAATGTGATATTGAGAAATATAAAGTTCTAAGGGTCAAAAAAATGGTCTTCTAAATACGAGTGATACAGACAGAATTGTAGGAAAATTTCCTATAGTAACCTAGACAGTACAAAGTAGTGGTAGTCGGTATTCACCGCTGAAGGAAATGGAAGCCTCACACACTGAAAGTGTATCAAAAAAAGCTTTTGCAAAAAAGGAAACAATCAACAAAGCAAAAAAGACAACCTATAATATGGGAGAAATATTTGCAAACTCTATATCTGATAGGTGGATAATATTTTAAATTTAAATATATACGAAACTCAACTCAAAAACAAGAGCAAAAACATAATTAAAAAGATGCAAAAAACCTGAGTTGATATTCCTTTACTTTTTGATTAAAGTCATACATACAGCTATGAAATGAAATTTCGTTATGCTTTTGACTTGCATTTTCCTGATAATTAGTGATGTGGATAACCTTTTCATATTTGGTTGGTATTTTTATTCAGGCCCTTTGTCCTTTTTTTAAGTCAGGTTATTGACTGAATTGAGTTCCTTTCATATTTTGGATATTAAGCCCTTTTGTAATATATAGTGTGTTCCACTTTCAATTGTGCTATTTCCTTCATCATACAGAAACTGTTTAGCTTGTTCTAGAAAACTTGTTTATTTTAGCTTTTGCTGACTGTGTTTTTGGTTTCATATCTGAAATATCACCAACAAGACCAATGAATGTCAAGGAGTACTTTCCTGTGTTTGTTTTGTTCTAGGAGTTTTATAGTTTCAAGTCTTAATTGTAAGTATTTTATCCATTTGAATTTAATATCTACATATGATGTGAGATTCTATTTTTGTTGTTTGCATGTGGATATCCAGATTAACTGACACCAATTTATTTTTTGCACACCTTTGCTGTACAAAAGCTTTTGAGTTTGACGTAATCACATTCTTTTTTTTTTTTTTTACTTTTGTGACTTATGCTCTTTATGGTGAGAGATGGTCATATTAGTCATATTAGTCAGGCACTGCCCTTCTACAAATTTGTATACAAATTTAACCTTATCAGTTAAATTATTTATTAAATATGTTACTAACTATTTTATTATTTTAATGCTATTATTTCTTCACTTTTCAGATGGTTTAAGGTAGTTATATGGAATTTCAACTAAATCAATGTTTATTTTTTATTCTACAACTTCACAGAAGTTGTAGAATAAAAATATTAGTTCTAACAGTTGTTTTGTTTGCTTGTTTGTTTTTAGATTAACCTTTAAAGTTTTTCTGAATGTAGGATTATGCCATCTGGAAACAGACAATGTAACTTCATTTCAAATTTGAATGCTCTTATTTATCTATTTTTTTTTTTTTATTTAGGCCTTGTTTCTATGGCTAGACCTTTCAATATTTAATAGAATCCATGAGAGTAGAGAAATTCATCTTGTTCCTCTATCCTTGTCTTCCCTTGTTCAATATAAACTTGTCTGTGGGTTTGTCATTATTAGGGTGAGGAGTACTCTTTACATACCTAATTTGTTGAGAGTTTTTATCATGAAAGTTTGTAATTGTTTTTTCAAATACTTGTTCTCCATCCATTGGATTATTACATGAGTTTTATCTTTCATTCTGTTAATCTCATGAAGACATTTGATGATTTCTATGTATTGAAACATACTTGCATCCAGTAAAGGCTGGTTTGAACTCATAATCCTCCTATCTCACCCTCCAGAGCCACTGGGATTATAGGCATACACCAGTGTGCCCGACTAATTTTATTTATCATATCCCTCTTTTTCTCTTGGTTTGTCCAACTAAAGGCTTGTAAATTTTGGTTTTTGTATTCTTTTTTGAAAAAGAAAAGCAACTTTTAGTTTCAAGATTCATCACAGGGATGAATCTCCTTTGATCATAGTGTATGATCTGTTTAAGGTGCTGTTGAATTCTGTCTACTAGAACATTTGGGGGGATATTTGTATTTATGGCAACAGAGATATTGGTGTGTAATTTTATTGTAGTATCTGTATATGACTTCTATATGTGGGTCATGTTGACTTGTTATCTGTTTGGAAGTGTTCCCTCCCTCTCCATGTTTTTAGAAGAGCTTGAGAAAAAGCAGCATTTGTTCTGTTTTAAACCATTTGGTAGTATTTATTCACTACCAAATTCTTCTGGTCCTGTGGTTTCTTTATCAAGAAAGTTTTTGATTACTGCTTCAATCTGTGTACTGATTAGTGACCTGGATATTTTCTCTTTCTTTATAGTAAAATCTTGGCAGGCCATAAGTTTTTAGGTATCAATCCATTTCGTCTAGGTTATCCAGTCTGTTGACATATAATTATTCAGCATAGCTCTTTATGATCCTTTATATTATGTTGCAATGTCTGTTTTTTATAATTTTATTTATTTTTGTGGGGGAGGGGGGAGAGTACTGATGATTGAACATAGGAACACTTGACCACTGAGCCACAACCCCAGTCCTGTTTTGTATGTTATTTAGAGACAGGTCTCACTGAGTTGCTTAGCACCTCAATTTTGCTGAGGCTGGCTTTGAACTCACAATCCTCCTATTTCACCCTCCAGAGCCATGGGGATTACAGGCATGCACCACTGTGCCCAGCTAATTTTATTTATTTTAGCCCTCTTTTTTTCTTAGTTGGTCCAACTAAAGGCTTGTCAATCTTGGTTTTTGGTTTCTTTTTGAAAAAAAAAAAGCACCTCTTAGCTCCATTAATATTTTCTTTGTTCAATTAATATTGTCTTTTTATCTCTGTTTTATATATTTCTACTTTAATCTTTATTATTTCATTCCTTCTGCTAATTAGAGGTTTAATATTTTCTTATTTCTTGTTTCTTGGGATCCAAAATTGGGTTGTTTGAATGTGTGCCTCCAAATTCATATGTGGAACACTTAATTTCCAAATTAATTTGTAGCTTGTATGGTTTGAATGGATCTGAAATTTCATGTGTTAGAAAATTAATTTCCAGAATCATCTATTGATAGAATTGAGAAGCCTTTAAGAGGCAATTAGAATTAGAGGAGGTGACGAGGGTGGAGCTCCCATGATTGGATCAATGTTTCTATGAGAAGAGGAGTGGCTCACTCTGTCCTCTGGTCTTGTGATCCTTCCACCTTCTTCTGAGGCAAAAAAGGCCTGTGTCAAATATGGCCCATTGGCCTTGGACTTCCCAGCCTCCAGAGTATAATAAATAAATTCTTTTCTGAAAAAACTACCCATTCTATGGTATTCTGTTATAGCAACATAAATATAAAAATATATTTTAGATCTTTATTTTTTATTAATATAATCATTCATCACTTTAAATTTCTCTCTTGGAATAGATTTTGCTCTGTCCCATGAGTTTTAATATGTTGTTTTCATTTTCAGTTATATCAAGATATTGATTTCCCTTTTGATTCCTTGTTTGATCTATTGGTTATTCAAGAATGTGCTGTTTAATTAGTTTTTTGAATTACCCAGTTTTCTTAAGTTATTGATTTCTAGATTTATTCCATTTTTTTGGAACAGATGATCTCATTCTTCTTTGATTTGTTAACATTTATTCTGTGTATCAACATAGAATCTCTTCTGCAATGTGTTCTGTGTGAGCTTGAGAAAAATGTACATTAATGGAGTATTCTCTATATGTATGTTTGGTAATTTGATCTATCCATTGAATAGTAGCGTTCTATTATTATTGCATTGCTGCCTATTTTCCTTCCAGTTCTGTTGATATTTGCTTTATAGGTTAAGGTGCATATTGTGTGCATATATATTTACAAATGTTTAATCCTACTGATGAACTAATCCCCTATCATTATACAGCAACCTTTGACTGGATTTACTTAATTACAATTCTACCTAATGTGGTTATCACTTCGATGGATTATCTTTGTTCATTCTTTTACTTTCACCCTATGTGTGTTTTTTTCTAACAAAGCAGGTGTTTTAAGGGTGGCATATTATTAGGTCTTGTTTTAGATTTATCAATTCAGATATTCTGTCTTTTGATCAAATAATATAATTCTTTCACATTTAAAATAATTATTAATAGGTAAAAACTTATTTCAGTCTCATTGTTTCCTGATTATTTCACAGTTTCTTTTATCTTTTGTTCCTCTCTTATTGTCTCTCCTTGTAACTTGTTGAATTTTTTTGTAGTCATATTCTTTTCTTTATTTCTCTTTATCTTTTCTATATTTATTTTAGGTTTATTCTTTGAGTTATCATGAGGCTTACACTAAATATATTTTTAAGAGTTTATTTTAATTTGGAAAAAAAATCAACTTCATTGCATATAAAATACTATAATTTTACTTCTCCCTCTCCACATGCATTTCATGATATATGCTTATTTTACTTTACATGTACATATACCAATTACTGCAGGTATAATTATTTTTACCATTTTGTTCTAACATTTTTACTAGAATTAAAAAATTCTAGTAAATTTTATACAGCAACACTTAAGCACCAGTTTTATAAAAAAGATAATCCATTCATTAGCATCTACATACTACCACTTACACATCACTAGTGCAGTATTGGAGTATTCTAAATTTGAGTATATACTGCCTTGTACAGTAAATTTTATACTCTTAGCATTATCAGGTATGCTGTTATTTTGGAAGGTTTTTGGGTTTTTTTTCACTCCCTCACTTGGATGATATTAACACACTTCCTTTGGGTCCACAGATTTTCTACTAAAAAAATCATGAATAAACTAATGATAGATAATACATTTGTAGGTGATAAGTTTTTTGCTTTCATGGTACTGGGGATTGAACCTAGGCATGTTTACCACTGAGCTTCGTCCCTGGTCTTTTTCATTTTTTAAAATTCTGAGAAAGGTTTTACTAAGTTGCTGAGGTCTCACTAAATTGCTGAGGCTGGCCTAGAAGTTCAATCCTTCCCCTCCATCTCCCAAATCACTAGGATTACAAGAATGTGGGGGGTTCAATTTGACTGGGGGGGGGATGGAACACCATGTCCACAGAAGTTACTTTTCTGATGCTTCTTTCAAAGCTTTCAAATTTCTCTTTCATTCAGTTTTCACAATCTGATTAAAATTTGTCTTGTGATAATCTTTGAGTTGACCTTACTTAGGTTCCTTTGAGGCTCAAGAGTTTCTATGTTCATGTAGTCCCTAAAATCTGGAAAAAATTTCAGCCATTTTTTTTCAATAAATTTTATGGCCTTTTCTGTCTTCTCTTTCTGGAAATTATATAATACATATTTTCATTCAATTTTTGGAATCCCATAAGTCCATTTTGTTTTTTTCACTCTTTCTCATTCTTACTCTTGTGTTTTTTGTTCCTCTAATTGGATAATTTCAAATGCCCTTTCTTCAAGTTCACTGATGCTTTATTCTTCATAAGCTGCTGTTGAAGCTCTTGAGTTATTCACTTTCATCATTGTGCTTTTCAGCTCTAAGATTTCTGTTTTTTTGAAATATGAATTCTTCTCTGTATTACATTTCTTCTTTGTTCAGATATTGTTTTTTCCTAAGTTTTGTTAGTTGTCTCTTTGTTCTCTTGCCTCTTTTTAAGGTGATTATTTGAATTAGTTGTCACAAAATTTTTCATTTTTAAGGTCAGGTACAAATGCTTTATTAGTTTCCTTTGGTTGTATTATATTTGCCTGATTCTTCATGATCTGTGGAATATCTGTACATTGAAAGGAACTAGCACATTTTCCAGTCTTTACAAAATTGTTCCAGCAAAGATGGTCCCCTGTTGAGTCCTCTAATTACCTCTTGGGATTACAGTCTAGCAGTGGTGAAGCCACATGAAAATGTTAGTGCTCCCTGAAGGACCTGTTATCAAGGGCTCAGTTGTTTTGCATTCTCTCCTTCCTGTGGTTGAATCAGACTGCCTATAGGACATTAATCAGTATGATTGATACTGATTAAGTATCAGTTTCATAGTCCACAACTTTGTCCAGATAGGACACATCAGTTACTAGGGCTTTGAAGATATGTCTCCCACTGGTTCTCTGGAAAGTATCCCTTTGGGCCACTGGATATATCCACAGATAGGTAGTACTGGCCCTGGAACATGGAAAAAAGGGTCTGGAATCAAGTCATAGGGTTGCTTCAGGTTCAGAGATGAGACTGCAGTTTGCAGGCCTGCCTACAGTCACATGGATGGGTGTGCCTTCTTCTAGGTTCCTGTTAGACAGACTCTCCCTGGAGAACAGTCAAATGGGGGCTGGACATAGGCATAATATTTTAGATTTTGTAGTTAGACCAAGTTTGTAGGCAGCCCTTCCCCCAGGGATATGGATGACTGTGTCACCCATTTTGTATTTGGACAAGTAGGACTGTTCTCAGCTGAGGAACTAGAACCAAATTATAGTGTGGCTTCATTCAGCATTTGAACAAAGGATGTCAGACTTGCCTTTAGGCATGAGTGGTTATATCTTCCTCTGACTCAGGGTCACTCCCTTACCATGGCTAAGAGTGATTGAAAATGAGTTACAGTGCCACTACAGTATCTAAAGTCAGTGTACATATCTCCAGGGATGAAAATTGGTGAAAGTCCCTGTGGAAATTCAGATGGAAAGTCCTAAACCCAGACCTTAACAGAGAGGGGCTAGAGCCAAATAGCCAAGTTACAAGTCATTTCAGAATCTGCTGCAGGGCACAATTCACAACAGCTAAATTATATAATCTATAGATGAATGGATTGAGAAATTGTATATATACATATATACAATGGAGTTCAATTCATCCATAAAGAAAAAAGAAATTATGACATTTTCTGGTAAATGCATGGAAATAGAGAACATTATACTAAGTGAAATAAGCCACACTCAGAAACTCAAAGGTCAAATGTTTTTTTTTTTTCTCTCATATGTGGAAGCTAGAGTAAAATATAGGAAAGAATAGGATATTGAAAATATATAGAGAATATCAATAATGTAGAAGAAGAATATCTAGAGACAGAGTGGAAAGAAGGGAAAGGGGAGGCAATGAAGAATGAATTCTTAAAGAACTAAATTATGTGCACAAATAATATGCCACAGGAAATTTCACTTTTATGTAGAAGTAAAAGAACCAATCAAATAAAAATAAATAAGTAAGCAAAAGAGAATTTAGAAGAGTACAGGAGGTAGAACAAGGGAGGGAAGGGAGAATGAGCAGTATTGGGGAGAGAAAAAGGGGGAATCATGAACTTAGACTGAATTCCACACATGTATGATTTTGTTGGGATAAACCCAACTGCTATGTATATAAATCTCTAATTTTTTAAAAAAGTATCTGCTGCAGGACAGAAGTTGGATATTCTTCCAGGGGCACAGTTATGAATAGCACCCAGTGTTTCTCTGACTGCGAAGGACTCTCCTAGATGATCCAAACTGAGAGGATATAGAATTGAGTTGCAGGGCCATGAAACTGAGTGTACCCAAGGCACAGATGGATGTAACACTTTCAGATTATGGTACTGGTAGCAGGACCAAGGCTAAACAGGGCTGTACATGAGTACACAGCAGGATGAGACCATGCCCAGATCTATGTCCATAGGCATTCAGCCTGCCACTTGTGCTGGTTTCTCAAAACTTCCCTCCTTGGTCTTTGGCTCCAGCAGAATTTCATAACCTATTATGTGGATCCCAAATCTCCCAAGCAGATACTTGTTTATGAATGATTGCTAAATTATTGTCACTGTGTGGGAGGGTTCCAGTGGGGAACACTATGCTGCTATCTTGCTAAAATCACTCCTAAAGAGTGATTTACCACAAATCTAATTTCCATGTTTAGTGTGTATTCTATTAATTCTTTTTGAATGCATATATGTCTACTACTTTTTGCTAAGAAAATATTTTATCATACTGAGCATAGTGTTTGCAATCTCTTTTTAATCATTTAAAAACATACCAACATTTAAACTGAATTCCATGCATGTATGATTTTGTTGGGATGAGCCCAACTACTATGTATAACTATAACACTCTAATTAAAAAAAAAATCTGCTGCAGGACTGAAGATGGATATTCTTCATCTGTATTTGTATTGGCTGAACACCCTGCTATATGCACATATTAAAATATGCTATCCTTTTACATTTCCATTACTTGTGGGTTTTTTTAAGCTGTACAAAATTGCTAAAATTAACATCATTTATATTTTCATTATCTATTGCTATGAAGCATATTAACCACAAACTTTGCACCTTAAAACAACACCTATTTATTAATAACATAGTATTTCCTTATCAAAAGTCTGGACATAGCTCGGCTAGATTCTCAAGTCAGGATTTTAAAAGGCTGAAATCAAGGTTTTGGTCACCTGCCTTACCTCCTCAAGATCAAGGTCCTCTTCTAAGCTTGGACTGAGATTGGCAGAATGAGTCACTGTTTTCTCACTGTATAACAGCAGGGTTCGTTCACAGATGTTCAATAGCCCTTTCAGGGTTCCTCTCACAATCTGGCAGTTGATTTTCCCCAAGACCATCAGGGGAATCTACCCCTACAGTCTGCCAATGTGAGTCCTAGATAACATAATGTTACTACAGGAGGGACTATCCTGTTGCTTTGGTCACATAGCATAGCCCAAGCATGAGAATGCCATCCAATACCGTTTTCAGGTTTTACTGTCAGTAAGCACATCACAGTTTACACCCACAATCAAGGGAAGAGTATCAGGGCTCACCTAAGGGTGAATCCCACTATGCTTGGGTGATCTCCATGTAGCCTTGATAATTTTACCCAATATTGGATCTCCAACCTTGGGATCAAATGTTATGTACCATTTTTAAGAGTTTTATTCATGGCTAATTTGTCTTTATGGAAGATAGAATTAAGCTCCATATCTATTAAAATTATAGAATTATATCCATCTTTATAAATTCATTATTTTAATATTCACAGATCTAGAAGTATACTCAGAGCTATTAAAAATGATACTAAATATAAAACAGACATGATTAACACTTATAAAATTTAGAAGTAAAGTAAATTTATGTACTTTAATTTATGATGTGTGAAAACAGGCTATTACTTATAAAGTAAGTAAAATTTTAAGGAAAGTAACTACTGAAAATTTAAGTCTGAGAAATTCTATAGTTCATTAATTTTAAATTTATATATAAATACTCAAGTCTCTCTCAAACTATTTTAAGGTTGTACTCTAAAGTTTCTTTTGCTCAGAAGAAAAAAAGCATAAAATGAAAGTTATAATAAATTTTGTAAGTTATTTAAATAAATTTTAAAATATTTTAAAACAAGTTAGATTTCATCACAAATTAACTATGTCCTTTCCCAGTGATTCCTGTGCCAAGATCTCTACCTCTCTCCCCTAACATAAGTTGTTCCAAAAAGCACTCCCCAGTAAACCTCATGCCCTCAAGTCTCAAAGTTATTTTCCTGGGAAATCAGCCTATGATACCATGTGTGAAGTAAATAATAATCACAACCTTATGTGCCAATTCACATAATCATGGTTATCATTGTGTGATAAAATATTAGAAAGCATTTTTTTTCTCTGTACCTTTCTCTATTTACTACATCCTAAATATGGACCATTTTGTAAATTTGCTTTAAAGATAAACAATGTTTTTTTTTTTTTAGAAAAATCCTATAAAAAGGAAATACAATGGCTGTGTAATTACCCAAAAATGTAAAGAAAGGTTCATGTGTAGTATACAAAATGTTTAATAGTGAATGTTTGGCTTAGAAAACAGAAGATATATAAATGTATTCACATATTTGTGTAATGATCTTATGGGGATTTTTTTTCTTTTATTTCTAGATTTCTCCAGAAGGAAAACTAAACACCAACACATGGAATTTGTTCAGGAGATATTATTGAAAACATAAAGCATTTTCCAGTAATCACTGCTGTTTTGACAATTCAAGACACAAGGAGAAAGTATAAAGGGGATTGGTTAAATTTGCGAACTAGAAGAAAACACAGGGAATGCCGTTTGGACCAGACAATGGCATCCACTTACTAGATACCCAACAGAGTTCTCTGAACATGTATCTTTTTCATTTATTCCACACTTAAGCATTTTTTCTGCAAAGATACACACATAACATTACAAGTGATAGTGGCTGTGAATAGCAATCATCAGATAATGAGGAAATACTAGAGCAAGAGAGGGGCAAATGATGGAGCCCACCTCCCTGGAGTTGCTGATTCACCCTCTCTGGGGCTCCTTCCTGGAGGCAACTCTTAGTTTCTAACCTTGGAAGTTAACAAAGCAACTTGGGTATTCTGTTGAGTTACAACATGTCACTTCCCTTTAAAATGTAAGAGTTAAAACTATTTATTTATTTAAAAAAAAAGAATCTTGAAAATTTAATTCTGAACATAAGAAAACATATGCTTCTGGCCTGGCACCAGAATATGACCTTGAGCAAAGGTCCCTCACAGTGGTGTGAACAGGCACCTGAGCTATAAGCAAACAGTTTTAACTTTTGCCTCAGATTTATCAAGCTTCCTATCAGACTTTGAGAAAAGTGAGCTGAGTAAAATTTTTTCCCTAGGACTCATGTAATTTCTCTTCTGTGGAACAATGAAAAAAGAAGCAGGAAAGGAGAAGAGAAAGAACATAAACTCTTAGAAGAGAGAAAATGTTTAAAGAAGCATATGAGGTTTGAAAATCAAAACTATTTTTCCCTTCTGTTCTTTCTAATAATAGTAAAAAATGATATTGCTACAGTTTTTTAATAGGTTTAAAGTTATTTCAGATGATGATGACGACAATGATGAAGAGGATGACAATGATGACATCTTCCTTGGTTATCTAAAAGAACAATGTATAGTGAATATTCCCGATCTAAAATGGTTGTAAAATACATTTTAATTGAGAAGAAAAAATATATAAAGGGTGTCACTATAGAATCTCTCTTATTTTCCATAATGTTATCTCATGCATTTCTTAAATTGAAAATAAACCGATACTGGAATCAAATAGCTCAAAATGAATGGAAACCTGGTTTTGCAAGAGTAATACTATCAAATTAATAGTATTCATCAGTAAAAGTAATCTACATAAATGCATACAATGAATAAAATACAAAAATGCATTTACATTAAAATGCCTATTAAATGCATTTTCTGAATTATAAAAGAAGAATTTACACATATTTTTTTTCTTCCATAATGACTATTAAATGTGGGACTCTTTTTTGTATCTTGCAAATTAAACCAAAGATGGCACCTGGTAGTTATCACACATGCACAAAGTCAGCAGTAGAGCAGGAGAACCAGATTTAAACTAGTGTAGCCTCTGATGATACCAACTAAAGAAGTTGCAAGTTGTACAAGAAGACATCCCCAGTATAAACCCAATTAATGACATAATTTTATCTATGGATCCTACAAAGCAGTTTCTTAATTCCATATAGTATAATCATAAAATGATGAGAATATAATTACTTTACTTCACCTTTGTTCAACTTTATAAACTTTATTTAATTTACATACCAGAATTTATTAATCTTTGGGTTAATTCAATGTATTTTGGCTTAAAAAATAAACACAATGTATTGAATCTCAGGGTAGTTTTATAAATCTGCATTTTGGGAAAGAGCTTGTTGGCCTAATTCAAATATATCCTTGTGCTAAGTATCAAACATTACCCTTAGATGCCATGTTCTGTCTGTACTCTAAATATGGTGCATTTTTATCAAATTTTGTTCCAATCACACAATTCTATAATAGCAACTATAATCTAATATTTTTTTCTAATCAAATATCAACTTAGAATAAAGTGGGATAAATAGAATCACTTTATAATACTAATACATTTTGACCATTAAATAAAAATATGAATTTAGACACAAAATGAAAAAAAAAGATAGGCTGTGCTCATGCCATATTATACAAAACACATAAAATAGAATCTGATTTGTGAAAGTGATCATTTTAACTAGTTGACAGGTGTTATAAAAGCAAACTTGATACAGATGAGCATTCTTTTTCTTTTTTTCCCCCAAATCCATATATCTGGGCATACCACATGAATACAAGCATTTATGCCACAAGTAGTTCAAGGAAACCACATGTCTGTTTGCTATGGAACAATTTTTGTAACTCATTCTTCAATTAAGACACATATATGTGTCTTATATCCGTTTCAACTGTGAAAAGTAGAGATGCTGCATGTGTCTCTGTCTTCCCCAAAATAAGGAGATATATAAATATCTTTATAAATATGTATGTATTTTTTCTTGTATAATGACTATTAAATGTGGGACTTTTGCCTGTCTTACAAATTAAAGCCAAGCATGGCACCAAACATGTATATACATATATACACACTTTTGATGGAAGAACTATCTCCAAAATAATCTCTATTTTATTCAGTGAACAAAACCAGTGAGACTGCTCTCTATTACCATTCAAGCATTCTTAGCTCAAAAGTAAAGGTCAGTAATGTTAAGACATAAAGAGAAATTCTAAATGACTTAGCCTATATTTAAAGATGCTAAATATCATGACTTTTTTCCTCTCCTTTTGTATATTCTTTTATGAAGAATTTATTATTCTAAATAAATTTTGCCCAATAACAATTTTATTGCTATTTTTGCAAATATAATTAAATATAATTATTCCTAATGTGAATAAATTATAAAATATTTAATCAGATCAAACAGGGATTTAAAACAATGCTTTTAGCTATTACAGACTTTTTATATTTTGTGTTTATTATTATAACATGAACATACCATATACTGATATTTTTTGCTAACATTTCTAATTGCATTACTACAATAACACAAAGCCTCAAAGAAATATTATTTAGCAGAATTTCAAAATACAAAATGTTGAAGATGCAGGTACACATACATTTTTTTCATAATAACTTCCACATGAGCTTTCTAGAAGAATATTTTTGGAATAAATAAGCAAACATCCTATCTATATGTTTAAAAAAACTATGTAACCTAATTGTGGTAGAGACTCTTGGATGCCATCCAAGTTGACTTTCCCACTTATCTTCTTCTCTGTGAGAGGTACTAAAAAATGGGAAATAGCAATCATTCCTGCAACCAAGGTAAAACATTTTGACCAAATACTTGTCATTGAAATCTCAGGGGAGTCTGCTTAGGAGATCATGAAAATGGTTTTCATATCTGATTTCAGAAAAACGGAACACAAAATGAAGTCAACATAATGAGCCTCTGTTCTTTCTGCATTTGAAAATGGCAGACAAAGTGATGCCTGGAGCCACAAGAGCCATTTGTGAAGATGAAGGCAAAACTATGAATGGCAATCATGCAAGATGTGGAGTAAAAAATAAATTACAAGTCTATAGTCTTTAATACATTTCTTAGTTAAAATTTACATTCTAAGTTCAAGCCATTAACCAAAGTTGGGTTATCTGATATTTGCAGTGCAAAATATTCTAAATGATGACTAACATTTGAGGCAACTGATATTTTTGTAGATTTTCAAAAAAAGCAGAACTGCCTGTTTTCACCTGGTATCCATTCTCACCTTGAGTTTATAATAGAACCTCCAATTTTAGATGTATACACACACAACTAAATATGGTATTTTGGAACTTCTTTGCAACTATGTGAATGCATATCAGTAGGTGGTCCTACTCCAATAGGCAGGAGTGTCATTGTCTTGTACATCTTCCTAGGGTGAGCTCCAGAGAGTCTTCCCTTCCCTTTCTCCTTCCTTCCTCTTCTTAGTGCAGGAATACAAATGTGCAGGCAGAGCTAGAAGTGTGATGAACCAAGAGATGGAAACACTTTGCCCAGAGGCTAGAAAAGGCAATAGAAAGCCCATGTCCCCCACTCCGTGCCACCACCAGAAATCTCTTTGGCGGATAATGCTTGAAGTGTTACATGAGAGGAAAATCACCCAAATTTTTAAAGTCATTGACCTTTTGGAGTCCTTTGTTATAACATCTTAGGTTTCATCTTAATGAAAAGGATTCTTAAACACCAAAAATGATTGTTTTTTTCCTGCTTAAATCAGTTTAAATACCATATAAACAGACTTGATACTTCACTATTTTAAAGGTAATGACACACCAGAAATTTATATTAGTTACTTACAATTTTAGAAAATTATTTTAAAGAAATATATGTGTGTGTGTGTGTGTGTGTGTGTGTGTGTGTGTATTACAACACACAGGTTGAACATTTAATCATTATGAGAAAAGAACATGTATCTGGAAACAAAATTTAATGAATTAATTTTTATTAAATGACAGCTAAATTAAAACATAAATACTATAAAGACAAGATTACTATGTTCTTAAAGAACTTCATCAATAAGAATGAGATGTGGCACTTTCCTCTATAAAGGTATATGGAAGCTTTGATAACTAAAGAGTCCTAAGAAAAAATAAATATTTTCAGGGAAATGTGAGATATTTGATGCAAATGGAATATTATATCAACTGGACCCAATAAACCTCAATATTGATTGAAATATGTCTGTTAACAGCTATCATTTTTTCCTTGTTTAATCACAATATCCTTTGTACCTTTCCTGTGCTTGACTTCTTGTCAGGTGTTCAGTCTAAACAGAAAGTTGGATGTCTGAAAATTAGAGACTAGCTGTCAATTAGAAAGAACTCTGGATTTTGTCATCAAGTTGTTTTTATTCATCTGAAATAAAAGTCAGTGAGAATTCATAGGCAGTAAATCTTGATGGATTTACTCTTTAGATACGTACTATAATTTATTTATAATCTCTGACAATAAGCTATTAGTTTGACAAAAAAGATTAAAATCTGATTAGAGAAGTGCTAAACATTCAAATGTTAGCACTCTAAAAATTATAGCTTATAAATAAATGTATTTTACAAATATTGTATGTTAATGAAATACTATCTTTTTTAATGAATAAAACCATAAAATTAATGCAGGAAAATAACATTAAAATAATCACTTTCAATTATTATACCACATATTGTATATTTATAAAATCACTACAACTTTAACTAATTTTTAATATAAGCTTTAAGTATTTTAATCAATGATGAGGTGTTTAATGTAAAACCATGTTGGTGCGTCATTTATCACATATAAACCCATGGTAGTCTTATTTCAAATATTTTAGTTAACATGTCATATTTAATGTCATGAAGCTTCTTAGACATTATTGAGCAATGGTTCATATAAACATAAATCTATTTCAATAAGTTGATATATAATTATGAGTTTTTGAGCAATCATTTTTTGGAACTTCATAATTACAATGAACTTCTACATTCCCTCTGCTATCCAGTGAAATGGGCTCCTAACTCTCCTGGAATCTAGATGCTCTTGCTCAATCCTTCTCTGACTAACAGGCTCCTAGTCCCTAAAACTTTGGCCAATATTCTCTCAGTTCTCATTGTTCACACCAAAGAAAATTTCCTGACTGAGCAGATGAAACCAAGATCCCTAATATATTTGTTTTTGAATGACTATTGCCTAATACATGTGAAAAAAAAATGGTGAGGGAGCAATTTCATAGAGCTTTAATGACTCATGAGTGAATTGAAATGTTATACTACAAGAATGAAGGTAACATTTTTTTCAGTACATTCTGCTATCATATTCATGAATGCGCCACTCTATGAGCAGGGACAATAGGATATGTAGGTGCTTTCTTTTACTTAGAAGCTATCGTTTCACTACAAATGATTATGGACTTGTCACTGACGACAGGAAAATTCATCCTAACATGTTAGATGTCAGTAGAGAACAGTGAGCTAGATCTTAGGTTCCAGAGTTAAGCAGCCCCAACAAAACAAAACGGGAAGACTATTCAACTCAGTTACCTTATTCAGTATCTTAACATCTCAAACTTAATATTCCAAATCTAACTGGCATTTATATATTTTTTTCATGTTTCTCATTCTTATACCATTTGGAATTAAGCACATTTTTGATAATGAAAACACATAACTTCCACTTGATAATAGTAAATTGAATGAGATCAAATTTAGATTGTCATTTTTACGAGATCTTAATGAACATATGAGAAAATATTCTGGTAAATTAAACATGACTTCATCTGTTAAAATGAATAGTGAAGCCAGGCACGGTGGCACATGCCTGCAATCCCACTGGCTCAAGAGGCAGAAGCAGGAGGATCACGAGTTCAAAACCAGCCTCAGCAAAAGTGAGGCGCTAAGCCACTCTGTAAGACCCTGTCTCTAAATAAAATGCAAAATAGGGCTGGGATGTGGCTCAGTGGTCAAGCGCCCCTGAGTTCAATCCTTGTACCCCCTCCCCCCCAAAAAAATGAATAGTGATTATTCATATTTTGTCAGCAAACTTTCCTGTCTTATAGAAACTATAACTAATAAGAATCTTAAAATAGCATACTAACAAGCAAAGCATTTTAAAATCTCATAAATGTTAAATATAACATAGTCTATAAAACAACCAAAAGTACTATAGTTAACTAAAGCCAAAAAGATATCCCCAACTTTGTTTCAATAAATCAAGAAAAAAGTGATATAGTTTTTCATTAGTGCTGTGCTTCTCAGACTGGGATACATTTATTTGGTTTACTATGCCCTGGAGTATTTGATGTCACTATAGAAAACCATGCTTTCTTCTGAACCAACAACACATTGATTTTGCAAGAAATAAGTATTAGATCATATTGTATTTAAAGTGAAGCAAAGCTGGTTTTATGATACTTAATCTGACTTTTGATGGATGAATTCAGTTTTTCTTTTGGAATAGAATGGAATAGAATGCAAAAGGCATATGGATTTTAAAGAAAAATGATTTTTCAAAGACATTTCACCATGCAAACCTTGAAAGTATTGCAATCTGATTTACTGTTGAAATTAATCATGTTTTCTATATTTGGAGGTTGGAAGGAAAATTTTCACATCTTTGTATGTGTCCTCTGTTTGAAATATTCCCACCACTCTCAGGGATTTCATGTTGCCCTTTTAAGAATACAAAATCATCCCAATTCTCATTCTCTAACTTAAATGCATAGACAATAAAATATGAATATATTCACAAGTCTTTTCAGTGAAGACTAATAAAGCATATACTACAAACACTAGTGAACTGTAGGAACACAATTTTATAAAGAGAAAAAAAACACATAATTTTGTATTTTTAATTTTCTTGGAAGAATCAAAGGAAAGTAGACATCATAGGGGAAAAAATAGACTAACCTCTTTTGAAATTCCTTGTGCTAATATCACACTTCTGTTTTCATTTTGAATTGCATATGGACAGTGAAGGGGGCATCACAAGCTGTTCAGGGTATAGGACCTGCAGATAGATGTCCACCCCAAACCCAGTGAACGTCCATCAGCCAAGTAATCACCATTCATGGGTTCTAAAGAGCAATCTCTTTAGCATGTTTTAACCCCACCTTCAAATTTTAGTCCTAATACATTTTAGCCTGTGCCCCCATGATCCTCTATCATTCACTCTTTGTTTACATCACTCTTCATTTCATAATTATGGGATTCTCTATACCTTCATATTTTCAAATCCCTGTCAAACAAAGCTTTCTGCCTCTTATCCAGACAGCAAAATTTGCTTCTTCATCAAACCCCACACTAAGTGTTATGGACCTCAGGAGGTCTTCACCCACTTGCTTCTTACTGAAGATGTAATTTTCATGTGTTTATCTAACTTTCCTATCATAATGAATTTTAATCATTCTTCAACATGTCAATCTTTTCAACTATTCCTAGGGTTCTTCAGGAACAACATGGCACATCTTGGATGGAGGGCTGAATGTTATCTACCTTAAGTATTTTGAAACAAATCAGCCTTTCCCTTATTGTTTTAATATATTTTTAGTTTCAATGATTATAAATTTCATATATACTAAAAAAATGTATTTTATCAAGAGAGACATTTATAAAAGAATGTTTAGTTTTGAATACTGCCCTTTTCTTTTTTTATTTTTAAGTTGGTGCATTAAAGTTGTATATAATGATGGGGTTTGTTGTTATATATTGGTACATGACCACAATAAAACAATAAACTTTGGCCAATATCAATCTTTCCAGCACTTCCTGCCTCCCTCCATTCCTTCCCAACTCTCGTCCTTCCCTTTACTAATCTCCTTTTTATTTTCAGGAGTTGCCTGTTTGCCCACCCTTCTCCCCCACCCCATTTTTCTCTCTAGCTTCTACATATGAGAGAAACACTTGAATCTCAACTTCTGAGTTTGACTTCTTTCACTTAACATAATGGTTTCAAGTTCCATCCATTTTCCTGTAAATGACATAATTTCATTTTTCTTCATGGCTGAATAAAACTCCATTATATATATATATATATATATATATATATATATATATATGTATGCATAATCATATATATACTTCATATATATATATATATATATATATATATATATATGATTTTTTAAATCCATTAATCCATTGATAGATACCTAGGCTGGTTAAATAGTATGTTGAATTGTGCTGCTATAAACAGGAGTATGCATGTATCACTATAGTAGGATAACTTTTAATTTAGGATACATTTTGAGGAGTTGTATGGCTCAGTTACATGGTGGTTCCATGTCTAGTCTTTTGAGGAAACTCTATAGTGACTCCCATGGTTGTTAGACTAATTTGCAATCCTACCAACAGTGTAAGAGTGTTCTTTTTTCCCCCTGTTATGTTGAGAATTTATTATTGTTTGGAAATACTGCACTTTAACAACCTATTATTTTCTGAAGTATTTTCATATATATTTAGTCATTTGATGTTCAGAATAATATTCTAATTTTCTGAATGAACAAATATTTTCTCACTTTACAGGCTAGTTACTTACAAATGTTATGCGATTAGCTCTAGAACAAATAGGTAAATGCAGAATGTACTTCCTATATAATTTTCTTTTAATTTAATATCTAATCATATTTCTTAGCTATTAAATATATACTTCTAATTCATTGGAAAATGGCAGGTCTCACATATTCTAGACATCAAGCTTACTCTAGGTTTGGTTATCAAACAATAAATTATTTTATATTCAACTTGTTATAAATTAAAGTAATGGTAGTTACTGGCAATCATAGACATAATGGTAGAAATAATGATGATATGTATTATTTACATAAATATATGACAATATCAAGAATCAGTCTATGAATTGACACATAATATTTCAACACACTATGAAGTAGTAGTAATATCATCCTCTTTTCAGAGTCAGAAAGTGTAGACAGTGGAGAACTTTCCCAAAGTCTTGTAGGAGTAAAAGGCATAGTCGTGATTCAAATTTAGCAATTCTGACTACAAGATGACAGAAATGATATAATGGCCATTTTTTACTGCATTTGTACCTAACTTCATAATCTTCAACAGCAATATTATGGTGTACTGTACTAAATAAATGACATATCCACTGTGTTTATGAACTGAAACACAGTCCCTTGCTATTACTGTGTACTGAAGCATTTTATAGCTTTACCTTGGTTGAATGAATTCAGCCCAGCAGTCAATCAGATCAATAACTTCAGGCTTTGATTTTCCTAAGATGTTAATAATACAGAGCTTAAAAAAGAACTTTCAGAGGCAGGTGCCCCTATCTCTAGGAATCTCTGAATAATAGAATCTAGGAATCCTTGAAGAACAGATTTATCCCTGTTTGATCAGTATCTCAGAAAACAACACACAGTGATACTCTGCTTTTTCTTATAAATTATATCATGTTTCTTTCTAAAACTTCACAAAAATGACTTATATATGTATAGTATTATTTATAGTCCAAGGAGCCTAAGACCCATGCCAGCTTCCATATATAACTTCTCCAACTGAGACACTAACCACACTTAGGATATTCATTGTCTGGTATTCATTATCTCAAGAAATGAGAACAACTCTATTTTCCCATCAAAGGTAGCTAGCTTGAAATCATCCTTCTTTAAATAAAATGCAAATATTTCCTCATATAATCTAATAAGCCAATTACTAATATCGTTTGACATTGTGTCAAAGACCAAATTTGGGCACTAACATTTTTGACAGCTTGGAATGGATTTTTAATGGACCACTAATGAATAGAAGTTTAAAGCTAAATGCACATTGCACTGCTGAGCTACACACTCACTCCTGAGTCTTTAACAGTCAACTCAGTACATTTAATCAAATCTGCTTTGCATACAGTTAAGATAGATTAAATAGTTTGTCTTTCTTCCAATCATATTAGGATTATTCTTAGGTTCCTATTGATTCAGTGGCACTGAAGAAATTAAAGCAAACAAAACCACTTTGCCATATTAAACATACATAGCATTTTATAAGTCACTTCAGCTTACAGAGTATCTTTTTAAAAGCTACTAAATACGCATATTAGAATTTAGTATTTTGGAAAAGAAAAATGACAAATTAGAGGAACCCATCATACTGTAGCTGCTCCTAGAGACTGAATCTAAACAACAGTTCTGTGGTGGCATTTTGAGGTAGGAAGACTGTAGGAAAATGCTGGCATGCAACTCAGAGGAAAGAAAATTAATAAACGGAATAGAGTTGGGCAGCACCTGGTGCACAGTGGCTCAGTAGGAGAGAAACTGCTTCCCTCCAAGAAACAGAGAGGAATTCTTCCACTCAATTTAAGAAAAACACGTCCTGCTTTCCAGAAAATTCTCAACCTTAGCAGAAAATAAGCTCCAATAAGGCAAAGCAAGCCTGTGCAAGAGAAAGCTTTGGCACTTTCCAGCTGAGTTAGTAAAAGTGAAGAAGTGGTGACAGCTTAAAAAATGATTTATTTGGACTTCCTGAGCAGAAGAGTAGAAATACCTGCAGTTTATCTTTGTTTTGGTTTTTGGTTTGTTGTTGTTGTTGTCTTGCTATTTTTTCTCATTCTTTTTTGTCTTATCCTTGGTATACTTTTTTTTTAAGTACTCAAGACCCAAGAGAGACGTAGGTTTTACCATTCACTGGATAGGTAGGTGCCCAAGCTGTGAGTCAATCTGGGTACAGGAGTAAAATTGTAATACTTAGGGGAAGATGTGGGTGGCTATGGGGGCACTGGCTTATATGTTACCTACAAAAACTCTGCAGAGCAGAGAAAAGGATACTTTCATTCTAAAAATGGTGGACCCCAAATATCTTATGGGGGGGGCACATGCCACCTGCCCCATGCCCAGAAGGGTAAGAAGAATGGGCTTATGTATCCTATATATCTTTTTCCAGCACAGGACCTGAGGCTCCCAGAAAAAAAGTGTGATACTAAACAGATCAGTGCAGTTCACGGGCTGCACAGGTGAGAGGGCTGACCAGCAGCCCAGCAGATTCACATTCCTATCTCAGGCCACAAAGACAAAGCCATTTTAAGGGTAAATTCTGCTCTGAAACAGATAATTTTCCTCTAACAGTTGCTGCCAGATTAAGGGAGTGGAGCTCAGCATACATATTCCTTTGATGAGTTTGGCCAGTTTCTGTCAAAGCTGACAAGAAGCAAACTGTGTATTTGTCACATAAATTTCCTCTTAGCTGAGAGATTGAAATTTGAAATGCTGGGGGAAAAAGTCTGCATTGTAAAAACCTCAGAAAGAAGAAAACTGAATCCTTTTATGACTTTTGTTCCATTAGCTGTTACAATATAAATTGATTTCTAGGGTTTTTTGTGTTTTCCCATGTTTTGAAATTTGGGTAGTTTTAATTTTACATATTCTGTCAACTAATTAGATGATCTCTTAATACCTCTTTTCTTCTTTCTCATCTTTTTCTTTACCATTTCTTTTATCCTTCTATTTCTCTTTTCATTTTTTCTGTCTTCCTTCCCTCCATATCCCTTTTTCTTTATTTATTTAAATTATTTTAATTCCATTACTAATTTAATTTAGTAAACTATAATTCATGGCTAATCTTTTTGGCCTTTCCTACATAATTTCTTAGCCACCTTTTTCTTTTGTTAGTAGTTGTTGAGATCATTAGTAATATCTTTAAGCATATATTGATATGTTCTGCTCTTTAATTTCCACTGTTATTAGAAGTTAGCTCTTTCCTCTCAAAGTGGTACTGGTGGTTGAATTTAGCACTTTGATTATGATGATCAGATGCATTAAAGTTAAGATATATCCCCAGCCCAAGGCTTATTGTAAAGAGATGACTACTCACTACGGAACCCTTAAATAAAGGAATAAGAGTAATCTATCACAACAGATATGAAAATATAAGACCTCAGAAAACATGATGAAACAGGAAACAAGATAGGTCCAAAGTTTGTAACACTCCAGTATCTAAATCCATAGACATCCAAGTGGATAAAATCCCAAGGAATTAAAAAAGTTTATTGTTAAAATAATTAGTGTTTTTTTAAGTAAGAAATGAATTAAATGAGAAAATATAGGAAGTGCAAAAGCATTTCAATAAAGACATAGAGACTCTGACAAAGAACCAAACAGAAATCCTGGAAGTGAAAGATTCAATAAATCAAATTAAAAATTCAGTAGAAAGACTCTCTAATGGGCTAGATTAAGTATAAGACAGAATCTTAGAGATTGAAGATAACAAAGCTTACCTTGGATATTCAGTCATTATCAAAGAAAAATATTAAGAAACCATGATAAAAATATACAAGAATTCTAGACAATATTAAGAGACCAAATATTAAAAAATCACTGTCATCAAAGAAGGAATTTCTGTGAAATAATAGAAATACTAGAATAATGAAATGGATATCCAGATGCATGAGACATTTTGAATCCCAAGTAGAAAGTAAAAAAAAATTCTCTAAGATAACCTTATACTTAAATGCCAAATATACAGAATGAGATAAAATTTTTAAATTCTGAAGAGAGAATCATCAGGTCATATTAGAGGCTAACCAATCAAAATAATATCTAATTTCTCAACAGAAATCTGAAAATTCAGGCATGTTCAGAACAATGTGTCTGAAGCCCTGAAAAAAAATTGACAACCAAGATTGCTATATCCAGCAAAGTTATTCTTCAGAATTTAAGCACAAATAAAAACCTTCCAGGATAAGCACAAAGTTAAAAAAAATCATAAATGCTCACTCAGTATTACAGAAGATATATAAAGAAATTCAGGACACAAAAGAACACAAAAACAAACAACAGAGTTTGAGAAAATATAAAACTCTTTAGGAGATTAGCAAATGAGAATTAGGATCAAATTAAACATTAGAAATAAAATGACAGGAAATAATAAACAGCACACTATAATAAAACTGATTGTAAGTGGTTGTCAATCATCAATGAACACATAGACATGCATATTAGATGAAATATGAGACTCAGTCATATACTGCAGAAAACAACATATAGGCTATCACATGTTTGCAAGTGACAAACCTCTCAGGCAAAGAAATCCATAGGCTAAAAGCGAAAGTACTGAAAAAAAGTCTCCATGCACGTGGAGTTGAAAGCAAGCAGGTGTAGTTGCTTTCATATCCAATAAAGCAGACTTCTTATAAAACTTAATCAGAGGAAACAAAGAATATTACTGTATACTAGTGAAGAGAAAAATGTACCAAGGTGCTTTAGTAATACAAAGTAGTTATGACCTGAAGATGGACAGGCCTAATTATATAAAATGAACATTTACTTGACACAAAATTTTGGATATATCCCAATAAAATAAAGCTACATTTCATCTCTCAATAATACATATGTGTAATTGTTAATCTGAATTGCTATCTTAATTGGATTAATAGATATCTAAGATTAAGATGCTTTAGGGTGTCTCAATGAGGGTATTTTAGGAATGATGGGCATGTGGGACAGAATATTGAATCAGAGACCAATGCTAAGTGCAGACAGAACAGTCCCATAGGGTGGAAGTTTGGATGGAAGAAAAAAGTGGAAGAATAAGGAAGCAGCAGCAGATGCAAGCTTAATTCTTCTTGAATGGGTTTGTGATTGCTACTGTGATGAACAAGGATATCAGATTCCAGCTCCTTCACTCTCCAAAGCAGACTCCACCAGTAACTCTCCAGGGAGTTTCCATGTCTACATTCCTGGACTGGGGAGGCATCATTGTTCCCTTTTGTTTTGAGGGTCTAGCTTTTTGAACTGAGCAGCTATTGGTTCCTCTGGCTCTCAAACACACAGACAGCCATTGGGAACTCTCCAGCTTCATGATTTGTAAGCCAATTTAATAAATCCCCTATTTTTCATAATCATATACATGCTATGGTTTCTGTTCCTCCAAAGAATTCTGAGTAATACAAAAATTGGCACTGAGAAGTAGGGTCATTGCTATGACTAACCTGACCATGTGTTTGGGAAGCTTTTGGAGCTTTTAATAATATGTGGGAGAAATTTTGAAGTTTATTGATGAAATCTGGTAAAACTTTAGAATGTTGTAATTGGAGCTTAATAGGCAATTCTGATTGGAGTTCAGAAGAACATAGTGATGATAGGACTGTGGACAGTAAAGATTAGGCTCAGGAGGTTTCCGGGGAAGAGGAAAATGCTATTGGAATTTTGACTAGAGGCCATTCATGTTACATTTTGGATAAGAAGTTGTCTGGATTTCTTTTTTCATATCCTGAGACTTTCTTTAGGGCTGAACCTAAAGATGATAAACTAATTAATTTTTCAGAGGAAATTCCAAGACAACAGAGCCTTCAGGAGGTGGCTTGGGTATTACTGGTGCTTTGGGACAAGTTTTTTATGATAATCAAGAGCAGAAAGGAAAACAGAAAGATTTAAAAAACTTGGAGTTCAGCCACCGGAGCTAAAGAAGCTGTGGTTGTAAAATGGATTATAGTCACTAAAGAAACACTAAGTGCTTGATCAAAAAAAAAAAAAAAAAACAGTAAAGATGGCTTGAAAGTATCTCAGGATTTGGCAAAACCACACCCTTCTTATGCTCAAGGGTATAAAAGTAGAAATTCCCTTGAGAAAAGACCAGTGGAGCTTCCTGCTTCCACAGGGGCCCTAGGAAGTTGTTTTACCATGCTCAGTCATCCAGGCACTCAGAGATTGTAGCAGCAAGAGTACCAGGGGGCTTGGGAATTGCTCAATTTGGCAGCAGACTTTATTGTCTACTACATGGTGCTGGTTCTGCAGAAATACAGAATGTAGGAGTTAGGAGGTCATGGAGACCTCCACTGAGATTTCAAAGGAAGGCCTAGAAAGCCAGGGAAAGTACCCCAGGGTCAAACTTCCTGTGGGCTGCCCCTGAGAAGATGATGCATGGAGAAATAAGAAGGAAGCCAAAACTGCAAGGAAGATACCCCAAGACTAAGAAATGCCAGTATCCTGGAATGTCTGCTAAGGAAGGTGCAGGAATCAAGCATATACATGACATAAAAGAGACCATATGGGTTACAAACAACAAAACCATAAGGGTAGTGCTTATCTTGGTTCTTGGTAAAATAATGATAACAATACATCACAGGAATGTTAAAGCAGATGAAGCATTACAAAGTAAAGTTTGATGCATGCTTTTCTGCTTCTATGGCACTATAGCCTTAAAATTCTTCATTTTGAATCTTCATAAACTTGTTACTTTATCAATTTGATTTTTTAATTATTATTTTATACATTAATTATTTTCAAAGGTTTGTACTTTTAAAAATTGTAATGATTTTTAACTTCAATCATTCTTCTATTCCTATTGCATCAATAAGAGAAAAAGTTTTATCTTATCTGTAAATCATGATTGTAAATCAGAGAATCAACCGCAAAGGTCACATTTCTTTACCTACCAGGTACTAGTGTGTTATAGAAATCTCGATCAATTTAAAACTCACTTAGAGTCCTTTCAAAATCAGTACAAATAGTTTTTTTTTCAAATTGCATATATAATGTCAATAGTGATCTTGAACTCTAAGGTATCCAACAGAAACCTTCAAACAAGGTCAAAGTATTTTAGAAAATTATAGTAATCTTTGAATTTTTTCAGGATCCATGACAAAATACAAAACAACTATAGCCCAAATGAATTCCAGAACTGCCTTTTGATTTGGTTACTACCAAGCTGCCTATAATGATGATGCTGGAGCACAATCTATATTGTGGCAGCCTTAATCACAGGTCCATTTACAGTAGCTCTCACTTAATAGGGTGTAGTTGCATCATTCAGGCTTTGCATACATGACCTAATGTGAGTCTGGGCTCTCTGATGTCAAAGCATAGGGCACAGTTGCTCAGTGAGTCTCAGTTCTTTGCTAGGGAAATATTTCTGTCCTTTTCCTATAGCTATTTAAAATAGACTCAGACAGGGGCTGGAGATGTAGTTCAGTGGCAGAGCACTTGCTTAGCACATGTGAGGCACTGGGTTCATCCCTTTGCACCATATAAACATAAACAAATAAATAAAGACATTCTGTCCATCTACATGGATAGTATATAAAAAATGGACAGTATATAAAAATATACTCAGACACTTATATATGAGAATGTTTTGTTTTTATTTTTGACACAAAATTCAACATTTACATGTATAATTTCTTCCCGTGTTCATGCAAATGTAGATGTAACTCAATTGAAAGTAAGATTTATATGTATCTTAGTATACATATCGATTTTCTCCATAAGAATTCACAATGCCATATAGAAATACCCCAATTTATTCAAAAGCTGAAGTTGCTTTAAAATCTTTTCTGGTATTTGTGATATTGTTTATTATTTTCTCCTAATGCATAATGGTAACAGTAATAATTTTTATAAATGATATTATAAAATAACATTTCCCCAAATCTAGAAAAATTATATATTTAGCAAGAAAAAGTTCATTTTATTGTGGTGTTCCATTTTGTCCTTTACCAGTATCAGTTGCTATTTAGTGTTGAAAAAGAAAATAGAGCTGTAGTTTGAACACAAACACTATTGCCAGAACTATTCGTTTAAACATAAGGAAGCAAATAAGAATCTCTCTTCTCCCATGATTTAATAATGTCACATTCTTAAAACGTAAAAATTAATAGTTTCAATTTTTGAGTTTTTAGATATTTTATAGAAAGGCACTAAATTTTAAATATCATATGAAAATACTAATAAGTAGTCATCATAAAATATAGTGAATTGCAAGGTGGCATGCCATATATAGATTTTTTCATCTACTACATTATAACAAAATTGCATTGTATGAATATTTTGATTAATTATTATGATGAATATTGAAACATTGTATTGTAACATTATAAAATGCTATGGTTATATTCAAGCAAAAGAAGTATATGATTTGATCTCAAATTATGTCCTCAAAGGCTTCATTTCTATTTTTAATTTTATGCATATAGATGCAACTTCTATTAAACTAGTCAAAGATTTCTTCCAAAGTGTAACTTTAAAAAATATTTTAACAAAATGGCAAAGTATAACAAAATGAAATCATGGAATAATGCTTAATTTTTCCTTTAAGTATGATATTTATTATCATTCCTCTTTTTCTATATTTCAAAGGATGAAATATGTATCAACAGTCACTGCCAGTGTCTTTTTAAAACAATTTTAAATCATAGATTATAAATCTAACTGCTTTTCATTAGCATTTCTATTAATATTAGCAGATTCTTCAAAGTGAATGCATAACACTAAAGATTACAATTTTAAAAAAAAAACTATGAAAGAAATTTTTACCATGCTTTGATTTAGAGTAATAATAATCTATATTTTTTTAATTCAGTGTATAAGATTTCAAGCTACAAGATATATCTCAGATAATTTGCTCATGTTTCAAGATCTTCTCCAAATAATTGTTCTTCTCTTCATATTTTTATTATAAAATCAGGCTTAAAAAGATTGCTTTTCAAAAGATGCTCTACCACAAAAAAGAATAAAGTCTATAAATTTCACTTTTCTCAAAGGTTACATGCAGAGAATAACTCAATCATTTGAGTCTTAACAGTGCTTCATCAGTGTTTCTTCTTACGTGGAAATCTCATTTTTAGAAAATTTGAGTTTAGACAAAAAGAGGCAGTGAAAATACTTTCTGAAGCTTCGAAGGCTTGCCTTGGGGTAGCTAATTTCTGTGATGACTTGTGGCAGAAATCCAGCAGCCTACTGTTGACATTTTCATAGTAATTATAGCTCAGGATCTGGCTGCTTGGAAGAGCAAAAATGTGTCACATATGACATGGCAGACCTTTGCTAATATTCTTTTTCTTTTTTTCCTTTACTATGGCTTAGAATTGATGGCAAAAAGTAACAAGGTTGTACAGTAAATGAGAGTTTCAATGTAAAAAATCAGATTGTTAAGAAAGACTGTTTAAAATTAGGAATGACCAGGTGTTCCATAAATGACATATTCAATAAAAGCCCCAAGGAAAAATATGACAAGATGTGTTATTTACTGAAAGTATTGAGCAGGGCTCTGATATCTACATTGATTCCTATATAATTCACCAATCTATACATGAATTTGTTTTAAAGCACTATATTACACTCCCAGAGTGTAACGCACATACTCTTAGAAGCATGTCTCTTTCCACTGCTAACTCTACCTTGCAAAATGTTCTTCAGGAGTTCATGGGAAAGAGAGGTTGCAATTGACTGTGGATCATGCAAGGGGTCATGGAAGAAGAGTATAAAATGGGCTACAAAAAATGAGAAATGATACAGAATAGATAAATAAGAGGGCAAAGGCCTTCTATTCCAGATGAATGGCTCATTTGGAGGAAGTCACAAAAACAAGAGAAAGCATAAAATATAGTACAAAGATAGACAATAACTCAATTTGAGTGCTGGGAAGCACACACACACACACACAAAGAGAAAATAGAGGTGAAAAAATAAAATATGGTTTGGAGGCAGATAGGGAAGTGCTTTGGGATTTGAGGATAGGAAATCTGGATTTTATTTGGTGCTGACATTTGTAGATAAAGTATCTGGTGAGACCTGTCTGTCACTAGAAAGATCCTGGCTACTTACCAAAGAACTCCCACTGTGGTAGTTCCTTGATGAATTCACCACTGTAAAGAATCTGGCCTTCAGCCCTGAAGCCTCAGAAACCTGGTTCTGCCAGCAGAAACCCATGTCAGGATGGTTGGTGCAAACTCTCCCCGAGCTCAGCTGGGTGGGCACGGAGACAGAAAGGGAGTTATTTTGTCCTTTACACGTTATAGAGGTATAGACCAACCCTGGATAAACACTGGTGGTGACCATTCTTACTCCTGGCCATTCTGCTCCCTGCCAAAATTTGCCTAGGTAAGTTATATTTCTTTTTCAATTCAATCTCCTTCTAATAAACTATTTTCTTCCAAAAATGGGTTGCAATATATAAAAAGCTTACATTAACACAGACTCAGGATTCACATGATCTCTCTCTAACATGACTCCACACATACAATGACTGGTCCATTATCTGGATATCACAATTTATCCCATCAAAGTCAATCCTACTGCAGGTTTTTGGAAAGCAATTTACTATGCCAGTGATGTGAAGCTCTACTGGATAATGAATTAAAGAATGAATGTACATTTTTAATAAAGGAACAAGATGAGAACTATAATTTGGGAGAAATTAATTGATCAGTAAAGGCTTCCTGATGCTCATCAGCAGAAAAAAAACCTGAAAATGTGAAGGTAATCTACAGAACCAGTGTAAGTAAGAGATAATGAGAATCTAATCCAAGGAAGAGTGAAGAGTCTTTATCTTGAAATTTACCTGAAAAGGGCTGGGGGGTGTGGCTCAGTGGTAGGACCCTTGCCTAGCATGGATGAGGCACTGGGTTTGATCCTTAGAACCACATAAAATTAAATAAATAAATAAACAAGTAAATAAATAAATAATTTTATTGTATCTATCTGCAAGGAAGGAAGGAAGGAAGGAAGGAAGGAAGGAAGGAAGGAAGGAAGGAGGAAGGAAGGAAGGAAGAAAATTACTGCAGACAAAACTTACAAGTGATTAGATTGGGAACGGGAGCAAGGAAGACAAGAATCAAAGTTGCCTTCAATAAAAAAATCCCTGTAATTGTAAGAACATTCAAGAAATCTTTGCAGAGCTTTAAGTTAAAAATTCTGTTTATAGAAGTGATGGCATTGCACAATTCACCTATACCCATGTTATCATGGAGAATATTTTATGGAATTCTGAATATTTTATGTAAATTTTTTTATCTGATATTTTCTGGACTGAGTGATTATTTGTATCCAACATGCTGAAGGGTTTGGGTACAGAGAATTTGTTTTAAAAATAAATCAATTGTAAAATATAGAATACTTTAAAATTTATGTTACAGAAAAAACACTCAAAACTAAATGACAGAATTACATAGGAACCTTAAAATGAATAGAAACAAGATTAAACCACAGGAATAAGTTTCAATTCCAATCTAAACTTACATGCCAAAATTGTCATATTAATATTTAAAAAAATTTTTCAATTTTTTATACCATGTGAAAATAAATTATATTGCTATTTCATTTGCTTTTCATTAATAAAACTAAATTCCAAAAAAGAACAAAATTCATTAAAAAATTGTTTGAACTTTGTCAGCCAATTTTATTTATAAAATTGGTTCAGTTAAAATATATTAAAAATTGCAAAAACATGGAAAATATGCTGTTTAAAATTGGTATAGTATACATATTATTATATGTTCTTTACACAGCATATTTTGGTTTTTATGTGATTTAGTCAAAATTTATTTAAGGATTTCCTTAGGTAGGCAGAATTTCATTAATGCATACTATATACATGCATTAAAATTCACACTGAACACTATTTAATAAGTACAATTTATACATATTAATAATATATTTTAAAAGAACAAAAAATGCTTGGTAATGAACATACAATTTATATCTAATTTAAAAATCAATCAAGTCTTTTCACTGGATGGTAACAAGTAATAACAATATCCCTAGGTTCCTATAAAAACTGAATTGTGCAATTTTATTGAACCATCTAGGAGAAAAATCACTTATAGTTTCATTCAAATTAAAAAAAAAGTTGAACCCACAAACCACAACACTGAAGGGCTTTTATTCAACAAGTACAAACCAGAAACATCATAGTCTAGTCCAACAATGAAAAGGTGAAAAATAATGTATCTTATCCAAGATAAATAATGAAGACCAAACATGTTTTTAAATTGCATTACCTACAGAATCATGAAGCTATTTACCATTTACAAAACTTATCATTCATAAAGAACTTATTTTTATAGTTCATGATCACAGGTTCTGGAGGAAGGAAACTTTAAAATATTCAAGGGCAAACAGGCAGACCCATCAGAAGGGGGAACTCTTAGCTCAACAATGACCTTGTGTTCAGAGTGAATTAAGCATGTGAACCCTCCTATAGCTATCACTCCCCATAGATGAGGTTTTGACATTTTCCTTTACTTCTGACCATGGTACCATCAGTACCTCAGTACTGAGTTTGTAATTTGGGGGACCTATGCCAGCCTTCCTCTACTCTTCTCCATAATCCTATGATCAGTGATAATAGCATGTATAAATAAAGGGGCACTGATTGCAAGGGGAAAAAAAGAAAAGAAGAAGAAGAATTTGGGCAGGAGAGGGCATTTAGCTATTCAAAGCAAACAAAGCAGTTCTGAAACTAGATTTCCTAATCTCATTCCAGGACCTATAAACTGCTGTGGTTCTCAGCCACATGGGTTGTGATGCATAATGTGTGTTAAAAAAACTCACTTTTCAAATATATTCTATTTCTCAAAGATAATGAAGGACTTCTATCTTTATTGTTGATTTGTTATCTAAATTCAACATGTCATTCCACATTGGAGACTTTTATTGAGAAAAATGTGCAACTTGGAGTGAAAACCATCAATTCTATAACAAATAGTTTAAATAACAATAACATTAGCAAGCAAAAAAAAATAGCATATTTAATGAATTCATGAAATTCTGAGGATAATGTTGCTACATGTGTTGGTGTTTGTAAAAAATCTTACTTTACCTAAAAGGTTACTTTCAGATTCCACAGCTTCTAAACTTCCCTAGCTAACAGAATGGAATGTGCCTTTAATTCACAGTTTTGGTTAAGTCCAATCATTCTTTTAAAACTATGAAGTGTATAACATCTCAATTGCAATAAATTACATTTTATGTCAAAGGAAAAGTTCTCAGGTAATACTAGGTTAATGCTGTTGATCAATGTTCCAGAAAATTTTCCCCCAGGGAATGTTCATTTTAGATGAAGCTAAGAGCCTCAGGGACATTGGAGAAGCATATCAGATGTTGCCAAGGGCACCTTAGACAGCCTTCCTGAGGGACGGGGAGGCTGCCTATAATTTCATACTGCACTGTATGCCATGAAAGGCCTATAAATATTCCCCTGAACTCCTAAAACTGGTTCTTCAGCAGATGCTAATACCAAGAGCCAAAGCAATTAGCAAGCTCGTATTTCAAAGTATCCAGCATATAGTACCCTGTGTAAATATTGTGAAAGTCACAAAAGTAGCCTGGCAATAGAAAAGGAAAAGTGAGCTATGATTAAGGGACTATCAAATTACTATTTTTAGGAGCTGTGTCTAGTAAGCATTTTACCTCATTCAGGAAGACAATGCCAAGTCATGTTTTATATATCTGGAGGCAATTCTATTTAAGTTGGTGCACTTTTGGTCCCTCTCCTTTTAGGTCCCTGCTGAGAATTAAAAATTAAACTATATATATGCTGGGTTGGGTTTGTGGCTCAATGGTAAAGCACTTACCCAGCATGTGTGAGACACTGGGTTCAATCCTTAGTACCACATAAAAATAAATAAATAAAATAATTAAAAAGAATAAAAAAATTTTAAAACCATGTGCTAATATTTGGAACACTCAATGTAATACTTCAAATTGACTATAAAGTACTGTAATTTTTATCAAAATTCTCATTTAAAATAGTATATACAAAATTTCTTTCATAAAAAATACTATATACAAAATTTAGCATGAAGTTCAATATCAGTTAATTTAATAAGAATAAAAATATAAAAATCATTGAATTTTAATGTATTCTACTTTTTTCAGTATGGCAGCTAATTAATTTTGTTCTTTTGCTATAGAACTATAAAATGAAAAATCTAAAATGGAGTATAATCAATGATTAAACTATCTAATATTTAAAATAATATTCTAGATAAAGAAGTCTTGAAGTGTAGATAAGACAACAAAATTATTTTTAGAAATTAGACGCATTCCAAATAATTATATGATATTATTTCGTTTTTTTCATTTGTTCTGATTAGTTATACATGACACTAAAATGCATTTTGACACATCATACATAAATGGAGTATAACTTCTCATTCTTCTGGTTGTACATGTTGTAGAGTTACACTTGTCATGTAACAATAGATGCACATAAGGTAATAATGTCTGATTCATTCTGTTATCTTTCCTACCCCCATACCGTGTCCTCTCCTTTCATTCCAAAGTATTTCTATTCTTCCCTAGCCTGCCCACACCCCACCCCTTACTGTGAATTAGCATCCACATAGCAGAGAAAACATTCAGCCTTAGGTTTTTTGGAATTGGATTATTTCAATTAGCATAATATTCTCCAGCTACTTCTATTTACCTGCAAATGACATAATTTCATTATTCTTTAAGGTACAGTAATATTCTATTATGTATACATACCACATTTTCTTTATCCTTTCATCTGTTGAAGGGCACCTAAGTTGATTCCATTGTTTAGCTATTGTGAATTGAGCTGGTATCAGCAGTGACTGTGGCTATGTCACTACAGTGTGTTATTTCAATTTTTTAAAAGTCAATACCATCATATCACTCTTTGATATTCAATATGGAAAACAGAAATTTAAGTGGTCTCCTATGAATGTGATTAGCAGTCTTTCTCAGAACCCATTCAACACTGATTAAACATGGATTATATGTTCATGTATTGATTGTACACAGTAATAATTTGTGAATTTTTATGTCTGATTAAATGAAATAAGTCATTTTTCTCTTTTTTCTTTTAGCCTACTTTGAAAATAGGAGCAAGGAAACTCAGTCTCTAGCAAAAATAAATAGAAGAAAAAGATGGAAGGAAGGAAGAAATATCACGATTGTAATAATTGGAAACTAGGTACAGTTAGACCTAACAGTTTCCAAAATTGTTATAAGCCAAATGACAGTCATTGTAAGAACATATTCATCATTTCTTTTACAGCCATTTTCATCAACAGTGAATATTCAGAAGTGCACAGTGATATAAACAAAACAAAACAATAAAACACTAACAAAATACCAGTAATATGCAGTTACCAAATGTAGTATTCCTATAGGAAGAAGCATTCTTAGAACAGTATGTGATTTTCAATTACTGGCCTTTATAAGACTAATAAAGGACAGGCTACTAGACATCTCCTGTCCTAGCTTCAAGACGAATCATGGTAGCATCATTGTGATGGTAAGACAATGGGTTCTACTAAAAATTCCAAATCTTTATGAACTTCTTGATCTAGCTCGTGAGAAGATCATCAAGGTGACCATTTAAAAGGTCCAAACCTGACATTTTAAAAGGTGGAAATCCAATTTGTCTGTAACAATTCATTTTAAGTAGTCAACTGTTAATAAGTAGCAAAGCAATAAATAAATAAATATTATTTTTAAAGAGTAGGTTCAAATACAGATTGACTAAGCATCTTAAAATGTTGTCTCTACATTTGTAAAAGGAGATTAATTGTGTCTACATTTTTAGCTGGTAAGAAATTTTAATGAAAATAAGAAACTACTTAAAAAATTGTTAAAGAACTTTAATGAAAATTTCTCCAGATATAATATTACACATGGCTCAAAAGTACAGGAAATGATGGTCAATATTACTAGTCATTAGGGAAATACAAATCAAAACCACAATGAGGTATCACTTCACATCCATTAGGATGGCTGTTTTATCACAAAAACAGAAAACAAGTATTGGCAAGGACATGGAGAATTGGGAAATTTGTGCTTTACTGGAGGAAATGTGAAATGGTCCAGCCTCTATGGAAAATAGTATGGCAGTTCAAAAAGGGTTAAAAATAGAATTACCAAAGAATCCAGAAATTCCACTTCTGGGTATCTATCCAAAAGACTTGAAAGTAGAACCTTTGACATATTTGAACACTCACATTCAAGCAGCATTAGTCACAGAAGCCAAGAGGTAAAAGCAATCCAAGTGTCTATAGATGGATGAATTAAGAAAATGCAGTTGTAGTTATAAAATAGAATATTATTCAATCTTATAAAAAGAAGGAAATCCTGAGGCCAGAACACGAATGAACCTTGAAGACACTGTAAGTGAAATAAACCAGTCACAAAAAGACAAGTACTGACTGGTATCTTTTATGTGAAACATATATACTAGTCAAAGTCATAGAAACATAAGAAAGGTAGTTGCCAAGACTCAAGATAGAATAAAATAGGTAGCAGTTTTATGGGTGTCAAGTTTCAGTTTTGCAAGATGTAAAGATTTTAGAGGTTAGTTGCACAACAGTGAGAATACACTTAAAAATACTGACCCACACTTTAAAATGGCTAATATAATAAATTTTGTTTCTTTACTACAATTAACAATAAAATATGCCGTATATATAAAATACCTAAAGTGCCTAGCATACAATAGACAGTAAAAACAGCATTTATAATCCAAAAATCATCATCCTTCCTATGCTTAAAGACTAAATGCCTACGCAGACCACCCCCAAACTTACAATAATCAGACTTAACCATTTTAAACCTCATAATGGTGTGAAACAATACATATTCAGGGAAAACTGTACTTAGATTTTACATCTTTTCTGAGACTAGCAGTATGGTATTTGGTGATTTTTCACACACTGGGCAGGGGCAGTGAGCCCCAGCTCCTAGTCAGCCTTAAAATCACAACAGAAAACAACCAACATTATGCTATATAGCTAAGATATGATGTTTGCTAGTATAAGTGCATTACATGCCTTTTACTGGTCCTTTTGAGTTATGCATAGCATTAGGATTCATTTTTACATAATAATAAAAGCTTAGAATATAATTTGTTCTAATTCAGTCCCCAGTACCTCCCCTTTCCCTCCCCTCTACTCTACTGAACTTACCTGCATTCTTGATTTAGGTATTTTCAACTTATCAGGATGTAATTCCACCCTAAGTCCAGAAGTACTTATATTAGAGAGAGCCCAGACTGAAAACAGCTGTGTGACCTCAATCCTCAGTTTCCTCACCTTCACAATCGAAAATAACTGCATTCTTTACAGAAATGTCATTCACTAATGTATTTTATAAAGTTACAATGCCGCAGGAATATAATGTGCTCTAAAAAAGTGTTTGCTATTATTCCAATATTATTATCAATTTCTGGTCAAGGGGGAATCTGACATTAATTTATATTTTTAGAATTTAACCAATTTGACACTTTAAATAAGCACATCTTTACAATCATCCTCTCTTGCCATAGTGAGTGAAGTGTTGGTACCATATGCATATACAAAATACAGACAAGGGATGCATTTAGCTTATTTAAAAAATCATTTGAACAGACTGTCATTAATTGAATTAAAATGTTTTAATTGTTTCCAATTAGTGTCAAATAATGTTGTATTTACTTTATGAATTCTGAGCCTAGTTTCTATACCACTTTTCTTATTTTTATTTTTTTATTCATAATATTAATTATTTGTATTTGCTAAAGTTGTTTATTTATAATTTGGCATACATTTTATTATACAATTAAAGGTATTTTATATTAACATAATTAACACAGCTAGTTGGAGTTTTCAGAAAATAAATTATGACAATAAGAAGATATCCATCATTAATAATAATAATCTGGAAAATTTATATATAGTTAACTTTTCCTATGTATTCAGAAAACATAGATAAAACATGATACAATATTAATGAAATACTATTAGAACTATCTTCAAGCAGGTATATCAGCATATTGTTAATTTCTAATTCATATAAAGAGCTAAAGAGCAATTCACAGATATGTTAGCTATTTGATCATGTATACAAAGTGTCTCTATATGTTAATGTTCCTTTATGCCTGAAACATGCCTGAAATCCTGGCAATTTGGGAGGCTGAGGCAGGAGGATCACAAGTTCAAGGCCAGCAACAGCAACTTAGTGATACCCTGTCTCAAAATAAAAAGGGAAAGGAAAGTGGCTCAGTAGTAAAGTGTCCCTCATTCATTTCCCAGTACCAAGAAAAAAATAAAAATACATAAATTTCCTTTTCTAAATTATGTTAACACTAAACCAAACTATCAAATATTAAGACCTAACCAAATAAGCATAATTAACAATTGCTGCAATAGTTAATTAATTACTTTTTTATATTGAAATAGTATAATTAAAAATAATCAATTACATTTTCCTTATGAAAACATAATGTTGAATTTTATTCAGTAATCTCTATTTTACAATATGAGGAATAATATTGAAAGCACATAGGATACATAAAAAAGAAAAGTGTCTATCTCTTATAAATCTTAGAGATTTTATGTTCATTAAACTTGGTTTTTACAACTTTAAATGGACTAATGAAATATCATAATGTTATTTCTGAAGGAAGGAATAAAACTTTATTATTAGCCTCAGATTCTGAAGAGAAAAAAAAATCTGCTCAATGTGTTCAGAAACAGCAATAGTGTTTCTAGTTGGGGCCATTATTTCCTTGATGAATTAAAAAAAAAATAAAAAGATGGTGAGAAAGAAATTGAAGGTCAGATGACTGATGGTGGACATATAGGATGTGAAAAGCACTAATTCTTTGGAATAAATTACATGACTAAAGTGGCAAAATGGTTTTATAAGAAGATTTTTTAACCTATTTTTATCCCTTGGAAACTTTTATACTGTTGTTATTGCTAACTTAATTTTAACTGGAAACAAAACATCACACAAAAATTATATAATCACCACTTATAAAATAATCATGCTATATATATATATATATATATATATATATATATATATATGTGTGTGTGTGTGTGTGTGTGTGTGTGTGTGTATTAAAGAAAACTTTAAATTTGACTTAACTTTTTTCATATATATATATATTTTTTTTCTTTCACCAAGTATTTAAGATACAAACTGTGATTGGCTATCTCTGCTATCCATGCAAGGAGCTCATGCATTCTGTCAACAATGTCTGAGATCAAGTAACAAAATCGAAAGTGTAAAGTCTACATGTCAGGTCTGACAAATCAGACTTACTGCTGTTCCTATTTCATAACCATCTCAAAGATACTAGAACGAAAACAATTGTTCTTTGATTCCAAGGACAAGAGCTTCTTGGACTCCACAATAGCATCCTTCCTAAGATAATCCCATCATTTCTAGGGTTACTTCAAGTATTACTACAGTAGAATAGTATTATTTTGATATTATACCCCTACTTTGCACTAATGGTGCTTTCCTTTTTGCTGAGTCAGAGCAAATACAACTTGGGTACAAGAGAGTGTATATATATTCTCATATATACACTATACACAGTTGAGGGATATGAGAATTAAATTCAAATCCCACCACCACACCAATCACCATGATGCTTCACATAAAAGCATTCTGGAACTATGACTAAATACTCATAGTTAAAAGGATATTCTAGAAAATACACTAAGTGATTTCACTAAAGGAAAGCAAAATTGGTCATCAGTCCTATTATTGTGATTACCTCGTGGATACTTCTTTGGTTCTGACAATAAACCTTTTCTCTTAGAAATTAGCACACTACTATTTGCTGCCAAACTTCTACAATCAAAACCTTAGGAACCAAGCATTCCATTTCTAGCATGGCCATCATAACTCAGCCTGCCATTCTTGGCTAAGAGGACAGGGGGATGTCATAGAATTAGGAAGGAATATTGAAGGCATGGCTAACTATTCATAGGCAATAATACAAATTCTTATCAGTGGACCCAGGAGAAGAGGTTGAGAATATTTTCAAGGGATATTTAGATGATGAATAGAGCATGACTAAAGATAGTAGCTACCAATATTTTTTTTCTGGTACCAAGGATTGCTTTCTTTCTTTTATTGTTAATCCTTTGCCATGAGAGATTAAGTTCCATGGTATACCTTATAGCAAGGTAAAAACATGTAACTAAGTCCAGGCCCATGGGACATAAGTAGAAGTCACGTGTGACTGTTTTGGGTCATAAATCCTTTAACAGAAACCCTTTATACAGGATAGAAAATGCCACTTATGGAGAAAAATGGAAAGCCCAGGCCTGAACAGGCACTTCTTGAGGGTTACATGGTTAGGAAATAAAACTACCTTAATTAAGGCACTCTGATTAAAGTTCTCCTTTTTGTGAGAACTCAATCTTGCCCTGACTGATACACTGCCAATTATAAGTGAGGCAGAAGTAAGAACAAATCAACCTGTGAAATATCTGCATTTAGCCACACAACCATTTACTGAAGTACAGTAGTAGTAGAATAAGAAACAGAAGACACTGGTGTTTAATCTTACTTACAAGACAAGAAAAATATTCAAAGACATTAGAGTAACAAAATTATGTAACCGGAGAGAAACTGTAGGAAGATAATTGGATAAACTGGCAGAGAATGCCAAAATACACATTATTACCAACTACTATTGACTATTCTAAAATTGAACCTGATGGTTTGGAATGGTATTTCCATTTTGGTACAGGTTAGAACTCATAGTCCTAAGGCATTTTAGTACTTGACATTTTTTACAATAATTAAATTCTTATTTAAATTACAAAACTGGACTTGAAGTGGTCAGAAATGAAATTGGTTGATAAATGACAGCACTGTTCTAGGAGTCTTAAGGACTATTCAGTTGGCAATACATATCGAATATAACATTCTTTCCTTTATTTTCTAGTGCAAACTCTGAGCCAGTCATTGTGCTAATGCAAGGTGAAGTGGAAAATTTGTGGGAGAGGAAGACTGCAGTCTATATCTGTAAGAAGTTTGCAGTCTAATGAGGTATCCAAATCTATAAACTTGTTGACATAGCAAAGAGTAAAAAAGATGAAAGGCTTTTCATAAATGGGAAAAGACATATAAATACTCCAGGAGCTTTCGGAGTTAAATGGTGTGTATAGAAGATTCAAAGATCAGCCTTTAAAAGTAGGTACATGAAATAAAATTGTGACCCAGATCATGAAATCATGGAGACTAAAATTGAATAAGAATATACAATGTCACTCTGAGTCAGAATCATGAGCTTTAAATGCATCCAACCAAGTAGTTTCACTGTAAGGGTAGAAAATAAATGCTATCCATCAGTAAACACTGTTTCTTTTGCATATCTAGCTAAAAAGTTTAAGGATCTAATCCTAGAATTGCTGACTTTCTATAAGAAGCAAGAAAACACAATGTGGTCACACATGTAGTAGAAAATGAGATCATCTCAAGCTATGTGAAGCAGGAACTTACACAAGAAACAAAAAACAAAAACCTAGATGACTTAAAATTTTTGGTGGGGGATTGTTGGTTTTTTACTTAATGTGTTTGTGTATAATGTGTATGTGTGTGTGTGTATATATATATATATATATATATATATATATATATATAACATATATATTTATTTTATACCTATACTACCTATAATTGTCTCAATTTTTAGATTCCTTTATCTACACCTGTTTGAAGATAGACACACACTCACATAAAGTGTATATTTATAATACATACTATTTTATACATAGAATTATTTATGTATAAACAGACTAATATATTTCCTAATTCATTTAGTTATACTTTTCTAATAATTCACTAGAAGTTATAAGAGCTAGAAAAGTAAAAGTATGTGGTACTTTATTTTCTGTTAGGAAAAATCCATGTCAAATTAACTACATTTTGTTCTCAATTCAGACTTTCTTAAGGACTTTGCTAATATGATACCACCTTTCCCTGAGGTATCTTCTCTAGAAATTTGCAGGTCAGTGGACATTCTCTGACCTGCCTTCTTTCATCTTGCGATTTCTGATCTGACAAAAACAATTTAAATTTTCACTGGTGGGCTGGTAATATTAGTGATGACAAGATTAAAATTCAGGGATGTGGAGGGAACACCATGACATGGCTTAAATAGGACCCACATGACAAGGACAGGAGTTGGGTGCTAGCCCATTGTTGCAAGAGTTACTCAGGGGCCCTGAATCCAGACTGCCTCAGCTTCTCTTAAGAAGTCTGATCTGCAAACATGTACAGAATATTTAAAGGCTTTTCAGGACTAACCCAGTGCTAATAATCAAAAAAAAAAAAAAAAAAAGAAAGAAAAAAAAATTCAAGAAAATGCAATGAATTAACTGTGAAGAATTCTTCCCAAGGCAAGGTACATATAGGTATATGCTTGACCAAGATAAATATAATTAATGATTATGACTGTTATAAATATGATCTCATAATAAGAATTACTGAATTTGTGCATATAAGAATTGGCTAGTACTATTGAGGAAGTATTCCTGAATAGAGAAAGTAGTAGTTTACTGTGCTAAATGCATCTAGTTATATAGTATCTACTTGGTATATAGTATTGAAAAGTAAAACAGTAAAACCCTGCAGCCAACTATTAAGGCAGCATAAAGAAGAAGCCCCGCCTTGCACCAAGGTGTCTTCCCTAGTACTTAAGAAAAACAATCAGGGTGAATCATTAAAACCCACCCCCTAAAAAAATAAAACAGATAGAGGGAATGAGAGCTTATTCTTTGAAGTGTATCATTGTTTGAACCACAACGCCCCATGAAGCCACATGGTAATTTACTTCAATAAGGCCTAGATATCAATAGTTTCATTTGCTTTCTTGTTTTACTTATTAATTTTTTTATTTATATGTGACAGCAGAATGACAGCAAAATGCATTGTGATTCTTATTACACATATAGAGCACAGTTTTTCCTATCTCTAGTTGTATACAAAGTATATTCACACCAATTCATGTCTTTATACATGTACTTTGGATAATAATTTCCATCATATTCCACCATCATTTCTAACCCTATACCCCCCTTCCCCTCCCACCCCTCTGCCCTATCTAGAGTTCATTTATTCCTCCACACTCCCCCTCCCTTCCCCACTATGTTTAGGTCTTCTTATATCAGAGGAAAACACTCATACACTGCTGGTGGGGCTGCAAATTAGTGCAGCTAATATGGAAAGTACTATGGAGATTTCTTGGAAAATTGGGAATGGAACTACAATCTGACCCAGCTATCCCACACCTCGGTCTATACTCAAAGGACTTAAAAACAGCATACTACAGGAACACAGCCACATCAATGTTTATGGCAGCACAATTCACAATAGCTAAACTTTGGAACCAACCTAGGTGCCCTTCAGTAGATGGATGGATAAAAAATTGTGACATATATACACAATGGAATATTACTCAGCAAAAAATGAGAATAAAATCATGGCATTTGCAAGTAAATGGATAGTGTTAGAGAAGATACCCCTAAGCGAAGTTAGCCAATCCCCAAAAAACAAATGCCGAATGTTTTTATTTGCTTTCTTATAGCATTAAAATTTGAGAGATTCTCAGAGATCTTTTTTCTTTTGTAGTCTACAAAGTTGTCAGGAAAGACCTTTCACTATCTGTCATTAACTCTCAGATATTCTGTACACTCAAGAATCTTGACTCAGAGAAAAACAGAAAATAACAAAAGAAGTTAAGAAAAGTTTACTTACTACTCGGTATCCCCAAATCAGCCATTCTTATAAAGTAAAATTATTATTGGCATGCCCTGAAACACATCAATCTCTATGTCCCATTTCACAATATTGTACACGCCCTTTAGCCAATAATCAGGTTACATTTTTAAAGTTAAATTTTAGTGCTTTACTATTGTCTTCATTGTAACCAGATTACTAAAATCACTTAAGGAAAAATGTAAACCAAAGTTGACTGTAGTTTATGCAACACTAATGGTAACCATTTCTCAAAGTTCAAAATGAGCCTCAGGATTTTTTTTTTTTGAAAAATAAATCTGATTTAAAACTTTGAATTTTGATTTAATGGTACAATCTTGATTTTTTAATATGATTTATTAAAAGTTTGCTGGATTTTTATTGAACTGCTTCCAACATACAGTATTTAAGGGTTTCTCATGTTTTATCTTTCCTGTCATTCTTAATTAATATGTGTACTTCAGTTAAATCAATTACATATAAGGTGGATGATGATATTACATCATCCATTACCAATTAATTCATTGGTTCCCAAATTCAACACTCATTTATTACATGATAATGGATATGGTTTAACTGAACTTATAAATATAAATGTTTGAAATATGTAATATGTGAGACATTTGAGCTAATGATTCACTTTCCTCATAAGAGCACTGCTTTCAAGTTCTCCTAATATACATGTAAGAACTGGGTGAGCAAATCCTGTAAACTACTGTGCTTGGACAAGACAGTAGGACTCCCCAATTTCCCTCACTGAGAAACCTTGTGTTCTTGATTTTACTACTACCCAAAATTGCTACAAAAAAATAAAAACTAGTATATCCACTAAACAAATCCCACTCTTGAGAGTTTTTAAAAATTTCATTTTGTTATTAAGGCCTCATGTATGCTAAGCATGTGCTCTACCACTGAGTTGCATTCCCAGTCCCTATTTTATTTTGTAATCATATAATTATACTCTGAACATAACATTGGTTCTACTATTCTTATTTTTAAATGTATTAACTTTTCTAAATCTTTAGATTGAGTTAAAATGTAATTTTCTTCCCAAGACATAAGAATTAAAGATCTTTACTAGAATCTTACAAATATATTAATGATTTCAAAGAGTTAAAAGTTCTTAACTTTTATATAATTCTATTCTGTGCACATTGGAGAACAACAAATGCAAAACAAACTTTATTCAACATTACTAGTATAGAGTAGTCAAAATCCTTGGCAGTAGTGGGGCTGGGTGTCACACTCCTATAATCCCATCAATTCAGGAGGTTGAAGCAGGAGGATCCTAAGTTCAAAGTCAGCCTTGGCAAGTTGGCAAGGCACTGAGTTATTGAGACCCTGTCTCAAAGTAAAATATAAAAAAGGGCTGGGGATATGGTTTAGTGGTTAAGGGCCCCTGGGTTCAAATCCTGATAACAAAATAATTATGATGATGATGATAATAATAATAATAATTCTTTGAAATATCTTTTTTGTGAAGACTAACTCATGATAAGCTTTGAGAAAATGAGTCACCGGGGTAATAGTTCCTGTGTTCCTCTACTCTTAATAACACTTCCCATGCATGCTGCTCATCCCTAATCCTTTATTATAAATAAAATAACCAGCATAGTGTGCTCCTACAATCCCAGCAGTTCAGGAGGCCGAAGCCCAAGGACTGCAAATTCAAATGTAACCTTGGCAAAAGTGAGGCGCTAAACAACTTGGTGAGACCCTGTCTCTAAATAAAATACAAAATAGGGCTGGGGTTGTGGCCCAGTAGCGGAGTGACCCTAAGTTCAATCTCTGGTAGCATGAATAAAGTCATAAATAAATAAATATGTTCACATATTTATATTATATATTAAAATCATTTATTTCTAAAATTATTCCATTGAATTCAATTGAAATAACCATTAATTGTGTTTTTAAGTAGTTTTCAAGGTATTTTTCAAATATAATTCAAAAAGTAGCACAGTTCAAACTTTTTTTAAGGAGAGACTTTTAAAATAATGTCAGTTTTATATAACAGTCACACTCAAGAAGTATGGTAAAGATTATTTACCGTGTTAATTATGCTGAGGCATCACAAGTTTTTTTTTTTTTTATTTCTGAATGACATAATTATAATTTTATGGAGAAAAAGCACTAAAAATAACACTTCCATTAAACTGTTACTATAAGATGCAGTCTAGATTCCTTGTGTCTTCATAACTGAGTACATAAATCTGCGTTAAGATATAAATTCTTACACAGTACACATAAAGGTAGATTCATGTAGCAGTTTTGTTTCAAGCAATGTCTTTTAATCATGTGCTTTCAGACAAAAATAAACTAATAAATAAATCACATCCATAAAGATACAGAGCAAAAAAAAAATATTGAGTTAATGATTTCCCAAAAGGGAAAGAATATGTAAATAGCAGTAAGGTGGAGAGTCTAAATAAGGATTCTATGTTAGGCATTGAGTTATGACTTCAGAAGCATGCTGTCAGCCTACATTTCATCATGTTAATAATGAGCAACAGGTGGCTAAAGGGGAAATATAATGTTAACACTTATCTTCCCCATGCCTTCCAGAAATCATCTTTATAAAAATGTAATTATCTTATTAAAATGGCTATTCTCAACTTAAGTTTTGCAAAAAAAAATCTTTATTATATTTCTATGTATTGCATATACTCCAAAACAAATATTTGCTTAAAATGTTTCAGTAAATCTTTTATTTAAGCGTATACACGATTTTGATGGAGTTTCCCCCTGAGATTATAGAAGAATGTCTGAAAATACTAGAGTAATGAAAATATTCTAGCTCTGTAGAAGTTGAATGCATTAATTCTAGAATTTTTAGTTCCATAGTAGGCAACTCAGCTTGCCATAAGAGGTTAAATCAAACACTTCACAAACTGTCCAAATATAGGCTTCTCATTCTCACTGATTCAATAAAGCAATTGTACTTAAATCAGAGGACACTAAGATATTCAATATTTAAAATATTTTAAAGAAGCAAGTTTGAATTTCATTTTAAAAATTGGAAATCAGTCACTATATAAAGACATGTCAAAATGTGAAGCATTGTTCAAATATTAACAAAATTTTCAATATATTTTTCTACAATGAGGGCATGAGAAACAGAAATTTTCTCCAGATTTAGAAATATCACATTTGCTTATTTTTGTTGGAGTTAATATTAGTACAAACTTAAAACAAAGAGGTAAGGGTTCACTTTTATAAGAGCATTCATTTAGCAATAAAATGACATTTAAGCTTTGTTCACAATGTATGTAAGAATAAGACCTCCATTAAGTATTATCATTATCAATTTTCATCCTCTGTATCCATGCTGAATATCAAGTAGCTGCACCTAGATTTAAAGTCAAATTACCTTTTTTTCTGTTTTTCCAGAATCCCCTTCAGGACTTGGCTTGCCAGGTACTTTTTTGAAGGGGTGTTGGGACAAGGGGGTCAAGGAGCATAGCTGAAAATTAGCCCCAGCTTCCATTGATTTTTGCCAAATCGTGACAGAGTCTGAGCTGATGAAAGAACTTAACTCATCTACACGTAGTGCACTGCAGATGGACTCCCTAAGAAATTCTCTCAAATGTCACAGAAAGGATTGGCAATTGTCTGTGAATCACTCTGGCTCCTTTTCAGGCCTTAGGGTTTATAGAGAGGATTGGGGGACCTGTAATCAAGTCCGGGAGACCTCTTTACTGGAACAACCAAGTTAGGTGCGGCAGGATGAACTGTGTTCTGGCCACAGACAGCTCTTGGCTCTGCTCAGATCAGGTGTGTGTATGTGTGTCTGTGTGTTGGGGGTGGTGGTGACTAGCATGTCTTGGCCATTGGCTCCAGTCAAACCAAAAGGCCCAGTCTGTAAAACTCCTTTCCTTTAAATAACCTTTCAGAAAACTCCCAAAGAGACTCTATGGTTAACTCTTTCATGGATGTCGCCGGCAGGCATCCCCATCTCAGGAGATTTTACAGCAGTGATTAATTGGGAAGTAAAACGTAATCAAAAGCATTGCAAACACGTTCTCGGTTAAAGTTAATGGTGAAATACAAATCTGATCCAATTTTATGTAATTGGAGCAGTTCAATTTCTGCCTACTGATGCCGCCAAGCAACCTCCCACCCCTGGAGAGCGGGCGTTTATAAATCTTACATCTTCCTACCTCCAAACTCAAATTCCTTAATGGACCATTAGTAAAGGGATCGATCCTAGTTACTTTAAGCAATACAACGCAAAGGCACATGTGCTAGGTTTACCAGTGCCAGAAACACCATTCAAAAGTTGAGAAGGTAGAGCCAGCACTTTGCAAACCTTTGGGGGGGGGGCAGGGGATGGGTGTGCTGTGGGAGTGTGGGGTGGGAGAGAAAGAGTGAGAATCTGCTGTGACCTGAACTCCGGTGCATCCAACACGCAAGTCCCCCCTGATGCTAGCGGGGAGGTGGGCAGCGAAATTGCCAAGTTCTCCAGCTGCTATGACAGCAGCCTTTCCCCTCAAAATTCCTCTCCCTAAGAACTGAGCCCACTCCCCACCCCTAACCGCTGCGATGTTCGCCTTGAAGCCCAGAGCGCGTGTGTCTGGGAATGGGGACGCGCAGCACTTACGTCTCGGAATTTGTTCCACTGTCCGACTTCCTTGTCATACTGAGAGATTGTGGTGAGCCATTGTTTATCCTCCAGAAAATTACCGCTGTCCGACCGCCCCCAGGCGGCAGCTGTGAGAGCCTGACTGCACCAAGCGGCTGCACACACACACAATAGGCTGACACCTTGAGCATCTGGGAAAGGAGACACAACTGGGAGGGGGGATGGCAGTGTCAAATAAGGGGTACGAAGACTAGGGCGACCCCGGAAGACATGCATCAGCAACGACGGAGATAGAGAGAGGTGGAGACAAGCAGGGACAGGGTGTCCCCCTTCCCGCAGACTTTACCCCCAAACCCGGGCACTCACACACACGCAGACCCAAGGGAGAAAAGGGGGATCTAAGAGGAAGCCCCAGCCGCAGCAGCATCCCTAGCGGGCAAAAAAACCGCTTCCTGGCACATCACCTTGTTGTGAGCCAGCCCTGTGCTCGCAGCTCCTGCTGGAAATGCAGCCCAGCTCAGCCAACTCGCTGCTTTCAGGAGCTGCTGCACTCGCCGCCTGTCTCAAGCCATCCACTCACCTCCCTGCGCCGGGCGCGCTCCCCCCCATCTCCACCCTCCCCCTGCGCGCCCGATCTCCCACTAGCTTCCCTCGGTTCACCCCTCCCTCCCCCATCTTCTTTATTTCCTCTTTCCCCTCCCGCTATCCCACCTTCATTTCGCTGAATCCAAGCTGCAGTGGGCTCCGGATGCGTCGATTGGCTGGAGCCAGAGGATGCGGTAGCTCTGAGCCTAGCAATCCTTATCTGCTTTCTAACTTCTCTGCTCCAGAAGAGGTTCTCATGTTCGCGAGGCAGCCTGCTCATTCTCTCTACTTCTAGATTTAAAGCGGAGCGTTCAATCCGTTCTGCAAATTTCTGGGGTGGTCAGGCAGACGTGGGAAATGAGATCTGAAGAAAACTTTATGCATCACCAAACAAGAAACCCTGGGACTCTCTATGTTCTCCTGGACCCAGCTCCGCCCTGAAGCAAAGCCATCAGTAGGGTCCTGGGAGATCAGTTTAATCTCAGAAAATGTAGTGAAGGGCATTCGTGAACTTCTGGATTATTAGGGAGCACAAACTTTCATGTTACATGGATGAAGTTTCTCTCTCTCTCTCTCTCCCTCTCTCCCTCCCTCCCTTCCTTGTTTATTCAAAACCGAATCTTTCTTTATCAGATAAGGTGTTTGCACCTAAATCACACAATCATCCCCCCGCCCCCCCCACACACACTGTAAATGCATTTTTCCTTTTATAATCAGATCTCCCTGGTGACTATATTTTAAGTTGTGGAACCTAAATCAAAAACTTCAAAACCCTATATCTCCCTACTGCAAAATATGACCCTTTTGAAGCTGTAACACAAATTCTGCACTTCAAACCTCTGTTTGTGACAAGATATCTGGTTCTCCATGCCTTTTCTACATATCCTAAATAAACTGGACATAAATCAGTAACAGTCCTCCTGTCAAAAAATTCAGATGGAGAGACTTTCCCATGCCTTTAGAGGATTCAGGTGAAGTACATATAAATCAAAAGATTACTGGAAGCCTAAAGACTACAATAATGTTATGTATCTCAATTTGAATTATTAGCTATGTCAGCCAAAATTATCTCTTTTAAAGGTCAGATCTTTGACAAATGCTTGTAACTTCCCTAATTGCAGGAAATATTTGAATAGCAGAATGCCTGCTACTCATGTACTCCAGTTCAATCTTAGATGATCCTTGCACAACATTTTTCAAATTAATATGGAAATCAAGCAATGGTTATTGATTTCTAACTTGAAGTATAGAATTAAAATGAATGTACAATATGAAAACTAAAGGAAAGCAAATAAATTGCTATTTTTTTTTTAATTTAGGAAAGATACTTTCCTCAATTCCCCCAATTCTACTGTGATTATGCCTGTAAGGGGGGCAAATCACAGAAGCCAGGATTGTAATTCACAGAAGTCCTGATTGATATAATCATAGGATGATAACTTTAAGAATGCTAATGTATACTAATTTTCCAATGATAGGTATTGTTTTAGCCTAGTTCCAAAAAGCTTTTCCATGCATTTTAGTACATTTTGAATTCTGGTTTCATATGCCATTAAGATAATAGTTAGCAGGTCCTTCCTCCATCATTTACCATCACTTCTTCCTGCTCCTGGGTTTTTCAGTTCCTCAAACGCCCTTCTTCAGTTCTCTGCCTCAAAATCTAAAGAAATGTTTTCTTCTTAATTCAAAAAATATATATTTCATAATGTTTTAAAATCTCACCCTTAAAATTTAAATCTAATGGGAAAACACAGAAATTGTGCCTTAGATGAAACCCTGATGCCTAACAGATGTTAGTAATTTTTAAGAATCATCTTCTAATCTTTGTAACCTACCTCTAAAAAGGGTGTATACTATTTGTTGCAAAATATTTGATAAGAAATGATTCTCTGACACTCCTCCCCTGCAGCATTCATTATACATTTTAGCATAATAAATGCCATCTAAGACTCACATGACCAACTTCAGATTTATGGGAGCACATATATTTATTTTATACCACCATTTTCCTTCAAAATACACATATTTCATTGCTGCTGTGAGCACGTTTACAGAATCTTTTCACAACTAGCTTTGACCAACAACTTTCCAAAATGCAGCTCCACACAGAACTACTTCAAAGAATGAAAACTTGCCAAGAAACAAGCAATGATAGCTATACACATCTTCAAGAGAAAAATCCTCTAATATTGCATTAAACTCCACATCTGCCTGAATAGGTTTTAAGCACAAATTGCAAATTTGAAATTCCAGTCAGAAGATGTAGACCATGCCTCTTGATTTGCTCTGATCTGGTAGAGTACAGCTCCCCTCTCCACAACTTACAAAGCTCCTTACACCTCTCCTTTCAAAGTCACTGTTGTTGTCTATGCTAAGCACTGGGCATGTTGGCAGTGAGAGTAAAAGTCCACCAAGTGTGATGTTGTAAATCACAAAGATGTCTTTCCTCTCAGTTTCCCTATATAATTGAACAACTGAGTCATCAAAGAGCCTGCTTTCAACACTGAAAGACTCCTGAGAGGATTCCACTTCAGTCAACACTTTAGTTATCACTTCACAACTCAGTGGGGATTAATTGAAAGCTTGCTAGGAGCAGCACACAGCAGGGATAATACATAAGAGTATTAGGTGGGAGCTAAGATATGAAAGCAACAGTTAGGAACCTTACAAATCAAGGTGGGTGGGTACCTAGGGGAATACTTCAATAAAGGCTTCCCAGTTTTATTAATAGCTATTCTGGGAAACTGGAAAGTTGAAAGAACAAAAAAAAAAATGGAGCGTCGTATGTAGGAGGGTTGGGTCTATAAAACTAAGTTGGGAACACTGGAACTTGATTTTTATGTTGCTGGTCATCCTTCACAAAAGCACCTAGGAAGACACAGGTTTTCAGATTCCCAGTCTCCTTTTTGTCACTTCATATAAAATCATATATATAATTATATACATATATTATAAAAATTCATTACTAAGGTCACTGTTAGGTTGGACTTTACTTCTAAATTTTGTTATTGTTTTATTTTTCTACTGCACATTTATTTAGTCAATCCCAAACTGTTATTGAATATGTGCAAGACATTTTGGTAACTTTTTTACTCTTTAGTCCATCTCTTCTCTAACTCTTCAGATTTCCCAGAATTCTACCAAGACAAATCTAACCTTAAAGATAACAGGGTGTCTTTGAAGAACTTAATAGGACTCCATTTCTAGCTCATTTCTATAAATGCACATATACACACACACAAGATCTTTCATAATTACTTTCTGTTTCACCTAATGTTAATATATGCTTGTATCACAAGGGTAGGTAAGAAAGGTCCACCATATTGTACCTCTTCCCTGTGCCAGGCACAGAGCCAGTTCTGCGCTTGATGTACATGACGTCTTTTAGTCTTAACTACTTGTCCCAAATCTCATAACTAGTTTATATAAATGAGTCATTTTGAGCCTTGTGTTAATCGGCTTTCGTCACTGTGACCACAATAACTGCCAAGAGCAACTTAGAGGAGGAAAAGTTTGTTTTGGACTCACAGTTCAAGATAACCAGTACATGGTTAGCCAACTCCACTGTTTTGGGATCAAGGTGAACTAGAACATCATAGCAGAAGGTGTAGCAGAGGAAAGCTGTCCCCTCACAGCAGCTGGGAAACACAGAGTACGTGGACTCAGGGATAAGACAAAATCTTTAAAGGCAAAAGTCCAGTGACTTACTTTCTTCACCCACACACCAGCTGCGGATAGTAACTATACAGAAATTCATTCAGATTTATTCAAATTATTAATCTACCAAAAGGATTAATCCAGTGGTGAAGTTACAGCTAATAATCTAACCATTTCACCTCTGAACAATCCTGCATTGAGTAACATGAATTTGGCTGGTGCAGGGGGGGGGGATACCTCAAATCCCAATCAGAACAAGAGTTTATAAAGTTCTTGAGAATGATCTTCCTACTTTTGAAAATGATCTTACTACACTACTTCTAGAGTTTTCTAAGTAGAAACATCTCTGTATCATCATTTGTTTACCACCGTCAGTTCTGCTGTCTCCATATTGTTCCTTTCCTACCAGTTGCACATTAATTTAACTCATCTCTATTTCATTTAGAAAAAGAAATGGTTAATTAAAGGTGAGAAGACATAAATCATATATATTAGTAATAAATATTAAACTATGATGGAAATCACTCTATTTCCATACTAGGCACCTTAGCAGCTACCTGTTGAAAATGATGACCTTGTCTATTTGACCCTGAGTTTCAGCAGCAGCAAGACAGGAACCTAGAAAGTAATCTAACTGGTTGGCTGTAAAGGGAATTTTCCAAGCCTCACTCCCTCTACTTATGCAAAAATATTTACCAAACAAAAATTTGTTTTCCCATTTCAGCTAGCTAGAGATGGACATTAGGGGACTTCCAGAGTGTCTGACATTACCAGTATAGATGGGTTAATGATAAACTATCCTAAAGACACAGCATGGCCATTTCTGGAATATTTCATTATAAAGTTGGAGAACAATAACTGACCTGTAAACATAAACCACATGAATTGGAACCTTATATCAAATCCATATATGACCTTAATTAAGCATATTAAAAGGAGGATAAAACAAAAACCTAAATATTGGGAATTCAGGACTCAATAGATTAAGACCCATTGATAGCATCATAAAAGCATGTCAAGAAGCAGTCTTTTCTGCCCTTATTTTGGAAATTTATTTACAGAAACCATGTAAATCTTACAAGTCATTTTTACTTAACTTAATAGAAAGTTGTAGTAATCATTATGATTTGCATTGAGTGACTTAAAAATTGAAAGAAAAAATTTAAAAGAACAGAATGGAATTGCTAGAACACAAGGTTAACAGACTTTTGTTGTTATTTTTTTGTTTGTTTGTTTTTAGAGGTGACCCTGCTTAAGGAAACTCATCATATATTAAAAACCTAATTTGACAAACAGGTCCTCTTGTGATTTAATTTAATGTAAAACACTCAGTAGATAAACAAAATTTAAAAGATATAAAAAATATGAGAAATACATCAATCAGTTCATATGCCATAATTCTTAAGAAGGCATTTTTTGATACTTTGAACAAAGGGGAATATGATTAAATTAATTGATTAGCAAATAGATGGCACTGGGAAGTATCCATTGAAGCAATTAGAGTTTATCTTTAACTGAAACATATGTCTTTTTTAAAGAAAACTTTTTAAAAATTTCAACAATGTTAAATTATGTGTAATTGTGAGGGCTATAAGGCACTGACACAAAAAGAGAAGATAAAATATTTCAGAATATTTTGAAAATAATTTCTCACAGAAATTTCTCACAGATTTAAATACATGCTTATGTTAATGTCATTGAATTTAAAAATCTTCCTGTCAACAAAAGATTTACATACCTGTCCTGGAGTCTCACACCAAGATACTTTTAAATTTTATTGGATATACATGTTTGTTAACTCAATAATCCCAATATAAGATTGCATGTGAAGTAAGTTTATTCTTTAACTAAGAATTGGGCCTGACAGGGTTTTATGTTCCAGAATGGCTAGAAAGTTCTAAATCTAGATCTACAAAGAACCTTTTGTATTTATCTTGTAAATTTTTTGTCATTTGCCTTTTTTTAGTTGACTAGTACAAACAGGCTTCACACATCATTCTCTATTAAGTTATTATCAAATAACTACTTTCAAAGAATAAAACTTTCCCAAATGTTAACACAAATTCTCACTACTTAATTTTGTCTTCTGGAAGAAGTTCTTTTCAAGGAGGCAGTTGTACTAAGAATGACAAGGTCGTGATTACTGTTCATATGGACAATGTCAGGAATCCTGTACAGAATAACTAACATAAAGGAAGTATTTACTAAAATTAAACAGAAATGTGGAACAATTAACAAATAATGTACATTTTCTCTCTCAAAGCTAAAAAGCTGTTCAGTGCTACTTACTTTAAAACTATTTGTTGTTAACACTCTAAATATTATGCAATAAACTTAATAACTGCTACATAAGCCCATTACACAAAAGTCTGATGCAGTCTTGTCAGAGAGGAGACAAACACATAAATTAATAATTTAATTAGAGTATGGTGAGTGAAGATAGCAATCATGTGGTTTCTTCCTGAAACAAAAGGAGAACAGTGAAATGTGAATTAATTACCACATATAAATGGAAAGTTTATATATAGACTTGACCTCAAAGAAACAGTTCAAACAGAACCATTGGGTTTCTCAATCATCAGCCAGGTTAGTAATGGGTTTTTCAACATGAGACTCTATCCCAGCAAATCCAAGTCTTTCCCAGCCATATAATGGCCATAGAACTTACAAATCTCACATTCTCCAAAGCAATATTTTTCTAAGACTCCTTCATGAGAAAAGCGGGGATTCTCTACCTTAGTAGTCTTTTCCCTGAATCATATTGGTTCTGATCTGGTTACATATCCAATCCTGGAAAAATCCCTGTGGAAATTAACAAAAGTAAACATGATAAGTCAACACTCCAACAGTGAGAGGCTGCTCTCCTGATCAAATCTGGGATTTGTAAGTGTTAGAAGACCTGGATCTCCAAAGGACAAAAAATCAGAGTATTGTTTTAACAATGGCCTGATCTAGGGTAGCAAATGTAATAGGTATGTACAGAGGATAATATGGGAGCAAAGAAACAGGTCATTTAAAAAATATTAGTTGTCTTTTGGATCTGGAGACTATCATATTAAGTGAAATAAGCCAATACAGAAGAAGAAGGAGGAGGAGGAGGAGGAGGAGGAGGAGGAGGAGTAGGAGGAGGAGGAGGAGGAGGAGGAGGAGGAGGAGACAGAATACTCTCTCTGATACACAGATGCCAACACACAATAAGAAGTGGAGGGAAGAATAGAAGTTCAGTGGTGTAGACAAAGGGGAATGAAGGGTAGGGTGTGGATGGGAATAGGAAAGATAGTAGAATGAATTGGACATAACTTTCCTATGTTCATATATAAATATATCATGAGTGAAAGTCCACATCACCTACAGCCACAAGAATGGGATCCTAATTAGAATAAGTTATATTCCATGTATGTATAATGTGTCAAATACACCCTATTGTCATGTATGTCTAAAAAGAACAAAATAAAAATAGCTTTAAAAAGGATATCACACTAATAGTAAATAAAAAATGGCTCTGAATCCTGTGCTGTGGTATATAAGTAAGAGCCTATTTCAATGATTTGGCCATTATATGAGTGTATAATTTTGTAATGTCAATCCTTATTTATTAATTTATAAAATTAAATTACAAATCCGTATTTTGAAAAAAAAATGGGATAACTTGTAAACTTGAAGGATAAAAGAGATTGGGAATGTTAGGTAGGAATAGCATGCCTTGTAGAAAGAGGAGCATGGGTAAAATCAGAGAGCTGTGAACTAACATGGTGTTTACATTTTATGTTTCTTTATGCTTATTTAACACATCATTGATATATGAACAGGAAAAGAGTGGGCAATGATATTTTTAAAAAAGTCTAAGTAAAAACGATCTTTCTTAAAACATACCTTCAAAGTGTATTTCTAGTTAACATGCCTATTTAGTTGCAGAAAATATTCCCCATTGGTCAGTGATATTCAAGTACTTCCCCTGTTCTTAATTTTCAGAATAAAAATTCATAAGATAACAAAACTCCTATTTAGTTGTTGTGTAGGGGAAATATTTTGATATTTACTTTAAACAAGCAATGCTAATGCAAAAGATTCAATGCACTAATTCAGCTTGGGTTGCAATTAATGGCAGCTCAATTTAACTTAGGTTGTATTTGAATTGAAATATTTTTCTTCAGTTTGGAGGGTGTAGGGAGCCACCTGTTAACTACTTGAGCATCTTCATTTGGCATCTAGCAAGCGAATCTTAGTTTTGGTTTTGCCAACTGTTTTGTGGCTCCCTTGCTCAATGGATTGTGCAATGGATTGCGCAATGCTCTGCCTTCTCTGGGCTAGGAGACACTCTCTTGGCTCCAGAGTTGGGCATAACCTGTTAGAAACTGGACAGCCCACCTCCTACCTTATTTGTTGAAGAACATTCCATGGAAAACCTTATAAATAAAGCAAGTGTGGCTCCATAACTCTCTTGCTTTTTAGTGTAGAAGTTGAATCCCTAAGATCAGTGAGCCATCCTGCCCCACCTAAAATTACTTTCTGTGTTTTTTTTTTCCCACAGTTTTCTCTTTTTTAACTTTTATTCAGCAACCAGCAAACTCCACCAACAGGGACCTTCACTCCCACTGCCCGTGCAGGACAGGGACGGTAGGCTGGGGATTTTTAATACGAATTAATAAATTTTACTTGGAACGGATTTATTTGGGTCTCCCCCCAACATTTTTTTTTGGGGGAAGAGGTTTTTCACTTGGGATCTTTTGAAAAATTGACTCATTTCCTCTAAGTTTTTAAGTATCAAGTTATTTGTAGTCTGTTCTTCTTATTCTTTAAGTGGCTGTAGGATTTATCATAATAGCAACTTTTTTATTACTAATATACTTGATTTATGTCTTCTCACAATGTTTACTAGCCTTGCTAGAGGTTTGTCTTTTTTTTTTTGATAAACCAGAGTTTTGTTTCATAGATTTTTCTCTAATATTTTATTTTTTTATTTCATTGATTTTTTCCCTTATATACTTTATTTTCTTCTTTCTGCTTATTTGAGGTGAATTTGATCTCCATATTCTAATTTCTTAAGGGAGAACATTAGCTCATTAATATGAATATAAAGGCTTCTTTCTTTGGATGCTATAAATTTTCCTCTCTGCTCTACTTTAGCTTCATCCTATTTATGTTGCTATTTTATGTTCATTTTTCATTTTACCTGCATTTTTAAAATTTTCTTCCAAACTTCTTTATCTCTTAGATCATTTAGAAATATGCTTTTTAAATTTTGCAATGTTTAGGTTTTATTTGATGCTTTTTCTGTTATGAATTTGTACTTTTATTCAATGTGTTCAGAGAATATATGCTGGGAGATGTCAGTTCTTTTAGATATGTTGAGGTATATTTTATGATCAATTATATGATCTGTCTTACTTAGTTGCTTTAGACATATGTAACTTATAATAATCTATTAATGTGGAAGTTTTACATCTTTGAACAAATTGAAGTGAAAGAAAACTTCTTCCACTTAGGTTCATTTTAAAATGTAATTTTCTTAAATATTTTTTCTCCATACATTGGGCACCACATTAGATGTTATGATTTTTCTTCAACAATCAAATACAATTTTAAGAAACTCACAAGGAAAATAGTGTATTTATTCTTCTTTTTATCCACTCCAATGTTCTTATTTCCTTCTGAATCTCCAGGATTTATTTTGTTATCATTTTCTTTTTCTTTATAAAACTTCCTTTAGCCATACTTCAAGGGTAAGTTTGCTAGAGACCTTTGTTTCTAGCTTTCTTCCATCATGTAGAATTCATAGGTGACAGTTATTTTTTTCCCCCATATTTGAAATTGGGTGTGCCCTTTCCTTATATCTTTGAATTTGTTAATGTATGTTTTTCACCATATTTGGGGAGTTTTCACCCACTATTTTTTTCAGGTATCTTGTCAGTGTCTCCCCTTCTCAGTACTCTCCTTTGACTCCAATATTATTCACAATAGCACATTTGTCATTGTTCCTTGGGTCACTGAGATTCTATCCTTTTTCTTTTCCAATCTACATTCTCTCTGATGCTCAAGCTAGGTAATTTCAATTGATACGTTCACTAATTTCAAATTCATTATTCTATCCTCTCTCATCTTTGCCCTACTCTTGAGACTATCCAATGAGTTTATTTCATTTATATTTTTCAGGTCTATACTTTATATATTTCTATCTGTATCTTTTTATAAATTTCATATCTTTGAAAAATTTTCTGGTTTTCCATTTGTTTCAATAGAATTTGCAACTATTGGTTAAAGCATTTTGCTTTGTTTCAATAATCTTTGTCAGTTAATTCAAACAACTGTTTCACCTTGATCTTGGTATCAGTGTATGTTGATCATTGTTTCTCACTTTGGATATCATTTTATGACTGGTTCCTACTTTTCTTTTTGATAGAGACCTGTTGTTGAAGTATATACCTTGTTAGGTGGATATGTAATTCTAATTTCTCAGTTGGATTCTGCCAGCTTAACTTGTGGCAGAAATGGAATATTTTCTCATACCATCACTATGTTTATGAAGATGGTCAGGTTGGATGTCAACTATGCTTTTCAGAAAAACTGGAACACCCTTCTTTTGAGTTGAGAGGACATGAAATGAGATCCATGCTGGACTCTATTGGCATCTAGGAAGAAGAACATGAAAGATTGACTCAAGACCTTTAATTCTTGAGTGATAGGTTGGAAACTCAGCCACACTGGAGCCCTCAGACACCAAGGGAGGAATAAGGGCAAGAATGCTACTAGCTTCTCCTCTCCATGCCTCACTCACCCTGGTTATTATTAGGTAAATTAGGAGGTTCCCTTCCCATTGGGCCTAAGCTACACCAGGGACTGGTTAGGTGTGGAGGGTTAGCTCCACCCTGAAACTACAGGGAATGAGGTTATAGTTTATCCACTGATGTTTGGCTGCAGCAGGATGGTTATTGCCTAAAACGTGTTCCAGTGTTAGCACACTGGTTTCCTAGTCCTTTGGCCAGAGAAAATAAGACACTTTCTTGAAAATTCCTGTCCGCCATTCACCCTCCCAGGTTGGAGCCTTCTGCAGGGCCCTATCTGGGATGTATGAACAGTACATCTATATACCTTTAGAGTATTTCTTCAGTCTTGAGGTCCCTAGGCAGTACAACAACTGTTTGTTTGTCTTTAGAGTCTTTTAGAGTCTTTCTATAATTACTTTTTTGAATTGTGATTATGTTTAGGGATTTTTCATTTGTGAGATAGTGAACCTGGGAGGAAGAGGGTCACTCCATCTTCCTTAGAACGAAAAATCTGTTGACTGCTTTAAAACAGCTAATTTATTGATTTTGGGGACAGAGAATGCTAAATACCTACCCTGACATCAGCTGACACTATCCACCTTTGGAACGGATCCCCGAAAGTTGGGTAGGCATCTTGCCACCAGTAAATATAGACAGAATTTCTCAGCCTCCTCTGTAGCTAAAAGCCACATAGTTCTATCCAAAGCTGTTTGAAATAGAGACATTCACTAAGAGTTCCTTGACATTTCTAGAAAAGGTAAAGGCACATGATTCTGCCCTGTATTCTTTCTCTTGCTGCTCGGATAAAGGCCTGGATGACTAGAGCTCTGCCAGCCATCTTGTGATCCCCTCAATACGTCAATTATTGAGGATGGCAGCACAGCATGACCGGAACATGAGTCCCTGATGATATTAGGTAGTCATTTCAGTTAGAAAGAAATACATTTATAAAAGAATCATACTTTTTAAATGTCTGCAGATGCTTTGGATTTTAGTGACTCATGTATTACAAATAGATGATGGCAGAAATAATGCAATGTGACTTTTGAGACTAGGTAATAAAAAGAAGTTCCCACCTGGCACTGTCTCTGTTTTTTCTCTTTATTTCTCTCACATTGCTTGCTCTGGAAAATCTAGCCGCCATGCTGTAAGAACACTGGAGAGACATATATAGATAAGAACTAAGACTCCCTCACAAATAGCTAGTACCAACTAGCCAGGCAGGGGGTTAGCTCCCCTGGGATTAGATTCTCCAAGTTCAATTAAGCTTTTCCATGATAACACTTCTGGCCAAGATCTTGCCTGCAACCTTACATTGGGTCTTTGAGTGTAAACTGACCAGTCAACTGCTCCTAATTCCTAACTCACAGAAAATATGAGTAGTAATAAACATTGAGTATTGCTTTAAACTGCTAAGGTGGGCATAATTTGTTATGCAGCAAAAGATAAATAATACCCTGGTATCTTGTTAGGTCACTGATGTGTGTGTGTGTGTGTGTGTGTGTGTGTGTGTGAGAGAGAGAGAGAGAGAGAGAGAGAGAGAGAGAGAGAGAGAGAGAGAATCTGAAGTTAATCTGAACTTAATCCAAGGAGGAAATGAGTGTACTGCAAGGACCACAGGAGGCAGCTGAGCTTCAAAAATAATGAACCAAAGTTGGAGAGCCACCCTGGCAATAGCAGTTCTGTGTGCTCTAAGTGTTGACCTGACCATGGGCAAAATCTCCCACAGGGTGGAACAACTTGGAACCGTCAATAGATTTCAAATAGTGCATTTGTTTTCAAAGACAAATTAAGGCCTTTGAGGAAAGAAAGAAAGAAAGAAAGAAAGAAAGAAAGAAAGAAAGAAAGAAAGAAAGGAAGGAAGAAAGGAAGGAAGAAGAAGAAGAAGAAGAAGAAGAAGAAGAAGAAGAAGAAGAAGAAGAAGAAGAAGAAAAGCAAGGAAGGAAGGAAGGAAGGAAGGAAGGAAGGAAGGAAGGAAGGAAAGAGGAAGAAAAGAGGTTAAAGACTCCAAATGGATCAGTAAAGAAAAGGAAGTTCTTGAGGTGGATGGGGAGTAATAGAAATCCCTTGTGAAAGCAGGTAAAGAAATGTGGGATCCATGGGCCCAGATGCATCCCTTACACTTGCTCTTTTACCAGGACTTAAGGTAGGATTTCATACTTCATTCTTATTCATTAACTACCTCCTAACATCAAAGATCATATTATTTTTCTAATCCCCAGGTAAACATGAAGAGATATTTAAGTCATAGAGAAAGAAAGTGATGAGGCTGGGGATATAGCTCAGTTGGTAGAGTGCTTGCCTTGCATGCACAAGGCCCTGGGTTCAATCCCCAACACCACACAATAAGTAAATGAATAAATAGATAGATAGAGAAAGGAAGAGGGGTCTCCATTCAACCTATGCAGCACATTCCCCAGGAAACCTTCCTCAATTGACTTCCCCTGGACTGAGTATCCTTATTCCTTTCTATAATTTCCACATTCAGGTGCGTGTTAACCAGCACCCAAGAACTTTTCTTGTTGTATTCACCCATTGTGTAGCTTCTGGGGTGGTATGTAGCTTGTCTAATGATTTTTATACTTTGTACACTAAGTATATGATTATGTAATCAGTGAACAAATCTGTGACTAGAGAGGAAATAGGCTGAATTCATAATTTGTAAAATTTACATTTAGATGGCATATAGTTTTCTTTTCTTTTCTTTCTTTCTTTCTTTTTTTTAAACCATTTCTACTGTTGCCCTGTGTCTTTACCTAATATGAATAGAAGTGAAAAAGCTCATCTTTCTTAGTAGCAAATAGCAGCATCCAGAGAGATGGAGGCCTTTCATATGGTCTCTGGGAGAGCCAGAAGTTCAGTCTTAAATATTAAGCTTCCCCAAGCACTGAACCACCCAGGACAATGCTTATTAGAATCCTACTACTCTACTCATCTCCTTCCTCGCCAGAAAAATGAACTCTGAGTTGCTGCATGACATTGTCGAAGTGTCATAATTGTCTTATTGGTGGAGCTTAACTTCACAGAGGCTGAATAAGCAAGTTTCTGGCTTCTGTCTTGGACAGGCAGAACTTGGAGGAAAGTTCCTCAAATGGAAAACTGTTCAAAAGATGCCAAGAAAGGGGGGCAAATATCCTTCTAGTTAGTCGGAGGATCCTAAATACTATTTTAGAGATCATGTACAGAATAATAATTTGACATTTTTCTAGTCATTTTTCATGGAGTCATGGAGTAGCTGAAAGAATACTGGGTCTAAAAAAAATTTTGTGTAGGTAAAAATTGTGAGTCATGAATGGATAAGTAACCAAATGTAATGTATATTCTAGCCTAGAGTTTTTGAACCTATACATTTTTAATGTGACTAGGCAATTTAGAATATTTAAGTCCCAAATAAGTAATTACTATTAACTCTACTCTTTCTCTTTGTTAGAATTTCATTTTAATGACATTGACTGATATTCAGTCAATACATGTGTGTGCACACGTGCCCACACACAGACACACACACACACACACACACACACACACAATCTGATTAACCTCTTTAACTTTCTTAGTCAAATAAAATTCATTTTAATGTCTGTCCAAGAATAGTTTTTGAAAAATTAAAAAGGCAGCCCATTTGATATTATTTATAATAATTACTTGATTTTACTTACTGTCAGTTGATGAGATGTACTTTCACTTTGGTGTGGCATTTCTGAAAATTGGAAAGAATCCCTCATGACATTCTCAGAGACTTACAGTTAATTATTCAAAATGCAAGATATATATTTCCTCTAAAAAAGTCTAAAAATTGGAGGTAAAAAGGAATTTATTATAAGATCTAGAAAATACTTCGGCTTTTGAAGTATGGATTGGACAGATAAAAGGAAATAATTCCCACCAAACTCTTTAAAAAGTGAAGAAGCTGATGGCCAAAGTATAAATATCATACCAAACTATGAAGCATGTTTGCAAGAGAATTCCATAGGTCTGAATTGTTCCTAACCCTTACATAAGAGAGAAAACATAGACCGGCTTAACCACAGTGAATCAGATATGCATTTATCTCAGGTTCCCAGGGACACTCAAACAATGAAGGTGAAGACCTATACATATTAAGAAGGACAGGGACAAAATGAACAAAAGGAAAGATGACAGAAAACTGTAGAAATCAACAATATTTATAAAAGAATTATATGGTAAGGGGCTTTGGATTGCCTAGTCTATAGATGTTACATTAAACAAGACTTTTCACTGCAAATAACCCACCAGTAGCAGTTTTGTTCTCAGCTGTGTCTTCTTATGTAAAAAAGTCAACACCAACGTGATCCTTGTTTCCTCCTTACAATTAGATAATTGAACTAAACAATGTATTTTAAAATAAGAAATAAATACATTTTATATATACTTATTACACAGTAACACAAAGCCACACAGTCTTGAGCATCCAGACACAAGTTTCTCAAACAATAATAACCTTTACTGCTGCAATATTCTTACTGCCTTCATTTTTCTACATTGCTCTTTCCAGTTATATTTAATTTCTTGAAGCAAAGGATGACCAAATAAATTTAATAACTAACAGTCTTGCCATGCAGCTTAAAACAACAATAACAATAACAACAACAACAACAACAACAAAACACTTAAGTTGGCTTTTTTTTCTTAAATTGATGAATGTTCTAATTTCAAAAGATAAATTATTCCTCAAAACATTGTATGAAAAGGAGTTCCTTTTCTCCCTTTGTCCCATCTATCCTTAATTTATATCTCTTCCTGCATTTTAAAAAATTTGCTTTTTTTGCTCCCCTGTACCTATAGTACATGTTTGTGGCTCATTTTCATTTTTCAGTTTTGGGTGTTCCTTATTGAGCCTCCTTCCCTCCGGCTCTTCCCCACACACCCTCCTACTCCACCCACATCATCCAGGCACAGGTGTACTATAATTTTGATTGTGCAAATATGACAGCCTTTGCCTTCATTTAATGAAGTAAATATTCTTCATAGATGACTCATGTAAGAAATTGTAATTAACTTTTCTTTCTTCTTCCTTTCTTTTTAGATATTTAACTCTTGATTTTTTACCAATTCTCTGTGAGGATATACAGAGAAAAGTTTTTCCAGTTTTAGCTTTCTGAAGAAATCTGACACAGAGCCACCTGGTAGCTGGGTGGCTTGTCTTTTGCACATAGTACACATTGTCATTCTGAAATCAGCTTCATCAGCCCCTTGAAGAGTCTTGCTGCCTTTTTCCTGAGATAGCCCTCCCATTTCCTCACCCAGGTCTCTCTCTTTCCTGGTGTTTGCCTTTGTTTGATGCAATTTAACACCTAGTAGATTAAAAAAGTTGGTATGTGGATCAAAAAAAAATCACCTTTGATACCATATTCAGAGTAATGATTTGCAAAGCAAGAACATTTTCTTAATTAACAATATTTCATGAGTCATTATGCTACTTTTTGGTTCTCTTATATAGAAGGTAATTTCTGAATGTTATGTTGACATTTTCCCCTTCTATTTATTAAATCTTCACAGTCTTGCTCCCTTCATGTTACTTATATTAACTTTTCCTTTTTTATATTCGATATTTTTTTCATATACCAGACTATTTGGGGCCATATACTATTTTGAGAATGTATACTGACTTCTATATTATGAGCAGCCATCCAGAATGATCTGATTTGACTTGGGAATAAACTATACTAGTATCTTAAAAGCATTCTCTGAAGCTGCTTAGTTAGGGATAGAAAACTCTCTGGAATTGGAAGGTCTCTTTTCCAGAGGTGAAGGCATTGAGTTAAAGTGCAATGGATGGTGGTAGAAGGAAAGCTATTACTTCATTACACACACACATTTGTTCAATATCCCTGTTTTGGGAGGCAACCATTGATTCTTTTATGCTCAGAGATCTCTTATTTTTGGATTGTGTGTTTTATCCTCTCTAGAAAGTGAACTATGCTTTCACAGAGGTCAGGAAATGTCAGTTGGAATAAGGAGAAGAATTTGAATGCTAATAGCTTCATACATGGATTTTCGGCCAATCCTCTTTATGTTAATATGCTCTTGCCCTACACAAGAAAAAGTAACTGGATAACTACTTTTGGAGTCTGAGAATCATGCAGTGTTAGCATGGCTTATTTGGCTGTCTTATTTACCTACTTAGAAAGCTGTGTTCTTGGATCCCTCATTAATTTCTCTGACCACCTAATATCCATTATGAGCATCTTATATCTCAATTCATCTGCCCTGATCTTTAGATTTATGCATTTTTAAAAAAACCCTTTATCTTTATTTTGCTGTGGTTTTGAGATAAGGTTAAGTTTAGTGTGTGCATTCAACTTACCATTTTTCCTGAAGCCTTCTCTTAGTATAAATTAATTTTTAATTAAATAAAATATTTAGGGAGTCTTGAGTTTGAATCTCATCTATGTTTATGGATTAGTTCCAAATCTATTCATTAGTTCATAAGGAAATATGATTTATAATGCTCCAGAAATAATTATAATACTGCTGATATTTCAAGTTGTCAATACTGAAAGTGAAGTCTCAAATTAACTAAAAAATTGGGTAAACTCACATAGACCTCAATATGGGAAACAGAATAACTGGTATTGTTCATCAGAGCCAAGTGAGTAGTGTAGCTTTGGGTGAAGCCTACTGACAATGTATTTTATTTGATATTTTGGCAAAATCATCTTCCTAAAACACTTACTGGAAAATCTTTTATTATGAAGGAGAATCCTCCACTTTGAAACCAGCTATGAAATGACTCTTACTGTATAAAAGGAAATCATATTGGGCATCTGAATATTTACAATTAAAATTATACAGCATTACAATTGTAAGGTAAGAAAATAGATGCTTTCTCCTATGTGAGCTCCTCTGGAAGCTATGATTCACTGCTGCTACTATCTAAATAATTCTCCTACTCTTTGTCATACTCTTGTCTTAGAATTCTTTGAAATGTTGGTATGGGTGACAATTAACTCAAAGCAGACTTTTGAATTCACAAATTTTGATCAAGAAATGATAATTCATTAAATTAAGTAAAACAAAAGAAGGATAGATTTGCTTTAATGGAAAAGAGGAAGAGAAGGGCAATGCATAATGAATTTAAAAGCTACATCTCTATTTCCCAAACCAACAGTGCTGCATGCATGTTACATAAAAATTCATCAATGAAGAAAACACAGAACATGTTACATCCTCAAATGTTGAAGATTAGTATAACTTAAAGCAATTGGTAGATTCCGTTTGGAAGGGTTGAGAAGGAGTGTAGGAGTGCATTAGAAGTTTGGAGTTTTGTGGCTTTAAAGCAGACAAGGGCATATATCTTTTATGGCCATGGACATTACTGATCATGTTTATGGAAAATATAGTCATTTAACGTAAGTATTTATGAAAGGAACAAGCTTCCCCCCACCCCAGGGGGGTACTGGGAATTGAACTCAGGAGCACTCAACCACTGAGCCACATCCCCAGCCCTTTTTTTGCATTTTCTTTAGAGACAGGGTTTCACTGAGTTGCTGAGTGCCTCATTTTGCCAAGTCTGGCTTTGAACTCACGATCTTTCTGTCTCAGCCTCCAGAGCCACTGTGACTATGTGCCACCATGCCTGGCAGGGAGAAGCTTTTAGACATACTTAATATTGCTGAAACATTTATATAAAGATTATATTTCTATATTATGGTTTTTCCAATTAGGCATGTTTTCTAATGTTTTAGGGGTCAGGACAAAAGTACAAATAAAGGCCCACATGTCATATATCTAAAATTGGAAAGTTATTAATTAAGTTATGCCCATTTCAGTCTATACACCAATACTTGTAAAAATATTACAAAGCTTGCCAGAGTACGGCAGCAGTGAATGATAGATGCCCAAGAAGCTCACATAGTAGGATCTATTTTTTACCTTACAGTTGTATTGCTGTACAACTTTAATGATGAGAATTCAAATGTACAATGTGATTTCTTTTTCCCCACACTTATTCAAATCTCCTATTGCAATCTGCTTTATAGGGTGGACAGTCCTCATGATCCTCAGGACTGAAAGAAGCAGTTCCATTCTAGCTGCCCTGGCCACCAACCCTACCTTGAGTGTGGTGCCAGGTGCAGTAGAGGGCACCTAAGACAAACTGGATGGCTCTACCTGAACTGGAGAGTGACTGAACCTCAAGTTGGGTATTCAGAAATCAATTTTCACCTACATTGTTCAATGTTAAAAATAGTACCCATTAAAACAACTCAAAAATGAATCACCCTTTACAAATTATAAAAATGATGAAAGAGCAAAAAATATTTGCTTAAAAGGAGAAACAAAATGAAAAGTCAAGAAAGTTTTGAAAATTAAAAAAAAATATTGAACTAAAATTAGATAACATGCTTAAGGTTAACTAAGTTGGTTATGAAATATTAACTAAAGTTGAAGGCAAAATATATAAGGGTATGAAAGTGCTGATAAACAAATTTAAAGTTTATAAAACATATCAGTTGTCACTAAGCTTGACTAAACACACTACAGAATCTCAAAATGAAAGTCTCTAGTACAGTAGTACATAATAGAATCCCAGACATAAGCATGTCCCTTAATGCATTTCCACATTAATCATGAATTCAAAGTTCTCCCACACCCCTCAACCAATCCAAGGGAGTGGCCCACATGTTAGCCAAGACAAGTATTCACCAATTTGACTATACTGAAGATAAAGTAGTCAAGCAATAGAAAGGAGGAAGCATCAAAGGGAATTTATCTTCCTTAAAAAAGAAAAGGAAAAAGGAAAGGAAGAAAAAAAAAAACACTTTCCAAAAGTTACATACTAAACTTCTGTTTTACTATCATTGGGCAAAATTTATGCATGGGTTCATGCTCAGCTGGGAAAAACAAAAACAAAAACAAAAACAAAAAAAACCCTGAAGAGTGTATTCTCTTAGCTTCAATAATGTCCTCAGCAAAAATCATGATGGCTTTTATTATGGAAGACAGTGAAAATGCATACTGGGCATTATCTACCTGTCATTGAGTATCTATATGATCATGTGTTTTTCTCTGTGCTTGGAAAATACAGACCCCTTAAAAAAATGAGCCAAACTTTTCATGCCTTGGTTTGAAATTGTATTTACTAAGCAACATGGCATCCTCCCCATCAGGCACAAGGTATAGCTACTCAGTCTTAGCAATGAACTACTAGACAGGAACTCTGTCCTCTAACCATCCAATGCACAAGGATGGGTGAGTAAAAGAAAAAAATAAATAAAAATTCCCATTTGTAAAATGCAAATGCAGTAGTATTCATCTGTTAATACCATTGGTCCATCAGGAATTCCCAGCAATACAGATTTTACCTTGATGAAAAACTGAATTGACTAGTCAGTATGATCATTGCTTTCTTCTCTCTGGGAAAAAAATACCTTGTTTATTTTCTTCCATATTTCTTCCCTGTCCTGTATTATTGTCCATTATCCTCTATGATCATTTCTAAAACCCAAACATTCTTATCATTTTTGATTTTTCTTTTTATGTGTCCTGTTGTTTCAAATATTGGTCCCACATGGAGATCAATTGACACAATGGTTTCTAAGGAAGGCTTCCCACTTTTTACAGAGAATTGTTAACATAATTTTAAAAAGACATGGAGCTACAGTCTTTACCTTTTCTAAGGAGGCTGCTGCATTGCAGTTTGTGATGACTTCATTTTGTGAACTAGAAGTATCTTGCCTTTCAAGTGTGTGAGGCTCCATGTTACTGAAATCTCTGTCAAATGAGATTGGTGAACAAAATCTGCAAAGTTGGGAAAACATACAATGTTTTTTTTTGAAGTGTGCCAAAAGAAGAGATAGTTTTCTTTACTGAAGCTTCTTAGTTTAAGATTGTCCCACTGGTCTAATTTTGCCTGTTTGCTGTGTTTTTGGTTTCCCCAGAGACCATTGCAAAGTCCAATGTTGTGGAGCTTAACCCCTATGTTTTCTATTAGAAGTTTCACAATTCTATAGTTTTTAATTAACATTTGAATCTTCAGCTAATTTTGAGTTGATTTTTGTACAAGGAATAAAGTAGAGACTCAATTTTATTTTCTCATTTATTTATTTATTTATTTTCCTATTTTTCTTTCTCTCTCTCTCTCTCCTCTCTCTTTCTTTGTGTGTGTGTGTGTGTGTGTGTGTGTGTGTGTGTGTGCACGCGACTGGATAACCAGCTTCCCCATAAATATTTATTTATTAGTCTAACTTTCTTCATGGTAAATTCTTGGAATCCTTCTCAAAATCAGTTGACAGGTCTGGAATGACTTTGTTTTGGACTTTCTGTTCCATTGGACAAATTTTGCACAGAAAAATAAACTACAGAATAAAAAGACAAGTTATGCAATTTGAAAATCACATATGTGTGATCAGGGCTTTATTTCGGAAATGCTTAAGGAACTTCCATGGGTCAACTGGAAAATAAATAAAATAAAAAATTATAAACCTCAAGTAAACCAAGTAAGAAAAGGGCAAAGGAATTGGACAGATATTTCTTCAAAGAAGACATACAATTGGGAAACAGGTATATAAAAAAATATTAAACATCACTCATTATTGGAGAAATGCAAATCAAAATAAAATGATCCCTCATATTTACTAGGATGGTTATTATTAAAGAATAAAGAAGCATTGATGAGGATATGAAGAAATTGAAACACTTGAACACTGTTGGGAGAAGTGTAAAATGGTTCATCTGATAGGGAAAGCAGTATGGTAGTTCCTCACAATTTAGAAATAAAAGTACCACATGATCCAGGAATCCCACTTCTGGACATAAACCCAAAGGAACTAATATCGGTATCTTTAAAAAGTATCTGCACCTCTATGCCCCAGATAAGCATTATAACAATAGTCAAGATGTGTAAACAAACATGTTTCTATTGACAAATGAATGGATAAAGAAATTGTGGTATATACATACCACATGGAGGAACATTCAGCCTTAAAGAAGAAAGAAATCATGTCATGCACATCATTATGGATGAATCTGGAGAAATCGAGAATAAAATAGCTCTTACCAGGTGGCTGGGAGATGGGAATATGTGGAAATGTTCAACAGATGTTTTTATAAAAGAGAGATCAAGAATCTTAAATGTGGGTCCTTGAATATTATAGTTTTATAATGAATGAATTAAGTATCTCAGAAAAACATTAAAAAATGAGCCAAAAATGATTAAAAGGAATTCATGGAAACAGTTTGAAATAGGTAAATAATGTTAATAATTACTTATGTAAAATGGAAAACTACTAGATAACATAATGAAGAACAATAGAGAATAATGTCCAAAATAATGCCTCTGTTTGAATAGATAAGTTCATACTATGAAGGAGGCATGCTAACACTACAGACACAATTAGCCCAATCATAAGCAAATAAATTTTGATTTTGGAAGAGTTAAATTATTAAAGGCTTATATAATTTGAGCACAAAAATACTGTGTGATATAATTTACACATATAATCTAAAACTGTCAGTCTCCTTTAAACAAGGAGTGGAAATAGAGTTAGCAGGTGTTGGAATGGGGAAAGGAAAATGCCGGTTCAAGGATGCAGTCATACAACAGGATGAATAAAATAATAATATGGCATGGCGCTTTCTAATTTGCTAGGACAGAACATTTCAAAAGTTTTCACCACAACTTTTTAATCACTTGAAGGGATGGTTATATTAATTAACTTTATTTAATTATTACTTTATTATATTTATAATATGCACTCCCTATATTGATATAAATATTGTCAATTTCCAATAAAAACAAACTGACTTTGTCAGCTTCTCATTGTAGTTCTATCAGTTTTTTTTTACTGCTTCAAATCTGTTAATTTTTATGTTTTGAATTTTAACTACAAATGAGCCGGCTCTGCAATACCAAATGAGTTAACATGTTAATCCCTCTATGTTCCCTACTAATAAAATAGCAAGTGAAAACAGATAATGTCTAAGGGTCTTTCCACATCTAACATTCTGCGATACTAATTTGTAATGAATATTTTTTAAGTACCTTTGAGGACCAATTATTCACAGTCAATTCTTTCTCTATTATTGCCAAATTGAGACTATGCATAAAACAAGATAAGGATTAAAATGTTCTTCCTAGTGGTGAAAACTTTCTGTTGCCCACATGAATTAAACTTAAAGAAAAACATAAAAATAAAGGCTATAGAGCTCCTACTTTCTTTCTCTAGGGCTGGGATCAGATTTCAAGAAGATCTTCCATGAAGGACATCACTTCTTATTAGAACAGGGATTATTATTTTTTTTCCCCTAGAAGGTACTGGAATTGGAATGTTAAACTACTCAAAATTGTTCATCTCTTTTCTATTATTATAGTTTTTAAAATGCAATTTTAAATGACAGCATAGTATTACAGTATATGACTATACTACACTTAAATTTTTTAAATATTTATTTATTTATTAGTTATTGGCGGACACAACATCTTTGTTTGTATGTGGTGCTGGAGGATCGAACCCGGGCCGCACGCATGCCAGGTGAGCGCGCTACCGCCTGAACCACATCCCCAGCCCACTACAATTAAATTAACCAATTACCCACTGTTATAAGTTTACATTCTTGATAATTTTGATTGCGTTAACATGAATAATTTTTTTCATGGTCTCTTATCCCAGGTAAAATTGAAAAAGTTCATATTTTTCTAAAATTAATAAAAAATGTATGTACTAATTTATTTTTACACAAACCACATTTATTAATTTAATTTGACTAGAGCTACCCCATGAACATTTCATTGATAGTGATCTTATTATATCATAGAAATTTAGTCATTACTAAAGTTCTTATGAGACTGATTTAATTTTTACAAGTAGAAAAGTTAAATAATGCTATGGCTTTTGTATGTTTTTATTTGTGAAAAACATAATCAAGTTTAATTTTTAGTTAACTTTGAAATGTCTTCAAAAGCAGAACTAATACAAATAAACCTTTTTGCAATATCTTTAATATATTGTGCCACTTATGTCTTGTCACAAATGATGAGTATGAATATTTGTGAACGTATATCCTTTTTATATCTCATAAAATATATTTCAAGGTTTAAATATTTGCTGTAAAGAGATGTAAAGAATATACCTACTTAGATTAAAAGTACTACATTAAAATAGCTAATAAAAATGTTTGAGAACTTTGACACAGTATTAAGTACTACCTAATATCAATTAGAAGAACATCAGAAAATAAGTTAAAATTTCACTTGTTCTTATTGTTTCTAAGATATTATCTCTCATTAAATCATTAAATATGTCCTGTAATGCTAGGATTAGTCTTATTAATTTGATATATGTATTTCTCATTTTGGCACTGGGAACTGACCTAAAGGTATGTTATCACTGAGCTACATCCCCAGTCCTTTTCATTTTTACTTTAAGACATAAATTCAGATTTTAAAGGATTAAAATGTTCTTCCTAGTGGTAAAAACTTTCTCTTCCCCACCCAAATTAAACTTAAAGAAAAACATAAAAACTCACTAAGATGCTAGGGTCTTGCTAAGTTGCTCAAGCTGGCCTCAAGTTTGGGATCCTCCTGTCTCAGCCTCTTTCATCACTGTATGTGATGTTTAAGTATGTGCCACTATAACCAGCTTGATAACAACTTTTTAAAAAAATATTTTTTAGTTGTCAATGGATTATTTATTTATTTGTGGTGCTGAGGGTTGAACCCAGGGCCTCAAACATGCCAGGCAAGCACTCTACCATTGAACCACAATTCCAGCCCTTTGATAAGAATTTTTGAGACCAAAATATACTAGATAAGAATAACTATAACTCATCCTTTAAATTATCTAATTTTCATTGGAATTATTATCGTCAACATGATTATCTTAGGAAATCAACTATTAATGAGATAAACAACTTTATTATAACCAATACGTCATTGCAAAATGGAAGTTACTGTTTTCAGAATACTTCTCAAATGTAATAATTATTCATGAATTATAGGCCAATAGAAATTACATAAGACTATTATTAGCTTTTCAGAGGATTTAAACATTTCTAATAGAATATCTTATTGATCATTTAAAATCTTCATTGTTGCTAAATACGTTCTGAAGGAGTTTCCTTTGTACATTGAGCATAAATAACTTATGCCATTTTATAATTACTTTTCAGAACTTGCTGGACTACCTACCAGATGTGCTACCTTAACAATGAAATGTCACCAAAGACATGAATCCCTGGTTTTAAATCCTGTAAAGTAATGGTGTCTTGAAATTGTCAAAATATGTCATGACAGAGTGCGGATCAGGTTTTCTACCTCTTCCTCACACCTTTTCAGTTCTAAATGTGCACTTATAGGATTGATTCTCAAATCCTTTTTTAAATCAATTCATTGCAAATTGGTTACAACCTGGCCACTTGTAGATTTCACATTGTTTACCAAATCTCAAAAACTGTATTTCTGCAGCATTACACACTACAGAAAATACTTCTTCTTGGCTCATGCAAAACCCAGCCATTCTGTGTCTTCTCCACTCTTTTGAACTCCTTCTTACCCTCTTTAGTGGCTCCTCCACCTGCTCCAAAATGCTGCTGTTACTTAGCCTTTTGACTCTACTCTTTTTCCTCCTCTCCATAGATGGACATTCATTTCTTATTCAATATGGACTGTAGTCTCCTGAATAGCAAACATACACCTGCACTACCTGTATCAAACCAAATTCATTAGGTTTGACCTTGGACTTCTTTTACAGTATTTTTTCCTTCAAATAACAGCATTTTCTTTTGTGAGAAGTTCTAATTTTACAGAAAAATGAAGCAGAAAATTTTCAAACATTCCTTCCCGACATTCCCTATTTTCCCCTGTTATTAACAACTTTCATTAGTCTGGTACATTTGTTGTAATTAACCGACTAATATGGATACATTATTATTACCTGAAAAATCATAATTGACAATAGGATTCACTCTCTGTGTTGCACCTTCTGTGGATTTGATGAATGGGTAATCTACCATGAAAATATTGTACGAAAATGTTTCACACTCCACAATCTCTTCACGTTCCCCTTTCCTACCCACCCCTCCCTTCAACACTGTGGCAACCACTGATCTTTTGACTCTCACCATATTTTTGCATTTTCAGAATGTCACACAGCTGGAATCATAAAGTGCATGCCCTTTCCGGGCTGCCTTTTTTCATTTTGCAATATGAATTTAAGATTCCTCATGCTTTCTTGTGGCTTGATAATTCATTTCTCTTTATTGCAGAAAAATATTGCCTTTATTTATCTATTCATCTATCCAAGGTCCTCCTGATATTTCTCGGCTGAACAATTACAAATAAGGCTGCTATAACATTTTTGAGCAGGTTTTTTTTGTGTGTGGATATTAATTTTCAACTCATCTGGTAAGTAAGGACCAAGGAGTATAATGACTGTATCTTGTAGTAAGAGGTTTTGTAGGAAGCTGCCAAACCATCCTTCAAAGTGGCTGTATCATTTTACATTCCCACCAGAAATGAATGAAGGTTCCACATCTCAGGGTGTCTTTAAAAGTTGTCATTTTTTTTTTAAATTGTGGAAACAGTTATATAAATTCATAACCCTTAATGAAGATTAAATAATCCTCAGAAGATTAAATATTCATTGAGTTTCAGTATATACATACTCTATGTAGCCATGAACCCAACCCAAATTTAGAAAAACACTTAATCTCTACAGATAATTCACTATGATTAATTTCCTGTTAATTCCCACCTCTCATAACAATCTATAATTTTGATTTTTGTAATAATAAGTGTTTAACTTTTCTAGAACTAAGAAGTAAAAAAAAATATTTCATATAGTTTGGCACCATTTTCTATATGGATTTTTTTCCTCAACATTTTTATGGGGATTTGTTCAAGTTTTTGTATTTGAAAGAGCTTACTAATTTACTAATTTTTACTGCTGAGTAGTATTTCTCTCTGCACATATATTTTAATTTGTTTACCTACTTTGCTTTTCCTGACCATTTGAGTTGTAACCAATTTGGAGTTATTATGAATAATGTTGATGCGAATATTCTTGTGAGATTCGTGTGTGCGTGCCCATGCTCACATTTCTCTTTCAGAAATATCTAAGAGTAGAATTCCAGGTCACAGGGTAGATTTGTTTGTTTAACACTCTAAAAAGCTGGAGAACTCTTTTCCAAAGTGCTTGCTAATTTTGCACTCCCACGGTAAGTGTTGGAGTGTACCAGTTGCTCCGAAGTTCGTGCCACATTTTCACGTCATTAGTCCTGACATGTGGTGGGTGTTTAATGATGTCTCATTGTGGTTGTCAGGATGACAATTTAACAATTAATTTAGCTTATAGGTGCCCCCTTTGAGCACCGCCTGTGACACAGTAGTTCCCTGATGCTTTACAGAAGCAAGTCCACCCTGCCCTAAACCACACAAGGGTCTCCTCCAGGGCTTCCATAGGGCATCATGTCACGTTGTCATGTGTCCCTACTTCCAGTCTCATATTTATTCTTCACTCTCACTCCTGTTCTGTCTTACATGTGCCACTTAAAGTTTCCGAGTTCTCAGGACCTTTGTCCTTTTGTATACCAATTTCTTAATATTGAAAGTCCTTCATCCTCCCCCCACCATCAAAAAATAATTTTTATTTAAGTAACTCAGAAATCTTGTTTCTCTGGAACTTTCCTCATTTCCTTGATGGAACATTTGATTCATTTATTTCCATTCCCAGGATAAATTTTATCTCATGGCCATGTTTTAGTTTTAGCTATTACATTTTATTTTAATTATCATTATATTAAAATCTTTATCAAATGACTGTGATATCCATAAGACTGGTATATATTAACCTAAACTTCAGAATAGTAGCTGTCATCGACAACTAGTCATTAAATGAAAGAACAAGTAACAGGCCTTCTATCTTCTTTAGTCTCCATAATGGGAAGTATGTCCCTGTGTTTCACAAAGAATAAAGAAGAAAAAAATTTGTCCTTACTTGAATGATTTCTGAGTGTTGCTCTGTCTTTAAGGTGGAAAATATCCATTCTTCAAAACTTTCTTACTTTTTATCAGATTCCATGTGTTTTCCATAAATTAACTTCAAAAGACAAAGGGTTCACTTAAACAGGACATTATTAATGAAAACATGATTTTAGATATTTTAATTGGGTCACTCTGACTAAAAGGATCAGTAATAATTTACTAAATTATGTCTTTAGGGTCTTAGGCTTTTTATATATTGCATACATGCAATAAGATATTTACGTAAGTGTTGGTTTCAAGGTATTTTCAATATTGGGACTAAGAAATTTCCAAAAAGTTTCTTGGAAATCTTGACCTAATTGATTTCCTCATAAAATGTCACAGAAATTTCACTTATTTTTATCCTTTAAGGGTTAATTAGTAAAGAAAAAAAAATATATATATATATATATATATTTAAGTTAAATAAATGTATTGATATACTGTTTAAAAACCTGGTGATCTGATCCTAGGGGATTTCATGGACTGAATAAATCTTCTACCACTTTTTCTGGTATGGTCTGGCTGGTATGGTCTGGCTCCCAAGCAAAAAGGTCACAATGTCAGATACTAATTCATAAAATCTGGTAACTTTATACTAATCAATGAGACCCGAGAGTCTGAGAATGACGGTGTGGAGAAGACATTCCTCTCTTAAAGAAAGGAATCTGTGAGCTAGACTCTCTTGTTTGACTGCCTGGCCAAACTGAATGGATGTTCTGGAAGGAGTCTAGAACCCATTTTTCCAGTATAAACTGAAGTATAAATGTACAGTGTGAGTATAGCTCACCTCTCTCCTGTGGAAACTTCTCTATACACAGGGATGTATCTCCAACTAGGGATTTTTAGGACAAATTTTGGCCGTGGGCCACCCTTGACTGGAACAGTGACTCAAGCTAGAACAATCAGATTCCGTCCCACAGGAAATGGGAAATGGCATTGAGAAATTTCTGCCAGTCTGGGCTGAACATCAAAATGGGACTCTAAACGCAGAGTTTGAAGCTGAGAATGCCAGTTCTGTAAAAAGTAGGTCATCACAGAAAAAAAGAACCAGTGAAATAGATACACAATTGCTTATCCGGCTCTCATTTTGCCATGGTGATTATTTCCTTCTAATGTAACATATGTTATACAATAAGATTATTGTTTGTTTTCTACAAACAATATAGTTAGAAACTTAGCTCCATTTTTGACAGGACTTTTTTCCCCCCTTGATATGTACCAACTGCTAAGAATAGTGTCGGACACGTAGAAGTTATCCAATGAATAATTTTAAAATAAATGAATAAATATTGGTTTCAAATTGGGTTCATTTCAAAACAAAAGAATTATTCCATGGGATATAAAAATCTTGCTTTAGATTTATTGTCTAATTTCTGCAGAGTCTAAAAATTTTCACAAAGATTTGGATTTAAAGAGTTGCAGTAAAGGAAACAACTTTGAAGAAGAATTGAATGGAGCTATATGATAAGTTTAGAAATGATTTGAAAAGTACAGGTCAAAAAGTCATCAAAGTCACAAGTTCAGGAATTCGAATATAGTCATGATTGAAAAACAAATGAAAAATGCTAAATAAAAAAGTCACAATTTTTTTTAGATAGTAAATTATTCTTTGAAATCAGGAATTGAGTAAGCAGAAAGAAGAATGTACTTGGACCATGTTAAAAACCAAATCAATATCTATCAATAGAGGCTATGTAAATTGGAGTGTTATTTAATTTAAAAGTGAAATTTGTTAGAAGGAGCATAGAAACCACATTAGTGAGAACATCAAAGCCTTAGCTTTTTTCCCTGTGTCTTTAATTTGTGATTCATCTTTTTTAAACTAATATCACAACCACTCCCCAAATTAAGCAATTAAATAAACAAGTAATATACTATAATTATCGACTTGATGGAGCAAAATCTTAAACTTGATTAAGCAAAATATTTTAATCTTTTTCTTTTTAATTCTTCTGGCTGGAATGCTACTATTTTATCTCTGCATACCCAAAGGAGAGCATATGTTCGAGCATAATAAATCAACTAGAGCTGAGTCTGCTCCTAATAGCCCTGGGAATTTGGATAAGTCACTAAACATCAAAACCAATACCATTAATCATATTTCACAGAAATACAATGTGCCCTTGTTGGATTTCATAAAGAAAATTTTTATTGTTACATTTCTTTTTAGTTTTTTCAAGGTCAGAATAAATTCTGAGGAAAACAGGTGTTCTTGTCAATGACAGTTCATTAGACTAGACCATAATCACATGAGATCAATACAGTACAGCTTATTCAAAACTATGATATAGATGACTCTATTTAGTCCAAACAATAAGCCAGTCAGGGTCCACAGAGTTATTTTTGTTAACTCATTTTACAGTTAAAGAAACTAGGGTTTATGAAGCTCAAGTAGCTTGTACAAATTCACAGCATATGATACACTCAAGGAAATATAACAACTTTTTTTTGGGTGGAAGGTACTGGGAATCAAATCTAGGGGCCTTTTACTACTGAGCTATATATCCAGCCCTTTTAAAATTTTTTATTATTTACCATTTATTTTTGAGTCGGATCTTGCAAAGTTACTGAGACTAGCCTTGAACTTGTGATCCTCCTTTCTGAGCCTACTGAGTACCTGCAATTACGAGCACGCACCACCACTCTTTACCACTGTCAACAATGTGCAAGTTTTCCCCCCAAAGTGTTCATTTTAATTAGCAGCAAACTCGACTCTGATTGATTCCTCTGGATGTCAAACTTGTTTTTTTTTTCCTCTCTTAAAGTCCACAGAATAAGCAGAGCAATTTCCTAAAGAATATGTCACTTCCTTATGTAACACTCAATCAGGTTTCTGCTGCAGATAAACAGTAAGTTGTACGTACTAATTCTTGTCTCTGTGATCATCTGTGAAGTGTCCAACCACCTTCTCTTCCACTATGTCATCCTTCCCCCTTCCACTTTATTAAGAACACATTAGTTCACTTTCTGTCTCTCCCAAATGAGATGGTCCTGTCTCAGGCCTTTGCATATATTGGTCTTTCTTGGGATCCTCTTCACCAGGTCTTTTTGTGATTGCCTCCTATTCAGTATTTGAGTCTCAGCTGAAATGTCACCTCGACATAGGGTATTTCACAGCCCCCTTGCCCAAGCAAATCTGCCCAATGGGCAATTGCCTTATACTTCGACTTCTTCATTGAGTTTTTAACTATGTAGATATTTATATGGCACATGTAGCCACCCCCATTAGAAAGTCAGTGATTTGGGATCAGAGAGTCTATATTGTTCTCAATTTTATTTCTGCAATTTATAATTTAGACTAAGTGTTTAATCAATATGAGTTACCAATGAAAACAGAAAACACACACACACGAAAAAAAAAAACCTAACTTCCCCTAACTTTGTCCATCATCCAAGCTACAGGTGACTCTATGCCTTTCATTTCACTTCATTGTCCCAACTCTCTCACCCGCTTCACTACTTTACTAAACACAGTCTAACTTTTGTCCATACTGCCCTGTTGGAACTGTCTCCCCAATGTCACAGATGACAGTGTGTCTCCTCTCCTGACGTCTCTGAGGCAGAACAAGAACAGTTGACTACACCTTCCTTTGCAGCCCTATCCTACCCTGGGTTTTCATAATACATGCAAAAAATCACCCTTCTCTTAACATATGCCATTTTTTCTTTCTACAGTTTCATGGCACCTGCTTACTTTCAAACTCCCACACTTTTTCCCAATACCTCTGAAGCCTTCCAAAGATTTCCAGGCAACTTTGTTATTCTTTCTTTGATGTTCCAATTGTTCATTACACATGGAACAATTATTTTTTCTTATTAATCATTTGTCTGTCTCATTCTATCCTGGAATGAAAACACCTTGAAGGTAGGGAAAATTCTTTACTCGTGTTGTATCTTGGTGTCTAATATTAGGCTCTTACTTGAGGAATTAAATATGCATGTCTGACACAGAGCATGATGATACCACATGAAAGGATGAGGATCCTCACATAGTATTTTGACAGCTATTTGTACACACCCTGACATCAGGATGGAACACCCTTTAATGTGGGATATGGTCAACGGGCCTGGAGAGTAAGAAAGTTCTAAGTATCCCAAAGCGGGCATCTCATAATCATATAATTTTATACAGACAGCTGCTCATGTCAGCCTTAGATAATGCTCTTCTTAACTTGTATAAGTAGACATAATATAACTGAGAATATATTCTTGGGGCCATCTACTGATAATATTGTAGCATGTAATAGTAATTTAACCAAAAATAGAATCCTCAAAGGAGTCATTAGAAATTGTCAATACATAGCTGTAAAAGATTTAGTGATAACAGCAAGAACTTTTGGGTTAATGAAGAGAGATTCCTTCTGCAGTCAACTGTGATTGAGAAATGGTTGATTCCCTTGTTGCTATTGTGCATTGGCAGAAAGCAATGTGAAATGGGAAGTTGGTATGTTTTGGAATTCCCTTGTGATAACAGTGGATTCCTGTAGGATTGGAAATTACTGCCAGCTTCACAGAGGACAAGGTAAAGTGGGCTGCCTCATTTATATCCAGCAGGAAAATGAAGTAACATAACCTTTGGGTAAGTATTGTCTCTTATTATCAGGAATCTCAATATTTTTACTGTTCTTAGGACAATGATTTTATTTGAGGGCATCTGTCAAAAGTAAAGAGAATAGCAAGAACAATAGCAAAATATTACATTTCAAATATTTATGACAGCATCACAAAGAGCTTCAACTAAGTGAAATATATGTAATTAGTTTTAAGAGCATAGTCATTACTTGTGCTTCTGATAAAATGCAGGGATATTTTGTCAATGTACCCTGATTACAAACAATGGGAAATTGTTCTAAGACCTACCATGTATTTGACCCATAGGATGTCACTCTGAAATGAAGAATGTTTTCAAAGATATTGAAAAAACATGGATTTTAAAAGTGAAAAAATGAAAAAATAATATGCAAAACAATAACAACAACAAAGAAATTGGCTATACTTTGTTAATTTAGATAAAGTGTGATTCCACTTTATCTAAATTAACATTAAGACAAAAACTAACAAAGCAAGGATAACATTAACTCTAAGGATAATGGTAATATCCTTAGGGGTTGATTCGTTTCTGAGTTTCTGTGTTTTAGTACATTTTTTAATGAGGATGTTTGTTGTTCAGTGCAGGGAAAAATTTTCACTGTACTTTGATATCAAGAGAGATGGTGATTCACTCTGTGGCAGAGAAGCCTTGGTGAAAAAGTAAGAACTCACTTGTTTATGGTATTTGAAGGCAAAAAAATTCTACTCTCTCCATCTCTGATTTCTGGAACTCTAAGGGAATCATTAGGAAAAACCAAACCCAGGAAATAGAAACACAGCACCTCTCCATTAGCAGGTCTAAAACATAGTGACCTAAATGTTGCACATAACAGATTTGATATTGAGAATGAGTTTATGAGACAGGCACTGACCAGGGAAAGAAGAAAGATGAGGAAGGCAAGAGCAAGGATGCTTCTAGGAGAGAAGAATAGAAAGGGGCAGGGGAAAGGAAGGGAGGAAGAAGGGAAAGAGGCAAAAGGAACAGAAAAAGACCCTTCAGACTTTAACCTTCACCTACAGAAAGATGTAGAGTCATGCACATCAGCCTTTCTAAATGAATTTCGTCATTGCTGAATCATGTTCATTACTCAGGATTCCAGATGCCAGCCAAGAAGTTGTATGATGAAAAATAATAGTGTATTTCCTCCTAATACTTTCAGTATTTACTTCTCCAGTCTTGTCAATTTCATTTTTAACCATATATTTTTAAATGTTGTTGTCACTTTTTTTTCAAAACTGACAGCAAGTTTTTCTTGATGAGATTTTTTTCTTAACAACTAAAAATTTTAGTTTTAATTTTACACATTTATGAAATGCAATGTAATCTGATTAATATATTCAACGTGTAACAATCCCATCAGATTAGTTGCATTTCCATCTCCATTTCTCATATCTTGGTGTTGGGAAACTTCTCTTTTATTCTGGTTCTTATAAAATACATAATAAGTTTGTTGTAAACTGTATTTACCCTACTCTTCTGTAGGATACCCAGCAGAAACTTACTCTTTCTAACTGCATTTGACAATGACACAGATATAGCCTATGTTAATATTAGTAAAATGTATTGACAGAGAATGTGGACTTTTTATTTGAATGTGCAGTTTTCATTAAGAAATATAGGTAATTAAAATTAATTTTATTTTATTTTAATCAAATCATGGTAAAAATTGGTTTTTCTGGCATTTTATTTCTTTTTTTGTTCAGTACCTACTATTCTAATCTTTATGGCCATTCTAAAATCTGAGACTCATTGTTGCTTTCACAGAAAACATATATTCTAGTAGCTGTGACATTGTGAGGAAAATAATCACAGAAATGTGAGTCAGAAAACCTGAATTCCAATGGAAAATCTGTGGATCTTTTAGTTAGGTTGGCTTCTGAGAAGAGAAAGCTCATCAAATATCATTGAAATTTATTAATTAAACCTAAGGTCAAAATGAGTACTTGATTAGCAACATTTAATAAAAATACACAGATCATTTAAAGAATCTTAACAGTACAAATTAATACTTAGAATAATGAACATATGATTACATCTGGCATTGATTCTAAAGAGCAAGTCTTACTATAATGAGAAGAAATTATAAAGGCCCTCATAATGGCTTATTATGATGGAGATGATAATATAGCTAGTGCTAGTTTAACTGTATTTTTCAAAGTCACTTGGACACCAATTTTGTATAGAGCCTGAACATTTCTTAAATATGCTATACTATCAACCATTATTGTATGTTATTTTAAAATTTTAATGTGGGGTTATTGCATCTTCAGAATATGTGTTGTCAAGTAATTTGACATTTGAGAACTCCATAAAACAGTACTTTATCTTCTACCAAGTCCCTAATTACTCAAAAGGCCTGCAATGGAATGCTTATTATATTAGATATAAATAGTGTAAAACAGTTATTAAGGTCATAGATACTAGAAAAAACTAAAATATAATTATAGTTTTTTATTATTATTTTTCAGTGAACGTATTGAGAACCCCAAGTTAATTGACCTACTCACAGGTGCACAACTAGTAAAACAAGTGCTAGAAGTATGTGTGTATTTTCTCATTAAGTCAGTGTTCCTTTCCCTGGTCCTAGAACTTTCTACCTACCATCAGCTTTTAAAGAAAAGCTAGAGAAGTTATTACAGATAGTTTTTCCAGCAAATATGACTATACTTATTATTTACAATTTTTAAACAATTGTTGGCTTACTTTAGTGAGGATCATTCATTTGACACAATTTATTCTAAATAAATTATTTTAAATTGCAGTGGTTATACAACACCAATAAATTTGCCATTAATTGCTCCTCTTGGAATACACTGATCCTATCCACAAAGAAAGTATTGATAGTATTTGTGATCCTTGTTTTGAAATTCTTCTCTTATTATCATTTTTATGTATCACTATTAATCAGAGAAATAGATCATGTTTATATTTAGAATAGTATGGACTCATACTCAAGTGAGTACTTGGCTTATTTCGATTCCCACTCCCTAACATTTTTAATTCCAGTTTGGTCATAATGATAAATAATGATTCATGATCAAATATTTTCATCATCCCTGAAATACTCAATACTAGCATCACACAGGGAGAATAATAAAATTTTATTTTAATGTAAGATAAATTATGGATATCTATTAAAGTGCCTAAATTATATAAAATTCATGGAGAGACAAAATATTTACCAACTGCCAAAGTAACATATACAACTGACATCATCATACACCTCTAAATATAAGCAGGAAAAATGGTACTTTAGAACATCTTCATACCCCAAAAATAAGTGAAAAGAGACTTCCTAAAACTCTTGTTATTGGTGGAAATATTTACTTGTTCTCAAAAAGAAAGTTATTTCTTACGGTACAATTTTAAATTTTCTAACATTATTGCTACAATTAGCTTAATGAAATAAGTGCTTCCAATGGAAAGGATCAAATGTTTAGAATTTTCTAAATTTAACATTGAAAAATAGTATTATATAAGTGTCAATAGAACAATTATATTATGAAAAAGATATTTAAAAAAATAGTCATACACAAATCATTGCCCTTTTGCTGGTGTATTTAGTAAAAGAGTGCCCCCTTGTGATTTCTAAATCTTATGCAGCAACAACTTCTACCAATCAGAGACTTTTTTTTTCAATTTAAAAGAAAACATCTAGCATCCTCAGAGTACAACCAAATACTTTGTTTTTGCACATGAAACTACTTTAAATTTGTTTTTCTTGAAGCAAAATAAAGTGCTTCATGGGGATTTATGAGAAAGCAGTTTTAAGAACACCACTACTAGGCGTCCCAGGATTGTAGCTGATGAAATTCATACATGCTGCTGTTTTCCATTTTTATGCACAGGTAGTGGCTCTCTGGACAGAGCACATTTCTTGCAGAGAATAAAACTTCTGAGGTTAGGTTGATTGGACTTTTTCTGACAGTGTGGCATGGTTTTGAGGTACTTTGTGCTGTCCTTCATTATGAACTTATGAACATGATCAAAGAGGCCATAGGTCCCTCATAGTTCTTGGTGGAACTGTCAGTGTTACCAACAGGGAGTTGTTTGTGTAGATTGAAAGAGCAGCCCAGCTTATGTTGGAACCAGGAGAAGCAGGATACTGGAAACTTGTGCTCAGGCAGATCTGAAATACTGGGGAACATCTCTTTGTAGCTTAAAAACTGAATGCTGTATCGATGACAAATTGTGAACTTAAGCTAATGGGAGACTTGGGGTTTAATGCAAAATTACAAGGTTAATTTTTACCACTGTTTACACTCAGTCAATAATTCTGAGAAGTGTAGCTAATATTATAGAGCATGTTACTTTTCTTTATGGACAAGGAATATTTATATGTAATAGTTCTGAAGCAATTTCTATGCACTGACATCCACTTCTTATCATAAGAAATAATTATCTCTTAATTTATTCAGTTAAAATATAATATTGAAGGACAAAATGTGGGTTTGGGTTAAATAAAAGCAATGAGCTTAGAGGCAGACCAACAATATTAGTTGTGATAAGTATTGGGAATATAAACAACTATATCAATGGGAGGTATTCTTCAAAATGTTTATGTTTCATGGCCAACAGTGTATAAAACATTTATAGGTAAAAGTACAAGCAAGAGGAATCAATTCACAATAAACATTGCCTTTAGGCATTAATTCCAAACAGAAATGGGTGTAATTTTACCCCTAAGGGACATCTGGCAAAGTTTGGAGACATTTTAGTGATCACTAAAATGGCCACAAATGGGACTGAGGTGCTACTGTCATCTAGTGGGTAGAGGTCATAGATACTGCTAACATAGATGCACAGAATAGCCTCCCCCCATAACAAAAAATTGTCAGTAGAGAGCCAATTATAAATAAGATCCAAGGTGGAAAACTTGTTCTAGACCTAGAATTTTAGATTTAATTGACCTATATTGGGTTTTTCATGGGTGGATTTTATATGCAAATTATCATAATTCTTCATCTGAAATCACTTTGAACTTTAATGTGTTATGAAGAAATTTACTTACAGGTAACAGCACTCCCTTGAACTTAAAAAAATTCCTACCACTTTGTAAAATCTTCTATAACAGTGATTTAAAAATTATGTATAAAGTAAAATTATTAATGAATATGTATAATCTTGGGCTTTTTCCCCCCTCCTTGTATTCCATCCCAATCTCTTAATTTCAGGGTCATATATTTGGGAGTAGGCCAAGAAATCTACATTTAAGGAAGATATCCTGGTGACTATCATCCAGGAGTTTATAGATTACATTTTGGAAAGCACTACTGTATATTTCTTTAAAGATGGCCATCAATCAGAAAAAAAGTATTATTTATCTGTGTACAATTTTATTCTACAAATTTAAGTTCTAAATATTAGGTCTGCTTAAACTTATTTTCTTCTTCTTCTCCCTGCCAGAGAAAAGTTGCCAAATCAGCTTTACCTTGAATATGGGAATGTGTGTAGAAGTGCAGATAGATAAAAGTAGATTTTAATAAAAGTGTTTCTTATTACATTTGAGCACAGAGAATAAATCACTTTTGGTGTGCGTTTTTATTTATTTATTTATTTTACATACATGACAACACTGGAATGCATTACACTCATTATTACCCATTTACAGCACAAATTTTCATATCTCTGTATATAAAGTATTTTCATGCCAAATTATGCCATCACACATGTATTCTTTTTTTGCATTACAATTCTTAATATACATATATACCACAATTTTTCATATCTCTGTTTGTATATAAGGTATGTTGACACCAAATTCAAATCTTCATACATGTATTTTGTATAATGGTGACCATCACATTCCACCATCCTTGCTAATCCCCTTCCCCCTTAGTGTACATTTTTAATGGTGAAACATTATGAAATTTTGGGGGAGAGAGCAAAAGAATTTTGTGAATCATAGATCAAGGAGTAATTTTGAGTACTTTCTAGGTATTAGAATTTAAATTATTTTAATTAGCCATTAATTACTTATATTCTTAATTTACTAGCAGACCATAAAATAAGACAAATGTCATTAATCTCTCCACTTAACTAATAAAACATGAAATTACAGAATTTACCTGTGAATCTGTAAGAAACAAATCACGTCTTTATATCTCTCAAGTAAGTGTTTCAAAATTTCATTAATATACTCCTCACTGTGATACATCAATTTCATTTGTACACAAACCATACAACTTGGACTTTAAAACATGCAAAACATATTTTAAAAATCAAAGAAAAAAAGACTAATAGAACTAAGAGCTGACTTTAAGAGGAAAATCACCCTCTAACTGATGAGAACAATTGACCTACTGTGTCTTCTCAGTTGAATGGAGCCTTCAAGATAAACAAGAAATCATTTTGAGCTTTGGATTAATCAGCATAATAAATCTTGAAACAATGCCATTACAAAGGAATTTAGCCTTCACAGTTTACTGTATGATTTAAGGTTCCATCTGACAAATGTGTTAAACTGAACCAAAAGGCAATTGCCTAGAATTCTAATCAACTTGTGGGAAAATTATTACTAAGAATACCCCTTTTGCAACAGAATTATCAAAAAGAAAAGGGAAAGAAAAAAAGAAAAAAGCCTTCTATATTATATGTGCTTCCAAAGACTAGCTATCCTTAAAAAAATAAACAAAAACAAAAACAAAAACAAACAAACAAAAAAATGGTGAATTATTCTCAGGAAGGAAGTTGGACAACCTAACCTAAGCACTTTAGAACATGGATTCATGAAACCATTACACAATTATACATTGGCCTAAACATTTACTTTTCTAAGGATAAAATTTTTCTGTATTTCAAATTAAAATTGGTAACATGATGTTAAATACTGTGGTTATTAAATGTGGGAAATAAAATTCCCTGAAATTTTATTCCTCTCACTTAACAGCTCTCTGTTAGCCAAGCCTGAATGTAAAGTTTTGTTGGTCCATGTAAGGCTATTGAAAGAAATTGATGAGAAAAAGGTGACACAGAAATGAAATTTAAAATATAAAAGCAATATCTTTCAGTACTTTATGGCTCACTTTTTGACTTCATGGATATTTATTATATTTATCAAGTTTGGTTATCATAGACATTTATATGCTTGAATAATTATATTCTGTTGAATATTTGAATTTTATATGAATATACTTCAGAAAAAGAGTGTAGTGATTAATGTGTCTGTTAATTTTGTTAGGTTACCTTTTCTAAATTTGTGTCCAAATCTTATTTTGGCTGTTTCTCTGAGAATGTTTTGGAGATTCACAGTTAAATTGTTGCTCTTTGAATTAATTAAATTTATCTGCTTTATATGGGTGAGCATCAGTTATTCCATTCAAAATCTGGATAGAAGCCCCCTGCAGCCCCAGCCCTCCAGTCTAGCAAGGAGTTCTGTCAGTAGGTATCTCTGAGACTTGAACTGCAGCCTTGGTCCTGGATCTCTATCCTGTAGATCCAATCTATAGATTTTGGACTTCACAACCTCCATAATTATATAAGTAAATTCCTTAAGGTAAATATTTTTCCTCTAAATGCACACACATTCTATTAGTTCTATTTCTTTTTAGGACCCTGTGTACTGGGAGATTTGAATTTTTTTAAAAAGTTATACCTTTTAAACACAATAAATTTCTAATTTATTTTGTTTTTAGCTTCAAAAATATTGAAATAAAACACATCAAAGGAAAGTACACAAATACAAGTATTCAGCCTAGTGAATTATCTCTAAGAGATTATAGTCTTTTAAATGTTACAATTACATGACAAAAAAATATCAGGATTAGAAAATCAGCCATGAAGCTAAAATATGTTTTAAACTTATATAGTAGTAAAACATGAATAGAAGCTATAATTTGAAGCCTTTAATTTAAATGAAGCTGAACAAAAAGTAGATGTTAATGTAAGAAAAATTACTACAGATAAAGAAGTACAATTTACTATGCCAAGAATTTTAATCTGCCAATAATGTGACAATTCTACTTTTATGACTTGAAAGATGTAATAGAAAAATGGCAGAACTAAAATAAGATAGACAAAATTACTAAATACACTTGATGACTGTAGTGCATTTGAATGGCTGATAATATAAGCAAATTAACTTAGTAAGGATATAAAGCTATAAATAATATAGTTAATAATTTTTCATAAGTAACATATACAGAATACTGAACAAAAAAATCATAGAATAAACAACTAGTGTACTCATATCTTATATACTTAGCAATATTTAAAAAATGACCATAAGTTAGCATATTATACAATCTCAGCTAATTTTGAAGTCTTAAAATTATATAGTCTTTATTATCTGGCAGAAAGGATTTTATGTTAGAAATTAAAAACAGAAATATTTAAATAGTTCTTACATTTAGAAATTTAGACTTAATAAGCAAGCCAACTATCATCAGTGACAATTAGAAAATATTCTAAATTATGGCACATTACATACATATATATGTACAATTACATAAGTATAGCTAAAGTATATCAAGCAATAACTTTGTAGGTTAAAAACATTGCAGGTACTTAAATATTAAAAGTTTATTTGGAAAATATTTTTCTCAAGAAGATAATGAATAAAAAAAGTGAAATCCAAAGACAGAAAATTAGAAATAAAGGTGGTAGTAAATTTTTGTAAAATATTTACATATAGGCATGTATGTTTGCACATGTGTGTACATGTTTTAACAAAGAAAAATGTTATTTGAAAAGTCTAATCAACCTGATAGTGACCAAGGAAAAAGTAGAAATCAGAAATTGCAAATACTAATGACATGATTAATGAATAAAGGAGAAATTACTATAGATATTACAGATAAAAAGATATTAAGGGGATGTTATAAGCAGTTTTATTTTAGTTCTTGGCGGACACAACATCTTTGTTGGTATGTGGTGCTGAGGATCGAACCCAGGCCGCACGCATGCCAGGCAAGCGCGCTACCACTTGAGCCATATCCCCAGCCCAAAGGAGGAGCCAGTTGAGCTTGACTTTGAAGAGTGGGTAGGACGATTATAAGCAGTTTTATGCCAGTATACTTTATTATTTGAATAAACTGTAAAAATCTTAGAAAAGTGTAACTTTAGAAGACAAAAGGAAACAGAGAATCTGAATAGCCTATATTATTGAAGGAGTTGTATCTGCTATCTAAAACACCACCACCAAAACTTTAAAATACCTTCACACAAAGAAAAATCTCTTCTCTGATGTTTTCAGCAATGAATTTCAATAATAATCAAAAGAGAAATAATGAAAATCTTATACAAATCATCTAAGGACCAAAAAAATCATGACGATTTTATCATCATTTTTTTCTTATAAACCAGAACCTTAAATGCAAAACCTGAGGATTTAAAAGAAGAGAAAATTACTCTTGTCGACATGAAAACGAAAAATTTGAAATTAAATTTTAGCAAACCAAATCCAGTAGAACCCTGTGTACAGGGAGATTTGAATTTTTAAAATAGTTATACCTTTTAAACATAATAAATTAACCAACTCAATTTTAAAATACATATATTTTACAATTCAGTTGGGTTTAATCCAGAATTGGCTTAATTTTTTATTTTTTTATTTTTTATTTTATTTATTTATTTATTTGTTTATTTTTGAGAGAGAGAGAGAGAGAGAGATAATTTTAATATTTAATTTTTAGTTTTTGGAGGACACAACATCTTTATTTGTACGTGGTGCTGAGGATCGAACCCAGGGCCGTGTGCAGGCCAGGCGAGCGCGCTACTGCTTGAGCCACATCCCCAACCCTGGCATAATTTTTTAAAATTAATTATATAATTAAATTAAATAAAACAAAAATTATACAATCATCTCTATAGATGTAGAAATGCATCCAAATCAATTCATCCTAAAAGGCCTTAAACTCACAATGAATGAAGCAGGTATTCTTGTTTTTGATGTTTTAAGTTAAATTTGAGTTTAGTTATCTATTACAATTTTGAATAATGTATATGTGCTATAGTTGTCTCATAATGTATTATAACACTTTCATTTAATAACAATATTTGACATTTATTTCCTACTAAAAAACAGATACAAGTTAAATATCTATTATTTAAGTGCATTCTTTAACTGCTAAAATATCTATAAGATATTTGCTCTAAATAATACTAAGTAATGTAATTCTGAAAGTATTTTCTGAAGTTGGTAGAGCAGGATGCTAATATCCTCACTTATTTTCAGCTTGTTCTATTCCTAACCCATGCATTAGAGAACAAAATGAAATAAAAGTTATAAGGACTTGAAAGATTTTCTACTAGAAAAACAAAAAACAAAAAAACAAAAAGAAAGACAAAAACAGAAAATGAAATAGGTAGATGGGCAGAAAAGCAAGCAGGCATATTTTAAAAGCTAATATACTAGCAGTCAATACACATAAAAAGGTGCTTTATTTAATTTGACATCCATAAAGTGAAAACTAAACATACATGCAAATTAAAAGTAATTTCAAAATAAATTCAACATTCACATTCAACAGAAATGAGAAAGAATGACAATAACAAGTATAGCTGAAGGTGGGGACAGTTCAGAATTTGCACAGTTCAGATTTCTTGTATATATCTGGTAAACAGTTTAAGCAGATATGACTGTATATTTATCAAATAATATTGAATATGAATATGAATCATGACTTAGAAATTCCTCCTGTATGTAGGTACTCAACAAGAATGTTTGTACATATGTTTTTATGATATATATATATATATATATATATATATATATATAGAGAGAGAGAGAGAGAGAGAGAGAGAGAGAGGTACATACATATATAGAGAGAGATAGATGTATATAAATATATCTCAATTCATGTATATGTATATATATATATATATATATATATATATATATATATATATATATATATTTAATAGCCAAACTCTCCTAGATCTAAACTATATTTAGATCTCCTAGATCTAAACTATATAATTTTTCATATATATATGAAAATTTTTCAGACAAAGAGATTATGATGCTAAATAAAAATAGAGGTCAACAAACAAAATTTTGAAGAGTCTAGAATTGAAGAAATAAAAAAGGTAATTTTTCTATATTTAAATATTGTAAAAATTAATTGATACCTAATGGAAAATTTCCTGCATTGCATAGTATGAAAACAATAGCAAAGAGAATTGGAGAGGCAATAGGTAACTTATTGCATAGACAAGTAATAGCTTAAAGTAGTGAAGATAATGATTAAGGATGTGTATGCCAAATAGAGGAAAATTGTTAAAAAATAGGAATGAGTCATAAATGATAATCTAATAGCAGAAATAAAACAGTTGAATCCAACTTTTTTCCCAGGGAACAATCACCAAGATAAAAATACTTGAGGCCATAGAAAAAGTATACAAATTCAAAGAACTGAAATTATGTAATGTGTATCCTTTGATTATAAGGTAACTATGCTACAAAACAATAACAAAAATCATCTGTAAAAATCCTAAAAATATTTGGAAATTACCCCACTTCTAAGATGGGTGGGTTAACTGCTTTGCATTCAGACCTATATACAGCTATGATCTTATCTTCCGTCTCAAGAAAATAAAAACAAAATTAAACATAATTATTAAAAGATACCATGCCACTGTTGTCTCGATATTTTTGCACAGTTCCGATCATGTCACTCAAGAGTCTTTATGAAACACACTTGAAAGCTAGTGTCTCCAAAAAGATAAGAATGTGATTCTGCAACCTATACACTCAGAAAAATGAGAAATTACATCCCATCTGATTGAAATGTATGATATGTCAAGATCACTGTACTGTCATGTGTAACTAATTAAAACAAATCAAAAATTATATAAAAAAAGATAAGAACCTTTGGAAAGACCTGGAATCATACAACTACCTAATTACCCTGCTTGAATACCTTTGCTCACATTGTGTGTTAATAAACCTACAGACACCTCTCTTCTCTCCTGGAAGATGTTTCCAGACTATTTTATATGGAGGGGAGGATGAGCAAGTGTACCAGAGGATTATAAAGACAGTTTTTTCTTGATTTCAGGATTTGTATCTTGTGGTCCATCTGGTCTTGCAGCAGGAGCATCAGTGCTAGGAAACTGCTCTGGGTGTTGCTTTCAACTTGAATAAAAATGCCACCTGTGATCAAAGGGCATGTGTTTTTCTGTCAGTGTATATAAAATTATAACAATCTACTTTCTTTTTGTTTATTTTTTATTTGTTCTTAATAGTTATAAATGGCAATATAATGTATTTTGATGTATTATTCATATATAGAGTATAACAACCAAAGGCCAAATGTTCTCTTTGATAGGCAGATACTAACTCATAATAAGAGGGGACAGTAGGGAATAACAGAAGAACTTTGGCAATCTACATTCTTAGGAGCAAGACAGTCTCAGAAATTCCTCAGTGTTTGCTTTTTTATTGTGTAACTGATTTATATACACACACAAAAAGAGTATTTTAAATAAATAAAACATACAACTTCATGAAGTGGAAGTAAAAACTCAATAGAAAAACTTTAAATATATAAAAAATTAATAATATGCTGGCTAGAAAAACCAAGTAACAGAGAGAAGAAACAAATTCCAAACATTGTAATTAAGTTAAATTAAAAAGATTTGAGGACATATTAAATGCAATTATATACCCCAAATTTGACAAATTTAGATTAGATGAATCAATTTATTAAAAGACACAAATTACAAAGAAATCACTCAAGAAGAAAAAGTCTATCTGAAAAATGCTAGGTGGAATACTTAGACTGAAGTCACAGTTAACCTTAAAACAGACACACACACACACACACACACACACACACACACAAACACACACACACACACACACACACACACACACATGCTTCCAATCTAATATGAATATACTTTTGAAATGAGATCTATATTGAGCCCAGGACCTTGTGCCTGCTAGGCAAATGCTCTACCACAGACCTTCAGCCCAGCCTAAAATCTGCAATACACTTAAGGCAGCAACAATGCAAGTTTTTCACACTCCTTGACTGTAGAAGAAAAAGGATTCTTCTTATTTTATCTGTTCAGTATAACCATTCTCTCAAGAATAGAAAAACACTTTGATCAAAAATAAAATTAAAATAAATACCCATAATCAATAAAGATCAAAAAGTCCTCAATAAAAAAAACCTTAGAAATGGAATCCAGCAATATATAAACTGGATGATATATTGGGATCAAACTAATTTATCACAAGTAAAGTCTTGTTCAGCATTTGAAAATCCATCACTCTAAGGACAAATTTCAACTATTATTCATGATAAAATGTCCCATCTGTGGGAGAACTGGAAACTTCCCAACTTGATAAAGGGTATCATAAATTAAAACAAAACTTGTTGTGTACAATTGCACTTATACATGATGAAGTTCTGAATGCTTTACATCCCTGAGACTAGGAACAAGATACTGATCCTCACCAGCACCACTCATTTGGTATTATACATGAGGGCCTACTCAGTGCATATGACCAGATCAAAGATTAAAAGGTGTAAATATTGAAAAGAAAGAAATGAAAGCAACATTAGATAAACAACAGACTATCTACCTAGGAACTCCAAACAGGAAGTTCAAAAAAAGCTACTAAAAAAAAAAAAAAAACTATTTGTAGAGCTGGGGTTGTAGCTCAGGTGGTAGAGTGTTTGCATAGCATGTGTGAGGCACTTGGTTCAGTCCTCTGTACCACATAAAAACAAATAAAATAATGATATTGTGTTTGTATACAACTAAAATATATTTTTGAAAAAAAAGGATTTCTAGTGTACAACCAGATATATGAAAAATTATGCTCCATTGTGTAATATGAATTGTTGTACATTCTGCTGTCATATATAATAAATTTTAAAAATGTATAATAACTGAGTTCTGTTTGGAAACACAGGGAAAAGTCTGAATGCTCTACAGGTAGGAATGGTCACCCAGAGGACATTCAACCCCCAAAACAGCAGCCAATGATATATATCAGTGGAGAATGTCACAACAAAAATGAAATAAAATCTAGGGATCCAATCAGATGCAGAGAATATGGACAGAGAATAATGCACAAGAAAAGAACTGAAAGATTGGTGGTTTGTGATGCTCAATGAAACATGGAAATTCAGAGGAGTGTCTTCCTTTGTACTTGAATTTGACCCTTTATTGTTTCTCATTATTATATAGCTTTACATTGAGCAAACTTATCTTATGAATACAACTATATACATATGATTAAATTGTATTTCATTTTCCAAACCAAGTTGTGTTTATTTATCAATAATTTGTGTAAAAAATTTTTTGTTTAATTAAATGACTTAATTAAAAAAATGATTAAGTAAAAAAAAAACAACAAACTATTTCTAGAACAAATGAGTAAGTTTATAATGTTCATGGAATATAATACTAATATACAAAAAAATCAGTTGTGTTTTTATTAGCAGTAGACAACTGGAAATTGGAATCTAAAAACACATTTTATAATTTATAATAATAAACAATAAAATGCATATTAGTCTAATCAATATGCATAATAGTTCTATGTTGAAATTGATACTCTTTCAATTTCAAAAAAGAAATAAAAGAAGATGTCTTATGGTCATGGATTAGAAATCTCAATATTTTTAGGATATTAATTTTTTTCCAAATAAGTCTAAAGATTCAATATGTCAATCAAAAACTGAAATTTCAGAAAAAAATTATAGAAATCAACAAATTCATTCTGAAATTTATATATAAAAGAAGAAAATTACAATAGCCAAAACTATTCTTCAATAAAAGAACAAAACTGAAACCCTGACAATATGTAAATTCGTCACGGTCACTGCCAGGCTGGGAATTAAGACAGGACCCTGAAGGCCAACACAATGCAGCACATGCTGAAAGGCTTATTACTGACCACAGCCTGAAATGCACTTTGATTTGATTTGATTTTTTTATTTTTTATTTTTTTTACATTTTAAAAAATAAAATGGAAATGAAAATTATAAAGAAAAATGAGTCCTACAAAGCCTAAAATATGTATCCTGCAGTCCTTTACAGAAAAAGTTTGTTTGGTAGAAGCAACATAACACACACCTCAATCAATGGAAGTAAATGGATAATACAGGAATAGGTACAGATAGACTCAATTGTTTGCAAGGAATGAAGCAAAGACAATGCAATGTAAAGACCAGTGTTTTCAACTGGCTATTCACATATCGGCAAAAAAAAAAAAAAAAAAAAGAAGAAAAAATTTAAGTCCAATTTTACTATAGTCCAAAATATAAAAGCAAAACCTAAAAAAATTGTGGAAAAAATGTATTAATAAAATTGTGACATTGCTTTAGGCAAATGTCACTTGAATAAGTTATCTAAAGCAACCCAAAACAGAACAAGCAAGACAAATTGAATATCACATGGTATTATCTATAAAACAAGGCAGCAAAACTCAGACTAGGAGAAAATATTTTGAAGTTATGAATCTTATAAAAGACATCTCCTGAAAATGTTAAAATATTAGAAGTAAATATAACAATTAACTAGAACTAAACGGACAAAAATATGAATCCATTGTTTATTAAAGAACCTGTGTACATGACAAACAAGTCTATGTGAAGGAGCTAACATCTATGTCATTAGGAAAACATAAATTGAAATCCAATGAAATTCCTCTATATATCAGTTAGAATGCCCCAAAAATATAAAATTTGACAATTCTAAAAGGTGAGGAGAATGTGGTAAAACTGGAAATTATACATTGCTGGGGGAAGGGCAAAGTTGTAGAGCACTTTGAATAACACTTCAGCAGCAATTGCTTAGCAAAGACCAATGCAAAGCAATCAGCAATCACATAAGTAATTGTTTTATATACCCACTATTGTAGCATGATAGACAAATGAACGTATAGATGGATAGATACATTAATCAATCAATCTCCATGATATTTGGGTAAGCAAGTATGTCATTATTATGATCTGTAAGTATTAGAAGCATAAAGAGTCCAGAAAATATCTATACAGAGTGCTATTACATTTATCTTTCATATATACTATTATCATACTTAAATTCAATATTTGTTAGATTTAATTTGTACTTCTTTTGGTTGCAAGGATCAAAAAAAGCCTTGCCATTTATTAAAACAGAAAATTTTAGGCAAAGTTTTTCTTATAAAGAGGGTCAACATGATCATCATTTAGATAAAAGAATATCAGTTAAGTTGTCTGTTAGTGCTGAAATAGATTTAATACTGTTTTATATGTGTACAAACCTAGATTCAGTAGGACTTCTGAAATCCATACCTTCTAAAAATCATAAAATAAATTGAGGAGTCCCCTTGGAGTCATAAATAATATTGAAATGGCACTAGTATATAAAAGGACTTGTATGGTTGATCTTGTACCAACATAATATCACATTTCAGATTTTCTAATGTTTCTCATACAGAGGAGAAAAGATTTGTGTTTCTTTTTTACACTTAGACATAACCTTCTTCTGTGGCCCATTCAGTATTTTATTTTTGAACTCAGTTTTGAGTAACAGGCATGTTGGGGTTCCTGTTTTCAAGGACATGACATTTTGTGAGTCTTGTTTAGAGTCCAGGCCAGCAGTTTTGTGAAATATAGTCTTTAATTTCTGGGTCACTTGTTGGAATTGGGATCAATAGTGAAGTAACTGTTAAGGCCTACCTGAGAAAAATTCTTCCGTCAAACACATTTCTATTGAATAGAAGAAAAGGGAGGACCAACACAGGTCCCCATCACCCCAGTGAATGCTCATCAGTAACTGCCATTCCTCTCATTGGTCTTACTACAGCTATCAAACTCTAGCTGTCTCACCACACCATAAACGTCATCTGCCCAGCTTTATTATGTGGTAGAAATGCACGAGGGTATGTCTGATTTCCTTATGAGATTTAATTTTAAGGGAATCACAATCCACAATGAAAGTATGCATTTAAGTAGATAAAAGTGTTTAGGAGAAGTGACAGATGAAACCATTAAGCATAACAATAAAAGAAGATAGAAATGATGATTCTCAGTTAAAAGTATTCAAATTATTGAGTTCTTTATATGTACAGTGTTTTTTCATATTCTAGAAGTATGCAAAGAGAAAAAAAATGCAGAAGTAACTAAAGTATACACAGGAGAAGAATGTTGACACAAAAAGACCTTAGATTCTTTTATTCACAAATATTTGGATATTGAGGATTATTTATATGGGTCGTAATGTATTACTGACTGAGAAGTTAATGTTTACATCAATTATATCTAGATTTATCTATCTATATATAAAAACAAGTGTATATTTTACTCAATGTGTTGAAAGGAATATTGAGTTTTACTTACATTTAACTTATGTTCTCACAAAAAGTAAATAAGACAGAGAACCAAAATCTCCACTTTGTATTAGGCTCATCCTATAGTATCTTAGTTCTTACTGCAGGAAAAATAAAACAATGATTAAAAATTAACCTAACTATTAACTAAACTTATTCAGTAATTTTGAACCATAGGAAGAGAATTTTACTATCTACAGAGAAATAGGAAAGCAACATTTCCATGAGAAATTGAATATATAAATGAATGTCAAATAAGTAATGCATTTTGAAGACACCAAATTGTAAACAGAAATTAATAAATGTATTCTGTGCGGTTAAAAATGATAAACTGCTTAATTTCCATTTAAGTTTTTCTCTTTTTGGAAAATATTTAAAAATCTATATACATTCAAAGAAAATTGCAAAGCTTTTAACAAAATCTTCTGTTGTATTTTTAGATTGAGATGTATAAGAGAAAGAGAAAAAAGAAAAGAAGCCTATTTCATAAGGTAAACCACTTCATATGGACAGAAGAAATTCTTACTTTACAAATTGGATAAAAAATAGCCAGAGGGTCTTGAAGACATGTAGAGCGCTCGCCTAATATGTGCAAGGCCCTGGGTTCGATTCTCAGTACCACATAAAAATAAGTAAACAAAATAAAGGTATTGTATCCAACTACAACTAAAAAATAAATATTTTTTTTTAAAAAAAGACAAACAAGGATGTAGAAACTTGAAGAACCCTTGAAACTAGACTTAATAGACATATGTAGAACATTATGCAATACAGCAGCCAAATCAATGTTGTTTTTAAGTGGCTCATGGAAAATTCTCCAGGATAGATCACAGGTGGTCCACAAAATGAGCCTCAGTGGGGCTGGGGATGTGGCTCAGTGGTAGAGCACTCACCTAGCATGCATGAGGCACTGGGTTAGATCCTCAGCACCACATAGAAATAAAATAAAGATGTTGTGTCCACCTAAAGATAAAAAATAAATATTTAAAAAATAAGCCTCAGTAAAGTAAAACAAATGAAATTATGCCAGGTGTATTATCCAAAACAATGTAATAAAGTTAGAAATCAGTAACAGAGGAATTTTAGAAAATTCACAAGTATGTAGAAATTAAACAGCACACTCTTAAACAACTAATGGGTAAAAAAGAAAAAAAAGAAAAATTAGAAGATACTTTGAGAAATAAAACAACACACCAAAAACCATGAACTGCAGCGAAAGCATTGGGCAGAGGAAAATGCACTGTAACTGCCTACGTTAAAAGAAAGATCTCACATCAGTGACCAGCCTCCAATTTCAAAGGACTAGAAAAAGAAAGCAACTAAACTCAAAGCAGGCAGAAAGGCAAACAGATTAGAGCAGAGGACAGAAAAACAGTAGAGAGAATCAGTAAAATCAAAAAGTAAATCTTTGAAAAGCTCAAAAAAAGAGACGAACTTTTAACAAGTCTGAAAAAGTGGTGCAGGGAATCAGGAATGAAAGTGGAGGTGTTACTACCATCTCTAGTGAAATTAGAAGGATCATAAGAGAGCTCTCTGAACAACTATACACCAACACGATTGGTCACATGGATAAAATGGACAAATGCCTAGAAACCAACTAGCAAGGCTGACTCAAGAAAAAAAACAATCTGAATAAACTTACAAGTAAAAGGATTCAATCAATAATTTTTAAAAACTTTTCAACAAAGAAACACCCAAGACTAGATTGCTTCATAGCAGAATTCTACCAAACATTTAAAGAAGAATTATGCCAATCCTTAAACTCTCCGACATTCAGAAAAGAGTACTTCCCAACTCATTATATGATGCCAGTATTCCCTGATACCAAAGCCAGATAAACACATCACAAAAATAAAAACTACCAACCAATAGCTCTAGAGAATATACAGACAAAAATCTTCAACAAAATACCAGAAAACTGAATTGAGCCTCATAGTAAAAGGACTATACACCATCACTAAGTGAAATTATCCCATGGATGCAAGAGAGAGTGAATGAATACACAACAGCAGCTCATGCAATACATCGTTTTAATAGAATGCAGAAGAAACACATGATTATCCCAATCCATACAGAAAGAGAACTTACCTTTCATGATAAAAATCAAAACAAAATGCTAAGCAAACTAGGAAATTTTCTCAATCCAATAAAGGGATATCTATCATCACACTTAATAATGAAAGACTGAAAGCTTTTCTCCTAAAATTAGGAACAAGACAAAGAGTCTGCTCTCACTACTGCTATTTAAAAACTGCACTGAAATTTCTTCAGAGCAATTAGGCAAGAAAAAGAAATGAAAGGCACCCAACTTGGAACAGAAGTAGTAAAACTTACTATTTTTAGATGACATGACCTCACATATAGGAAATATTGACGAGTCAACCACAAAACTATTAAGAGCTGATAAATTCAGTCAAGTTTCAGGTTACATGATCAATATATAAAAATCAATTGTATTTCTACACACTAGCAATGACTGATCAAGAAATGAAATTAAGAATGCAATTCCATTTACAATAGCATCAAAAAGAATATGATCGTTAGAAATAAATATAGCTAAGTAACAAGACTTGTTTACTGAAAACTATAAAATATTATTGAAAGAAATTAAAGACCTGAATATAGACACTCTGTGTTCTTGTTTGGAGATCAGTATTGATAAGATGGGAATATTCCTCAACTTGTTGTATATATTCAATGCAGTCACCATCAAAACAATGATTTTGTTTGTTTGTTTGGAGAAGTGGACAAGCTGATCTAAAATTCATGTGGTATTAGAAGAGAAGCAAAATAGCCAAAGCAACCTTGAAAAAGAACAAAGTTGGAGGACTCACACCCTGATCTCAAAATCTACTCCAAAGCTACAGTAACTAAAACAGCATGGTATTGTTATAAAGATAGACATGTAGATCATGGAATGAGAGTCCAGAAATAAGCCCACATATTTGTGGTTAACTGATTTTCAAAAGGGAAATTCAATTGAGAAAGATGAGTCTTTCAACAAATGGTGCTGGGGTTTGACCCTACTCCCTAGAAAATAACCCCATTTGTGGGACTGGTGTCAGAAGCTCAGACTAGCAGGTGCACCAAGGCCCAGCATGAGGAATCCAGGGAAGAGTACCTGTAAAGTGTAGCAGCTGCAAGTTCACCTGCAGGGACTAGAAGAGAATCCTGGGCTCAGAAAGGTAGGCTTCTAAGAGCAAGAAAGGGTTCCATGCTTATGCTGAAATATGCCATGAAGACCAAAGCAGGAGTCCAGTGCAGAATTTCAAGTTGCATATAGTACAGGTGGCTCCAGTTCAGATGAGCAACTGGGAACACTCACTCTGAGAGCAGAAGCACTTGGGAAATTATGTGCGGGGACCACTCAGGTTGCATGGAAATACACGTTTCTCCATGTGAGCTGTGCATCTCTAAGGTGACCTAACACACCCTCTGGCCAGGGCACCATTGAACTGTGAGCCCTGTTCTGTTAATGGGGCTCAGCAGGACCTTCTCATCTTGCTTCCCAAATCACTTGCTTCAGGTCACGTTTTGCCTCTTTGCTGGCTCCTGGTTCCATCCTGTCTTGCACAATTGAAGCTTTGTCCCTTACTTCATAGTCTCAGCTCCTTGGCAAGTTCTTTGACTTGGACCCTCTCCTCCAGCTCAGTTTGTAACATGCATTTCCTGAAGTAAGTAAAGGCAGAGGCATGGGGGACATAAACAGGCCCAGACATACGGGTGGGTGGGGAGGCAGAGGGTAAGAGTCTCTTCCATAACCCAGCCCCTCTCCTAGCTTAGGGGTTCCTAGCTGTATTTAGGAAGAGGGAAACACTGAAGGGAGGCAAGATTTCAAAAACTATAACAGGGTAAAACCAGAGAAACATCCCACCATGTCTGAGTTTTCTTGATGATATGGGCTGCTCCACAAATTTCAGTGCAGCCAAGCATAATGAACACAATGAGTGGACTCTGGTGCATCATTTCCACTTCTTCCCGGGGATGCTGATGCTGAGGTAGTTCAAGGAGTTATTCTGGGGGACCTTCTCTTGCTTGCTTTTGGGAACTTTATTACTGCTGCCTTTATTACTCTCCACCCCCACCCCTACTTGTTTTGCTCTTCCTCTGGCTTCTTTCTAATGCTGAACTTACTCAGAAAGTTTAGTAAGTTTTGAAAATTTCCATTTTCCCTCCCTATTTCTATTTCCTTCTTTACACACCTCTGTCCTTTTCCTAGTAAACCAACTATTTACAAAACTAATAACAATACCCTTTCTTATCTGTACCTCTGTTGTATAATCATGTGGAAATATGCATTTTTCACCTTTGTTTTACAATATTGGAATTATTTTCCTGCCTCTGCCTCTTGCTTTTTGGGCAGAACCGAACATAAGATCATCGCTGCAAACCAGACTTGATCCTTCTAGTGTGTGTAAGATTCCAGGTTGACTGATTTACAGCTCACACTGCCATCCCATGTCTGAACACACGCCTCACTCCAGCATTGGGCTGCTGGGCACTAGGCACTGGGTGTCCTCTACACACCCCTTATCCCCAAATGTGCTTCACTCCATGGCTTCTCTTCCTGGGAGTGAGCTGGGTAGGCTTGTTGTTGATAGATATTGATAGCACTTCCCAAAAGAACTGTAATCATTTTCAATTCCACTGGCAAGGGATGACTTGAGAGGGCCATTTTTTCCCATGGGGGACACTAGTTTTGCAGTACTCAGGTTGATGGGGCCTGATTAAAAATGGATAAAAATGCTAGCCCATTAGGAGCTCACATAAAACCCTAAAAAGCCTCAAGAATGATATTTAAACCAACACATACAAAAGTTACCTTGGGAATAAAGGGTTATTTACAAGAGCTCATCCCTGACCTCTTATGTTTGTAGACAAGAGGATTATGTTTATTCCATTCTTGTAGGCAGCTGACTAAACTCAAAAACTTAAAAGTTAAAATGAAACTCTAATTATAAAGAGTTTTTTAAAAATTTATCACAATTATAAATCTAAAATGGAACCCTCCTCCTATACTACATTCTATATTAAGAAAATCCAAGCTAGGACTGGGGTTGGGGCTCAGTGGCAGAGCGCTTGCCTGGCACACATCAGGCACTGGGTTCAATCCTCTGCACCATATAAAAATAAATAAAATAAAGGTATTGTGTCTGTCTACAACTAAATATTTTTTTAAAAAATTCCACGTGAAACAAAGGGAAAAATTCAATAATAAAATCAGTACAAAAGCTATTAATGTAATGATAGTAAAAACAAGTTAGTGTTGTATAATGGCATTAAACTGTATAAAATGACCTGGTTGGGTGGGGTAGAGTAGGGTTGAGGTACGCCAATGACTCAGGTGTATATAAAACAAAGTCAGAATGGTTCTGAAACTCTTGTCTATCAAAGACAACTAGAAAGCATGTTAGGTTTATTAGTTCATTGCCACAAGGGAGACAGTTTGCTAAGGGGAACACATCTCCTAAAGAAAGTGTCAGAAGGACTTACAAGATCTGGTCTTGTGTTTGGTGATTATGTGGGCAGGGATGTGGGGTTCAAGGATTGGGTGCTGACAAGAGCAGGTACAATCCAGTGAGTCTTCTGCTGAGAACATTCAGTGCAGTTGCTCATGTTCAGCACAACAGCCCAGGTCAGCGGTTGGTGCCAGGCCAACTCTGACTTGCCAGGAGCTGCTTTTTCTTCCTCCTGCTGAAGGTGATTTGACAGCTGTTAACTTCCATCAGATGTCTTACCTGTCAGACATCACCCCCTACCTCTGCTGGTTCAACTGGCATTTAGAGGGAAGGTAAACAGGCCAGATTGGGACATACATTGGAGGTCAGTATTAGTTTGCTGGAGCAAACTACCCTAACAAAGCACCCTAGCCTGGGTGGCTTAAACAATAGTAATTTATTTTCTTATAGCTCTGGAGGCTCGAATCCAAGACCAAGGTATCAGCAGGGTTGGTTCCTTCCAGGAACCACTAAGGATCTGTTCCAGGTCTCTGTCCCAGGCTGGCAGATGACCACCTTCTCCCTGCTTCTCCATACTGTCCTCCCTTTCAGGTGTCCATGTTCAAACTTTCCCTTCTTATAAGATAGCATATTAAAAGAGGTACATTTTGAGGTGCTGGGGCTAGAACTTTTTTTTTTATATTTCAGTTTCAGAGGAGGGACACAATTCTCTCTAAAAGAGGGTTTACAAGAAAAGCTAATCCAAATAGAACAGGGCATTGTGTTTTCTGAAATCTCTTTTTTTCTTTTCCAAATGCCATGGAAGTCCAGAGAACATGGGACAGGCGGACACCATCTTCCAGCTCCCCAGCCTGCCCTCTAATGGGCTTGTAAGCAGGCCCTGTGGTTTTTGGCCTCTCATTAGCAATGTGACAGTCTCATAGCAATGTGATGGTCAAGGTTGTCTTCGGAAGAAAATGAAGAGCAGTCACCCACTAATGACCAAAGCAACTGTGGGTCAGTAGTTTGCAGTTAGCCAGAGTTACCCATTTATTTCCAGTGGTTTTAAAATTTCTTCTTCAACGTGACACAGTGTCAAGATCCATCTTTGGTCTGTATGTGGACAATGGGCACCACAGCCAGTGAGGGGCATCACAGCCCAGTGAGGGGACAGGTCTGGCACTGGGAACTTCCCATGGCACCCCCACAGGTATAGACCTCCTGATGCAGGTGAACTTCAGCTCTGCCCAAGGTCCCACTCAGCACCAGAGATGGGGTGCCCTGCTATAGCTGCACAGCCCTCTGAAATGGGTGGGAACTGCCAAGATGCCAATCAAGCTGCTGACTACAAGACATCACGTCACAAGGCAAGACTCCATCCTTGAAACCTTATCCCTGCCTTTGATGTGCCCCTTAAATAAACCACAGGAGCCACCTTCTAGCTGTCCAGCTCCAGCTCCTGTGTGGACTGGACCTATCAAGGCTCCACCTTTTTGAAACTGTCTTTCCAACTTTGTCTTTTGTTCTTCAATAATTACTCTAGACTTCTATTTCTTAGATAGTGGATACCCTCCTTGGCAGGAAGAAGAGCCCCCCTAACAAGGCACGGGCCACCTCCCCATAAAGGAGAACTGTGATTATAAGGAGACTGCTGTATACCTGAAAGGGCCTCCCCAGCACAAGTTTCCTATTTCAGTTCCCAAAGCCCCAGATTTTCCAAGGGCATATAACTATTTCTGAGGAGGCTTCATGGGAAGGAAAGTAATATAACTAGTTAGGAGTGACATAGAGGGCATTTGGGACTGTGCAGTAAGTAGTTTTTGTTTTGCTGCCACGAAGAAAGTCAGCCTGAGGACAAAACCAATACAGAGGAAATAGAACTGAGAAAACTGAAGAGAAAGGGAGTTAGAGTCCTGATCAAACTACCTGAAGCCCACCCACCAGTCAGAATTATTGTGTTATTAAGTAAGTTTATTGTGTTATTAAGTAAGTTTACTTTATGGTGAATAAATTATCTCAAGCTGGGTTTCTTGTTCCTTGCAACTATAATATCTGGAAAGATTTATCAGTCTTTGAAATGCCACTGGTGTTCTTCCAAATATGTACCAATTACTGTATCATGACATAAATTAATGAAAAAGTTGAGGGATACTCATAAAAATGCACCGTTGATTTTAGAAAAACCAAAGAGGCTAACAAAATGGGGAAAACTGATCTCTGTGGGTTTTGAGTGATTACAAATTTTAATATCATCCAAACCTTCACCAAGCCAACTGGGTCTGAATAGGAAAATGTTAATTCAGTGATATACATGCAGCTAGATTGAGAAAATAATGATAAGAGCAGAACAGAATGAAAGCTTGAAGTTTTTAAGAGGATACCACAGGAAATACTTAATGCAAATACAAGAAATGATCATAAAGGGGGTCTACTACTTCTTGGAGAATTGATTTTTCCATCTCTTATTTCTTTTGGCCCTAGTCAGCTTTCCATTGCTATAATGAACTGCCTGAGATTATAAACTCATAAAGAGAAGATGTTTATTTTGGTTCACAGATTTGAAGGTTCCAGTCCATGATCTATTGGCCCCATTGCTTTAGGCCTGTGGTGAAGCAGTACATCATAGTGGGAGCATCTTGTGGTGTAAAACTGAAGGGGAGGAAGGGACTGGGGTTTTACAGCCCCCCTAAGGATCTTCCACTCGACCCTGACTCTTAACAGTTCTAATGTCATCACTCTGGGGACCAAGAGTTTAACATGTGGACCTTTGGGGGATACCTACCCCAAACATAGCAGCCTCCAAGTGTCTCACATTTGGGTTCACCCAAATAAAAAGGCCAAATTATTATTTTCAATACTTACTCTGATTATGCTTCCAATGATCAGAAAGCCTCTCACCAAGTCTCATCTCAAAGTCTCCTATCACCTCCCAATAACCCCGAGCTGGGGATACATGAACCTTTGCAGACATTCCAGATCCAAACTATAGCAACTCAGTTTTAAGGGGCCTAGTTGAGGGGGGGTGCTGAGTGCTACAAATTCAGGAAAATGCCCTTATGGAGGGAAAGTTTCAAGTATGTGTTTTGTTTCTAAGAATGAACAGGACAGTTTGCCCCAGAAACTATATTAGTATAACATGTACAACAAGGGGAGGATCCAACCCAGTGTTCAGAAGCAGCCGCTAAAGGAGGAGCTCCATGCTGACAAGGGAGAGGCCTTCTGAAGAAGCAAAGTCAAGTAGCCAGTGTGAAGGGAAGATGAGCAGGGGTGCAAGGGAGCACTTAGGAGGAACAAGCCACCTGCAACGAGAAAGAAGAGGGACTAAAAGGGAAACAACTTGGTATTCACTTGAGTACTTCACACAAATATGAGCAGGAATGCTGGACTGCACATTCTACCAAAGATTCCTTTCAAGGTTGGTTGGGGACAGGAGGCTGGGATTCAGTCCCCTGCTCCTGCTGACTCCATTCTTGTTCCCAGGCTGCTGTGACAGAGAAGATACTGGGCCTTAATCTCATAGACATCTTTCAAAGTCATAACACATCTCAGGTGGGAAAAAAATTCCAAGATGGAGCTATCTCTTTTTTTTTTTTTTAAATCTTAGTATTTGGTAGTCGCTTAAGTTACTCTTTAGCTTTCTACAACTACTCCAATCTTCTTATTTATTTATTTATTTTTAAAAATTATAGGTGGATACAGTATCTTTATTTTTATTTGGTGCTGAGGATTGAAACCAGTACCTCACACATGCTAGGCAAGTGCTCTATCTCTGAGCCACAATCCCAGCCCTACAACTACTCCAATCTTCTATAATGTTTCAAGCACAATGCACTCGCCATACATCTAATGCTGCTACTCTAAATGGCTCTGTTTCTCAAGGAAAAAAAAGGCATAGGTATATCTGAGGTTATTTGCTTAGGCCACATCCGCAGAACCTAGAGAAAAGTCATCATTATCCTTCTCTAAACACTGCACTAACTTTGACATCATGTGACTTCCCAAGACAAATCAGGGATTAAGTGGAAAATCTTATGAGATTAAAGGACACAGAAAGTCAAAGAAACATGATGAAAAGGATATGGGTTTCGTTTTTCATTTGCAGATGAGCAAACTGTCACACAGATTGTGAGTTTAGGTCATTTACTTATTTGCTGTGTCTTGGGAAAATCAAGGGTGAGGCTTATTACCCTGTGACCTGAGTTTTCTTTTCCAAAAAGTTTGGAAATTTTGTAGAATGCAAAGTCACCAAAAGTCCACATACAAATAAAAATGATTTCCTTATTGGCCTCCCTAAGAAAATTAGACAAGTCTAAGAGATATTTTAGATGGACGGAATTTTAATATTAAAATCAGCTTATAAGGTGAATAGAGTTTGACAGGAAGAGCTAGCATTTCCACATCTGACTCAGGAAAGGCATGGATTAAACACAGCAGATCTGTGCTCTCACACAGTTCAAACAAAACCTCTCCTCTCCCCTTGAGGGTGGGTTTGGGGATATAAGGTGACAAACACTGAAGCAATGGCAATGCCAAAAATAACACAAGAAAGCAGCATGTGAAACTCCTTTCAATAAGCTCCAGAAGGCAGTGAACCATGTCTGTCTCTTTCTTCTACTGTATATTTTATAGAAGGAAAAATGCTTGGTGATCCTGTATCAATCAGCATTCTCCAGAAGAATGGAACCAATGGAAGGTATATGTAATTACAAGGACATCTATCAGGCTGGCTTACACAGTCAGAGGCTGGATAGGTCAGAGAGCCCCACAAAGGCTGTCTACAGGCTGGAGAGCTGGGAAGATCAGCAGTTGCTCAGTCCAGGAAGCTAGAAGCTGGGAAGGGTTGTAGCTCAGTGGCAGAGCACTTGCCTAGTCTATGTGAGGCACAGAGTTCAATCCTCAGCACCACATACAAGTAAATAAATAAAACAAAGGTATTGTGTCCATCTACAACTAAAAAGAAGAAGAAGAAGAAGAAGAAGAAGAAGAAGAAGAAGAAGAAGAAGAAGAAGAAGCTGCTACTAGAAGCCTTAGAACCAGAAGGACCAATAATGCAACCCGAATCCAAGGCTGAAGACATGAAGTCCTCTGGAGATTCCAAGTCCACATTCAGAAGCTAAAGAATCTGGTCTAATATTTGTAGGTGATGGCAGTACCCATTCAAGAAGCCTCAAATAGGTGCATGTGCAAACTTTCCACTTCTGCTTTTTGTTCCATGCGGATCCCCAGCATATTGGACAATATGGCCCACATTCAGGCAGGTCTTTCCCCTCTTGCGGATCCTTGTACCAATTGTCTCTGCAAACACCCTCACAGACACACTAGAGGTGTGCTTTACCAGTTCTTTAGGTATTGCTCAATCCAGTCAGGTCAACAACCAGGATTAACCTCACATCTATCCTATTCAACACATCTCCAATCAAAGTTACAGCTTTCTCTGGATCCAATAGACTGTTTCCGTCAATTCTTCTAGGCCCCCCAAATGACTTTTTATTCTTTTCTCTTTTTAGTTATCAAAACCATCATTGTGTTCTCAGAACTCTACTTTCATAAAATGTGATTCCCCTCTTTACATTCCATTAGTCTCAATACCAATTTAAAATCTGAAAATTAGCTGGTCACAATAGTACATGCCTATAATTCCTGTGGCTTGGGAGGCTGAGGCAGGAGGATCACAGGTTCAAAGCTATTCTCAGCAATTTAGAGAAGCCCTACACAACTTGGTAAGACCCTATCTTAAAATAAAAAATAAAAAGGGATGAGGATGTTCAGTGCCCCTGAGTTAATCCTTGGTACAAAAAAAAATCTGCAACCACTCTCTTCTGCCTATACTTCCCATTCTTCCCATTATCCCCCCCAAATCCCAGACACCACAGGGTTAATTAACCTAGGGGGATATCAAGATGAACACACTTTGAGGAGAATAATTTTCATTCTTCCTCAGAATAATGGCAGAGAGCAACTTCCCTAGGTATGGACAAAAGGAAGAGAACAAGTAAGCTAAGATGTCACTCATAGAAAAAAAAAATGTCAGTTTCTAATCACCACTGACAACCCACATATTTTATTACTATTACTTGTAGATACACTCATGAAAATTGGCATTATGGATGAACAGATAAAGAAAATGTGGTATATATACACAATAGAATATTACTCAGCATTAAGAGGAAAAAAATCATGGCATTTGCAGGTAAATGGATGGAGTTGGAGAATATAATGCTAAGTGAAGGAAGCCAATCCCAAAACTAAATGCCGAATGTTTTCTCTGATATAAGGATGCTGATTCACAATGGGAAGGTGGGGGGGTGGAGCATGGGAAGAATGGAGGAACTTTAGATAGGGCAAAAGGGAGGGAGAGGAAGACAGGGAGTTGGGGTTAGAAAAGACGGTGGAATGAGATGGACATCATTACCCTAACTACATGTATGAAGACACGAATGGTGTGACTCTACTTTGTGTACAACCAGAGACATGAAAAATTGTGCTATATATGTGTATTATGAATTGAATTGCATTCTTCTGTTGTACATAACAAATTAGAATAAATAAAACACAAAAAGAGAGTCAATGTGCCTTCATAAAGGGTAGTGTGGAAGCATATGCAGAATACCTTACCCATGCACAAGCTTAGTGTAAGAGGAACTCCTGGTAGCAGAAGAAAAGGAGGGCAGACAATCTCCATGGCTTGCAGAAAACAGGTAGAGCTAACTATAACTAATCATAAGGCCCTTACAACCACAACACATGTTGTTCCAGAAAGACCTGTTACTAATGTGATCAAATATGAACTCCTTATTCTAGCACTCAACTTGACATCAAAATATCAAACCAGTCCCCTGAGATAGGATTTCTTACTCATTAACATGAGTCCTCAAGGGTGATCTCCCTCTAATCCAGATTTACACCTGGAATTACCTCTCCTGGACTCTCTCCTACCTACCTATATCCAAGGCCCATTTAAGCCCTACCTCCCAGGTGAAGACTTACATGAATGAAGGTCTCATTACCTCCCCACTTCTCTGACCTCCCCTGGCAGATACGGTCTGAATTCTCACCTGGCTCTTAATATACACATACACCACTTTTAGACATTTTCTTTGTATCTTCATGTCCCAGATAAAATCACTAGTTCCTTAATTTCAAGTTCTAAGGTTGTAATTAGGTATAAGTCTAATGGCACCTACTTCACAACAGATGGTGAATATCAGCATTTCCTGATTACTGAGCCACTATCAGATGCTTGAGTTGGTAGAATGAAAAATGTCTCAGTTCTAGTGATGGTTAGTAGAAACTAGCACTTGTTTAAAGACTTCAAAGTGAGCATTCTCTGAGTAATAAACTCCGACGTCAATCAGACACTTTATAGCTCCAAAGTAATGGGTCTGCTGGAAGAAATTCCAGACTCAGTACCTGGATTTCCAGAAGCTGATATATATATTTTGATTTTGGAATTTAACTTGAGAAGCCTAAGGAAGCTAGAACATTCACAAGACCTCTTTCTTAAAGGAAGGTAATCACATGAACAGTACTTTATATTCTACTTACATTGTCAAGTAGTCTTTGAACAACCTTGAGAGGTAGAGTGGTAAGTTATTAAAGACCAAGGGGCAGAGAAGATTAACTTTTTTCCACTCACTCTCAATTAAGGAACATCACATATTTTCTATTTCTTCTTGGATACCTGGACACTGATCATAGGATTTTATAATACCTGAGAACTCGGTCTCCAGAATGCCTAGACCTAACCAAAAAAAAAAAAAAAAAAAAAAAAAAAAAAAAAAAAAAAAGCTGAAAACTTCCTCCCTGGCATTCTGTAACCTCTCCAAAGCCCTCGTTCTCTCCTGGGCACCCAGTCTTTTACATCAGCCAAGTCCAGAGGTCTCAAGGGTCCCAAACCACCACCTTCACATGCCATGCACAATTAACGCTGCCAACCAGAAAATTACCTAAAAGCATGCGTGCCCTTATGCTACAGTTAGTAAACCAAGACCACTCAGGTTTTTCCAGTGCACAGCACTTTAGGATCCTCGAGGAGGCCTTCATTGGCTGGGTCATTTGGTGCTTTCCCGACAGCCTGGGACTCGGGATGGAAAGTCGCCTCTACAAGGGGAGGCCTCCACCCCGACGGCATCCTTTCCTCCTTCCTAATCCTCAGGCGGGCGTTTCCCCGCGCGGCGGCCTGGAGTGGGTGGGACCGCTTTTCCTCGCTCCACGTACGGGGCACAAGGACTGCAGTTTAAGCAAAGGGGACAGGGAGGCGTGGCTCTCAGGACTCCAGGGCTGCGTAGAGAGAGAGGAAAGAGGAGAGAGAGAGAGAGAGAGAGAGAGAGAGAGAGAGAGAGAGAGAAAGAAAGAAAGAAAGAAAGAAAGAAAGAAAGAAAGAAAGAGGGAGGGAGGGAGGGAGGGAGGGAGGGAGGAAGGAAAGAAGAAAAGAATAGAAAAGAAAGAAAAGAAAAAAGAAAAAGAAATCCCTACACGGGAGCCACACCGGCTTTCCCTGGCCGCCCAGCGGCCGCACACTCTCTTCTCGCTTCAGCCGGCCAGAAGTGGGAAGGGGCCGCCGGCGCGCAGGGGGCGAAACTTGGTCTCCCGGCAACGGCCTCGGCGATTGGCCAGACCGTCTGCGCCACAGCCAATGGCCAGGCGCTTTGCCAACGCTGGGCACCGCGACTCCGGCTGCGCGGGAGATTCAAATCGGCAGTGCTACTAGCTTTCCTTGTCTGTGGTCCTGCAGCCGGCCTGCGTCCTCTCGCCATGGATAACCCGGAAAATGTCTTTCAGTGAGTGTCCGGCTAGTGGAGTGTGGGCGCCACGAGCTCTAATCCCCGACTCTGGGCCCCTGAGGGGGCTGGGACAGTTAGGGCTCTGGCCCTCCGCCCCTGGGCCCTAGGCACGGACCTGCCTGCGTTCCTGGTCTGGGCCTCCCCTCGCCTCAAGGCTGCGGGCCACTTCCGAGTCACCGAGTAGAGGGTGGTCCCACTGAGACCCTGGCGACTCGAGATCTGCGGCCACGCCGAGCGTTTAGGGGCCTTGCGGCAGCTTGGGAGGCCCTTGGAGGTCTTGCTGTTCCTTAAGGAAACCTATCTGCGGGCATGGGGCGCCGCTGTGGGAGGAGAGTGTCCAGTCCACCAAAACCCCGCCCAGCGTGTCTTAAGTCACTCATTTAAAAATTATACGACAGAGGGAGAGAATATACAATAGCTCTCTTACTCATAATCCTACTGCTTTTTTTTTTAAGAAAGAGTGAGAGAGAGTGAGAAAGAGGGAGAGAGAGAGAGAGAACTTTAATATTTATTTTTTTCAGTATTTGGCGGACACAGCATCTTTGTCTGTATGTGGTGCTGAGGATCGAACCCGGGCCGCACGCATGCCAGGCGAGCGCGCTACCACTTGAGCCACATCCCCAGCCCAATCCTACTGCTCTTTTAAAAAGTCTTTAGTACACAGCACTTAAATGAAAAAAGTGCCTTGCTTATTGTCGACTCATCTATTCTGTCCCGCTAACGGTTGACAAGTTCCCATAGCCTGTGTGACTTGCCCAGCCGGTGATTAAAAAAAAAAAATTGATACGGTTAAATCATATGTGGCAGAAGTAAAACGGGTTAGTTTTACCAGATATTTGGGGATCACAAGACCGAGGTTGTCAATATACTCAAAACAAAAATCTTTTTAAGACTTTTTCTTTGGAAGTCCTATCCCTCTACCCCCATTTTTAAAGGGAAATATGTATTTCAGCCCTTATTTTGACTTTCTAAAGACTAATTTGCTCTAATGAACGGGTTGATTTTTTATTAGTGTATTTAAGCCATTTTCCTGGAGAATGTGGTTGGTGTGAACATGAACTACTTTGGGAAAAGGTTATGTTTATTACACATTTTGAAGGAAGAGTTCTGGCATTATAGGGATTTGTTCCTCTGTTATGAGGCATGAGAAAGATTCAAATTTACAAATAATCATTTTTAAGGTTTAAAAATAGATAATATATTTGTATGGTTTTAGAAAGATTTGGAAAGTATTCACTGACAATTCCTGTACCTGTCTACTCTCACCCTATCATATGTATCCTTTGTTTATTTATTAGTTTTTTTCAAGTGATTCTTCTTAGACATATAAATACTTAACGTTATTAAAGTGTATGTATATGTATGTGTCTGTATGTGTACATTTCCTGCCTTCATCTCACATGAAATGTAGCAGAGCAACTCCATTCTTTTTTTGCCTAAGATATCCTTGGAGATTTTTATCAATACATAGCACTCTTTTTTAAAAATTTTTTTAGACAACTGTTTAATATTGCATATACCACAATTGATCCAAAAATCCTCAATGACAGACACTTGGGTTGTTGACAATATCTTGCTGTTACAAACAGTGTTGTAGTTAAAAAAAATGTACATAATGGCAATGGTATTTTGCATATACCCAGATGTATCAGTTTTCTAGATTCCTGAAAGTGTTTTACCTGGATGAAGAGCAAATCCATCTGAGATATTGGTAAGATACCTACAAGCAAGATTTGAGTGTGCCTGCTTCCATTTCTTACCTGTATACTTTTGTTGTGTTTAAAATTTTTGTTTGAAAAATCTATTGATTAAGTTGTATCTTATTGACAGTGAATTTCTCTTATGAGAGAGGGTTAGCATCTTTTCAAGTTTAAGAGCCATTTGTATTTTTCTGTGAAATGCTTTTTAATCCCTTTGCTCATTTAAAAAAATTGGGTTTATAACTTTGCTTCTCAATTTTTAGAAGTCCTTTTGTTTTTCCAGTTTATCATTTCTCTTTTGACTTGGAAAGTTTTAAAAATTTTTGTTTATTTGACATGTAGAAGCATTTCATTACTATATAGTTGAAGTTTTCTGGCTTTTCCTATCATGGCTTCTGGATTTTTAGTCTTAAGACACAATGATTTCATTTGTCTGTGGAGGTGATAGCTAGAATATAATTTAAGATTCTCTACTTTCTGAGGGTCCTTAATTGAGTGTGTGGAATAAATTGACAATAAATAGATTAATAAGGGGAAAGGTATACAGATTTTATCCTGTGCAAGACCCTGGGAGCATCAAAATAAAAAAACAGATTGGAAATGAGGAGTTAAGGTGGACTTGGAGAAAATCGATCTGTTTACCTTGCTAATATGAATTGATGCAAGTTTTTCTTAGAATAGTTTTTCAGAGCCATTTCTGCCTGCAATTCTCTGACTATCCACCTTGAAATATGCCAAAGAAGTATTTTGAGGTGGGTGTTCTTGTCTCTTACCAAAGTATTCTTTAAAATCACTTTTTCAAAAAAAAAAATCTAATGATTTCTCAGATAGCAAACCTAGGAGACCTTCTCATCTTGATTCATACCCAGAACACAGTCCCATCAGGAAGTCCTTTCCTTGCCCTAAGAGAGGTGCCGGATTCCCCACATGTAGTCCAACTCACCACCAGTCACGGGGGGGGGGGGGGGGGGGTGTTTCAGTAGCTTCCTATCCCTACCATCTTCACATGGAGGAAGGAAGACTTTTAAAATGCAAATTAGAACTTCCCCGGCTTATCACACTAAAGCCACACTGGCTCACTTTCTGTTCCTGGAAGAGGCTGGTTCCTGAAGTTCTCTCAGCCTTGACCATTTTCTCCCAAGATAGCTCTGTGGCTTTCTGGTGGTATCCCGTCAGTGCCCTCAGAGGCAGGCCTTCCCTGACCACCCTACCTGAAAATAGTAACTCTTACCCCTTCTATTTGGTTTGTTTTTTCTTCTTGGTACTTAATGTAACCTGACACTATTTAATTTCTTTTTGCTTGTTTGCCCCACTAGCACCTGAACTGCCACAAGTGTTTTGCTTTGCTTGGTTGATTTATTTTTAAGATGTGTTTGGGTATTTGGAAGTCAGGGAAACAGTTCTATGGGAATTCTAGTGACTGATTCATGAAAACTGCCAATCACCTTTTCTTCCTCAGGAACTTTGTGTTACATTGGGGCCCAGGAAATGAACTCTATCTAGAGTGTCCAGTTGTGGAATCTTGTCTATCCACCTGCTGGCAAGCCCTTATTGGATCTTATTCCAACTCAGTCTCCGCTGTGCTCCTGGAAAGCAAGAGAAGGGATCTGAGCAGGGTCTAGCTTATATCCCACTGTTAGGAGAAGGGGCAGCAAGTTTCCAGGCACTGACCCTCAGGGTGGTTAGCAACCCTGGGGACCAGGGACAGAAGCAGGAGACTCTGAGATAGAGCTAGGGATGAACTTTCCTCTGGAAAAATACTGACTGTTTTGAGTTTTTTGACCACCTCTGAGAGCTCTTTTAAATTTTATATAGCTTTTAGGTTGGTATTTAAGGTTTCTATTTTAAGGTATATAAATCACATATATATTATATAATATAATACAATATATAGATATATGATAAATATTTAATATAAACATAATATATGATATAAATCATATATAATTAAATATTTTGCTCTTAAAATTATCCATAATTTTCATGTGCATTCTTTTATTTGTTCTAGAATGTTTGAAGCCCATATGCAGAGCTACAAAGGAAATGACCCACTTGGTGAATGGGAAAGGTTAGCATTTGGATTTGGGTGGTAGGGACATTGTTTTTGTCTTTTCCTTTAAACCAACTATATGTTGTACTATGGAAAATTAACATTATCCATATTTTTCTAGCTATATGCAGTGGGTAGAAGAGAATTTTCCTGATAATAAAGACTACTTGATAATGCTACTAGAACATTTAATGAAGGAATTTTTAGTTACGAAGAGATACCACAATGACCCAAGATTCAACAATTATTGTTTAAAATTTGTGAGTATACTTTCATATCGATAATCAAATCTGTAATCATGTTGAACTTTTGTTTTTTGACCTATATTTTAAGATCTTTTAGACTGCCTTTTATTTTAATTCCTTGTTTCCAGTCATAAATTTTTAAAAGTTGGATTACTAGAGATGTGTATAGCCTTGGCTCTGTATAGTGAATCATTGATTCAGTTTTTAAATTCTCCTTTATTTCAAGTTTGCACATGTTCCAACATGGAATAGAAACCAAAAAGTAAAAGAGGGTTTGTTGGGTAGGAAACGTGATGAGCAGGAAACTCCCAGGTGCCAGGAGAGCTCCAGGGAGTAAACAGTGGGGAGCATTCTGGCTCTCAGAAACTACACTTAGTACTAAGGGGAGAATGAAGCCTCAGGCCTGAAGATTGCATCTCTTCGACCTGGAAGTTAAAGGCTTGGAGATATAAAAAATCATGAGTGGAGTGGATAAAGCAAACATGAATTGGTTCACTGAATTACAGAGTTCTGGTTGGAGGCACCTATGGACCTTGAGCAAGCTCAGAGCAAGACACAAGTAATACTTCATGTGATGGGTTTTTATAGACTTACTATCTAAGGAAATAGTTTGGGTAATTTTGGGGATACTGAATGTCAAGTAAAGGAATGATCCTAACTTAGGCTTGTGACCAGAGAACCATACACACCTTTGCCTACATAGTATATCCTCAAGCCTCCACAAATATAGAAAGGTGGAGGGCCAGCTAGATTCTGGGCTGACCCAGATTAGCAGTTCTGTGTTTTATTTTTTTGTTGTTGTTGTTTTTTAATTTATTTTGGTATTTATATATTTTTAAAATTTTTAGTTGACACATAATAATTGTTCACATTTATGGGATACAGTATCCATCACCTCATAAATTTATCATTTCTTTGTGTTGGGAACATTCATTCATAAATGCCAGTTTGGCTCTGTCTCCTGCATGCACCCCTCTATTTTGAAATATTATTTGCCAACCATAGTTACCCTACTATGCTCTAAAACATTAGAAATTATTCTTCTTATCCAACTGCACCCCTGTAGCTCTTAACATCTTTTTTTTTAATATTTATTTTTTAGTTATTGGTGGACACAATGTCTTTATTTTACTTTATATAGTGCTGAGGATGGAGCCCAGGGCCTCACACATGCTAGGCAAGTGCTCTACCTCTGAGCCACAGCCCCAGCCCAGCTCTTAACATCTTTCCTCCACCCTTGCCTCATTGTTCTTCTGTGCTTTTCTTCTGGGTTCCTGTAGGCTGAATACAACAGTGACCCACATCAGTTTTTTGAGTTTCTGTACAACCAGGGGATTGGAATCCAGTCATCTCCTCTGTACATTTCCTGGGCAGGGCATCTGGAAGCCCAGGGGGAGTTGCAGCAGGCCAGTGCTGTGTTTCGGAGAGGAATTCAAAACCAGGCTGAACCTCAAGAGCTCTTGCAACAGCAGTACAGGTAGCTTCTACGTACAGCTCCTCCTGGCATTTCCTACTTGGAGAGGAAATGTTTGCTTTTACATTGTATTGTTATCTATTTTATGGGGAAACCTTGTGGAAAATTTGGTCACTACAGAGTAAAGAAAAGAAACTGCTCAGAAATGTTACCATTACCTACTTTCCATAATTATTACATTTGATCATGTTTTTTCTGTGCTAAGGACTTTTATAGGAGATTCGAATTAGCTAAATAGTTTATCCCAATTATTATTATAAGTTCTCCAAAAGATTATTTCTTACAGAATCTTAGTAGATGATCTCACCTATGAAATTAAAAGTAATTCTTCAGTCACCTAATTTTCAGTCTTTCCCCATCATGTAAAATGGTTTTGCTACCATTAGTTTGTTTTGAATTAAGAGCAAAACAAGGTCTAGCATTTGGTTGTGGATCTCTTATCTTTTTAGTATGCACTCTTGCTTGCATTATCCCCCAATGTCAGGCTTAGGAATTGCATATAATTCCACAGAGTTGATGTGTAAAAATGCTGTGAAGTGGCCCGTTTGAGATGTCCTCGCAGAGCATGGGCAGTAATGGATCTAGATACCTTTTGAATAAGTGGTCTAAGCTTTGTACTTTCACTTCTTTCTCCCAAATGTTAATATTCATTTTGTTCCAAATGGGTAAAATAACCAAAGTAGGAGTCCAAACACTATTATAACATTTACAGACTTGAGGAATTTTTTTTAATATATGTACATCAGATATGAAAATATTCCTAGCATTTTGTCTGACTATATTGCTTCAACCTTGGCCTTTATTAACATATAGTAAGCTGTTACCTTTAATTTCTACTTTAATACAGTATATATTAGACTGTAAACTTAAAATCTATACTAATGCCTTTTCTATCATTTAGTTATTTCAGACACGTCTCACTGAAACCCATTTGCCAGCTCAAGGTAAAATAATACTTTCTGCATTGTCAGATTATTGGTAATTTACTTGCTAATTTTTGCTGATTTCTTTTCCGTTTAAAAAGCAAATCCTTCTAGTATTTAATGAAAACTAAACTATACTGTCTCAGGTACTGGGGAAGACACTTTGGTAATAATGTACTTTAAAGGAGACAAATCTACTTGATGATTTCTCTCTATTTTGGGGATTTAAAAAACAAAATCAAAAAGAGATACTCTGAACTCCATCTGTTCTGAATTGAATCAAATGTATTTGATGGCAACTTTAGGAAACATGGCAGGGCTTTATTTACCTTAGAAATAAATACTACATTTCAGCAATTTGCATTGACTATCCTATCCTGATTAAATAACCAGTTTTACAGTTATTTGGGGGTACTTCTTGAACATTTTGATTTGGTCAGAAATTGTCTCTAAAATACTTACTTACAAAACATTTTAGTTCCATTTTCCGAGACAGTGTGATTGAATTGATTTATTTCTTGTGCTGCTTACTGAAAGATCAAGGGGATGTATTGTGTGATAATTTTGGTTACTGTGATTTTTCTCTTATTTCTCCTTATTTTATCCTGTTTTCCCTTATAGCTAGGACCTCGGAACCTCTGCATAATGCTTCAATTTTAAACCAAATGGTACCATCAAAATCAAGTCAAGGAAAGAACTCAGCCTCTATCTCTAAGAATCAGGTAATGGTGACTATTATAGGTTGTACAGAAACTAGGAGTGGTATTGAACGGTCCTCCTGGCTCCTTTCTGTATCCACCTTGGCATCTCTTTTCTTTAACCTTGTTTCCTGTGACTTAACATCCATGTCAGCTGCCCGTTACCATGTCAGCTTTCTGGGCCCGTGGCCATCTAACCTAAATTTATACTCAACTCACAAATATAACTTGTTATGGGACCTAAGGGCCCCCTCCATACAACCTCTCCTGTTCACTTCCTCCCCAGCAGTTTTTCTCCTACCAAGATCCTCTTCCTCCTTGTTCTGCTTCCCTCTTTCATAGGCCCAGGATTCCTATCTTGATTCATACCCAACTGGAGCCAGTTTAAAAACCCAGAGCTTCAGCTGTTGGCATCCACAACCTCAGTAATACCAGAATAAATTTTTAATGGATTTTTTTTAAAGGTTTATGGGCTCTTTTTGTTGCAAAAATTATACTACCAATGATGATGCAAACTAAAGCTTTAGCTATTAACTGAAATTTTACCAAGAACATGTAGAATTCTACTGGAGATTAAGAAGCCTTTCTACTCATATATTGTCATATTGATTTATGAGGTAATTTGTGTAAAGATTTCTTTTCAGTAAGTTAATGCTTCTGTTTGTTTTCTGTATTTTAGGGTTCAGAAGTGTCTGGAGCAATACCTTCAGCTTGTGATAAAGAGTCAAATATGCAAGTACAATCATTGCATAGTTCTATTACTTAGATTCCTTCCAGAATTATTTCCATACACTGTTGTAAGTGATGTGTTTTCCCCTGTAGGGAACAAAGGGTGATCGTGATTTCTAAATCAGAGTGCTCTGTGCCCTCATCTTCAGCAGCCAGAGCTGATGTTCAACAGGTCGTTATGTATTGGAAGGAAAAGCTTATTCATGGAGAATCAGAATTTTCCTTTGAAGAACTGAGAGCCCAGAAATACAATCAACGGAGGAAGCATGAACAATGGGGTATTTGGTCTTATAGTCTTATATTTTGAATTGTTTTTATGTCAATTAAAATAATGAGTAATTACATTTTTGGTCAAATAATTGACTATACTGAAAGACTTCAAAAAAATGTCTCTAGCTCGTCTTGTCAGAAGCCTAGCGGTCTCTGTTAAACACCAGCGTAGCAGCTATGTTTGTTCAAGACTTGTATTCACGTATTGACAGCCGAGCCCATGGCTGAACCAGCCCTGAGCTAGATATTCATGCCAGTGTCACCTTAGCCTTAGTCAAATAGTATTTTAAATGTTTTCAATATTATTTGTATGGAGTTGAACTTCTGTATATAGTTATTCTAAAGCTGTAAATCATTTGTACTGTGAAAGGAACTGAAGTTCAGAAGAGATTTTCCAAGTTCTGCACCTACTACAAACAAAACATGCTGAAGGAGACCCCTGATCAAAGTGTTGTCTTAGGGGTTAGGGTTAGGGTTAGTTATAGAGACTGCAGAGTAGACTGAGATATGCTCCCTACAGGGAACAGGGTGTGCCTTAATACCAGCGTTTGCACTTGGCTCTTGCTATAACCATGTGGAAGATGGACCCTTGCTCCACTCGGGACTTTTATACTGTCTATAGTGTTGGACCATATGTACTCCATGAGCCTTTTTTTTTTGCACATTATTTTTCATATTTGGTCAACAACAAAAAGTCAGTCAGTATTCTTGGAGGATCCATTTTGAGTTATGCCTGGTAATTTTTTCCTTCATATGCCACAGCCTGAAAGTGTCCAGCCAGAGTCTACTTTGTCTCATGAGCCAGTTTTGGGCTGTGTGACTGACAGCATGCTTGATGCCCCAACTCTTTTACTTTTACTTCCTAGAGAATCATATCTTTTTTAAAAACTGAAATGATCAATTATTTTCAAATGATTAGCACAACCCCAATTATTTTATGAGAAGCATTTAATAAGATACTGTGCTATTACCAGATAGACTTGATCATCATAAATTTTTACAACTTATACTCTGAATTTAATAGTTACTGTGCTAAGGGCATATAAAGATTGTAAATATGGAAAAGACTAAAAAATGTTGCCATCTTAAAATAGGACTTGCCATCTTAGAATTGGACTTTATCCTTTTGTTATGTATTCCTCTGATGAACTGAATTTAAGCTTTGCATATAAACCTTTTTTTCCTTAAGTAAATGAAGACAGACATTATATGAAAAAGAAAGAAGCAAATGCTTTTGAAGAGCAGCTATTAAAGCAGAAAATGGATGAGCTTCATAAGAAGTTGCATCAAGTGGTGGAGCTGTCCCAGGAGGACCTGCCCAGTGTCCAGGAAAAGCCTAAGGTACAGACATGCTCTGACCTGGGCGTCCTGTGCCCAGCAATGGGGATTGTTGGCTCTCTAGGCCCTGTTTTAGAGTTAATTCTAGCTAGTAACTTTCCAAAATTTAAAATTGTGTGATTCAGAAAGACATTCAAATGAAGAATGAACAAAGGAATTTAGAGAATAGAGGGCTGATGTTTCATGTATGTGTGTGTCCATGCTTATATATTCACACATTAGCACTTAGCGTCCTTTTTCTGGCTTTCATACAATAACTATAGACTTCCAATAATTTGTCATCTAGACATATTTCCGTTTGCCATTGTCTTGTGTGGGAAGAAGAAATAGGGATGAATATTACAGCCACATATTTTCTTGAAATTATTTATGAATGGGAGAGATTGGGAATAATTTAAGCTATATTACGTTTGCTTAATCTTCCACATTGTATATGTCTGTCTATGACATAGGATACTTTAAAGGTAAAGCTTATTTAAATGCATGTTTTTAAAGTGATAGAAAATTCATGACTGCAATGATTTTTTTTTAATATTGAATGAAAGGTGTGTGTGTGTGTGTGTAAAATATATATATATATATATATATATATATATATATATATATATATATGCAAAATCTATGCCAGAACATTCACTAGATATAAGTATGTATACCCAACTATGGGGAGCCACTCTGAATGATTTGCACCTTCCATCCAGGAGCCGAGAGGCTTTGACCAGTCACTACATCTTATAGTGACCTGGACATTGCCCCGGTCCAGGAAGTTGAGGGCGTGCCTTCAGATGTAGGTGTGTTGCTCCATGACCCCTTGGGTTGAATTACACTCATCTGTCCCTTGTAACCCTGCCCCTTCTGGCCTTTTTTGGATGGAACTTTCTAAGAATAAGGGTCCCCCCCAATAAAAGCCCACTTCCGAATGTGCTTGCTCTCTCTCGCCAGCCTCTCGTGACTTTCTCTTGCTCCCCCATTTGGGGAGCCTGAGGCCGAGAGCAGAAAAGCAATGTCCTGAAGCTTGTTTAAAGGTAAAGCGTGTGTCTGTGTTTTATTTGATGTCCCTGGAAATTCACACAAGTGACCTTAATTTCAGCTGCCCACACAGGTCGGGGGAAGACTCAAACATACATGAATATCCATGAATGTTCTTATTCAGTGCTAATTGCTGAAGTTTATCTTTTTTCCAGATATATGCTATGCATGAACACACATAAAAATGAACACAGTTGAATTTTCCATATAAATAAGACTTATTTTCTGCTTTTTCTACAAACATATCTTACAGATCTTTCAATATCACTGCACAGAGACCCAGTTTACCCGCTGCAGCATGGTCTTCTGTCATACTTACAGCAGGGCAGGTACCAACATCATACAGAGACTGTTACAAACATGATACAAGATTGTTTCTCTAGAAAAGATGGAAGTATAACTGTTGCCTTTGAAGTTTGTGCACCTAAAATACTGTCCTCTAAAAAATTTCATTTTACCTCATATCAATAGTATATAAAATTACTTGTTTCTCACATACACTTTGATAATGTTAGTTATCTTAAGTATTTTCAACCACCTGTTTCTTTAATTACAAGTGGTACTGGACATTTTTAATTGATTTAGTGGCTTTTTGTCTTCTTTTTTCTTTAAATTGACCATAAAACCAGGTGTGGTGGTACACATCTAAAATCCCAGTGATTCCAGAGACAGAGACAGGAGGATCACAAGTTCAAGGCTGACCTCAGCAACTTAGGGAGACTCTGTCTCAAAATAAAAAGGGCCGGGGGTATGACTCAGAGGTTAAGCACCCATGGGTTCAATCCCTGGTACCAATCAAATAAATTGACTTTGATGGATTTGTCTCTTTTTCTATTGTTTTTTTTCATTTTTAATGTTTATTTCAATTTTTATATAATTTGTGTTTTCCCTTGATAGATATAAGCAATTGTTAAAATAATTGTCACATTGTTTTGTTTTTATGTATTTTCTTGCTACTTATCAGTCATCTATCCCCAAATTCTGAAGAAACTTAAAATATTCATCAATCACATCCAATACATCAGATGCACTCCCATTCCCTTTTCTTGGCCAGATGTCTCCCAGAGCCTCTGAGGAGTGGTTCTTCCTGCTTCTCTCTGGTGGTATATCCCTGATTCACATGCCATTGCTTTTCCTTAAGGTTTCCATTTTAAAGGTACACAGTCTCTCATAACTTTTTTAAAAAGCATGTATGAGGGGTTAAGTTTTTGAGATCTCTTGCTTGTCTAATGGTGTCTTTGTTCTACCCTCACACTGGTTGATGATTTGACTAGAACTGTTCTAGGAAGGAAATCATTTTCCCTCAAGTCATTTTGGATTTTATGCAGTACCAGAGATTGAACCCAGGGTTACTTTACCACTGAGCTATACTCTCAGTGCATTTTCTGTTGGTTTGCTTTTGATCTTGGAACAGGGTCTGTTAAGTTGTCCAGGCTGGCCTTGACCAGGCAATCATCTTGCCTCAGCCTCCCTTAGAGTTTTCAAAGGCATTGCCCGTTGCCTTTTGGCTTCTACCATTGGTACTGGAAAGTCCTGGATCATTCTGACTCTCGGTTTTACAAATGTAATGCCTGTTGTTGTTGGGAAGCGTGTTGTAACAAAACAAATGTGATGCACAGCTCTGTCCCTCCATCATACTCAGTACCCTAAGGGTCTGGTCCTCCAGGTCCCTTTATAGGATTTTCCTGTGTAGAGGTGGCATGAAGATGTACTTTCCAAGATGAATTGCCAGTTGTCCATAAATCATTTATTGACCAGCTCGGCCCCTTTATTCAAAATATGTTTATCACATACTAAGTTTTTATATTATAAAATCCATTTCTAATATTTGTTTTAGTCACTATCTCTCTTCTATATATATATATATATATATATATATATATATATATATATATAACTCTTTTATTGATTTTTTTTTAAATACATGACTGCGGAATGCATTACAATTCTTATTACACATATAGAATACAATTTTTCTTATCTTTGTTTATAGAGTATGTTCACGCCAATTCATGCCTTTATATATGTACCTTTTTTTGCATTACAGTTCTTATTACACATATATACCACAATTTTTAATATCTGTTTATATATAAAGTATGTTGACACCTAATTCGTGTCTTCATACATGTACTTTGGATAATGATGTCCATCATATTCCACCTCCCTTGCTAATCCCCTGCCCCCTCCCTTTCTCTAATTGCCAAAAAATCAAATGAGGAGGCTGACTTATAGTGGGGTAGGGAGGGGGAGCATGGGAGGATTAGGTGAATTCTGGATAGAGAAGAGGAGTGAGAGTATATCTCTTCTTGATCTTTCCATATTGTATATATGCTATAGCTTTCCTATTTTGCTATCTGGTAGAGAAAGTCTCTGATTATTCTTTTTAAAATATTTTCTTCAGAACTGAATATTGGTCAAGCATCTCTGAAATCTGGAAAGCTCCCAAATCTGAAACTTTTTTAGTGTCATGTCCCATTCTCAGAAAGTTGTGGATCTGAGAGCATTTCAGATTGCAAATTTTTGAATAAGGGATGCATGCTTGACTAGTCTATGAAAATATTCCCAAAATCTGAAAAATTTTGAAACCTGACACATTTCTAATTCCAAGCATTTTATATAAGCAATATGTAAGTAAACCTGTATTACAATTATTTTTTTCTGTTCTTCTATTTATTTTTTATTTTTATTTATTATTATTAGTTGTTCAAAACATTACATAGTTCTTGACATATCATATTTCATACATTTGATTCAAGTGGGTTATGAACTCCCATTTTTACCCCGGATACAGATTGCAGAATCTCATTGGTTATACATCCACGTTTTTACGTATTGCCATACTAGTGTCTGTTGTATTCTGTTGCCTTTCCTATCCTCTACTATCCCCCCTCCCCTCCCATCTTCTCTCTCTACCCCATCTACTGTAATTCATTTCTCTCCCTTGTTTTTTTTTTACCCTTTCCCCTTACTTCCGCTTATATGTAATTTTGTATAACAATGAGGGTCTCCTTCCATTTCCATGCAATTTCCCTTCTCTATCCCTTTTCCTCCTACCTCTCATCCCTGTTTAATGTTAATCTTCTTCTCATGCTCTTCCTCCCTACTCTGTTCTTAGTTGCTCTCCTTATATCAAAGAAGACATTTGGCATTTGTTTTTTAGGGATTGGCTAACTTCACTTAGCATAATCTGCTCTAATGCCATCCATTTCCCTGCAAATGCCATGCTTTTATCATTTTTTAGTGCAGAGTAATACTCCATTGTGTATAAATGCCACATTTTTTTATCCATTAATCTATTGAAGGACATCTAGGTTGGTTCCACAGTCTAGCTATTGTGAATTGTGCTGCTATGAACATTGATGTCGCAGTATCCCTATAATGTGCTCTTTTAAGATCTTTAGGGAATATGTAGATTGGAGCTTACTTTTTCTTCTATCAGACACAGAGTCTCTGATTTGTTATCAAGCTCCTTGATCCCTTTTGAGTTAACTTTTGTGCATGGCGAGAGAAAGGGATTCAGTTTCATTTTGTTGCATATGGATTTCCAGTTTTCCCAGCATTTGTTGAAGATGCTATCCTTCCTCCATTGCATGCTTTTAGCCCCTTTGTCAAATATAAGATAATTGTAATTTTGTGGATTGGTCTCTGTGTCCTCTATTCTGTACCATTGGTCCACCCGCCTGTTTTGGTACCAGTACCATGCTGTTTTTGTTACTATTGCTCTGAAGTATAGTTTGAAGTCTGGTGTTGCTATACCGCCTGATTCACTCTTCCTGCTTAGAATTGCTTTTGCTGTTCTGGGTCTTTTATTTTTCCATATGAATTTCATGATTGCTTTATCTATTTCTATAAGAAATGCTTTTGGGATTTTGATTGGCATTGCATTAAACCTATAGAGAACTTTGGGTAATATCGCCATTTTGATGATGTTAGTTCTGCTTATCCATGAACAGGGTATATTTTTCCATCTTCTAAGACCTTCTATTTCTCTATTTAGGGTTCTGTAGTTTTCATTGTATGAATCTTTCACCTCTTTTGTTAGGTTGATTCCCAAGTATTTTATTTTTTTTTGAGGATATTGTGAATGGGGTGGTTTTCCTCATTTCCATTTCAGAAGATTTGTCGCTGATATACAGGAATACCTTTGATTTATCTGTGTTGATTTTATATCCTGCCACTTTGCATCTAGGTTCATTAGAGATATTGGTCTGTAGTTTTCTTTCTTTGAAGTGTCTTTATCTGGTTTAGGAATCAGGGTGATGTTGGCCTCATAGAATGAATTTGGAAGTTCTCACTCTTTTTCTATTTCCTGAAATAGCTTGAAAAGTATTGGTATTAATTCTTCTTTAAAGGTTTTGTAAAACTCTGCTGTATACCCATCCGGTTCTGGGCTTTTCTTAGTTGGTAGTCTTTTGATGGCTTCTTGAGAAGTGGTGAGAGAGGGCATCCCTGTCTTCCTCAATTGTTATTGGTCTGTTTAGGTTGTCCATATCCTCCTGACTCAATCTGGGCAGATCATATGACTTAAGAAATTTATCGATGTCTTCATTATCTTCTATTTTATTGGAGTATAAGGATTAAAAATAATTTCTAATTATCTTCTGTATTTCTGTAGTGTCTGTTGTGATATTGCCCTTTTCATCCTGTATGCTAGTAATCTGAGTTCTCTCTCTTCTTCTCTTCGTTAGCATGGCTAAGGGTCTGTCGATCTGATTTATTTTTTCAAAGAACCAACTTTTAGTTTTGTCAATTTTTTCAATTTTTTCTTTTGTTTCGATTTCATTGATTTCAGCTCTGATTTTAATTATTTCTTGCCTTCTACTACTTTTGCTGTTGTTTTTCTCTTCTTTTTCTAGGGTTTTGAGATGAAGTGCAAGATCATTTATTTGTTGTTTTTTTCTTTTTTTAAGGAATGAACTCCTAGCAATTAATTTTCCTCTTAGAACTGCTTTCATTGTGTCCCATAGATTATGTTGTGTCTGTTGGGATAGAGGGAGTAAGAAGGAGAAAAACAAATAACAAGGAAAGAAAGAGAAAAAAGAGGGCGGGAAAAAGAAAATAAGAGAAAAAAGTAATAAAAGGGGGGAGGGAGGTGGGGCATATGGAATTCCTCTATATTAAATTATTCTGGTGACTCAGTTGTTAAAGACCTTTTTCATGCACAATTCTTGGTTTCACATATGTTGAGGTTTCAAGGACCAGAGGGGGAAGGGTAGAGGAGACTGGATGAATGGATGAAAAGAGAGAGAGAAGATAAAAAAAGAAAGAAAAAAAATGTCTCTCAGAACTCTGTTTTCTTTTCTTCCAGTTGGTGGCATTGTCTATTCCTAGCTTGAGTCTCTGGGTTCAGGGTGGTGGTGGTAGTCAGTATGAGAGGACTTGAGCTTCCACCTGTGGCCTCTCCACTCTTATTCTCTGAGATGTTATCCAGGTGCCTGATCCGCTGAAGAACTGAACTGGTAGCCACACCCACCGGTTGATGGGTTTTAAGGGTTGGTGGGAGTTTCCGAGATGAGTTCCATCAGTTTTTCTCATAAGGTATTTGATGAGGTAGGGGGTGTTGGGGAGATCTATGTTTGTCCAGAGCTCGGTCAGGTGACCTCATGGGCAGGCGGCTGGGCCCCTCCTCCAGTTGGGGTGGTCTGGCGGGCAGCTGGGCCCCCTCTCCGGGTCGCATGGTCTGCCTACCATGCAGGCAGGAGGCTGGGCTCCTCCTCCAGTTGGGGTGTACAATTATTTTTGATCTGTACTAATTTAGTAGGTAAGGAAATGATGTAGGTCGTTTTAAGTTATATTCTTTGATAACTAGTGTTATTGTTTAAAACAATATTCTAGACATTTGATGTTTTTCCTAACAATTTGTAAGGATACTTTTCGGGCAAGGAATTAACCCTTCTGTCTTTTAAGTTGGTAACATTAGTTCTAATTTATGTACTTGTGAGTAGAAAAAGACTTTTAGTCTAATCCTTCCCACCATGAAGCCTGTTTCTGAGGCAGTTCATATACACATGTCCTATTCAGGAAGACGACGCTGCCTATCAAGGGTAGTTTAAGAGAACACCATTGTGAGCGTTTGGTAACATTGATTTATTGTTTTTTTTTTTTCCCTCAGTTTAATAAAGAGAAACAAGACACTTCTTAAATACTGATATGACTGCAGAGGCTGGTTATTTTCCAATGGTTAGAAGTGTGAGTGGCAGTCAGAGCCGGGGTTGGAAGCAACAAAGCATTCTTTATGTTTTAGAGTGGTCTTTTTTCGTCACTGTTGAAAATTTCCAGGTTTTTTAAAGCACCTGGAAGGATAAGGGTCACATGCTTTGAAAGCTCTAATACCTGATAATAACATTCTGGTCTTTGTGGTTTATTTTTGCTCCTTTGTTTGTCTGGCATGAAAGGTGGATTCAGCATGTGTGGGGCTAGGCACAGGTGCTCAGTGGGAACTTGGTGCTCAATGTCTTCCGTCACTCAATCAGCAAACCCCAAAGAACTTGGGCGAGAAGCCCAGAGAGGTGCCTCCTGTTGTTCCTCCTGCGGCAGATGCTGTTCCTCCTGCTTTGGTGTCCCCAGCAGTGTGCCAGAGCATAGCTCCTCCTACTCCTTTGACAGCCCAGCCAGTGACAGAGTCCAGGTAAGTCAAAGCCAGTCCTGGAGATGAGAGTGGTGTAAATGGCATCTGTCAGCTTCTTTTTTATGACCTGCAGTATCAAGAGCATTATGTAAGAGATGGCGTATCTCTATTAAAAAATGTTTTTCTTGCAGTACTGGAAATTGAACCTGAGGGTGCTTTATCGCTGAGCAACATCCTCATCTCTTTTTTGGTTTTGTTGTTCCTGAGAGTATGTACTAAGCTGCTGAGGCTGGCCTCAAACTTGGGCTTCTCTTGGCTCAGCCTCTTGAGTAGCTTGGATTACAGGTGTGTGCCACCATACTCAGCTAAAATGATTTACATGAATATGTTGTTGAAAAAAATTATCAAAACATTGAGCCCAAAACTTTCAAACATGTATATTTTATACCTCTTTAGAGGGATCTATCCCTCTTCTAGATTTTAGATTTGTTTGTCTTCATACTTTTCTTCTGAATTATAAATTAAAATTTCCTGAAACGCAAGTCGCTCTGTATTTGAAGAATAAACACCTATAGTTGGAATTGCCTTTTGTCTCCTGGCTGTGGCCAAGGCCTGCAGGGGACATTACTCCAGGCATTGGCTGGCATGCCCTCGTACTCCTTTTGTCCTCCCACGGAGCAGTATGGGATCGATGTTTGTGACTCCATGTCACAAGCCACCTCCACACTATTGTGAAAGTTTTTTTCCCCAATTTTGAGAGTTTTCTGGGTTTCAGATATTAGAATTAACGTCACATCACTTGTTGTGTTTGTTTTTATCTTCAGTCACTTTGACTGTCTTGCAACTTGTGATTTGATATGATATTGTTTAATTAAAAGTGCTTTGTGCTTTTTACTTCACATTTTAATGCCATTCCTTAAGGGAATCCTGGGCAGTATGAGGCGAGGCCCCTGCCCCTAGTGTACTTAACCACAGCTTTAATGCAAGTAGTTTGCATAGCTTTATTATCTTTGTTGGTAGCTATTGTTTTAAAATATGGATGTTAGCCTGTGGCTGTGGGCTCATCAGAAAGGTATTCCCTCAGTTGAAGCACATTGGTGCCTCCACCTTGTTGGGCATCAGTGCCCAGTCAGCCCCTTATGCTGTACAGCAAATGAGCCCATTGGAACTAGGAAGCCATTGTCCTCTCCTGCCACAAGGAGGGCTGGTTGTTGTGGTGCCGAGACACAGAAGTGACACGACATACTAGTGTTCCATGCCTGGCCTTTATCTGTAAGAGTGTTTTCCTCAAAAATAACTGAAGAGAAAAACCATTTCATTTATTTACACCATGGATCTAAGCAGCTCCATCTGTGTTTCAGCAATAGGCTGTGATTGTTGACCAGCTTCTTTTACTATTATTTCTTGAGAGTTAATGAGAAACTCTCTTGTAAGACATGTTGATTCTTGTGTGTCTCAGGGTTTTCTCTTCCAGATGTATGAATCAGATTGCTCATGGATTCCAGCCACAGAGTGGAACAGAGACCAAAGAAGGTGAGCTTCATGGGGGTCTCTTCATACTGGCCTGCTGGGGCACACTCCTTGGGCTGTACTGGGGCTATGGGACAGGAAGCCTTCTGACCTTACTAAACCTAAGCATTAGGAATCCTCTTATTAGAATCCAGGGGTTATTTCAGCCCCAGACTATTGAAAACAATGGTATTAATTGTAAATATCTTATCAGTTCAGAGTTCCTTGAAAGATTAATTTATGCAAGTTTTTCTATTAACTTTCTCAGTACATTAATCTAAAATGAGTCATGTTAGTTGGGTCGAGTAAGAAAGGTGATTCAAAGTTTAACTATGAATACTGTTCTCCTGTCTGGCACCACACTGGAAGTGTGTGCATAGTTTATTAAATTACCTGGGATAGTGTGGGTGTTCACTTCCCCCTGCAGGTGGCTGTGGCATTCTTTCCATTGACTATTAATGAGGGTGGGCCCTCTGAAACAGCTGGAGACTCATTCTATTCAACTGAGTCTTGGTGTGTGCTTGCTAGATGCTGGGCACCAACCATTCTACATCGTTAGAGATGGAATCTTGACAAAACAATGAGAATCCCCCCAGGAATGAAAGGGCTAATATTGAAGTAAGGGGTTAGATTTCAGAGAAGGTGAACAGGGAAGATGCTGGTGAGGGTGATGCCTGCATAGAGGAATAGGGAGGGAGCTACTCATGCAGCCACCTCGGAGAACCAGTTTTCAAGCAGAGGAACTGCAGATGCAGAGCCCCCAGGCAGGACTATCCCTGGTATTCTAAGCACAATAAAGAGGCCAGAGCTTCAGGGCGAGCAGGGAAAAGAGGAATACACTGAAACCTGAGCAAGCAGGGCCCAGGCTGTGCGGGCCTTGTACACCACTGGCTCAAGCTGAGTGGGATGGAAAGTGGTCTAGGACTGACAGTGGGGGGGTGGGGGTTACACTCCGACCACAAGCAGACAGTACTTGAGACATGGTGGAGCTCAGGATGCTACCTGTGACAAAACTCTAATTGGTTTGATCTCAGGCCAAACACCCGGTGTCTTTGAGCCTTTGCTTTATTTTGTGTGAAACTATGATTCTTGCCTCACCTACTTCATGTATTCTTACAAAGATAAGTATGTGGGTCTGGAGTGATGATTATTGACAATTATGGTTACCACGGTAACCTGGTCTAATTGTAGTAAATTATTGCAGTTGTGTGCCTTCTAACACGTTTTAAATGACCTGATGATCCTGCTCTTGGTCCTGTTCCTTTGCCAGTGTATGAAACGCACAAGGTGGCCAGCGCAAGTTCTTTCCATGTGACTCCAAACACATCACTGGGAATGGTTCAGGCAACACCCTCCAGAGTCCAGCCCTCACCCACGGTGCACACCAAGGAAGCACTGGGTAAACCCTTTTGTTTGAATGTGTAGCACCTTAAACTATAAAAAAATTTAAACTCTTTTGCAATCTGTTGATGGATATTCTTTCTGGTTTTTAGGTTTCATCATGAATATGTTCCAGGCTCCTACACTTCCTGATGTTTCTGATGACAAAGATGAATGGCCATCTCTAGACCAAAATGAAGACGCATTTGAAGCCCAGTTTCAAAGTAATAATTTATTTGAAAGCTAATTGGTTCATTGTACTGTGGGTGGAGCCCAGGCATTGTCAGGGATTACCTAAGATGTGGCCCTGCCTTGGTCATCACAGAAAGTGCATGAAATAGAAGTGTGAGTTGGACAAGGTTTCCATGCGTGTGGTAGAGTTGGGGTTTGCTATTTGTTGGGTTGGGTTAGGTGGGTTGGGTTGCTATAACAGTGATATCTAAAGGAGGATAAAATCCCCATGGGGAGGTACATCAGGAAGAGCTGAGTAGTCCAGGAGTGATTTGAGGCCTTCTTGGTAGAAAAGTGGGCAGGTTGTGGTTGGAGGCCAGCAACTAGCCCTCTTACCTAGGGCCAGGGGATTCATGCTGGGAGCCAGAGATTGTAATAAAGATCAGTAGGATCCATTTGGAGTTGGAAGAAGAGATTTTTCTTAAAGCAAATGAAAACTGAAACCACTGAGAGCTTTTATTGAATGAGTCAGGTGATAATAGAAGTGTCATAGGAGAATGATGAGCTGTGTTCTTGATGTGTGGCAGTAATTTGGGACCTGAGGCTGCCCAGTGATTATAGTTAAATCACTTCATCCCACTACAAAGTGACTTGCCTTACCACCTAGTATTTAAAAACTGATGCCAGTTCTTTTCTATAAGCTTCTCCCCTCTACCTCCCACTTCATTTGTAGTTGAAGTTTTAGTGTAAAGGGTCATGTTTTTCCTAGAACAGTCATGAAATACATTTTTTATTCTCTTGCAGAAAATGCAAATTCTTCTGGGGCTTGGGGAGTCAATAAAGTTGTTGCTTTGACATCTACTTTTCCTATTTTTAAAGATGGAAAAAAAGAAAATTATGGGTAAAGAAACATCAAGTTAATATATCACTGGGGGGACGCATGTCATAGTGCCACAGGATGCCTGGAGGTGCCTGCAGGACTCAAGATGATGAGGCAACAGGGAGGGCATTTGGACTGTCTGCCAGGACGGTCTGGTTCTGGCCCAGCTCTGCACTGATAAGCCTTTCCACCAACAGCTGGGAGCTTGTTGCCAGTGTTCTGCAGAGCCACAGTGCTGTGCATGAGTTCCAGGAGGGCAGAGCTCCAAGTGAAAGCACAGTAGAAAAAGGAAAGCATTAGAATTTGTCAAAGAACAGGATTCTCTGGTTTGAAATTGTTTCAGAATGTAGAGGAATCAGTGCAGGTGTCCGTACTGTGCTGTTTACATTTGCAGGATTGATAAGTGGGAAAGGAGGCGGCTTACACTGGGTAACGCTGCAGAGAATGTTTTAAGGCAGAGGCACATGATACTATAGAGTAGTTAATAGTTTAAACTATGGAAAAAGAGATATCTGGGTGAATTACAAGTGTCTTGGTATGGAGGAAATTCACACCCAGGCAGAATGGAGAAAGCATGACCAGCATGCAGAGAGAAGTTCCCTATCTCAGCCAGGCACTGGGAAAAGAGCTAAGGTGTTTCAAGGCATCCAAGGTATTTTATTGGCCATGCTCCTAATTGTTCTTTTGTTCCTAAAAAAATTGTAACAATTTAAAAACTAACAAAAATTGCATTTTCTACCCTCTCTTTGGTAACTGTTAGTCAACTTATATTTACATAGTCAATTCACTTTTTCTGGAAGTGCAATAGTAAGAAACCCCTTAATAAATGAGGGGAGAATCTTTCTAACATTAGATCAAGTGGTAGCGTTTATTTCATTACCATACTTTACTGTTTTTAATTTCATAAATCTTTTCCTTAGGTTACCACAGCCTAAAAACAAGCCCACAGGAGCCAGGATCTTTGGAGAACGCTCTAGCAGCAGACTTCCTTCGAAACCAAACATAAGCCAATCTCTACTTCATCTGAAACAGATCTGCCAAGTGATTATGCCACTCAAATGGTGTGATGTATATAAAACCACAATATATTGTGCGAAGTAGAAAATTGTTATTCTACTTGTTAGAATACTTGTTATTGTTCTAATATTGCTAGAATATTATTTGACAACTATTTGAATACCTGTGATGTGCCAGATATCTAATATGTATAGGAAATAAAAATGAATTTGATATGATCAAGAGCCTTCTCTCTAGTAAGAACAAGCCACCTGGGGATATTTGTTTTTCCTAGACGGAGGAAGTGAGGCCTACAGTGGAATATCAGTGAGAAACCCAGCAAATCTGAATCCAGCTGAGATGGACCATCCTCAGCACAACTCAGCAGGCACCCTTCACTGCCCAGTAGCCCACCACATTCCACTATGTTGGCCTTTGTGTCCATCCTCATTGACTTCCACCCTGGCCCTAAGTGTACCCCACAGTGTGCTCGATCCCCAGCCCCTGCCTGACCCCATGGCAGTGAGGCACCTTTGAGAGCCACTGGCTCACCAAGCACCTCACTAAGACACCAAGCCATGGCTCCTATTTGTAGTCCCTTGGGGGGTTGTTTGGATGAACTATTGCCTGGCTCCCTAATCCATCTGATGATCTATTGAGCTTAAAATTTTCACAAATAATGAAGTAAATTTCAGACATAGTGCCATCACTTTAAAGGTACATTTTGGTGAACTATTACTTTTACCAAACCCATAATGCATTTTCCATATATCCTGATGCTAAACATAAGCCAGTACTTTATCTTGTATCGTCTGAAGAAGCAATCTGCCAGTTTTGCCTCCATTGGAAGAGATGGTGGATTTTATGAAGACAATGCAGAAGATATAAAAATTATGTGTGAGAACCAAACCCACATAAGTACAGTTGTCTCATACTAGATAAAGGCACCATAAGCATACATTGAAGAAAAGATAGCCTCTTAACAAATAGTGCTGGGAAAACTGGAAATCCATCTATAGCAGAATGAAATTGAACTCATATCTACTAGAAGAAAATGTAGGCCCAACTCTTCATCATGTTCACTTAGGAACCAACTAAAATGCATGAAGCAAAATCAAGAATCAATAAATGAGATGGTGCCAAACTAAGAAGTTTAGCAAAGGAAACAATGAAAACATGGAGAGAGGGAGAATTCTCTCCCCTACAGAATGAGAGAAAATCTTCTTCACCTGCCACGCAGGTAGAGCATTTCTCCAGCATGTGCAAAGAAAACCCAAAAAACATAACACCAAAAAATGAAATAACCCAATCAGTAAATAGTTAAAGGAACACAACAGGCACTTCACTGAAGAAGAAATACGAAAGGTCAAATCATATATGGAAAAACGCTCAACATCTGTAGCAATTAGAGAAATGCAAATTAAAACTACACTGAGATTCCATCTCACTTTAGTCAGAATAGCAATTATCAAGAATACAAATAACAATAAATGTTGACAAGGATGTGAGGGAAAAGGTCTACATACATTCCTTATGGGACTGCAAATTGGTGCAACCACTCTGGAAAGCAATGTGGAGATCCCTTAGAAAACTTTGAATTAAACTACCATTTGGCCCAGTTATCCCATTCCTTAGTTTATACCCAAAGGACTTAAAAACAGTACTACAGTGACACAGCCACATCAGTTCACAATAGCTAGGCTATGGAACCAACCTAAGTGCCCTTCAACGGGTGAATGGATAAAGAAAATGTGGTATATTTACACAATGGAACATTACTCAGGTATAAAGAAGAATGAAATTATGGCATTTGCTGGTAAATGGATGGAACTGGAAACTATCATGTTAAGTGAAATAAGCCAATCCCAAAAAAACAAGGTCAAATATTCTCTCTGATATGTGGATGCTAATACACAATAAAAGTGGGGGGGGCAAACAGAAGTTCATTGGATTAGACAAAGGAATGAAGGGAAGGGATGGAAATAGGGAAGACAACAGAATGAATCTGACATAAATTTTCTATGTTCATATATGAATACACAACCAGTATAACTCCACATCATGAACAACCACAGGAATGGAATCCTACATTGTATACCATGTATGTATAATATGTCAAAATACGGACTACTGTCATGCGTATCTGCTCACAGAGGGTTTCAGACATTATAAAATTGAATGAGTTCATTCAGAAATTAGAAGTTCTATTGAAAGATATTTGCATGAGCCAAATAAAACCTATTTCTAGGCATCCTGGTGAAGACAAGGTTTTATCTTTATGTCTATGTTTTTTTCTGTTTTGTTGTTGTTGTCAGAATGAAATTCATATGTTGCCAGACCATTCTATCAGATGTGTAACTAGATGCCATTTAAATTACCCACTTTTAAATGGCAGACATTTTTTAATGAACACTGCCTATCTGCACCTTTTTTAAAAACAGGACTGGGCTGAGAAGCCCAAATACCAATGGTTAGCTGGAACATATTTTTCATTTGGCCTGTCAGTATTCCCTGAGGTCATCTGTGCAATCAGCTTAGTTACTCCTGCTCCCTCACTGGATTTCATAGAAACCATATGCTATGTATGAATCAGGGACACCAATCCCTGATTAGATGCTACCCTACTTTCCAGAAAAGACTGGGCACACTATGAGTCGCACAATGATGGGACCAGGGTCCAAAAGCTGCTGAGAGGGAAGGACTGGTTGTGAATGCATTTTTGAAGGCTCCAAGCTGGAACTCTAGTGGCACCAAGCAGGGCAGATGCTGGTGGGGTTATTTGGGTAGTTGTTGGTGAACACCTGCGCACCTGAGATGGGTAGGCATGGAGGAGAAATCAGCAGCCCATAGGACTTTTGAAAGTGGTCTTATGTGAAAAGAGGCTCTGGTATGGGCACAGGAAATGACATCATTGCCTTGACAATGGATCAAACAGAACATGGAACCCTGGTATCCAGGCACCACTTCACTGACCAAGCCATCCGAGCTCATTTGGATGGAGACACTGGAGTGAGAAGGATGTTCCCCTGTCCTTGCAAACAATGCCGAGCCTCAGGCTCCCAGGAATCTCAGGGGGGCCAACTAGCCCTTTTGTGGTTACACTGGGTGAGGCTTCATCTTAGACGCCAGATCCTCTGGCAATTGTCGCAGAGGAGCTCAAGAGTAACAGTGAGTAGCACAGGGCAGGTGAGCCCAGCAGGCCCTCTAGTCTGATCCCTGATGAATGGCAAAGGACTCCTATTCTTACTCCGTGTGTGTGTTTGTGTGTGTGTGTGTGTGTGTGTGTGTGTGTGTGTGTGTGTGTGTGTTTGTGTTTGTACTGATGGGAACTGTCCCATTGTGCTTTGACTCTAGTGTATTGGCACATTTCCATTTTGAACCCACCATTCTTGGTTCCAACCCAGGGTGAAAATGATCAGAATACGGAGGAGCCCTTCAGGGTACAGAGCCTTGAACCTTACAGGCAGGACCAGCTTAGGAATGAGCTGCTGCCTGTCATTGGTGGGAGGAACCTACATTTCAGCAGCAACATGGGGTTAATCTCCTGGGATTCCATCCCCACCCAGCAGGTGCTGGATCTCTTGTTCCCAAGGTAAGCACCAGACCACCAAGCCCAAGTGTGCAGCCCCCTCATGCCTGGGTCTTGCGGCTTCCATATACCTCTCAGGGACCCAAAGGTTTGTGATACCTAATGAGATAGAGGACCACACTCATAGTGGAATGTTAGCCCCGAATGGGACGAGTCCTGGAGGTGCCTGCCACAGCCTTGAAAGGGGAGTGAACTTTCCCTCTCAGGCAGAGAAACCATCCTGACTCCAGCTGATCCACAGAGGTCCGTGGAGCAGTCCCCACACACCGGGCACCACAGTTCAATGGTGTGCACTGAGCTCATTCCCAGGTGGACTCAGCGAGGCCAGGTGGCCTTTCTGGTTGATGTTGGCTTTGTGAAGAATGTAGATCTGTGCCAGAGGCGTCTCAAACCTCAGGCCTTCGGAAAAGCACTTTTGGGTTAATAAAGACATGTTAGTATACATAGTGGGACAGAGCATCCTAGCTGGGACATAGCTGGACAGGGGCTTTGGACATGGCAGCTCCCACACCCAGAGATATGTGGGAATCAGCAGTTTGGGCTCATTCACTGATGAACATGGAGAAAGCACCCACTGTGTGAAGACACGTTTCCAGTCACGTTTCATAATTCAGTGAAAAATGGGGTGCAAATGACTGCCATTGTGTCCCTTTTCATGGGGGTCAGCCTAAAACTGCAGGTGCCATGAGTACATATCCTACATGTGACTGCATACCTGACTCCATGAGGCATAACTGCACGTTGTCCTCTTCAGTGACTATGGTGGACCCCTGGACCAACTTCAACATAGAATGGGCTTGGGGTCAAGAGGGTGGGCTCCTGTTTCCAGAATAGGGACCTGCAAGGTGATTTGACTTGGGAAGGCTGAGGAAAGACTGCTCTCCCCAATTCAGTTTTCTGCCTGCAGTGTAAGGTGTGGGGCTTCAACAGTAGGAGGGGTAAGGCGGGGAGTTGTAGGTGGAGTCATGGTCCTCTGGGAAGCCCCTGGGACAAGGGATCCCCCCACACTACACCTCCCTGTCCTCCCCTAGGGCCACAGAGATGTGGTTTGCACTCATGGGAAAAGAGAGGTCCACCGCTACTCAGGGGGACTCAGTGATAGCTCACAGAGAATGAGGTAGCATTGCAGCCCACGCCAGGGGAGGAGGTGTCTCTTGAGCCCCGAGAAGAGTGGGCAGGAGGACAGACACTCCCAGAAGGTGCATTCCAGGTTGGAGAGCACGTAGCCAAGGGGAAGAAGAGTGTCAGACCTGCCCAGAGGAGGGGAGAGCTGGTCATACCATGGATCTAACGCTCCTTGGTTGAAGGTTCTTTGCCTGTAGCGACCTGTCCTGTCCCTGCCTGTACAGCCACTGTGTTTTGTCTGAGGTGGACTGGTGTGTTCAGAACCAGGGACGGTTCAGAAGTGTAGGGTCAGAGGTTCTCTTTGGAGGCCATGGCGAAGGCAAGGCCAGGGTTTTGCTGACTCCACACCTGCCTCCCCACAGTGCCTCACCTTCCTTCCTGGGGACCTGGGTGAACTTCTACTCCGAGGCTTCCCATCAGCCTCCAGGCTCTCTGAGTCTGCAGCAGCTGCTGCCATATATAGGGCTCTTGCTGGTTGGCTTGTACCTGGAGCATCAAGCACACCACCTGCTGGCCCCAACTGAAGATGGCATATCAAGCCAGGCAGAGCCTGAGAGCCAGGCAGACCGGGGTGAGTACCTAAGGGTATATGAGGAAAGGTCCGACTCTTGTCCCACTGCGGGGAGTCCGTATGCCTGGTGTTGGGCTGGAAATTAGGATAAGCCTTTGTCCATTCAGGAAGTGACCCCAGTCTGCAAAGAGGTCCTGTGTGGGCTAAGGGCCTGAGTCCTTCCTGGCAATAGGGGTATTGTCTGTCTGTGCGAAGCTCAGGGCAAGGCAGTCATGTTGGCATCTTTTCTCCTCTAGCTACAAGCTCAGTTCCTGTCACAGCTCCTAAGCCAACCCCAGAGCCAGAGCCTTCTCCCTGGGAAGGGGCAGAGCCAGAGTCCAGGACATCAGGGGTCTCCACTGGGTACTCCCCATGGCCCCAGTACAACAGGCGGGTGAGAGGCAGGTGCCTCATTCACGTCTACCTGGAAAATGAAAGGATGACACAGTATAAGAGCATCCTGGTGAGTCTTCAAGCAGGGGAGTCTCCTGGGAGCCCACACTGGGGAAGACCGAGTCCACAGCAAACACCTTGGACTAGGCCTGTCTTCTTGAACTGGAGCTTATGGAAGGTCAGGAAGGAGAGCATAAAATGAGGAAGAGAGAGGCGGGAGAGCAGCACCATGCCAGGTCTGGGTGCAAGTGGGCCTGCGTGTTTTGGGGTGTGCAGGTCAGAAGTGCAGGAGTGAGTGCTGGGTTCAGAGGAAGTCAGAGAAATATCGAGGGTACAGGCCATCCTCTACTGATTTTGGTATTGAGGAGGAGTATATTGAACCGTGGAGGTTGAAGCAGAGGAGTTGGCAGTCATTTTCTTGTGTGTGGGAGGGGATATGTTGCTGGTTGTTGAAGGGAGCTATTGTAGAATGATTAGGGTGGGTAGGTGTGGGTCACAGACAACTGGGTGCCTTGGAGGGGCCCATTAGTGTCCTAGTTTGCATGTATGTGAATAGAGATTTAGCGGGTCTCTCTGCAGAATTTTTCTGGGTGTGGAGTATCCATCCTGAGACTCTGGTGTCCACCTCCAGGGGAGACTTTTTGAACCACTGCACCTGCTGGGTCCGAACCTCCTGACACCCCAGCAAGCACTGACACTCTCGAGCCCAGCAACTTCCATGCCTATCATTAAAGAATCCTAGTGTGTGTTGTGCCCTGGCTGTCAAGACCAAAGCACCTAGGGTTTGTGCCTGGTCCACACAAAAATGCAGCTGCATCCCAGACCAGAGCAGGGATATGGAAGTCAACTGGACCATTCCTCCCATCTTGATGGGACTAGAGTGTGTCTGTACAAAGCCTTTTGGTCCTTATTCCCTTGACCCTGTAGGGCATAGCAGGTTGAAGCAAACTCTTGTCCCAAGATTGGACTAGAGGCTCATACGAAGACCCCACATGATCACATGAAGGCCTCAGGTAGCAGGGTAACAAGATGGTGCCCTTGTGTTGAGAGCTCTCTTGTCTCTGATTGTCCTTGAGCACTGTCCTCTGGGTAGCTACTCCCAAATTCCCTCTCTGATGAGCTTTCTCCAACCCTGCTCAGGTGACCTGCCAGGACAGCACTCCAGTCATCATCCGCAGGGCCTTAGATGCACACTTGCTCCAGCAGGAGGATCCAGAAAACTATGAGCTTCTGCAAATTGTCTCAAACCATCAGAGTAAGTGGAACCATCAGAGGGTAGGGAGCAGTGAGTCACAGTGGGCTCACGATAACTGGGAGCCAAAACACAGTGTGCATTGACCCAATGCCCAGGAAGAGTATGGTGGGACTTGTGCACAAAACAAAGTGTAATGATGAGGCATAAATCTGCAGGTTCTTCATGTTCCCCAGGGGCTGTGGACCTGCCTATCATGTGTTCTTACCTTGGCCTGAGGAGGCATTGCAAAGCTATTATCCATGTGGGGCCAAGAAGAGAGGCTTCTTTGTCTTGTGTCAAAGAAGACAGACAACCACAGGGTGCCTACTTTGGCAGCCTTTCCTGACCTAGACGAGTACATGAGAAAAGCAGTTCAATGAAGAATCATTTCTGGCTTCCAATCTTTCTATTCATTGCAAACTGAGTCCACTTAGGACCAGAGGCCATTTCTAGAGAGAAGTATGTAGTAGAATAGAACCCTTCACAGCTTGTAAACCCTTCTTGGAGAGAGAGAGAGAGAGAGAGAGAGAGAGAGAGAGAGAGAGAGAGAGAGAGAGAGAGAGAGAGAGAGATAAAAGAAGAAGAAGGAGAAGGAGGAGGAGGAGGAGAGAGAGAGAGAAAAGAAGGAGGAGGAGGAGGAGGAGGAGGAGGAGGAGAAGGAGGAGTAGAAAAATGAAGTTGAAGGAGGAGACCATGAATAAGAAGGTCAAGATGACTATAAGAAGAAGCATGAGGAGAAGATGAAGAAGAACAAGAACAAGAAGGAGAAGCACAAGCCGAACAAGAAGTATAACAATAAATTGATTAAAAATGTGAATGAGACTTATACTCATGAGGAGGAAATGCAGAATTGGGGAACTCAAGAGAAATATATTGCTCTGGATGGCACAGCCCTGCTGTGAACATCCTCCACCCACTCTCAACACACCTCCAAACCACACCCCTCAAATTAGTGTAGCCCTGTATGAGTGGATGAATCTACTGGCAAGTTGGAGGCACCCACCATCAAGTGCTTTTCCCCAAACCCACCTGTGATCATTGCTGCAGTGGGGAGAAAACCTTGAACACAAGAGTCTTTGGGGACCAATCCAGATGCAAAGTCTAGCTGTTTCTCTTTGGTGGGTCCAATGTGAACTAAGAGGTTCTGGGGTACAAGGGGCTATTTCCTTGAAAGTTGTTCCTGTAGTGGACCTCCTGTGCATAGAGGGTCCTCAGGGAGGAATCAGTGGGGAGTCTTTGGTGGAACAGTAGCTGGATTCGGGGGCTCTCAGGTCTGTGTGTGAGACCTGAGCTGGCAGAGGCTCTCAGTTGTGGGGGATGTTGGGTAGTGTATTCCTTGAGTGTCACCTACCACGCCTCTGCCCCTGCCTCTCCAGAGCTGAGGATCCCTGCTGATGGGAAAGTATATTACGACCTGGATGGAGGAGTGGATTATAACTTTCTTCTTCGGGAAACAGCTGCCAGCAAGTCATTGAAGGTCAAGCCAAATGAGGTAAACAGCCACCTTCTTCACTCTTTACTCCTGGTGCCACTCCACATCCTCCAAGGGGACAAGAACCTCAGGTTCTGGATGGATGTTGTAGAACGCCCACAGAACCAACTGCCAGGGTGGGTGGGGTGCAGTTGCTGGGATTTGCTAATGTTGTCATCCCCCACAGTTCTTGGAGCCTTCTGTGGCAGTGGCATCCATGAACCCAGAAGCTGTGAGCAGCAGCTCTGCAGTGGCTGCAGGATCATTGCCCCAGGCCACCCAAAGCAATGAGTGCTGCATGAGAAAAGTCACCAGTAGCAGCTCCGCACTGCTTCACTCCAGCGAGCAGGTGGAAGACAGCCACTTTGTTCACGTCCTCCTAGAGGGACAGAGCCTGAGGGAGACAAAGTGCATCCTGGTAAGCCCGACAGCAGGGCTGCCTCCTGGGTGTCCACACAGTGGAAAGCAGGAGACACAGCCAACCGCGGGGCTGTGGTGGGAAATAAAGAAGAGAGAGGTCCGTCTTAAGGGCTTGACCTGAGGAGGGAGAGCATCAGCATGCCCAGCTCCAGTGGTGAGTGGGCCTGTGTATTGTGGGTTTTGCAGGCCAGAAGTGCAGACGGAAGTGCTGTGGACAGATGAAGGCAAAGATATGTCCAGGGTGCAGGCTGAAGTGCCTAGAACTTGGTATTCTCAATGAGTGAAGTTGGAGCAGAGGAGGTGGCAGTGACTTGTCACATGTGTAGGAGGGGATGTGTTCCTGGTGGCAGGGAAGAGAACCTCCTTAGCATGACTAGGTGTAGGAATTTGGGGTCGGGATCACCTGGGGGGTCATGCCAAAGCTTCTGAATGTTAGCCTTTGCATGTATGTAAATACGGAGCTAAAGGGATTCTTGGCAGAATTTCTATGGATGTGCAGTAGACACTCTAATGCTGCAGGTGTCCAGCTGCAGAGGAGACATGTTCAGTGACTGCCAGTGCTGAGTCAAGTACATCATTACAACCAGACCCGCACCGAGCTTCCAGAGGCCAGGGCCTCTCAAAGCTCTCATGAAGCACTCAAGTGCACACTCTTGTATCTGAGTCTGTTTTGTGTCGTGGCAGTCAGGACCAAAATTTTCAGTGCATCTGCCTCTTCCACCCACAAAGGCAGCCTGCATCCCAGAGCACACTTGGTGCGCAGATCGATGGCCCATTGCTCTCATCTCAGTGAGATGAGAGTGTGTCTGTGCATAAGCAGTTTGGTCCTTTGACATGAGTGGAATGTGGCTCCCCAGGGGGAGGGGAGATGGCAGGTACAGGCAGATATTTGTACCAGGATTGTTCTAGTAGCACATTGCAAGAACCCAGGGGGTATATGGAGGACACACTCGGGTAGCAGGATAACAAGATTGTGCCCTTGTATATGTTGCTGAGATTTCTCCTAAATGTTTGACCACAGGCTTCTGGGTAGCTCCTCTAAAAGCCATTCTCTGATGACATTTGTCCCACCCTGATCCAGGTGACCTGTCAGGAGACGGTGACAAGCCTCATCCGCAGGGCCTTGGACCAAAATTTGTTGCAGCATGAGGATGTGGACAACTTTGAGCTGCTGAGTATGATGTCTGAGGATGAGAGTAAGTAGGACAATCAGACAGTGGGGAGACATGATCCACAGTGGGCTCAGGATAACTCACAGCCAAGAGAAAGTGGGCCATGGCCCCAAAATACCAAAGTGTCATGGGCCTGGCGGAGACTCTCAGGGGTTGTGGGTGTTTTGTGGTATAATCCTTGAGTGCCACCTAACAATTCTCTCCACTTCCCTCTGCAGAAATCAAGGTCTCTGACCACTCACTCGTGTGTCTGTCCATGAATCCGGGAATAAAATATTTCATCTTGAGGAAACGCCCCCAGGTCAAGGGAAAGGAGGTAAACACCTACCTTATTCAAGCTGTACTTGTGCTGCCATTCCACTCCCACCTGAGGAAATAAGAAGCCTCAGCACCTGGACATATGTACTAGAAGCCCATAGAGCCAACTGACAGGCTGGGGTGGCTTTCTGTTTCTGGGTTTGCTGATGTTCCATCCCCTACAGTTCTCAGAATCAACCTGCAAGTCCTCCAGGCTGCTTTCCCACAAGCAGGTGGGAGACACCTGCTTAATTCGTGTCCACTTAGAAACACAAAGTCCAAAGATGGCCAAGAGTGTTCTGGTAAGCCTGGGAGCAGGGGTGTCCCCTGGTGCTTACACCTGGGTGGGGAGCAGACACTGGTCCAATACCATGAACTACTCATGCCCTCTTGAATTTGGAGCTTCTGGATGATCAGGAGGATAGATGGGAATCAAGAAGGGAGAGGTCAGTGTGAAGGGCTGGAGCTGAGATGAGGGAGAGCAGCAGCTTGTCCACTGCCATGTCTGAGGGAGTCTGTGTGTCAGGTGGCAGCATGCAGTCCAGAAGGGCAGGGGCAGGTATGGGTGACAGATGAGAATAGGACAGGACCTAGGTTGCAGGTTCCCCTGTATGGGATGCTGACGTCTATGGAGGAGGACAGCAGTGTGAGGTTCTCCATGTTCCTTGAACAAGGAGCTGAGAGAGTCTCTCTGCAGAGTCGATATGGATGTGGAGCAAGCACACTAAATGTCCAGGTAACCCAATGACCAAACTTGCCGGATGAGGTGACCTCCTACATCCCAGCCAGCACTGAGCTTCTGGAGGCCAGGAGCTCTCGTGGCTATCTTTCAGCACTCCTGTGTGTGGTCATGTTCCTGGGTCTGTTTTTGGCCCTGGAAATCCAGACCAAACCCTCTAGGTTTTGTGCCTAGGCCATTCCCAATGCCACCTGCATCCTTGGGCAGACCTGGGATCTTGGAGGCTATTGTCCATTCCTCCCAACTTGTGGGATGAAATTGCATCTGTATGCAGGTAGTGGGGTCCTTTCACTCCGAGAGGAGTGCAGCTCCACAAAGAGCAATGGCAAGCCCAGGAAGTCCTATGTACAAGGATTGGGCTAGTAGCCTATGGGAAGAGCCCACACAATGAGCAGGAGGTCAGCCTCAGGTAGTAGGGACATGGATGTTGCCCTTGTATTTAGAGTGGAGGTGCCTCCGGAATGCCCCTGCCCACTGTCCTTGAGTAGTCACTTCAAGGCCCATTTCCTGAAGGCCTGTCTCCCATGCTGCTCCAGGTGACCTGCCACGATAGGGCTCCTGTCGTCATCCGCAGCGCCCTCGACCTACACTTGCTTACTGAGGAGAAACCGGAGGATTATGAGCTGGGCCAAATCATCTCTCGCCGTCAGAGTAAGTGAGACAATCAGATGGCAGAGAGCAAGGGTCAGGATGTGGACTCAGGTCAACTCTTAGCACCAAAGAGTAGTCTCTGACCCCCAAGAACACTCCAACAGGTGTGTTGGTTCGTGCACAAAGCCAACTGCACTTCTGCTGGTGGAAGGTCTTGAGGTCCAATAGTATACCCCAGTGGATATTGCGGCTCCCCACCAGGTGCCCTCCCCTGGACATGAACAGGCATACAAAACTGACATCATTGAGGAGTGAGGAGGAAAGCTTCTTTCCAGGAGCAGTATGCTTTCATGGTCTGTGATAGGAGTGGTTTCAAAGGAAAATGGGAATGCATGGGCTAGAGATGGAACTGGCATTTTGTGGACTGAAGCAGTACTATTGAAAGCCTTCTGTGTGACCAGAAATCCACTGCCTGGGCAGAGCATTGCCAGGATTCTAGCAAGCAGTAACAGGAAGAAATTGGGAAGAAAACACAGCCTGGGAGACAGCCTGAATCATTTGTTTTTGCATAAATTCCATGGTCTTCTGCACCTGAGTCCACTTGCCAAGGAGTGATCACAATAGCCAGGTTGTGAGATCCCTAACTAAAGTCAGATGAGGGCTTCCTGAGCACTTAGCCACAAAGCTCATCTGATAATAATGCCAGTGCTTTTTCTTTGGTTGGTTGGTTGTTTTTTGTGAGCCAAACACCACAGCAGCCATTATCCCAGCCTATGTACCCTGAAGACCACCATCCCTATGAGTTCTAGGATCACTTGTCTCCTATCTTAACCTACAGTTAGGTTAGTAGAGTCTATGGAAGAGGAAGTCTGTCTGGGGCCTTGATAGCCTAAGAAATTCATAGCATAGATCCCCACATCCAACCCAGAAGTGATGGAGAACAGGCTCTAGGTTAGAGGAGGGCGACAGGAAACAGGTGTTCAGAGGAAGGAGAAGCAGGCTGTTGTATTCCCCAACTCGGGGTCATGGCACCACTGGGCCATACACCATGTTGGAGGGAAGCAGTCCCTTTGCTGTTCTTTGGAACCATTGTTCTCAGTAGGGCAGCATTTGGAATGTGGCCTCCATTCTCAGAAGCCTGGTTCACATGGAGGCGGGCTCCACCAATGAAAAAGCATGGCTCTAATGTGGTATCCGTGCTGGTCAGCCTGTCCTCATTGTGTCCATACTTGAGGAAAATAACTCAGAGGAGGAATCCTAGGCCTTTTCTCTGGGTTTCATAGCTTTCTCTTTGGTTGTGCACTGAGGCTGTCCTTAAAGCTCTAGTGTGTGGCAGTGGAGAGCTCCTCAGCCCTTGCCACACAGGCATAGACTGGGAGAGAGAGAACGAGGCTGGCAGAGAGGGAGAGAGAGAAAGATGGAGAGGAGAAGGAGGACCTCTACTTGGAGAATGAGGATTCAGTGGAGCCAACAGGAACAAGGTACTGTTGCCCAGGGCGCAACCCTGTTTAGGTCTTCCTCCAACCATGCTCAACCTTTCTTCCAGGCCCTCCCACCTCCCAGTAGTGTATTCATCTTGAATGAGAATTTCATGTTGACATTAGAGCACTCACCATCCAATGCTTCCCTCCAAACCCACCTATGAAGATGGCTCATGTGGGGACTGAATCTTTGGCACAGGAGCCTCATGTGGGAGATTTCAGATGTAAATCTAGTGGTGTGCTTTGGCAGATGCAAGAGGACCTGAGATGTTCTGGAGACCAAAGCCTTTGGTAGGAACAGACATTAGGTCTGTTGAAGTGCTCTGCTTAGTTCTTCCTCAGGGAGGACTGTGGAGGCTGTCTTTGTTGGTATTGGTGCTGAATTGGAGAGCTCTCAGGTGTGTGGCTCTGGCCTTTTCTGGCACAGGCTCTCAGATGTTGGCGTGTCCTAGGGAGCACCTCCTGAGTGCCACCTTCTTTTTTTACACCCCTCTCTCCCCAGAGCTGAGGATTCCAGCACAGGCCAATGTATTTTATGCCAAGAATCCTCACAAAAAATCCAACTTTGTGCTGAGGAAAAGGAGCCTCTCCCAAAAGAATGATGAATGGATCCAGCCTCAACCTCCCTCTCGTCCTGCAAAGAAGGCTCCAGCCCTCCTGAGGATGCTTGCAAAACCATTCTGCTGCTGTGTGCCTGGGCGGGGCTGAGGCAGCCCAGGAATATTTACATTGATGATTATTTGCTTCAAAGTTTGAATCTATAGTTTGCCATTGTCCTTGACCTTGTTTAGTAACACAGTTGTTACTCTATCCTGTATTTGTTGTTTCCATTAATATATTATTATTTTAAAATATATATGTTTTTGTTACCTGATCTACTCTGATGATTTGAGTATACTAAATGTAGCAGTGATTCCTAAAGGACACATCCAAACCAACAGGAAGGAATGTTTCATTCTATCAGCAAGAACTTTGGTTTTTAGGAGTTTGGCAGATGGCATTATCTGAGTCAGTTTTCTAATGGGGGCAATGAAGTATCGGCTATCATGGTACAAACACAAACAAAGACACACAAACACACACAAGAGCACACAACTCACTGAGAGATAGATAGACAGATGGAGTTGGTCTCTGCTGAAATACTTTGGAGACGTGGTTCTGATTTCTCCCCTTTTGGAGTATTTTCAAGTGCACAAGGTGTCTTGCAAATGAACCCATGTCTGAGGAAGACATGCATGTGTACTTCACATGCCACTTTTCACATAGCAGGAAGGTCATGTCATGTAATATTTTTCATGCAGCTGTCTTTTGACTGTGAACCATCCCATGAGGTCAGCTGTGGAATTTTCAACTTGTAGCATCACAATGGGGATCCACTCTTTGGATTTGGGGACATTTCCGATTTTCTTGATTCAGATTGGAATGATATATATATATATATTAATTTTTGATGAAAATTCTGCATTTGATGGTAATGAATGCCATGCATCTAGGAACCTGTAGAC